>NW_026555100.1:2400000-3000000 GCF_021234165.1 Pteronotus mesoamericanus
GAAGTGTAGGTGGGAGATGAACTATGTTTTTAAAAAATTAAAAAGTCATATTCAAGCCTCGATTTTGCCCTCAAATATTCTGTATTCCATTAAAAAACGAATTCTGAATATGACTTTTCTAATTATACTCCTTGAAGATTTTTTCTCTTCAACCTCACATTTGATTGGATGAATTCTTGCTGGGTAGATTTCAAATGTAAAGAAGAAATGCAATCCTCTGAGATCGAGGTGCAGTGTTTTCGGTCTCTGGCTATGTCATTCATTCTGATAGAGGTTGTTCCAGAGCTGTGCAAAGCAGTTCTTAGTCTTAGTACAATAGATTGGGGGTTCATCCTACAGCTGCTGCCATCATACCCTGAAAATAAACCAAGAAACTTTCTAACTGGCCAAGCCCAGTGTCTCTGTATATTAAAGATCTATAGGGGCTATTGCAATGTAACACTCACGGAAACTTGATTCTGTGACTCTCAGGGATCCAGCTTCCTCATCTAGCACTGGTGTCACATAACAATGGACTGTTCCCATCCCCAGAACCACAGGGACTGCTCCAAATGGGGGTACCAATTGTCAATAAAAACAATCTTACATTTTTCCCTCCCTATACCTTCCCGATAAAGGAGACATAGAGGCAATTAAGAGATACATGCACACCATCTCTGTGAGAGGTTTTATGACCTTGGCCACTGACCACAAAGGCCGATGTCACCTAGCATATAGAACACATTTAGGAAAGCTCTCATTCAGCATATTTGCTCAATTAAAAATGTTTTGAGTTTCTGCCATGTTCCAGGCACTGTGCTATGTAATGTGTTTAAAGGAGAGCTAGAAGGTATGATTCTTCCTATCCTGTAGTGTACCTAAGACATTGACCAGTCAGAATCGTTCAAGAAGCCAGTGGCAGCTAAACAGAAGCTTGATTATGTAAAATGCTTTTTTGGCAAGAATTTTATTTAATAAAATCATAAATGTATAAAGCAACATGAAGGCTGCAAGCATTTTAGAACAGTGCTCCCAAAAGCATTCGATAATTCCCATTGTTAAATGTACCTATTGGAGTAATTTAGGGCAAAAGTTACAGCAGGTGACTTGTGCACCAAAACCCTGTGGGTCTAATGATGGACCCAGTAAAAGAGTGGTGCAGAGACAGTTGGGAGGGTGGGAGCTGCTGATGCTACCCTGAGTCCCACTCCATTCCAGACCTTCCCCCTGGGGAGTGTTAGGCCTCACCAAGCCCCAGAAGCTGTGGACAGCTCCCAGTTCTCCTGTGTGTAACAGAGGCTGGAAGCCTCTAAGGCTTATGCAAGTGTGTTGCTTCTACTTAGTGTGCTAACTATGGTAACACCCTTGGGTGTGGTTGGGGAAAAAGGCCAGGACCTGTTGAATTGATTGTCATTATGGGAGGGTTAATTCCAAGGGCATATGGTCTAGGACCAGGGGGCATGGTTTACCAGGGTGCTAGGGAAGGAGGGAGGGCTTGATTCGCAAATCCAAGCTGCATGCTTCCCTCAGTGGAAAAATTAAGAACCATTTCTTTGCTTGGACTCACTCTCTCAATATCACTTTTATCCCGAAAGGGGTAGCTGACTTTTGCCTTAACCTTCTCTTTTCTTGGTCCCTCCTTTTCAGGAACAGCATTAGAAAGTGGAGAGACACACATCTGCTTTGATCTGAGTAGAGGAAAGTGCCATTTGGTGCCCTAATCCCTCTATAAGAGCAGAGAACCATCTAGGGTTTGGAAGAGTCAGGTCAAGGGAAGACTGGCTTACTTAAAAATGGCCAGAGGCCATTAAATCTGCAGTAATGGGATAAATAAAATACAAAATGAGTGAGGAGACTGGGGAGAGAGACAAGGAAGAGCCAGAACAGAGTTGGGCAGTTATGGCATTGTTTACTTAAGAAGGCGATGTAATTCCTCTTGTAGGAAGGAAGAAAGGAAAGAAAGGAGTACAGAGAAAGAAATCAAAACAGTGGTGATAAAATGTGCTGGGTTATCATGAGAATTAAATGAAAAACTACAGGCAAACAAATGTACCAGTTAGGGTAGTTTGGTTATAGGCTACAGAAGCCAATTTTTGCTGATTTAAGCAGAAGAGGATTTTTTTTTTCTGAAGGTTAGAGTACCTCATGGAATAAGAGGAAAGCTGAAGAGCCAGATCCCAGAAAGGACAGATGACCCCAAGAAAGGACAGAGATGACACTGAGATGCAGCTCTGGGATCCAGCCAGGAGGAACATAGGGCCGTCATTGTAGGGTCTTGCCATTGGGATGACTCAGCCCCCAGGGTGCACTTATTGTCATTCCCTTCAAGACTGAAAAGCACTGATTGGCTGAGCTTGGCCTGGGGCCCTTGAATAAAGGGCCCAGAACTGTACCTGGATGGGGAAGAATGATTCTCTAAATGAAAAATGAGGTGCTGTTGACAAAAGGGAAGGTGCATTCTAAACAGGCAAAAACAACCAGCATCTCCTACACTGAGGTTCCCAGAATTTAGGTTTGGACTCAGCCTGAAATGCTCTTTGGGCAACCAGCTACTGAAGATGTGGGATCATTCCTGGTGCACAGTCTAATCACAGAGGTTTGATTTGGGACAGTGGAGGTGCAGACACAGATCCCTCAGCGGGGGCTTTGGGTCCTAGCCATCTGCATATGGTAAGATGCACCCCCTTCACGCAGAAGGTTCTGGTCTGGTCAGGACGTCTCAGTATTTTCCATTGGGGCTACCCGTGGTCTGTCCTCTGATCTGGGGGCTGTTTTCCAGAGGTGCCTTTGGTGCACTGTTGGGGTCTATTTGCTCAACCTTCTGCCCCCATTTAGCTAAACAGCCTGTCTCCTCCAGAACAACTCTGTTGACAGCTGGATCAGATGATTACTTCATTCTCCTTCTCACTAGGAGGGAGAAGAAATTTCCTCCCTTTCTGATTAGCAAGTACTACAATAGATGTGGCCCTAGGTAGGAAATGACCTTCTCCAACAACCTCCTTGGGTGGTGGTGGTGTTATTTGCTTGCTTTTGTTCATTTTTTTGTTTGTTTGTTTTTACCAGGAAATGGTTAAAAGAGTGTTTGGGATGATGGGCTCTCACAGTTGTTTGGATTTCATTTTGGTCCTTTTTATGTGGACTCTTCCCTCATAAACTTGAGACATGGTGGTGGATCTAAGGTGGCAGATCAGTCAGTGCTCTGACAGGCTTGCAGTTAACTGTTAAGTTTCTTTTGTGGTTACTATGGCATAGGGTGCCCTAGCCACGTCCATTCCGCCAACCAGGCCATCGCTCAACAGATAGTTCTTGAAAGCCCAGCCACTTTCGGGGGTCCAGGATGAGGCCCACCCACCTGGATTTACCCTTGTTTACAGAAGATGATCCCCACCCCCCAACCCCCGTTGCCTGTGGAAATCCTTTGGGACAGGCTGTTGGCATAGGAGGAAATAGGAAGGCAGGGGATGGTTTAGCCTTCTTCCTTTGGGGCCGTACTTTGAGCACTGACCACTGTGTGGTGTGGGTTGTGGGGTCTCTTGCTACCCCACCCTGCTTTCTATGTGATAAAACGCTGCTGAATTTTTTTGACAAGTCCCTAAAATGCATTCCCATCAAGTCAGCAGCTACCAATGGTGGGAGGCATCGAGGGGAGGTGGGAGGAAAACATGATTAGAAGGCTCAGCAGAAAGACAAGGGATTCTAGCATATGTATTTGATATAAATATTATAGTTTTACAGAGACATCGAGATCAATATATGCCACATTTCATCTACCTCTTTGACAAAGTGAGCACAATGTATTCAGGAAAAGCTGTATAGGATTTTCAATTTACTCTGTATGATTTATTGTGACAGGATAGCTATGGGTTTTTCAAGTTCTTTATACTTGTTCCAGTAAAAATGGATATAGTATCTTTAAAAATAAACAGCCCAGAGCTGTGCATTTTACATTGTCTTCCTAGAGTGAGGCTCTGCTAAAGAGAGACGTAGTACCCTCCTGCCCTTGTGAGACCTGAAGCAGTCGGATTGGCCTCTGCGCGCTCGTTCTTTAGCATTTGTGGGGGGGTGGGGGTGGGGCAGTGAGACGATTGTGGGGTGAGTAAACAGGTAATTGAATTAGGAAGCTGTGGCAGAGGTCTAGACAAGACAGGCTGTTGGCATGACCTGAGGTGGGGCCAGAGAACTGGAACCCTGTAGGAGGATTCATCAGTGTCTGCAGCGCAGCCCAGTCAGTCTGGGCCACTTCATTTTATAGTGACTGGTCCCTGGTTGCATAGGACAGGAGCTGCTTCCAGCCACACCAGTTGCTTCCTCTGTTTAGAAGGCATCAAACCACGGCGGGAGGTCTGCCCTCGCTCTGCATTCACTTGGCACTGATCCCTGGACCTCAGTTTCCACATCAGAACAATGTAGGCACTAGACTCTACATTTGCCAGGGGCAGTTCTGACACAAAGACAGACGTGAGAACATGCAAGGGAACCCATCACTGTCACAGTCCCTTTTCCAAAGGCTGCTAGCTCTATGCAACACTACCTGAGTCTTTTTAAAAGTGTAGATTTTTGGTCTCATTGAGCTAAACCCAGCCTCAGTAGCTCTGGATGCTTCATTCCCTAGAGCTTTGAGAAGCTTTGCCTGGTGGCCCCCTCTTTACCCTCCTCTCATGCCTCCAGCCCTAAGTCAGTTCCTCTCAGCTGTCCATTCTGAAAGCACCAGTGGCACTGAGCTCTAAACCTGAGATTCCGGCTCCATGAGGGCATTCCAGTTTCCTGACTCATTTCCAAGAAGGGAGCAGAGTGAGGAGAATGTGTAGGATTTCATTCTGGAGGTGATGATGCTTAATAACACCAATATGTACTTAGTAAAGGGGCCCCCATGAAATAAGCCAGTGGTCATTTTCTAGTGAGCCCTGACAGTGTTCATGACAGTCAAGCATTGTTCTTGTTCTGATTAAGACACACTCAGCCCCTTGATGCCACGCCTGCACCCTGACCCGCCAGTGTTACCCACTTCTAATGCAGCCATGCCCGTGTTTATGGAGCCCTTACCCCAAAGCAGCCGCGCTTGATTCCACTGGATGAGTAACTCCTTTCCACAAAACCCATCTGCTACTATTTTCTCATGTCACATGCTTCCTCATTCATCTGAGATGGATCTTTTAATCCTAGACATTAATATTAGTTTATCCCAGGAAAGATTTGTTCTCAGAACTAAACGAAGCTTTAAAAACCCAAAAGTACATCTGATGACAAATGGTTATTGATTTAGGTTTGTTGGCCATCTTCACAGACCGGGTGGCCAGGCCCACTAGAAATCAGTCATTATGATCACCAGTGGTCTAAAAATGTTCAAATCTAGAGCTGCAGATGGAAGCAGCATTTGCTACCCTTGTAGTGTAACTTTCCTAAATATTCTCCACCATCAATGAACCATCTAGATTTCTGTTACCCTCTGGATCCTTGGGCTGGTGAAGAAGTCTTAAGCTGGACATGGCATATAATATCTAAAATGGACATTTGCATCACTTTGCAGCCCCTGGTTTGCCCAGTTGTGTGGCTTAAGTTGAAAGTTAGTTTAGAGTTTCTGTTGTCATTCAGCCTTTGCCACCTTGGGCCTTCTGGCCTGGCTGACCAGGTGCCACCAGAATCTAGTGATACTGCATCTCTGTTATGCTTTAGGGGAGGTTATTCTCTGTCCACTCAAGTCCCCACACTAAGCCTCTCTCCTGGCCCAGTGAGGAGCCCTCTGACACCATGTGTGCAGGAGGATCTCTTGTTGGTCTAGCCCTTCCTGTCATGAAGGAGCAGAAGCTAAAATACTGAAGCCTGTGCCCTTTCCACATCATCTCTTTCTTCTTAGTAAGAATGATAGTCAGAGACTATCCCAGGGTCACATCCTGGGCGAGGCACTTTTACTTGCTGTGGGATCTCAGGCACACCACTTAAGGAAATTAAGGTCCAGAGAGGTTATCTGAAAAGGTGCAGGTAGTAGGAACACAGGATTGTCTGATGATTAGGTGAGATTATATGTGACACAGAGCATTTTATATCTGTTATATACTGATTAGCAGGTATCTCAGGAATCCTACCATTGAATGCTAACACTGAGCCAGACCCTTTACTAGGCCTGTCACATGTATTGTCTATTTAAATAAATCCTCTAACCCCTCTGAGATTCTGACTTTATAATTATAAAATGCAGAATTGGTACCTTGTCTAAGACTGCTTAGTTATTTAGTATCTGAGCTGAGCCATCACAGGGCTATCAAAGTAGCAATCTCACACTGTAGGTTTGTAGGTGTCACAGAACCTGACAGAGATAATTTTGGATGAGGATCTTCCTGGCATTCTTCAGTCATGCCACGCGAACAACGTCACTCTGCTTCCAAGGACAGCACACCCTGCTCTCGATCTTATGGCATTTTCCATTACATTTTCCATTGTTGAAGTTACAAGAAACTCTGTTTCTCTTCTCCCCGCAATAATATCCTTCCCCAAACTACTGTCTCTGGAACTTTCTACTCCTGAAAATATTTCTGGGAAATAAATGTCCTCTTTCACCATTCATCCCTCTCACTCCTGCCAGGCCCTTGGTGCGTCCTCAGAGATGGGCTGGTGGGAGCAGATCTTCTAATGCAGATGCTGAGTTAGAAGGGCGGCCTCTCCCCATCCATCAATTCTAACTGCATTCAAACATTTTCAATATGTGGGTTCCTTGATAACTTTCACTGTATGGAAAACAAAATAGAGGGAAATGATTATTGGCACAAAAGGGGGAAGCCGTAAATCTTCAAATCAGATATAGGACAGATTGGAACAATATGGGTTCTCCAAGGTTGCCATGATAATGTATCTAATAACTCTCCGTGGGCAAAGAGGCAGTCTGCTTTCAATCAATCTTGCTTTTTCTGAGCAGAAATACCAATTATGTTGAAGGGAGATTTTTTTTTCCTCCCTTTTTGATAAAGACTGCTCTTTACCCCAGAAATCATGCTGTAGCTAAAAGATATATATTTTAAATTGTCTAGAATGGTATTGGACAGCTAACACCAAATGAGAAAAGTCAATTTTTTTTTCTCCTCTCTCCTGTCAGCATTTGTCTACTTCTTAAGAGAAGTGAAAGCTAATTAAAGGCTTAAGGGATAATATTGATTGCATTGGAATATATTTTATATGTACCCAGCACATTTTCAACTAAGAGAACCCTGACTCTTTCTAAGGCTGCATAAATCAACTGGCTGGGCCTTTGATTCAAGGGTGAGAGGGTGAACTCATCTCCTTCCCTTCCACTTCTCACACATCTGTCCTAGAGATGAATGATTTTAAAAGAGGAAGAGGGAATGCTGGCAGATATTCATTCAGTTCTTTGCATACAGGATAGGAAAGATAAATGTCCAGGCATTTCTCTGGCCCTCTCTTTGATTTGAGTCCAGCTTTGAACAATACCCAGGCTTATGCTGGTATAGAACTACAAGCTTTGCAATGCCTGGGGCAGGAGGCTGGTCAGGGGTATTAACCTCTCAGTTCCCTCATCTGTTGAATGGGGATAAGAAGCTGGCCCAGGATCACACACATCCTTGGTGGCAGAGCAGGGAATCAAATCTGGCATACTTTCACAGCCAGGCAAAACCAAGATCAGCCCTGTGGAGGTACCCTTACCTTGGGTCATGCTGGTCTCACTCACTCATTCATTCATACATTTTTAGTCCTCACCTGAGGATATGTTTATTGATCTTAGAGAGAGAGGAAGGGGGGGAGAGAGAGAAACATCGATGTAAGAGAGAAACATCCATTGGTGGCCTCCCCTACATGCCCCAGCTGGGGATTGAATCCGCAACCTAGGTATGTGCCTCGACCAGGAATCGAACCTGCAACCTTTTGGTGTATGGGGCGGTGCTCCAGCCCACTGAACCACCTGGCCAGGGTGCTGATCTTTTTCTTAATCATAGAAGTTTGTGGGCAGAAAGTACTAGGGTTGCCCCAAGCAACCCCACTGTCATTTCAGCCAGAGGGGAGGTCCTGTTTCTCAGTCAATTTCCGAACACACTTGGCAAATTTAAAATCAGAAATCTTATTCAGATCATGCAAATTCACGTGCAGCCTGTTCTGTCCATATAAATGCACATGTGCCACAAGCAACATTTTAAAGTATGATGCAATAAAAATATATAAAATCCAAGTGTTTAATTTACATCATGTATTCTGAATACTATGTATTTTAGAAAGGTGTTAGTTGTGTAGATTTTGAGCATAAAATTTGAATGGGTGGCCAGGGGACCTCCCTCAACCAAGCAGCTACTGACTAGAGAGCACAGTGATCACGTTCAGATGTCTCTCGTCTGAGGGAGCCATTGACACTCTTTCCTCCCCGGCCTGCGCTTGCCCGATCGCTAAGTGTGCTCTGTAACAATAACAGTTCATAATGGTGATATTATTAACTGCATTGTGCATATTATTGATTTACTCTTTGTTCTGCATCATTATCCTTTCACCAATGAGTTTACTGCATTATTCTCACATACTTAGTCAAGCACCAAATTACAACGAAAGGGCAGGCTCTTGTAATGGCATCTAATGGAACATTGCATAAGTGATCATCACTGCCTCCTATTATGAGCTGCCTCCAGCCATGCACTTTCTGCCTTATTGGAATGTGCACCGAGCAATTACCAAGTGCAAGGGACCTGGCCATTTTGAAATTTCCCACAGAATTACTGTGCTTCATGTTCACCACCTGCCCATGCCTCACAGCCCAGCCAGGGATTCAGCCTCTGTCGCTGTCAGCCTGTGGGGCACAGGGACCTGGCCTGAGCCCCTTGCTACAACCTTTTTACTCTAAACCAGCAGGTTTCATCTGTACAGTCAGTCAGTCCCTGACTTTCGGTCCCGGGGCTAGCTCTTGCACCAAAGTACATAGTCCTGATCAAGCATCATGTAGCGAATATAAGTGGCCACAGTATAGTCTGGTGTCAAAGTCAGATTGGTCCAGGAGCCCAAAGATGTTGAGGCGACGCTTGTTTCAACAGCCCTGGAAGAGGGGTTCCTCTCCTCAGGGGGAGCCACCGTCTCCAGAAACGGAAGTCCACACCATCCTGGAACAAAGAAAATAATGCCAGCCTCATCTCTCCCCAGCTTCTCCCCATGTCGAGGTCAATTCTTTTGGCTCTCAGGGAAACCTCAGGCACCCTAAGGAAGCAGCTGTCTGGGGACACACAGATCTGCAGCCTGATCTATGATTCCATAGGCATCCCATCCCCATTTAGCCCTGAGTAATGCTCACTTACTGTAAAGTGTTACATGCCCCCATTGTCGGAGGAGTTATGGCGGAAAAATGCAAAATTTTCCTTTTTACTGCTTATGGCCAGCAGAGCCCATAACGTGTCAAGCTGCACATTAGCCACCCTGATAAAAGTTCGCTTTCTTACACACAAAATCATCGTTTCAGCAAGATTTGTTATCTCATTACCTGATAAGCTCTATGTCATAAACCAAGACTCATTCAGTAAATCTCCCGGGAGGACGCTTTGTGGGCAGAAAGGGAGAGATATGAATCTGCAAGGGACTTGATAATGCAGCATTTAAGCGCAAGCATAATGTCACTTATTGTTAAATGCGTAAAACCACTTGGCCAAACGGTTGGGCTTTTAATAGGATTTTGTGCAGCATCAGGTGAGAAGCCATATGCCTTTTCTGTCGAGGAGTCACTGAGCACCTGCCAGCACCGCTGCTTTGCCTCACAGCCCTCTGGGGATGGGAGCCGGGCTTTTATTGAGACCCAGGGAGGGGGGTGATGAATGCTTTCCTGCAGCTGCGCGCTTCCTCTGTCCTGCTGGGAATGGGTGCCTGGGTCATTGCTGGGCCGGCCTCATCTAACTGGCCTCTCCCATTCAGGCACATTGTGGTCTGTGGACACATCACTCTGGAGAGTGTTTCCAATTTCCTGAAGGACTTTCTGCACAAGGACCGGGACGATGTCAACGTGGAGATCGTCTTTCTTCACAAGTAAGAGGCCCCTGTTGTTTCGAGACCCTCCACCCAACAAGACACCCGGAGAGGGACACCCTGAGTGTCTGTAGGAGTGGTGGTGTGCGGGTGGCATTGAGGGGGCAGGGCAGAGGTGTATGAGCCACGATCCCTGCGAGCCTCATTGGAGAGGACAGTATAAACCATGGGCAGGGAAACAACCCCCTAATTCAGTGATGAGAGCAGCACCTGCCTCTGTGAAGGCAATTCTGGAGTTTATTATGGGTCACACACATCATCACTGTCCCCTCAGCTGTCTAGATCTATGTGATCCAGATGTGCCCATAGTGTCTGGTGTGGAATGATTAGCAGTATGTTGTGGATGCTTTATGAGTGCAGGAGTGACATAGTGATCAAAGAAGACACAAACCTAACAGGGAGCAGGGTATGAGGTAACAACAACAACAACCACAACCACAACAGCCGTGGTTCCTAGAAACCTTTATTGGGGGACCGGCCCTGTGCTTACTGGTCACCTTCATTCAGTCTCTCCTTCAGTCAACAAAAGGAGTAAGAGTACATGCTCTGGATTCAGAGTACCTGATCTGAATCTTGACTCAATCAATTACTTGCTGAACAAGTTACTTAACTTCTCTTGGCCTCAGTTTCCACATCCATAAGACAGGGAGATCATCATGGTTTCTATCAGCCTCTTTGGCTTGTGAGAAAGAAGAAGTAATCCATGTAAAGTATGCGGAGCAGAATCAGGTGTGAAGTAACTGCTCAATAAATGTGAGCTTGTGCTGTGAAAGATAAGATATATTAGGTCACATAATCAGTGTAGAAGTTAGGTCTCATTATGTTTGTTTTGCAGCTGAGGAAGGCAAAATAGCTACCCTCTGCTCAATGTTGTTGACATTTTAAGCTTTGTCACATCCCCTTTTAAATAAAAGGTAGTCTACCCCAGGGATGGAAAGCTGGGTGGTGGGCTTAAGCATGTTGACATGGGTTGCGCCGCCTTCTTTCATGGAGATGAGGCCATCAATGGGCCAGCCCTAGCCTTAAGTTGCCGGAGGGATGAAGCTTCCATGTTGATGTTGGCTTGATATGGGGTTGACTGCCCCAGGACTCAGTCATGCTCTGAGATTTCCCTGCAAGCTCCCATTCTGTACATCCTCTTTCTTTGGGCATTTGCTCACCAAACTGACCACCATGGTGGAGCACCAGCATTTTTCCTCTTAGCATTGACTTCTCTAAGTTCTGAAAAGACTGGCCAGGCCATGGGCCTAGGACCAGAATCCACAGATCCATTCGGTGCTTCGCCACTGACTGCCAGTTGTGGGGCCTGTCTTCTGCTGAGCATTTTAGAAGGTTCAAGAGAAGCAGAGTGTGTAGGTTCTGCCCTCTTGTTGGTTGAACATTTCAAGATGAGCACATGTGCAACATTAGAGCATAACATTGATCTAATGTTAACCTACTAAAGTCAGTTTAATCAAGTAGCAGAGTGGCCTGGGTCTCCATGTACCAGGGAGAGACCACTGACTGCTTCTTCATTACTAAGGCAGGATTCAGGAAAGAAGCATGGTTTGTGTTGGATCTGGACGACTGGTCAGATTTGTACAGGCAGTTGCCTTTGCCTCTTCTCTCACCCATGGCTTTAGTCTGAATCAACAAGCTGGCTTCTAATGCTTCTGTGGTTAGAATTCACCCGTGTGCCCCAGCATCTCTTAGTCAGCATCATAGTAGATGGCCCAAGTTAATTCACCTCTTGAAGCTTTGTGTTAATAACTTACCTTCCTCCTGGGTTGTTTTGAGATTTAAATGAGTTAATACTTGTCGAGTGTTTAGAATCGTATTTGCTATGTAGTAAATGCTGAAACCACTAAAAATTATTTTTACTAGGTACTTAATAAATGTTAGCCAAGTGTTGATTAACACAGTTCTTGGTGCCTGGTAGGTTCTAACTAAGTATCATCACTCAGGGCCTGGTATCCTACCATATGGAGAGTAGGTATTTTTCATCTCTGCAGAATCAATAAATGAATGAATAAGTTTATCACTGTTTTAATCTTTGTCCTCCAATGGGAAAGATGTCGTTACAGCTCAGCCCTAAGAATGACAGATTCTGTACACACGTATGAACCAAGAACAGTACTGAGAGTAAATGAACTCTGTATGTGGCTGCTCAGAGGTGACAATTTTTGATTCAGACCTTAAGAAATGAGAAGTCCAGGAGGTGGAGAAACAGGGAAAATGCTTCTGATAGAGGGACCAGCAGGAAGCTCTGCCAGGGGGACCTTTGGCTAATCACTGATGTCACGGCCTCAGTTTCTCTATTCATAAAATAGGGATTCCATTCATAATGAAGTTGAAGACATTATACCCCAAACTCTTCAGACTTTACAAAAGTCGTGGGCCTGTTTACTTCACCTTGGTATTGGTTTTGGCTTGCAGTTGGGCTGGGGTTTCACCTCCCTTGAGTGCGAACCTTTTATTCATGACAAGCACGGGAGCTGCTTGAAGGTGAAAGCCTTTTCTCAAGTCCGACTCTGTGAAACTCAAGAGAAGGGAGGCCATGGAGGCGGAAATACCTGGGTCTGTCATGTTAATGGCCATTTCTTCTCTCCCTGCACAGCATTTCTCCCAACCTGGAGCTTGAAGCTCTGTTCAAACGACATTTTACTCAGGTGGAATTTTATCAGGGTTCAGTCCTCAATCCGCATGATCTTGCAAGAGTCAAGGTAAGAAGGAAGGAGTGACTTCTGCTTTTACTCCATCTAAGTGGCGGGTGCCTGACTCTGTTGAGGGACATACCTCTCAGGGTAGCTAAGAGTCACCTCCCAACCCCTAATAAGTCAGAAACCACCAACCTTGACATCAACCTTCCTTTGATCCCAGGACTTCGTTCTGCTGGCCCCCCGTAGATCACTTTTAAGCAGTCCACACTTGAACTAGCTGTAACCTGAAACGTATTTTGCTAGTTCCCTCAGTATCAGCACTGCTAAAGGAAGTACACTAGTTGTCTCATATACAACAGAGTAATCAAGTTTTGCCCACATTGAATACCTAAATTGGATTCAACATAGCTCTGAGATTTATTATCCATATCAGAAAGGAACATTACGTATCAAATATAAAATATAATTTTACCAAGTCGTAAAACATTTTGAGCTTCCTTTTTCCCCCCACCAAAGATTAAGGTGCAAAACTAAGCATACAGGCAGGTGCTGCCAGTTGGTAATGGGCTCGTCCTTCTTCCCAGAGTGTGCTAAGGTAGAACCTTCTTATAAGGGAATGGGGTACAGCAAAATAGCATCTGCTACTCTATTCATTTTGTATCAATTTTGTAAGCACGCTCACTATTTGCATGCCAGTGAGTATAGATTAAAATTGTGAATCCACTGACATCTACATGCTAACTGTGGTCACCACATAATTCAGTGAACAATGTAATTGGCAAACATGAATAAGCCAAAAATATTTGGGTAAATTCTTTGGATTATTAAGGAAAACCAGAGATACTTGGGTCACATACCAAGGAGAAAACCGCGCCCTCCCACCCAGTGCAGGACTGACGTGTCAAGTCCAGCATACCAAGCAGGACAGACTGCAGGCCTGCGCCGGCATGAGAAGTCTTATACTTATAGGTCCAGCTAATCTTACTATTACCCAGACTCGATCCAAGTCACGGTGAATGTGAAAGCTTATGAGAACTTAGAGAAAATAGTTATTCTTGAACTTCATTTAGATGTAAGCAATAATGCACAACTTGTGATCCCTCACAGGGATAAATTATTTTTGGCTCATGTTTAGGTAAGTCAGTAGGTTATAGCTGGATATAATCTGTAACACATTATTTTATACATACAGATTTGTTGTCTTTTGAATATTTGAATGCTAATTGAATACTGAGCTGTTATCTGATTCAGGGCTCTCATTTCCTCTTACTCCCCGGTTAAGATGTGAAAAAGGTTAGATGAAGGACTTTGGAGTCTAAATGACTGAATCTCCAACTACTCAGTTATCTTGGTAACCTGAGAGGACGGGCTTAGCCCACCTAACTCCATTTCCTGTGTGGAAAAGTTAGGATAATGGTGCAGACAATGGGGCAAGGGGTTGGGGGGGCAGGTGGACTGAAAGGCTTAGTTAATAGTTATTTAAAGAAATCTGGAAAGCTCACATGTAAGAGAATATGCAAAAAGAACAGTACACGTACGAAGGTGCATGCTGTGCCTTTCAACAGCAATAAGATGAATTGTTTATATCATAACAAGAACTTGCAACCTACACTCAGGACAAAAACTAGAATCTCTTCAAATTAGGACTCTTCAAGAGAAAAGATTTCCTTGCAAAGTGCCGGGTTCCCCAAGAGCTATTAAGAGAGAGAGCCTGCCACCAAGCATGGCTATTTATATGTTTGTGTCCTATGATTTTCCTTTTGATGTCTTAGATAGAGTCAGCAGATGCGTGCCTCATCCTTGCCAATAAGTACTGCGCTGACCCTGATGCCGAAGATGCCTCCAACATCATGAGGTAAACTCGGGGAGGCCAGGGAAGGCTCTGGGCTTGGTGGTCTTTTGGGTCCTCTGCAGAGCACCATCTCCCCCATAAGCTACCCACAATGTGCCACCTGCATATGCCTGAGGGGAGCTGAAGCTGTGGTGAGCGGGGAGGGCAATGCCACAAGGCATTGTTAACAGGCAGTTCATCCTTAGAAGATGGGAGCCCTAGGGTCTTGAGTTTGAGGTTCTTTAGACATGACTGGTAAAGGAAAGATAAATTTAGGTGGGCACGGGCCTGAAATAAGGTACTGTGTTTCCTAAGGGGGATTGGATCTAAGATACTTTAACTGGGGGTGGTTTTGTCTCTCAGGGGACACATTTTGAAACACCTGGAGATGTTCTTGGTTGTCATAACTTGGGGATAGTCCTGCTCGTGTCTGCTGGGCAAAGACCATTAATGCTACTCATCGTCCTGTAATGCAAAAGACAGCTCCCCACAGTAGAGAATTATCTGGCCAGAGGGTCAGTACGGCCCAGGATAAAAAGCCCCATGTTAGAACTTTCCCAATGTGTCTATAGCACATTGATTAATGTCATCCACAAAGGGGAGTTTGTTTACCAATGAGTTTGTTTCAACCGTTTTCCCCAAGTGAAATGGTTTTGTTCACTGAAAGCTTTCTCAATGCTTTTACTACTAATAGGAATTTTTAAGACAATGTGCTATAGAGAATTTTCAAACCTATTTGAGTATAAGCCCCTGGCCTCCGTTTTTACAGAACATCTGCCAGGGGCATTCTTTGAGGACCTCTTCCCAGCACCCTACTGGCAAATGGGCCAAACCTGTCTAGGGCCGTCCTCTGCCCAACTCCCGCTCTTTACCATTTCAGAAGAAAATTGTTCCGTGTTTGTTCTTTCACAGACCCAAATTCCAGACATCTTGTGACTATGAAATGTCTAAAAAGTTAAGATATTTTGCTTCAGGTTGTTGAAGTCCTTTTGAATTCTCTCCTACAGCAGAGTGGTTAAGAGAGCTGGGAGAGAATAATAAGGAGAACCTCCTGGAGAAGAGATGAACTAGGGGAAAACATTTCACTCCCACTGTATTCCCAGGAACTCTTGCCTAATTGCAAACAGCCATCTTTTGGGTCTAGACAAAGATTCTGTTCTCCCTGCAGCTTGGTTTACTGTGTCCTGGGAATTCACGGAGCTACAGGGTTGGGAAGTTGCCTTTGCATCATCACAATGCTCCCATCTCCTTTCTTTGCCTTTAATCAGTGGCCCCAAGTGACATGAGCTTTCCCATCAGTGAGGTGGGGAAATTCCTCCGTGCGTTTCGGGTGAGCAAGTCCTCCCCTCAGCATCTGGTCCTTGAGTCTGGCGAGCGACATCTGGCGCAGCATTCCCTTTGCACTCGCCTTTCTTTGGCAATATGATTAGTGCAGTCGTTTCAAGGAAGTTGATGCCTGAAGTCTTGTAAGGATTGGACTTGCCAGGCTGCAGGGAGATGGGCCTATCCCCTAACGAGTCCCAGCTGGAAAGTGACTGCAACAGCATCAGCTTAAGGTGGGTCAGCCTGCCCTTTCCTTGAACTAGGATTTCCACCCTTGGCTATGTTTTTGTATCATTGGAAGTGATAAAAGTAGCCTTTAAGGAATGAGGTCTCAGTATCTTCAAAATTTCATCCAAAGAATCAAAAGAAGATGAGGCTTAGTGTGTTGACCCTACAGAAGGTAGGAGGCTGGGACTGCTTTTTTTTTCCCCCCTCAAAAGTGACTAATTGAAATGATAATAGCTTTGAAATGGGCATTTCTCTTCATCGCAATTTTTATATAAGCCCTGACTGTGATAGGGTTAATATGAAGACATACAGGTTCCTAAGAAGCGGCATGATGCCAAGGCATAAAGGTTCCTGAACAAGGTATTGTAATATCAGAAATGTAATTAAGACATCCATTAACTAGAATCAGAACTAAGGCCCAGGCAGCAAAAGGAAATGGGAGACTCAGGGTTAAAAATGGGCTCTGCCTTTCCCTTATTTGTATAATTCTCCTTCTTCCTTAATTTAATGAGACCAATCTGCCCCTTTTGAAATTAAAATGTCAAAGATCCATTTGAAATGAGCTAATGCAGAAAACTGGCTGATGCTGTGAACTGAATTCAGACGGCTGACAGAGGCTCAAAGTCCTTGAGTTATAAGCATGGGCCAACGCAATACTTTTTCAAAAATAAAATGAAATACTTCAAGTGCAAAAGCCCAGGGTGAATTTGTGCATGAGAGACTTCTGTGTGATATGTTTCCTACATTCACAAGTTTTAGCTTTTCAGACAAAGCTGCTCCCTGGCTGCCTTTTCTCCATCTTTGCACGAAAAGGGAAGGGAGCACAGCTGACTGTTTCTTGGTGGGAAGTTTGGGCGGGAGGTCATAATAAATGCACTTGCATTTCTGATTAGGCATAGGAGGTGGCCTTTCTGTGGATTCCATTCTTTAGCCTTCCTTGTCACAGAAGGAAATGTACAATGTCACCTCTGACAGAGTCGGTAATGACAAAAACCATAACTTACTCGTGGAGAGAGCTTTTAATGATTTCAAAGCATTTTCACATCTGGTCTTTCATTTTGCTCTTCATACCAACCCTGTGAAATAAATAAAGCAGGTACTGTTGCCCCCAGTGTCCAGATGAGGAAACAGTCACAGAGAGACCAGGGATTTCCGGAAGGTCAGCCAGTTCGTTAGTACAATGGCTGGGACTGGAGTCCAGGTGTTTCTGTGCCTCTGCTCTCTGCCCCTTCCCTTTTGGCAGTGTGATGGTCACAGAAGCAGAAGGGGAGGGGCCGGCAATGGCTAATCCTGAGTTGGTCTGAGGGCAGTTTGGAGGACTTTTCCACCAAATCAGGACCTCTGGAAGGCCTTGCCTTCCATCTCTAACCAGCATCGAAGTCATCATTTAGATAGCTATTAGCTATGGAAGGCTGAGTCATTGATCTCATCCAAAGAGCCATGCTTAGAAATCATTTTTGTGTGTGGCCATGTGTACGACAATTAGAATCATTTGTTTGATTTGTCATTGTTGTCTCAAATTATTAGCTTGGGGAATTGGACTCCTAGCAAATTGTTTCTAGGCTCTCGTCTCCAGGGTACGAGGTTCCAAACCTCCCTTGGCCCCATAATGGAGCTTGCTTTCTTTAGATGCCTATATAGGCAACAAGCCCTGATCTTTGCTCCAGAAACCCCCACCCGCAGGACACACACACTCGCACACCATCTATCACCGAGACACCAATGGCTTCTTTCCTCTTTTATGCCCAGGACACAGTCTCTGATTGTTTTGTGGTTTCTTTGGCATGCTACCATGGGCTACAGTGGTGGAAACACAGTCTAACTTCGTCCAGTGCCTGCAGCCCCTCGGGATGGCCCTGGCTGCTGGCTCCATATTTGCTGCATTTGGTTGTGATCAAATTAATCTCATCAGACTCCGATGGTAAGGCAAACCCTGTCTCAGCTTTGGTTTTTTTCTTTTTCAGAGTAATCTCCATAAAGAACTACCATCCGAAGATAAGAATCATCACTCAGATGCTGCAGTATCACAATAAGGTAGGACAGTGAGAGCCCATCCGAGGCTCAAAGATGCACACACAGGTCCAGTCTCTTCTCCCTCACTGTACAGTCAAACACGTGTGTGCATGCATGCACACACACATGTCCACACACAACAATGCAACCCAAAGGCCTGGATAAAGAGGATGGTGGGTTAAAACCTCCTTGGGACATTTCTTCAGTCCAAACACTTTGTTTGTAGTTGGTCACTAGAAGCAAGCTCCTTCATGTATTGTTTCATTCATTTAGGAAGCATTTTTTGGACCCCTAGTTTCAGAAGTATTGATGCATTCTTAGACCTCATTCCAACAAGTTGCATTTTTATGTGCTGCACTAATTTCTTTGGTTGGTATTTACTGAATACATACTAGATGGCCCACATCCTCTGCCTCACTCCCTAACCCTACATAGATGTAATGAAGAAGTCCTATTTTGTGCCCTCAAGAATTCAATACTCAAGGTGTAGAGTGTGTCCCAAAGAGGACTTTTCTATCTGAGGCCAGGTGAATGTCGGTGAACATAACTCATGTTGGGTGGAGAATGCGGAGCATGGCATTCTCAAATTCAAAATGAGAATTGCATGGTTGAATTCAGGACAATAGTTAGCTATCTAGAGATTAAACATAAAGGAATTTTCCTCGTGTTAGAGTTTACAAGGGGGATTGGAAAGTCTGGGTTGTTTCCCCGAGTCCAATCTCATTCAAAGGCAATGCTCCTTCACTTGGATAGTCATTAAACTTCAGGAAAACAGCTTTGGGGGAGGGAAGGTGGCACCTTTTTTCTGCTTGGTATGGAACCAGTTATCCCCTTAATGAGGCTTAGAAACCAGAGGCTGGTCAGTACCTGGAACCAGGTGTCCTGTCTGAACAGAATAACTCCCTGCTGGGTTTTGAGTGAGCTTGTGTCCCATCTTATAGGCCATATTCCCTACGAAATAGGCAGTCAGGTGACCCAGAGAAGACCCCACTCTGCCAAATGCGCCAGTGCCATGCCATTATTTCTAAATTGCTGGCAAGTGCTGCCCCGTTTTGTGGTGTGGAGGCTCATCAAAGGCTGTTGTTGCGTGGAGCCTGCTGTCAGTGACTGGCCCGCCACTCGGGTCTGCTGCCCACTGCCAACCGTTGCCCAGCCCTGGGCAGGTGGTTCCGGTGCAGAAAGTGTTGCACTGCAGCCAGTGGGCCTGGTGGTGGGCACCCAAGGTCACACTGTCCTGTTTGTTTCTGGAAAACACAAGGCACTGAAAAGAGACAGTGAGGATATTGGTAACTCGCAAGCACCAATTTAGAGAGGCTGTTTGACAGCAGCCCCTGTAGGTGCAGGAGGAGCTGTGGCTGATGACAGCTCCTGAAGCAACGAACGTTTCCTTTTTTACTTGTGATTTGAAATTTTATTTTGTGTGGGAGTGCTTTAAGCTGTTGTTTAGGTTTTTGGCTGAAGTTAGATTGAATAGGAAAATTAATGTGGTATGTTTACAAAGGGATGTCAGTTTCTTCCTTTCTGCTTCCAATGGGTGCTGATGTAGCATCTTCAAGAAATTAAGGAGGATTTCAGCTATGTGATTCTTGTCAAACTCAAAGTAGCTCCGTGACCTAGGATCCAGATGGCACCTGGTCAGTGTTCACACGGTTGTAGCAAGCTAAACATCTTCCACAAACCTCCACATTGTAATTGTTCAGAAACAATAATGAATACATCAATTGATCCGTGGTTATTTGGCTAAAACACATTTTATTTTAAACCACATCAATCTACTTGGGTTTAAGAACTAGGGAAAACCACTTATAAGACTTTGCCCCTGGAGGTTTAGTATGGGTGCAAGGGACAGAGTGACTTTGACACAGGGCCTTTTTCTCTTTCACTTCATTTATATCTTCTAGAGAAAGAATAGAAAGTCCACTGGTCATTATTTGTTATCTTATTCCTTGTAGAATTGCAACTAGGCATTCTTCACCATGCTTTATAATTTTGCTCTACTCCCTAAGGTCTACCTGTACCTACCCTTCCACTGTGTTTTTCTCCACCCTCTATACAATATTACTTTTCTTTTCGTGGCACTTTCTCTTCACCAGACATCTTCACCCATTAAAACTTGCTTTCAGGAAAGAACCCGGTATGTGTGTGTAAACTTACATCACTGTCAGCATAGTCCAAGGGATAGTTAACTCCATCACTGGATACCATACATAAAATATAAAGAATTTCAGTCCCCTGTGACCAAATGAATGTGATATTATTATTCTAGGATCTAGAGGCATGCAGCAAAGCTGCCTGTTTTCTCTCCGTGTACTCTCATAAAATTGGTCCTGGGTTTGTCAGCATAATAATCTCAGGCATTTGTGTCTTATTTTATGGTTTTAAAAGAGCTTTGACATCCATTATCTCATTTAGTCCTCTTCTGACCATCTGTGCATTTTAGCATCCCACTGTGTCTTCAGGGGCTCTAAGCTCTGTCTCAGACAGAGCAGCTCTGGTCAGTACAAGTTGTGGTCTGTTGGCAGCCAGGGAGCTAAGAGAGCGGCCAACTACCACCTTCTCTTTAAACAGTCACACTGTGGTGTGGTGGTCTTTTAGACCTCAGAATAGGCCTTACAGAAAGATTGATATTCTCCAAAGTGGATATGTTTCATATCACTAAAGTCCGTGGAGAGAAACACTCACAGGCTAACCATCTCTGAACAGGGAAAGAAGATGGCTTAGGAAGCTTTCTGATTTGATCATAAATGGCTTGGATATCTTCAAGGAAAGAATGGTTTATGACATCTTGGAAAAGCATTGGTCCTGATGACTTAGCTATTACTGGAGTTTTTCTTCCAGCAGACTATAATGAAAGCAGTCTTTTTCTCTGACCTGGAAGCCAAGCCCTAATGGCCCAATGGAGATGCAGGTTTTTTACTTTCTCACTATAAATCCTTATACTTGAGCCATAGTGGTAAAAGTGTTTTCTCTAACCTGACCTTCTTTGATCCTTATGGTGGCTTCCCCATAGTTTTATATGTAGTGAGAGATGGGACGGGAACTGGAATTCATCTCTCCTGGTTTCCCAGGACAACCTGTTTTGCATTCCTCCTTCTTGAGAGGAGGAGTGGCACAGCAGCAGTCACCGGGAACCCTGGCCTGCTGGACCTGCCCAGCAGGTCTGCTTCTCCAGGCTGGAGAGGACTTGCCTCTAGACTCCCATGCAGCAGTGCGGGCATTTTCCACTGGGCCCGCATTCCTCTCAGGGAAAAAGGACAGAGTTGCCAGAAACAAAGAATTTGAGTTTGTGGGTCACCTTTCTCTCTTTGCATCATGCACACAGAAGTCCCTGGCCCTGGGCTTTGGCCCATCCCTCACGGCTCCCTCCCCACATTTGCAGAAGCTGTGGGGGCCAAGAAAGGAAGCCTGAGAAACGAAACAAGCGCCTTTCCTGTGTATTAACATGTAAAATATGTCTAAGGAACTCAAACCAGATGGGCACAGGAGAGACCCAAAGGCCTAAAAGCCTGGACTTTATACCCTGGATGGCACATGGGGACGTGAAAACCCTCTTGAAAATGTTGTGTTTGTTTGTTTGAAGATGCCTGCCTGGGGCTTGGAGCACCCAAATCTTCTTTCACATTTGATGATTTAATCTTCCATTACTTAGATTTAATGTCTCCTCATTCTTCTCAGATGGTGTTAATGCAAATGAATATTTCTTCACTTCGACTGATTGATATATTATTATCTATGGTGCCAGGGGAGTGGAGGGGAAAGTGGCCTTCGTAAGCCAGTGGAGAGTAGGAAGGGAAATGGGACAAAGGGCAGGACTCATTGCTGCTTAGGATATGATATGTGGATGGTCTCTGATGCTCAGCCACACAGACGCGGTCATCAGCTATGGCCCATTCATGGGACCATTTGAACAGAGCTGTCATCAGGAAGGATACAGTCACCTCTCCCAGGAGTAGACTGCACTGGGTCAGGATGCACGAGGCTGTCACAGAACTGGATTTTGCAAGAAGGAATTTCACAAGAGTGGTATTTCTGAAAGCAGAGCGGGGAGCCATTGGACCTGCCCTTTGTTTCTCCAACAGAGTCTTGTATCTTCTTGTAATATAACTCTGTATATTGTCCTGAAAGTGAAGGGAAGCCTCCTTGGTGCCCCTCAGGTTTGGAGAGTAGTAACCTCAGGGCTGCAGAGTCTTGGCACTAGCAGAACCTAGAGGGCTCTCTCCCTTGCAAAGCCAGAGGCCTTTCTGCTGAGACTTGCACACTTTCTGACTTTTAGGGACAGAGGCTTTGCATTTTTTGGAGGCAACCTTCTCCATTTATTAGACAAATTGCATCCTTACAAAGTTCCTTTATAACACAAGCCAAAAATAACTGCTCTCTTGTAATATACTCCAGTCAGTCCCCGTTCTGGCCCCTGGAACAAAGCAAGACTAGCCTAATCTCTCTTCATCACTACAGCACCTGTATTCAGAGGTATCCACCCTGTCTCCTTGAAGGCGTGGTCCTGCTTCAGGCCAAACACTGCCTCTCTCTTAATTGTTCTTCTAAAGGTGTTTTCCAGAACTCACACTTTTCTTTGTACTAGTCATTTTTTTTTTTTCTGTAAGTTATTCAAACAGCTAGCTTCCCTTCCTAAATCTGACTGTTAAAACTGGATTAAGTACTCTGGAACTAGCCTGACCAGCTCACATCAGAATAGAACATTCATTTACATTCATTTCCCTAGGTCTGGAGATCATTTCTAACTAGCAAGCATTGGCTTGCTCTGTAATTTGTCACACGGTTGGCCTTTCTTGGGTTTTAGTTACCCACATTTAAGTTGTTTTTTTTTTTTTTTCTTTCACTTTTCCTCCTGTCTGCTGCCAAGTTAGGTCTTCTCATTTTGAATTTATATAATTGATTTTTCTTAACCTAAATGCTGTACTTAACATTAAGGCCTTTAAAATCTTTTCTGGTTGGTTTTCTTTCCCATTTTTTCAACTCTGGAGAACTTTTTGAATCTTGATTCTTTCATCCAGTGTATTATCTATGACTCTGCTTCATGCCACTTAAAAGTAATTGGCTGAGCATGCCTCTGGGCCCTGATCTCAGCATCTGACCTAACTGTTGAATAGGATCAGTCCATCTGCAACAGATTGTAACATGTCTACACTGTGATTTGCCTGATGATTTAGGGCAGTGCTTCTCAAAGTGTGGTCCCCAGCTCAGCAGCTCAGCATGGCCTTGACCTTTTTAGAAATGCAAATTCTCCAGCTTCACCCCACACCAACTGAAGCAGCAACTGTGGGGGAGGGGCCAGCAATGTTTTTGTTCAAATCCTCCAGGTGACTGATGCTAGCTCAAGCTCGGAGTAGTGGGAAGGCAGATAAAAAAGAAACCTAAAGGACACAGGCATCTGACAGCATTAGAGTCTATTTGAGGAGCCAGTTTATGAATGATGTAGCCAGACATCCTAGTAGCATGGGCCAATGTCACAAGAGGAATTTCCCCTGGACTTTATTTGGCTAAGGACAAACCCGAGGGGAGGTCTTGGGCTTGGTAAGTGCAGAAGCAATATTCCAGAGAGACCGAAGTCAGATGAAGAGAAGAGTTGAGTAAAACACCAAGCAACAGACCCAGGCATGGGCAAGAAAGGACGAGTCTGGATGACCCTGAGCAATTGGGCAATGTTGCACTTCCCAGAGGAGGTTTTAAACAATAGAACATTTAACAAAGTAAGGTCTCATAACTGTTTTTCTTTCCACAGGCCCATCTGCTAAACATCCCAAGCTGGAATTGGAAAGAGGGTGATGATGCAATCTGCCTTGCAGAGCTGAAGCTGGGGTTCATAGCCCAGAGCTGCCTGGCCCAGGGCCTCTCCACCATGCTCGCCAACCTCTTCTCCATGAGGTCATTCATAAAGGTAACGTCGTGTCCTATTAGAGCACATTAGCCCCCAATTCAATTTGTCGTGGGGTTGAGTAGAGAGCACAGCTTAAACTCAAAACAGATCGACGGGCTTTAACCACTTTGGTTAGGGAGAAATTCCTTGTTACAGATTTGGGCAAGAGGCCAACTTCTTTCAAAATTATGTTTTTATTTTTATTTGGCACATCCATGGCCATTAAATGATTGTTCAAAGCACAATCCACTCTTTTTTTTAGATAAACCACATGTTTATCTATCAACAAAGCCTCCGCTGTTAAAACAAAAATATGATTTATATACATTCCATATGGCACCAGAGCGCCTAAAGAAAAGAATTATCATTTTGCTCTTTTACATCAAGTGGCTGGTGGACCTCTCACTGTGCGGATAAATGCAGACCATGTGTTTGTGCTGAAGCCGAAACCCCAACAACATAATTCATTTATTTATTTCTGCACAATCAAGGAGGCCAGCAGGGCTGACATGCCATGGTTATTTGAATGGAGAGTGAAACGATGAACTGAGTCCTCCGCAGTGGCGCCCTTTACACCATGAGGCAGGCGGCCTGGATATGCTCATCGCCTTGTCAGCCGACTCACCCCACAGAGCTCACCGGGCAGCCACCCTGGCGGGGCCCCTGCCTGCTGGACCCGCTCAGGCAAAGAAACACTCTTACCTCACAGGCCAGGCATGTTCCCTGGACACTGGCTTGAGGGTCCAGGCTCCTACTTAGTGGACTCTTGGAGCTCAGGAGAATGACAAACCAGTCCTTTTCCTTAGATTCTTCTCAGCCTCAGCAGTCAAGGTGGCAAACCAGTGTAGTAAAAACTGTCTAGTTTGGATCTCTCTGATCTGGTGCTGGTGGCCCTTAGCTTAAGTTCTGGGCTTACATTCCCCTCCTTGTTATTCATTTATCCACCTTCCCCTTCCTGACTTAGTCATGGTTGAGGTGGGAAGTGAGTCACCATGGGGTCCTGCAAAGAGGGCCCAATGCTCTGAAATCAAAGGTATGAAGTCTCCAGGCTTTTGCTGCCCTTGCTGCTCTATCCACCACCAGAGATAAGGCCTTTGCTGGGTGGAGGAAAAGGCCCTGGATGTGGAGAGAGGGATAGGTGGGAGGATGCACGTGCAGGTGATAGAATAACTTCATGTCAGTGCTCATCCTGGGCCTCCGCAAGTTGTTTCACTTAGAACAGGATATTTTTCTAGGTCCTTACTTGCTGTACCCACCTAATTTACATTATGTAGCCAATTTATAGTTAACATTGCTCTGTAAAAGAACAAATTGTTTTGGAGTCCCTTCAATTACTTTAGCAACGGATGCCTTGATTAAAAAATTCTTCTAGTCACTGTATGCCCAAAGACCTCAGCTTCACTGAACCCCTGGCTCAGACCCAGCTCACAAATAAGTACATTGCATTCCTCTAAGTGGCTTCTTTAGTCCAGGCCTCTAGCGCCCTGCCTGGGTGAAACAATGCAGGCAAAAGGGAGACGCAGGCAGCGTGATCCGTGTGGCTGGGTGTAGAGACAAGCCCAAAAGCCAGAGGGAAGCTTGTGTCTCCCAGACCCAGGATAAAGAACTGTCACTAAGAGAGCTCCTCTGGCCCATACAGCCAAGTTCTGGTGGTTCCGTCCAGCGGAGAGTTGCCCGCAGGACTGGGCACGTGGTCTGAGGACCTGGACTCTGCTTTCCTGTGTTGCTATAACGTGGCCTTGGCAGGGCCCCGTTGCCTATGGGGCACTTGACATGCGTATGTTTTGATTTTGTGGTGCTTGCATGGAAACTAGAGCCACCTGTCAGGAAAATTAATAAAATGGATATGACACTGAGTCTTCAGTGCTATTACCAGCAGGGAGAGAGAACTTCTGTCCAACCTCTCTCAAGACCTCTGCAGCCAAGGACGTTCCCTCCAGCCCAATGAATCCTACTGCCAAGTTCCTATTTAGGAAGAGTCTGTGAGAGAGGCCCAGCCCGGCCCTGGTGTAACTGAAAACACATTTCCCTCCTGGGGTTATGTTACTGTGTTGTTTCTGTCCAGGCCAACTCCTCTGCGTTTGGGGACAGCTCTCTGCATTGGGCCACATGACACTCAGGTGGTCTTGGTGTTGGAATTTGCTAGGCATGTGACCTGGAAATAACAAGACTTCCCTTTCTCAATTTTTTTCATTTAAAATAGGGACAGGCGTAAGCACATGCTCCCCATTCCATAATGTCATCTGTGTGCACTTACCCTCCAAATCCCAGATCCTTTTCTCTTTTAGTTCATGATAAACACCACAATCATGCTCTCCTTGGAAAGTTTTGTGTATTATCTTCCATTTTAGGGATCACAAAGCCTTCACTTATTTTTACTTGGGGGCAGATGGAAGAGGAAATCTATAAATGGATTATTGTTTACAGAAATTGCTTCCTTCCCCATTGTCCCCCGTGTCCTATGCAGAGAACTTATCAGCACATAGTCCTATTAGGACAGAGGGAGATGGGATAGGTCTTTGGCAACATTTGATCCCTTGAGAACACTTAGCATTTCTGGAAGCCAAAGGTGAAGTGTGAGCTCACCCTCCCCCTTGTCCTGGGCAGGTACAGTGTCTGTTTCTTGGTTCAGCAGAATACACTGTACTTGGTCCCTCCTGAAAGAAGAAGGAAGAGGAGAAGGACTGAAACCATGATGATATATCACAGGCAGAAGCACAGTGATTAGCCCCCAGGCTTTTAAAGCAAAGACTGAAAGTGAGAGTGAGAAAGCTCAACAAAAGAGAGATGGGTTACTGGTGTGTCGCAGGTACAAAAGAGACCTAGCCCAGAGGCACCAGGAAAAATGGGGGAGCACTTACTGACCCTCAACAATGTCACTTCAAAGGACCTCACCTGAGGGCCCCAAGACATGGCCCCTGAAACCTAGCTCCCATATTGGACACGTTATCTCTGAATGGACCTAAAATTGTGGGACACTATTTCTGTTTTTAGCCCACATCTTTGGGGCAATGAATTTTTAAAGTTTGTCTTTAATCTGTTCCATTTAACCTTCAAGGCATGCGGTCTACAGTTTCCAGGGTGCTAGGATTCGTTTAACAAGCCTTGTGAACTTGATAACCAATACCTTTATGAAAGATGCTCAGGTTGGCCATTCAGGGGGTCCCTGGCTCAGTGGTCTATTGCAAATGACAGGTTAAGCATTTTGCCCAGCAACACCCAGTTTTGACCTGGAGTTCCTCTAAGGGGTGAAGGCAAATGTTCTGGTTACTGTGACTTACCAACATCCATGTCGTCAAACAGGCCTGGAATATCTTGTCCATTTACCACTATCTGAGCTCCTCCCACCTGCCTGTCAGGTTCAAGTGAGAATCTTCTTAACGTCTTCTGTAAAGATCAAGACAATGAACTTATTTAGCCTATCTGCCATCGCCTCATCCCTGAATAAGTGGCCACACTTATCCTCTACTTGGCTTTCTCACTTGGATGTAATTTAAGATTCATTGATTTTTCTTTTTTTTTTTAAATTTTAGAGTCTTGCTATGTAATACTTTCTCTCCAACAAATCTGGTTTTAAGTTTGGGCTTGACCTGCTATTTTTGTGAATTGTTCTATTATTCTTGCTAGGATTAGCTGTCCTTGGACATGATAAATTGTATGCGTGGGTGTTGTGTGTATTTAGAGGGTGATTAATTCTTAAAATTTCCTTTCAGTCTACACTAAGTCTTCAAATTGAGCACATTTAAATTGTTCTCAGCATTGCCAACCATTTAAACTCTGCTAAGCTACCTTTTTGTACACACATACCCTCACACAGCCTAGAATATGGCATGCATTCTGTAATTATTTCTTGGTTGGATAAAACAGTTATGAAAATGGAGAAAATATGTGATGCACTCTTAAATTTTTTCCCTACTTTTTAAGACTTGGAATTGTGGGTGAAATTTACATAATATTAATCACAACACAGTCTCCTCCATCACATTTTCTATTTGTGAATGAGGAAGCACTAGGAGATCAGGCCCATGTTGTGCAGATTGTATCTTGGCTGAGTGGACTTTGCTGAACATAAAAACCATTTGTTCATCATTGTTATTACCACATTGAGATAAACTCTTGCGATATATAATCTTAGCAATAATTGTAGCCAAAAGAATAATTTTAATACTTTTGGGTTATGTTTATGTGCATATGTGTGTTTGAATATATGTGTACATAAAAACATGTTTTAGGAGCTGGAACTATAAATCAAGAATCTTTAATAATAGCTGGAATATACTAGGTTCTAACTGTGTGCCAAGTCCTACACTGTGCTTTATATAAATTATCTCATTAAATTCTCACAATGACCCTACCCAAACAGCATTATTAACAACCCCTCTTTACAGTGGCAGACACCGTGGATTAAGACAAGTTCAGCAACCTGCATGAGGACATAAAGTTGGAATGACAAACTCAGTTGTTCAAACCCAGTCAAATTGGTTCCAGGTTCATCCTGGAGTTGACCAAGAGGAAATAGGATTAGTGATAAGAGGAAACCTTAGCTGGTGCCATCACCTTAGCACAAATCTTAGCTTTTTGTAGCTTATTTTATGGAAACTATTGATTCAATAGAGATTCCCTGGTAAGCACACCTACCATATTCTAGGCAATGTGCTTATCAGACCATCATCCCTATGGCTAGCAGGCACTGATAAGCTTCTGTTCAGGTGGGGGTGTAGGAGCACGTGTTTGCATAGCCACATCCTGTGGGTCTTGCTGGCCTTTCTCTCTGGCCATCTCTGCAAGGGCAGAGGTCACCGTCTCAAGACAGATGAGGGATTAACGTAGTCTGGGATGAGTCAGGGAGGGAAATGTATTAGACACCCAAGAAGGAACTGACATCGTGCACTGCTGTATTTAGGGCAGGGGGTAAAGCTAATTGGCTTAGGTACGTGCTTCTGAGAAACGACAAGCAATTTTTTATTGGCTGGTAGGTAAAAGCTCTGCAGGGCTCAACTCTGTGTAGAGTCGGGGAGACTGGTGAACGGATCTCTGAAATGGGATCAGGGCTCCCATGGGATCCCATAAGACTGGGATCAAAGTGGCGTTCTATCTCCAGGAGGGAACACTGATGCCAGAATAGAGAATTTGTCTGGGAAAGTAAACATACATCATGTAAGTTAGAAAGTGAGATGCAAGCTGTAGCTTATTCCTGCTGATGGACAATTCCACCCTAACCTCTGATGGTGTCCTGACAGTGGGCCTCTGCAGATATCCCTGATCACTGCAGAGTGGCTCCCAATACATTTATACCCACTTCCTTCATAATCTCATTCATTCTCATAGCTGCTAGATATATAGATGACACCCATGTTTATATCTCCACCCAGAACCTCTCCCTTGAATCCAGTGTCATCTATTCACCTGCTACTCAACATCTCTGTTTAAATATCTCATCTCATCTCAGACTTAACATATCCAGAATAGAATTCCTGTTTTTTTGTTTGTTTGTTTTTACTCTAAGCTTATTTTTCTCCCATTTCCCTGTTGGCTATTCCATCCTTCCTATTACTCAAACTAAAAACTTTGGAGCCATCCTTGACTCCTTTCCTTTTCCTGTATACCACATTCCAATCAGCGGGAAATCTTCTGGTTCAACTTTCAAAATATGCCCAGAATCTGAGCACTTCTCACCACTTCCATTCTTTCTATCAGTTCCAAACTACCATTCTCAATCTCCTAGAATATTACACCAGCCTTCTAAGTGGTCTCCACATGCTGACCTTGTCCTTCCCTGCCCTTCAGTCTGTCTTGAATACGGCATTGAGAACAAGCCTTCTAAAGCATGAATCACATCCTGCCACCCTCCCGACCCCCCACATACATCTCTTCACGGCATCCCATCGACCAGATAAAGTCCTCATAAAGGTCTGTAGGTCCTAAGCTGTCTGTTTTCTGAGACCTCATTGGCCTCATATAGCAAGTGCTGTCCTGCTCCTTACATCAACCACGCTCCCTTTGGCAGGTCTACGGATTCCGTGTTGGCTGTTTCCCCTGGCTGGAGTGCTCTTCCCCTAGGTAGCCGCATGGTTTCCCTCCATCAAATCCTCATGTCCTTGCTCAGTGTTAAGTGCTTGGTGAGACCTCTCTCTAAAACATTAGAATTGCATTTTTATAAAGGGATTAAAACAAACTTTTAATTGACATATGAGATACAAATATAAAGTGTGCATCTAGTAAACAGACAGCTTTTTAAATATTCACAAAGCCAACGCTCTCACAAAACCAGAACCCAGGTTAAGAAACAGTACATAAGCAGGACCCCAGAGCCCCTTTTCCTGTTGAGTGCCAGTGTTATGTATGGGCCCGGTTCTGGGATCTCTTGGGGAGATCCCAGTTTATGAAGATGGTGGTTCTGTAATGAGGGGGTGCTATGTGATTCAACAGTTTTCCTTGGAAGTGCAACAAAAGAAAAAAAAATCAAGACAAATGTCATTAAGCTGAACATTTTCTCCAGGGCTTCTGAGGGCTCCTACAGGGGGTAAATGCACTAATATACATTCTCTAGGAAAGATCTAGATGTTCTTCTCTGTTTCATGGGATGAATGAAGTTTCTATATGAAAACATATCAGACGTGCTTTTTAAAAAGTTGCGTCACTCTCCCCTTCACAACACATATATGCACACCCTCAACTCCTCTCCCAGAGGCTTTGTTTTTCTCGATGGCACTTGTTGTTACTGCTTCTTTTCCCTGAGACAGTGGAAGCACTGTGAAGCCTTGGACTGCTTGTGGAATCCCCAGTGTCTAGAATGGTGCCTGACGCCTAACAGGCCCTCCTTAAATGCATGTTGAATAAAGGAATAGGCCCCAGCCTAGCCTGGCCTGTCTTTGATGCAGACACCTGGGTGGGACCAGAACCAGCAACTTACAATTTTGGGTGATTTGGTGCTGAAAACACCTTCTTTTGCTACTGGACGTGGCTCCCTTGGCAAATGTAGAACCCTGACTTCACGTAGAAACTTGAAATTCAAAGCTCGGTAATCCTTGGCAAGGATGCATGGAGGCTGGTTGGATTTGGATAAAAGCCATTCTGACCGGCAGAAAATCCAGTCAGCGTGTTGTTTAAATTCACAAATTATAAAAACTCATGCATTGGAATGAATTTGCTAAAGCTCAGTGTCCCATTCAGGTCAACATCACTGTGCATCTTCTTTTTTTCCTGCTGAATCCCCTTCGCTCAGCAGCTCTGCTTGCCTCCCCAGTCCTGCCTGCCCTGCCTGCGATGACTAATGTCCACCTGAAGGGGAGGCAGCTTCCCTGACAACGATTTCAAGTGAAGCGAGAATTAATCCATGAACTATTAACAGGGATTCCATTCCCTTCTGGCCCTGGTAATTTCTAGAACATTGAATTAAAGGGTTCTCAGACCTTTACAAATTCTCAAGGCAAACATTATTAGCAAAGAGAAGCCCATACCCCATGTTAGAAGATTGCCAGAAAATGTAATAGAATTTCCGAGTAAAATGAAAGAGGTTGAAATGCCTCCTCCCCATCTTCTCCCCTTCTCCCTCCTCACCTCCGCCTAACATGATTAGAAAGTCATTTCATGTGTCTTATGTGTTTGGTCAATCAAAGGCAAACGTACATGATTGATGGTGACAGGGAACACATTTAACTCATTATTCTTTACTTTGCAGCAAAATGATTTGTGTAAACTGTCTGCCTAGCATTAAAGGTAAAACAAACTTAGAAACCCCAAAATGTTATATATTTGTCTAATATTTTCCTTTTGGTTTTATAGCTGTAATCACATATGGATTCTTTTATTTGGCACTTGGCATGAACTGAACAAAGGGGAAGGCAGCCCAGAAAGATTACATAACACACAAGCAGCCTGTGCCCGGTGAGACGGAGCCAGAGACACTGCAATGACCAGGACTCACTGTGAAATCCTGCAGAAGCTGCCACTCACCCTGTCCTCATGCCCTGGCAGGATATTGTCATTAATGTGAAGTAAAGCCCTCTTGACCAAGCCTCTGGTCCAACATCAAAATGAGCTCTTTCAGAGATTATTGGCCTTTAACTAATTGTGTGCATTTCTGAGTACACCTGCGCATCCTTGGGCTGAGTTCTCCTGACCTCCCCCACCTCTGACTTTCTAACTTGGGTTTTATGGGTGCCACCCACTGTCTGTGATTTCTCAAGCCAAAAATCTCAAAATTCTATTAAACCATTAGGAATAAAATCTCAGATTCCCTTATATTATCTACTGCTGGTTATCACTGCTCTAAAGGATGCCCAGTGTGAACATGAGCCCACAACAGCGGTGAGGAACCTTTGAGTTCTTCTGAGGGATTATTCTACATTTCTAGGGGAGGCAAAGCAAGGAACCACGATTGATTTGGCACAGTGGATGTTTTGTCAAGAACTTTAAAATTACAATAATATCCTAAGTTTGCTTATCACTTTGTAGTTTATACAATACTCATTTTTACTTATTTTTATTTGACCCCCTACACAAGCATTTTATTGAATATCATTTGGGAAATGTGCCTAATACAAAGTAGCAGGTGTTTCTTCCTCATCTGTACATGAAAGAAATAGGAGAAGGGGAAATAGGAAGATGACTGACTTCTGGTTGCACAGCTGTATGGGACATGGTAGCACAAGGGCCAGAATTCCACTAGATTATTGGGTTCTTAGCTCAGTGCTTTCCCCACTATTACACATTGCTTCCCCTAGGGAAATGTCTCAGATAGAAACACAGTATTGTTTTGTATTCAAATCAGGAGCTTCTAAGAATAGGAAACACTTTGCCGTATCTGTAAATGTGGTATCCTAGGTTTACCCAATTGCATCAAACTACATGCTATAAAAATTAAAGATGAATTGCAAAGGTCGAAGATACATATGTCTGGCCCATCCCCTTCATGGTGCCTTAGTTTGAAAAGCACCAAGGCAGTGCCGTCTTCCCTAGACCATAATGCCCTGCATGTGGGAGAATTTCCTTTTCTAGTCAGTGCTTCAACTGAGCAGAGAAGGAGATGATGACCTATTTGTTGAAGGTGAATGTAAAAAAAACCCTAAAAAATCCTTAGTCCCAAACACTTGAAGAAAAGAACAAGTAGGTCAGAAGGCAGGTTGATGGATTTCCAACAGAGGGAGGTATCAGTAAAGGCCTGAGATCCAGAAGGGTTAAACAGTGCTGATAACACTTAAGGGGAGAGGACCTTGAGTGTTAGGGAACAGCTAACCTTGATCCTTGCAGGCCACTTCTGATCTTCATAAAGTACTATCGTAACTCAAAAAACTTGGGCACAGGTGGTAGGCCTTTGATTGATGTCCTCAAGGATGGTAGAGAAATCCAGCTCTGATCACTTAGCATTTCTTCTGGCCATTTTCCTTTGTAGGAAAATGCTTATAGTACATGGTCCCACCAAGATTCAAAAGTAATTTTAATTGTCCAGATAGCTCCTTCTCTTACTTTTAAAAATTAACTTACAGTAAAATTGATTTGTGTGTGTACAGAGTTTTATGCATTTTAACACATAATGTAGATTCATGCAACCAACACCAGAATCAAGATACAGAACAGTTTCAATACCCAAATCCTCTCATGCTCTCACTTTGCAGTTGTACCCTTGTTCCCCAGCCCCTGATAATCACTGATTTGTTTTATCTCAGTATAATTTTGTCTTTTTGAGAATGTCTTGCGAATGGGATCAACAATATGTAACCTTTGAGATTGGCTTTTTTCATTCCGTATAATTCCCTTGAGGTCCATTTAGATCATTGTATGTATCAATATTTCACTCCTTTCTATTGCTGAAAATTGTGGCATTTTATGGATGTGCCTTGGTTTGTTTACCATTCATGCATTTAATGGTATTTAGGTTGCTTTCAGTTTGGGGTGATTATCAATAGAGCTGATAAAAACATTTGTGTAGAAGTTCATATGGACATAAGTTTTAATTTCTCTAGGACAAATACCTAGAAGTAGAATTGTTGGACTGTAGGGTAAGTGTATGTTTAACTTTAAAAGAAACTGCCAAAGTGTCTTCTAGAATGGCTGTACCATTTATCATTCCCACCAGCAATGTATGAGAGTTCTTGTTGTTCTGCATCATTGTCAACACTTGGCATTGTCAGTATTTTTAATTTTAGTCATTCTAATGGGTGTATAGTGGTATCTTGTTTTGGTTTTAATATGTGTTTCCATAATAACTAATGATGTTGAGATCCCATTGTATGCTGATTTGTTATCTGTGTATCCTTTTGTGAAGTGTGTGGCCCAAAGCAGTTTTAGGTTCTCAGGAAAACTGAATGAGGTATAGAGATTTCCCATGTAGCCCCTGCCCCCACACCTGCATAGCTTCCCCCATTATCAACATCTTCCACCAGAGTTCATTTGTTGCACTTGATGAACCCTCTTTCTCCAATCCATCTTTTTATTGTCTTTGTAAGTTTTGCCTTTTCCAGAGTGTCATATAGTTGGATTATCAATTATATATATATATATATTTTTTAGATTGGTTTCTTTCACTTAGTAATATGTTTTTCAGGTTCTTCTGTGCCTTTTCATGGCTTGATAGTTTATTTCTTTTTAGCACTTAATAATATTCCATTGTGTGGATGTACACCAGATTTTTAAATTTCTTCGCCTATTGAAGAACATCTTAGTTGCTTCCACATTTGAGCAATTATTAATAAAGCTGCTATGAACCTCATGTGCAGGTTTTTGTGTAGACATAAATTTTCATGTATTTGGGGTAAATAACAAGGAGTTTGATTGCTGGATCATATGGTACAAGTATGTTTAGTTTTGTAAGAAACCAGTCTGTCTTCCTGAGTGGCTGTACTGATTTGTAATTCTATCAGCAATAAATAAGTTACTATCGCTCCACATCCTCACCAGCATTTAGTGTGATCAGTGTTTGGCCCATTTTTTAATTGGACTATTTTGGTTTTTAATTTTGAGTTTCAAAGTTTCTTATATATTCTTGATATTTTGTTGGATATGGGATTTGTAAACATTTTCTCCCAGCCTGTAGCTTGTGTTTTTATTTTCCTGATACTGTCTTTCCTGAATCAAAGTTCTTAATATTGAAAATATTGGAGGTTTTTTCAAAATGTTAAATATAGAGTATCCATATGACCCAAAAACTTTACTCGTAGGTACCCACCCAAGAGAAATGAAAGCAAATGTATCAATGTCCCATGACTGCGATAATACACTACCACGAACTTAGTTGCTTAAAACAACACACACTTTTTCTCTTCCTTTTCTGGAAATCAAAAGTCTGAAATCAGTTTCACTGGACTAAAGTTAAGGTAATGGCAAGGCTGGTTCCTTCTGGAGGCTCTGCTTCCTCGCATTTTCCACTTTCTGGAGGCTCCCTGTGCTCCTTGGCTCAGGACTCCATCCTCACAGCACTCTAACTTTTGCTTCCAGTGTCACATCTTTCATTTCCTCTTAATTTGTCACATCTCCACCTGCCTCCTTGTAAGAATACTTGAGAATACAGTTAGAGCTCTCTTAGATAGTACAGGCACACCTCAGATATATTTATTTGCAGGTTTGGTTCCAGACCACCATAATAAAATAAGTGTTACAGTAAAGTGAGTCATTTTCTTTTTGCTGGTGGAGGATCTTGCCTTCAACTTATAAAGAAGGCAACACTTGTGAATGGCAACAAAGCAAAGCACAATAAAACAATGTATACTCTACAGAATAATCTCACATCCTCAAATCCTTAAATTAAACCACACTTGCAAAAATCCCTTTTGTCATGCAAGATAACATTCACAGGTTCCAGGGATTAGGGCGTGGTTGTCTTTGGGGCCATTATTAGCCTGCCATAGCCTGCCTGTTTTTTTCACCCTAAAAGATCCATATTGATACCACATGCAAAATACATTCATCCTATCCTTAATATCCTTAAAGGTCTTAATCCTTCAGCACCAATTCAAGTTAAAAACCTCATCTAAATATCATCAACACAGAAGTCCCAGATTTTATCGTCTGTATCACCTTTGGATGAGGCTCGGTATAATGCACGCCGGGGTAAAATCCCTTCCATCTGTGGATGTGTAAAACTGGAGAACAAGTCTTTTGCCTCCAAAATATCATGGTAGGACAGCCATAGGATAACCAGGATAAGCATTTCTGTTCTATAGGAAAGAAAGGAAGAAAGGAAGGAGACGCTAGCTCCAAGAACCTTCAAAATTTAATCAGACAAATTTCATTAGGTTTCAAGATCTGGATATAATCTTTTGTGGCTTAAAATTGACAGTAGGTAATGTGATACTTCCAAATGTATTCTTGCTTAAATTACTTTGTATAGTTTAGTGTGTTTTTGCCTTTTCGTACAAATTTTAAGATGAGATTGTTAATATCTGCAAAAAATCCTACTTGTATTTTGATTGGAATTGTGTTAAACTTACAGACTAATTTGGGGGAGCATTGGTAGCCTAATGGATTCCAATCTATGAATATGGTCTATTTATTTAGATCATCTTTAACTTATTTCATCAGTGTTTTGTAGTTTTCAGCAAACAGATTCTGTGCATTTTTGTTAGATTTATATATGAGTATTACTTTGTAGGGGGAAGCTATCATTAATGATATCTTTTAAAAATCAGTTTCCAACTGTTCATTGGTGGCACATAGAAATACACATTATTTTTCTTTATTGACTTTGTATTCTGCAATCATATTGCACTGGCTTGCACTTCTTGCAGGATGTTGAATAGAAGGAGTGAAGGAGTATGTCTTTGATTTGTCTCCACTCTTAAAAGGGGATAAATTTAGTGTTTCACCATTATGTATAATGTTAGCTATATGCATATAAAGTTAGCCCTTCTTTTGAGGTTGAGGAAATTCTTTCCTATTAATTTGACGAGTGTTTTATCATGAATGGATCTCGAATTTTACCAAATGCTTTTTGCGAATCAGTTGGTATAATAATGTTGTTTTTATTCATTAGATTGTTAATGTGGTAAATTGCTTTGACTGATTTGAAAATATTGAACCAGTCACTGTGCATTCCAGGATAAACCCCTCTTGCTTATAGCATGATACACACACACAAACATAAATTAGTATGTATGTATATATATGGATGGATTTTGATAATATTTTTGTGAATACTTTTTGTGTATGTGTGAATAGATATTTTTCTGTAGGTATCTTATACTGTTTTTGTCTGGTTTAGTTGGTTTCATAAATGAGTAGGGAAGTCTTTTTCTTTTTATTCTCTGGAAGGAATTGTATAGAATTGGTGTTATTTTTTAAGTGTTTAATAGAATTCACTAATGAAACCATCTGGACCTGAATTTCTTTTTTCAAAGGTTTTTAAAGACTAATTCAATTTCTTTAATAGTTACAGGTTTATTCGGGTTATTTATGTAGTCTTGGGTGGATTGTGGCAGTTTAAGGTTTTGAGGAATTATTTTAATTTAATCGAGTTGCTTAATTTATGCATGTAAAATTGTTCACAATTTTCCATTATTGTCCATTTAATGTCTGCATGGTGTGTAGTGATAATCTCTCTCTCATTCCTGATTTTGTAATTTGTGTCTTCCTCTGTCTTCTCTCTTATTTGTCAGTCTTACTACATGCACATTTTGCTGAATTTTTCAGATGAAGCTTAGGTTATTGATTTTAGACTCTTTCTTTTTAATATAAGGATTTAATGCTATAATTTTATTCTAAGCACTGCTTTAGCTGCATCCCACACATTTTGATATGTTTATAATCATTCAGAACAAATATTTTGTAGTTTCACTTGAGATTTCTCCTTTGACCTATGGATTATTTAGATGTATATTGCTTAATTCTCCAAATACTTGGCAATTAAGCATTACACATCTTATCATCTTATCTATTACTCACTTGTAGTCTGATTTTATTATTGTTAGAGAACTCACTTTGTGTGATTTCAATTCTTTTAATTGTTAAAGTATGTTTTATGTGATTTGTGTAAATGTTCCATGTGAACTTAAAAAGAATTTTTATTCTGCTATCGTTGGGTTGAATATTCTAAAAATGCCAATTAGATCTAATTGGTGATGGTGTTGTTCAGTTCTTCTATACCCCTGCTGATGTTTATTTCTACTAGGGATAGTCATGAAAATGAGAAGAGTGCTGAAGTCTCTGACTGTAATTGTGGGTTTGTTATTTTAGTTCTGTCAGGTTTTGCTTTGTGTATTTTGAAACTCCAATAAGTATATATACATTTGGATTATTGCATTTTCTTGGTGAATTGACTTTTTATTTTATTTTTTAATTACATTTATTGTTGTGACATTGGTTAGTAAGATTATGTAAGTTTCAAGTGTACATTACTCTGACATGTGATCTGTATATTGCATTGTGTGCCCACCACCAAAGTCAAATCATTTTTTGTCACCATATATTTGACCCCTTTAGCTGATACTACTACCCCTCTCCCTACTTCCCTCTGGAAACTGTTGTTTGTGTCTATTAGTGTAGTTTTATATCCCACATATGAGTGAGCTCATGTGGTTCTTAACTTTTTCTGACCGACTGACTTTGCTTAGCATGATACTTTCAAGGTCCATCCATGTTGTTGCAAATGGCCATGTTTTACCTTTTCTTATGGCTGAGTAGTATTACCAACCTGAACATGTTGATTTAATCTTATCTTGGAAGACCTTTCTATCATTACATGTTATTCCTAATATCCTTAGTAATTTCCTTGGCTCTGAAGTCTTGTATACTTCAGATATGATGTAAATAGGCCCAGTCAAGCCTTTTATTTGATTAATGCTTTCATAGAAAAAATATTTATATTTTCTTATCATTTTTTGTTTGAACCACTATATATCTTTTAAATTTTAAGTGATTTTCTTATAGACAACTTATAATAGGGTTTTTATATTTTTCTGCTTTCAAAGTTATTTCCTTTTATTTTTTAGTTTTATCATATTTCACTGATTATGCTATTATAGTTGTCCCCATTTTCTCCCCCTAGCCTCCCTCTACCCAGCAGCTCCCACTCCCTCAGACAATCTCCCTACCATTGTTCATGTCTATGGATCACGTGTATAAGTTCTTCGGCTACTCCATTTCCTATACTGTACTTTACATCCCCATGGCTCTTCTGTAACTATCTATTTGTACTTCTTATTCCTCTGACCTCTTCACCCATTCCCTCATACTCCCCTCGCATCTGGCAGCCATCAAAATGCTCTCCGTATCCATAAATCTGTCTCTGTTCTTCTTTGCTTAGTTAGTTGAGATTCAATTGTTGATAGATTTAGTTTAGTTTTTTTTTTTTTTTGCCATTTTATTGTCCATAGTTTCGATTTTCTTTTTCTTAAATAAGTTCTTTTAACATTTCATATAATAATGGTTTAGTGATGATGAACTCCTACAGTTTTTTTCTTGTCTGGGAAGCTCTTTATCTGCCCTTCAATTTTAAATGATAGCTTTGCTGGGTAGAAAAATCTTGGCTGTGGGTCCCTGCTTTTCATGACTTTCAATATTTCTTGCCAATCCCTTCTAGTCTGTGAAGTTTCTTTTGCGAAATCAGCTGATAGTCTTATGGGAAGTCCCCTGTCAGTAACTAACTTTTTATCCTCTTGCTGCTTTGAAGATTCTCACTTTATGTTTAACCTTTGGCATTTTAATTATGATGTGTCTTGGAGTGGGCCTGTTTGCATCCATCTTGTTTGGGACTCTCCATGCTTCCTGGACTTGATCGTCTATTTCCTTCACCAAATTAGGGAAGTTTTCTTTCATTACTCTTTCAAATAGATTTCCATCTTCTTGCTCTTTCCGTTCTTCTTCTGGAACCCCTATGATGCAAGTGTTGGACTTCTTGAAGTTGTCTCAGAGGCTGCTTATACTATCCTTATATTTTTGGATTCTTTTTTCTTCTTATTTCTCTGATTGGTTGTTTTTTGCTGCCTTGTTCTCCACATTACTGATTCCATTCTCAGCGTCATCCACTCTACTGTTGTTTCCCTATAAATTGTTCTTTATTTCAATTAGTGTAGCCTTCATTTCTGACTGGATCTTTTTTATGCTGTTGAGGTCCTCATTAAGTTCCTTGAGCATCCTTATAACCAGTGTTTTGAACTCTGCATCTGATAGATTGCTTATCTCCATTTTGTTTAGCTCTTTTTCTGGAGCTTTGATCTGTTCTTTCATTTGGGCCATGTTTCTTTGTCTCCTCATTTTGGCAGTCTCCCTGTGTTTATTTCTATATATTAGGTAGAATTGCTTTGACTCAGTGTCTTAGTAGTGTGGCCTAATGTAGTAGGTGTCTTGTAGAGTCCACTGGTACAGCCTCCCCTATCATCTAAGCTGGGTACTCAAGATGCGCCCTTCAGGTGGGCTGAGTATACCCTCCTGTTTTAGTTGAGTCTTGGTTGCTGTTGGCAGATCAATGGGTGGTATACCCAGACCAGTCAGCTGCAAGGACTGGCTGTGATCACTGACCACCAATCTCTTCCCTCTGTGTAGGATCAGCTATGCAGGGGCAGGGTGGTGGTGCTCCTGAGTGTCCACTGTGGACTATAGCTGTCCACAGTGTGCACTGGCCCTGAGGTTTCCCCGGGTGGTGCAGGCTGAGGTCAACCCCCACCTGTGTTTTGCCTGGGGCCACGCTGCCTAAGCTAAAAAGCAATATGTGATGGCTGCTACTTATTCTGGGCTTGGAGCTTTACAGGTGGAGCCAATCTAAGCTGTGAATCTTGGCTGGCTGCTGCTAGTGCCTGGCTTGGGTCTCACTGAAGCCAGCTGTTGCTTGTTTGAAAGGATTTAGGAAGTTGTGAGGCATGAGCCAGGACCAGTCATTCATATGGAAAAGTAGCTTGAATGGTCCCATAAGTTGTGTGGGGCAGAGTCTCTGGAATCTCCAAGGCAGGCTAAACAGTGTTATCCAGGTTGATTGAGTCTCAGATATGGCACCACCTTGCTGGTTCTACGTGTATAAGTGGAGGGCTTAGAAAAGTGACAATGGCCTCTGCTTTCCTTGATGCCAGACACGTAAGTTTCTCCCTGTATACCAATGGTGCTTTTCAAAGCTGCTACCCCGGCTCTGAAGCTCCAAGTGAGTGAGTCTGTTAGGTGAGTCTGTGTGTGGGTTCTTTGGCGCTCCAGAAATTTCTTCCACCAATGCAATCCCTACTGGTTTTTGCAGCCTGAATTTGTGAGGACTTATCATCCTGGCACTGGGACCCTGGGGTAAGGGCCTGGTATGGGAATGGGACTCCTTGCTCCCAAGATATCCCTCCCAATTTTTTATCCACCACACATGGGTGATGGACTAGCCCATTCCGCATCTCTGCCTCTCCTACCAACCTGGATGGGTGTGGTTTCTCTAATTCCATTGTTGTTCTACGTGATGGTTGTTCTATATTTTAGTTGTAATTTTGATGTGGTTGTGCAAAGAGGCAAGCCATGTCTGCCTACGCCAGTATCTTGACCAGAGGTCCCAGGTTTATTTTTAAAAAATCCATTCTATGTATCTCTATTAAAGGGTATGTTAGACTATCTATAATGTAATTATTGGTGTATTTGGATTTATGTCTAATATTTTGTTAATTTGTTTTCTGTTTCCTCTGTTTTAGTTCTCCTCTTTCTTCTATTAGATTATTTTGAACATTCTTAGTGTTTCATTTTATCCATAGTGTTTATTATATATCTTCATATAGTCTTTAACTAACTGCCTTTGGGATTGTCATGTACATATTTAATTTTTTAAGTCTATTTAGATCAATGATTTGCCTCTTTTAAAGTAGCATAGAGGTCTTACCAACCTGCAGGTCTCTTTACCCTTCCCATTTTTTTTGTTGGTTTCAGTTGTGTTATGTATTGTTATATCTGCATACATTGAAAACCCCATCAAGCAATATTATAACTTTTGCTTTCAACCATCAAATGTATTTTTAAAGAATTCAACAGAAGCATAGTATTTTATATGTATCCCAATATTTCCCATTTCTGTTGTTCTCTCTTCTTTCCTGATGTTCCAGATTTCTCTTAGGTATAATTTCCATTTTATCCTAACAACTTTTTTTTAGCAATTCCTTTAGAGCAGTCTGGTGGTAACTAATAGTATTCTTCTTCATCTGAGAATGTCTTTATTTCACCATTTTTCCTGAAGGATATTTTTGCTGAATACAAAATTCTGGGTTGACAAATCTTTTTATTTTAGTATTTTAAAAATGTTGTTTTACTTCCTTCTTGCCTTTATTGTTTCTGATGAGAAATCTGTAGTCATTTGAATTGTTGTTAACCTATAGGGAATGAGTCACTTTTCTCTGGTTACTTTCAATATTTTCTTTTTGTCTTTAGTTTTCTGTCACCTGATTATTTGAGCATTATTTCTTTGGGTTTATTCTGTTGGAGCTAAGTGAGTTTCTTGAATCTCTAGATGTGTCTTTGATGGATACATTTTGGGGAGTTTTCATTCATTATTTCTTCAAATGTTTTTTCTGTACCATATTCTTTCTGTTTTCCTTCTGGGTTTTCTATAACACAAATGCTGAGCCTTTTTAAAAAAAAATATATACCATGGGGCCCTAAGGCTCTATTCATTTTTTGAAATTTATTTTCTCTCTGTTGTGCAAATTGCACAATTTATGTTGACCTAAATTTAAGATTTATTGGTTTTTTTCCCCTGTCATCTCTATGCTGTTATTGAGCCCATCTAGATTGTGTGTTAGTTATTGTACTTTTCAATTCTAGAATTTCTGAATGGTTCTTCTTTTCATCTTGTTTCTGTCTTTCAATGCTTTATAAAAAGGGTCCTTGCTAAGTTATTGGAACATTTTTTAAATAGCAGCTTTAAGGCTCTTATTAGATAATTCTAATATCTGTGCCATCTAGGCATGGGATGCAAGTTGAGCTTTTTCTGGTTATTCATATGCCAAGTAATTTTTTATTGTATCCTGGACATCTTGATTATTTTATTACGCAACTCTGAATTTTGTACAAATCTTAGAAAAATGTTGATACTTTTGTTTTGGCATAAAATTTACCTGCTTGAGTTTAGGCTGCAAATTCTGACCAGGGAGGCCATTACCTCTGAGGCACTGCCATTATTGTCATGTCCTGTTAGCATATTTAATAACCATTCTCTTTGGGATGAGACTGAGGTAATCAACCTTTACATCAGAGGCTAATAATGTGGCAAGCCCTTTGCAGTGGAATCCAGCACGGCTCCTGGTAGAACAAAGAGAGGTGGCTATTTCAACTTCAAACTCATTTGGCTGATTTAGAGGCACTTTGGGACACCAGTAAAATGACACTGAGATCAATTTAGGTATCCATCTGCCATCTTGAAAAATGGCATGAGATAAAACCTTTCAACTGAGTGTAACTTTGTAGTTTTTATCATTAACTACCACATGTATTTCATGGTAACAAGAGTGATGCAGTGCCACTGATAAGGGTTTCAAGTTCAAAGAAATACAGGTGCTCTGCCTCAACACCTTGCTTTGCATCCACGAGGGGATGGGGAGTGTGATGGAAGTAGATGGTATTAATTGACATGTGAGTTGGAGATATCGTCACTTCCTCCCTTTTCTCCACACTGTGTGTAGGTAGAGTTTGCCCACTGAGAAATAACATATGTCTCTATGCCTACTGACCTTTGTTTGCAAAAGCTCTTTTGCTGTCAGTCTGACAATAGAATTCTATATTTAATTCTAGCCTTCATATTTATGGCATTGCTTGTTAGGACAATGAATTTAATCAGTTTCTCCTTTTTTTCCTAGATTGACAAAATAAGTGCCATTTCTTAAGGCATTTCTGTTGATTTCTTGTTTTAACTAAAGTTTGGTAGTGAGATGGCCATCTCTTTCAGTAGTTGGGTATATTTTCTTCTCCTTGAATATCTTACTACCAAACTTTACAAGCAAAAGAGGAATATTTGGTGCTTTTTTTGGAATTCAGATGAGGTATTAGACTTGATCATCCAAAGATCTTAGAAGGTATTTCCCTATCCAGATACACCCCTGGACCACTGTGTTATCCAAATTTACCAGCACAGCCCACACGCTCCCTGTTCTTGCTCCCTTGTAAAGTATGAGGACAGTTGTGTAGCTGTGCAGTGGACAGAGGAATGGGGAAGGAGAAGGGTTGTAAGACTCTGATTCAGGGCCTGAGTGGTTGCATGACCTTGGACTGATCACTCAACCTTCCTGAACTTCATATTCATCCACTGTAAAAAGTGGAAGAGCCTAGAGGATTGTCGGAGACATTATCAATGTGAGAATGCATCCAACCCCTGTGTCCTTAGGAGTGGGTGGTACTTTTTGGGTTTCTATTTGTGATGAGACTTGGGACTGGGTTCGAAGTAGGTCACTGATGTGAGAAGAAAGAGGGATGAACCTAATATAAAACTATGCTTTAGAGTGGTATAAAAACATCTCTCCCTATATTGCTAACGATGTTGCATTGCCAACATCTTTGTAAATGACTAATGTTGGGGAAGGTCCCTGTAACTCTTTGTGCTGAGATAGAGTTAGCAGAATTTTCTGCTTGAATCCATTTTCTAGGACAGCAGCATTGTTCATCAGCCTAAATGACACTGGTTTCTTCAACTCCTTGAACCCTCTGTCAAAAACCCAGCGCCCACCTCGCGGGCTAAAAGGTTTTATCGGCATGTACAAGTGAAAGCTGGGTGCATCTGTCTGGCTCTTCCCAGGCCTCTGCAGTGAATGAAGATGCTCTGACGATTCTTTCTGATGTGTAATGAAGGCCCATCTAGCAATGCAGCCTTGTCCAGGAGAGCCCTGCAGTGGCTGGGACTGGAAGGAGAGCTGCGCACTGGAGTGAGTTATCTGTGGGGAACTCAGAGAGAGCAGCAAACTCCTGGGTCCTGCCTGGAGGGTGAAACCTGCTCATGGGACCCGTGAACATACAGGGCCAGAGAGGCCTCTCCCTGCCCAAACGGGATCATCACAGTCCTTTTTTCTTCTCCTCTTATACTGACTGCAAGATGAGAGCCAGCTTGGCAATTTTCTGGAGATACTGAACTATTACAAGTGCTAAACCATTCCTAGGAATGCAAAAAGAAGGAGAAAGTGTACCCCCCAGGATTCTTCTTAGAAGGCGTAAAGTGTGATTGGAAGGAATGCTTTGGGGAACTCTTTGGGGTAGGAGGGATGGGATCCCTTCTCCCACAAAGCATGCTCAGGGAATGATAGGTATTTCCTAACTTGCCTTCCAAAAAGGATGAACCCACATAACCGCAGGCTTTTCTTTTGGTGTGGCAGTATGTACAATGGGGGTCCAGACTGAACTGTGGAGGGCAGTTGAGGCTGAGGACTCTTACCAGTGGTCATTCTTCTCCCTTATCTCCCCACCTAGTGTTCAGACTCTCCTCCAAATACAAGATGAACAAGTATTTTTTAAAAATATATTTGAACAAGCTCCAGTTTATTAGCATGCTTATCGTGTGGACCCAAGGTCTTCCAGATATAAAAATCAGCCCAGAAAGTGAGGCAGGAAACAAGGAGCAAAGCCGTTTGCTAGGAAGAATGAGAGATAAGCATACAGAGAGTCACCAGTTGGGGGATGTGGGCAAGAGTCAAGTGCAAGAAGGAGCTAATCCAGTCTACCCGTCAGGATTGTGCTGGCTCAGGGCTCCTTTCAGAAAGCCAAGCTGAGTCTTTCTACGTCACCTTAAAGTTGCTGTCCACACATGACTCTTCTTCCATTTTGGGAAACCATTTCCTCCAAATACCTAAACTATGTCTTAGTATCATATCTATTCAGAATGAACTTGCTGGCCATGAGGAAAGGCAGAGGGTGGGGAGGACCTTCAAAGAACACTGCTCTCTTTGGGGGACAAACTCAAGCTGCTTAATTTTTCTCTTCAGTTCAGAGGATCATTCAATGATCAGTGATGTTCCAGGCTTTTATAGCAGCAGCTAAACAATAGGAAGTCATGAACCACTAGCCCAGCATCTAACTGGGCTGCGTTCCTTTATGTGAGCAGTAGGGATGTCTTCATCTTCACCATCGCCACTGTCATTACTATCACCACCATGATTATCACCATCACTATCATCATCACTCATTACTTAAAGTGATAGCTGATATTTTTAGAACACCTACAGAGTACACACTCAATAAATGCCATTTTTAGTATGATTAAACCACAAGAGCACCTGACACCTGGCACTGTTTTAAATTAAGCACTTCACATGCATTACCTCATCTCGCCTTCCTCCCTAGGAGGTAGGGACTACTACTGTTGCTCTCATTTTGCAAGTGAAGGGATGGAGGCTTAATACCGTTTGGCCTTGGGGTACTCAGTGAGGCTCAGATTTGAACCCAAAATCTGAATGTGTTTTGGTATTTTCTCCATTGCTACTGTGCTAAGAATCATGGTCCCCCTTAAAAGGAAACTGCTAAGCCCAGCTAAATACCTTAGCAATTTATAGGCTGCCCACTTTCAATTTCTGAACCAAATGTCTTTTTGATGAGGCCTAAAATCCACTCTAGGAAGCAGCAGAGGGGAATTTCTGAAGTTATTTCTAACTTCCTGTGAAAATATTCTCTGGCTGGCAAGAGATTTCCCAGATAACAATGAATACACAATAAAGCGGGTGCCTCTGCCTTGGATACCTGGCTCACAAATAACCCATTTGGCTTCCCAATCGCCCTGATACCTAAAACTAGCAGAATTTATGCCCGTGGCTGGAATGGCTCTGTTCAGCCAGAAAGAGAAAGTTTATGGCCAAACCCCTTGCTCTGAAATGAAATCTAGTCTCTTTGGCTCGCCTTTATTAGGCCGTATTGTACAGCGATAGGAGACATAAGTATCCAGAATCTGCTGTCACTAAAACAGGACTGAGTTGGCAAGCACTTTTGTCCTCACACTCAACACTGTGTCCTAAAATGGGAAAGTTGAATAGAAATTGGGGATACAAATCCGGGCCATTTTCTGAAACTTCATTTTTAATTGAATTAAATATAGCCACATTATTGTTCTCTCTTTACACGGCCCACATTGAAATGGAGACTAAGCTATCATTGGGGTCATTGGATCAATGGAGAGAGGCTAAGCAGATAAATCTGGATCCTTGAAATATTGTTTTGACTAATTACCACAGCAACCCAAACACTTGGATACCCATCTTGTACTTAATTAGCTACAAGCTTTCTCTGTAACTGCTCCAGTATTTAGTGATGCTCACGGAAAACATTCTTTTTTCATCTCTAACTCAAATCCTTTGGCTGTGATTGATTCTCCTTAATCTCTGGTCCATAAAGGCATGATGGAGAAAACTTGTTCTCTGTTCTTCACTGTCTTTTGGAATAGATCCTTGTTACTCAAAGTGTGGGCTATGTTTGGGCAGATCAGTGTTGCCTGGGAGCTTGTCAGAAATGCAGTTTCAGATCCCACCCCAGGACTACAGCGTCAGGAACTGCATTTTCCTAAGACGCCGGGGGGATTCACATGCACAAGCACAGGACTCAGAGCCTCAGGAGACTTTGTTACATAAGCCCTCAGATGTGCCCACTGGTGAGAAATTATCTGGAATGTTAACATCAGTGGATGCAGTGGAGTTCTCGCCAAACTGTCTAAAATAGTGAAGATTCTGCAACAGCATAAGCTCTTCTAGTGGTTTGTCTCATCAAAAGCAAGCTCATAATTCCTATGCTGATTCAAATGCTTTTCTAACTTCTTTCATCTTCTCCCAGTTCTAAATATGTAAATAAATAACCAACCAACGGTTGTTTTTGGCCTCAATTTTAGAACTTAGAAGTAATGGAATTACCAAATACAGTCTTTGATGGGCTCAGTCTATTTGCTGTTGTATTGTTGTTTGAGTCCAATGTTGACGCATTGGAAACATTGGAACCCAAAAAGTGAAAACAAGGAGAAGACAGAGGGTGAAGTCCCATGAGGAAGTCATGAGAAAAGGGGGCTCCTTTCTGTAGGGATGATGGTGGGACTGCTAGCTAGCAGGAGGAAGGACTTCAGTTAGATTGTTGGTGGTGTACCAGTTCATAAGAGTCCCTTCTTTCCAGTAACAAGAGAGCCTCCATGTTACTGGATTTTGAATTTAAAAATCATAAGTGACTTGCTAAGTAGCCCAAGATGTTCTGTGATGACAAAATTTCCCAGAAAAATAAGGCATGTAGGAAGAAGTTTTCTGGGAAGTTTAAAAAGGACCCAATTATATGTGCTCCCTGTTAGATCCCAAGAATGAAGAATTTTTCACCATTTGGAGGCAGAATGGGTTCATTTCATGGTCCAACACTAAATGCTATGAAGATGTCAGTGTTTACTTGTGATTAGGTGCCTGGAAAAATGGTGCTTGTTACTTTATGTCTTTCTCCAGTTTTGTGCTGCTCAGTTCAGTTCAACAAATACTAATTAAGCACCTCTTATAAGGTACTGTGCTGCTTGTTCTAGAAGATACAAAGTTCAGTGCATAAGGGAGGGACTCATGTTCCAAATTCTGCTTTATTATATGTTAGAAAACTCAAATGCTGGGATGGCAGCTCATGATAATTAATACTTACTGATGGCTTCCTTCCTATAGGCCAGGCAGTGTTCTGTGCATTCTGTGTGGATCATCTCATTCAGCCCTGCCAGTTCTCGCTGGAGGTGGGCACAGCTAGTGCCCCATTAAGCAAGGCAGAGCACATCAAGCTAGGGAGATGCAGGAGGACCTCAGCAGTGAGGTGCCACACATGTGAACTTCTAGAAGAGTTGGACTTTGACAGTTGAATATGGCCACAGAGAGGTCTATTTCTAGCACTGCCCATCTCCACGAGCTGCCCCTTAAAATCAAGGGTTCTGGGACTAAATACCATGATCCCCCTTGGAGATTTATAGTTCATATTAATGTGTTAAATACTGTATGCATTGCCCTAAAACATTCTGTCTGGCTTTGTTAAATCCAGTGCTTTCCAAATCTATTTCATCCATTCATCGAATATTATTGAGCTACTACTGTGATCCATGCACTGTTCCAGGTGCCGGGGATTCAGATAAAATTTTCTGCCTTCAAAATGGCCTTCATTTTAATGGGGGAGACCCTAGAGCCTACTCTTCACTCTCTTATGTTCAAGATGATACCCATTAGTAACTTCCATTGAGCTTATTTTGGAGAATCTTATTTGAGAATGATTCTACTTTACTGACACTTGTGGGTAATTGTGGGAAGGGAATTTTGTGAGATCGAGTGTGACTAGCACAACTGCAGGCACAGGCCACGGGTGTGAGTAGTAGGGAAAGGAGGGTAAGTGCTTTGAAACTTTGGTTTTATTTTTTAATTTTTTAAGTATGTATTTTATTGATTATGCTATTACAGTTGTCCCATTTTTTTCTTCCCTTTATTGCCCTCCACCGCCCCTCCCCCCAGTAGTCCCCCCCGACCCCCCGCCACACACCCCATCCTTATTTCTTGTCCATGGGTCTTACATATAAGCTCTTTGGCTTCTCCATTTCCTATGCTATGCTTAACCTCCCACTGCCTATTTTGTACCTACTACTTATGCTGTTTATTCTCTGTACCTTTCCCCCCATATTTCCCCTCCCCTTCCCCTCTGATCTCTATTTCTATGCTTCTGTTCCTGTTCTAATTGTTTGCTTAGTTTTTTGTTTTTTTTAGGGTCAGTTATTGATAGTTGTTTTTTGTCATTTTACTGTTCATAGTTTTTGATCTTTTTCTTAGATAAGACCCTTTAGCATTTCATATAATGAGGCCTTGGTGATAATGAATTCCTTTGACTTTACCTTTGGGGAGCACTTTATCTGCCATTCCATTCTAAATTATAGCTTTGCTGGATAGAGTAATCTTGCATGTAGGTCCTTATCTTTCATGACTTTGAATACTTCTTGCCAGCCCCTTCTTGCCTGCAAAGTTTCTTTTGAGAAATCAGCTGACAGTTTTATGGGAACTCCTTTGTAGGTAACTGTCCCCTTTTCTCTTTCTACTTTTAAAATCCTCTCCTTATCTTTAATCTTGGGTAATGTAATGATGATGTGCCTTGGTGTGTGCTTCCTTGGGTCCAAATTCTTTGGGACTCTCTGAGCTTCCTGGATCTCTTGGAAGTGTATTTCCTTGGCCAGATTGGAGAAGTTCTCCATTATTTTTTCATATAAGTTTTCAATTTCTTGCTCTTCCTCTTCTCCTTCTGGCACCCCTGTGATTCCGATGTTGGAACATTTAAAGTTGTTCCAGAGGTTCCTAATCCTCTCATTTTTTGAATTCTTGTTTCTTCATTCTGTTCTGGTTGCATGTTTATCTCTTCCTTCTGCTCCCAATCGTTGATTTGAGTCCTGGTTTCCTTCCTTTTACTGTTGGTTCCCTGCATATTTTTCTTTATTTTGCTTTGCATAGCCTTCACTTTTTCCTCCATTTTGCGACCATACTCAACCAATTCAATGAGCATCCAGATTACCAGTGTTTTGAACTGTGCATCTGATACGTTGGCTATCTGTTCATTGCTTAGTTCTATTTTTGGAGCAGTAATCTTTTCTTTCATTTCCACCATATTTCATTGTCGCAGCATGCCTGTTATGTTGGGGGGGTGGAACCTTAGGTACTGGCCAGGGTGGGGCAACCCAGGTCACTGTGTTGTGACACTGTGTGTAGGGGAGGGCTCCAAGAGGGAACAATGCTGCTTGCTCAGCTCTCGGCTGGCTTTCAGTCACCTCCCCTGCTACCCAAAGCAAATTGAGCCCTTCTGGTGCAGATTCACAGGTGAGTGGTTTTGTCTATGCTCTAGGACCCTGTGGATCCCTCCAACAGTCTCCTTTGAGGCTAGGAGTTTCTCCTGCCACTACAACCCCCACAGATTTTTACAGCCAGAGGTTTTGAGGCTTTCTTTTCCTGTACTGGAACCCTGGATTGTGCAATCTGTCTAGCTCCCCAGCTGTTCCTCACAGTTTATATGCACGCAAATGTGGGACTGCCTGGTCCGCCAAACCCCATCTCGCCCACCCAGTCCCCTATCCACAGCCTTGCTGCACATCGTTTCGCCCCAGTTGCCTGTCTCCGCCCCTCCTGCCGATCTGGATGAATGTTTCTCTTTAGCTCCTTGGTTGTTAGACTTCCATAAAGTTCAGTTTTCTGGCATTTCTGGTTATTTTTTGTTTTTAAATTTGTTGTCCTTCTTTTGGTTGTGTGAGAAGGAAAAGTGTATCTACCTATGCCTCTGTCTTGGCCAGAAGTCCTGAAACTTAGAGCAATTCACAGATTGATTTGATATCTGTTGAATCTCATGTATTTCACACATCTTGTCTTTTCATTTCTTTTTTTTTTCTGTTTTGGAATTCATTTCAGTTATTAGAGTTTGCAGTAGTTTGAGTCTGCAAAAACTGGGTATTAGAAATAAAACTAAAAGCCTGGTCCCTCACCTCACATGGGTTGAGAAGCTCTGTTTTGGAAAGTACTGTATGCTGGGGGCCGAATTGTCCTCATGAGGATTGCTTGGCGGCCTGCTAGAGAACATTGGGTGCTTCCTGCTCACTGCCCCAATTAGAATTATTTTAGGCGTATTTTAAGAACCTTGTTATTTGAAGTGCAAATGAGGATGCTCTTAACTATTAGGGAGATTGCAAAACCAAAGTCCTATTTGAATAGTTAGTAAGTAGGCCAACCTTGGAAAAGGTTTGACATCTCTTAAGCATAAACATCTTTTCTACATGGGAGAAAAAAAATGAGAGAGTAGAAGAACCCTCTACGTATTGAAAAAAGTACCAATTTCCTGCTACATAGATAACACTTTCTCAAATGATTTCTAAATAATTCTTTTTTAGAAGTCCTCATGTAGCTCTTTCTGCTGACCCTTCTTTTATTCAGTCCCTCTGACACTCTCTCTTTCTTCAGAATTAATCTGGGCTGGGGACATAGTGGGGACAATGCCATATATTCTGATGCTTTGGTGGTGTGGTCTGTTAATCTCTCTCTAAATACCTCATGTAGGCTGATATTTTTTTCATAGTGTCTGATGGAAGACATCTTATGTGATAGTCTGCAGCCCACTAGTCTGGGAATAAGAAATTTGGCTCAAGTCCACTTTGGAATTTATCTCTGGAGTTGTTTATTTATTCATTCAATGCTGAAGCAACCAGTTATCTGGCATTCCATCAGATTCCAAATAATTTGTTTTAATTGACATTGTCCTGAAGCCTTTGGAAAAATTGGAGATCCTTTCATTCTACCCTCACATTCTGGATAATGGAATCTGAAATAGGCTATGATTGCGGGATGCCAAACGGTTACAGAGTCCCTGAAGTGCCGTGCTGCTCTCAGAAGGGCAGCTGACCTGCGTCTACATCCTACAGGTGCAGTGTTGATAGGCAATTTGGCACAAGAAAGAATTATATTCTGAAAGGTAGAAAATACCATCCGTTCCCCATTTCTTCTGCATCTTGCTTTGGTTTCAACTGTTTCACCCATTTCCTCCACTGCCAGAAAAGGCTGTGCAGTGAGGCATTCTCCCTGTGAGGACCTAAGCTAGCAAGATTCGGGTGTTTTGTTTTTTTAATTCTGCGAGTTGATTTTAGGGTTTATAATCATACTGAGGAATGTTGAGGTTAGTAAGGGAGAAAGAAGGAGATAGCCACATGCCCACGGATAAAAACTGGAGCAAATTAGTTAACATGGAAACTTAGAAGGAAACAAAGGAGGAGAGAATCCAGGAAGCCCAATGACAAAAGTCTTCCCAACATTCAGTTGTCCTAACATCGTTCTTTCCAGCAAGAGATCCTTAGATGCAACATGAGATCTGATGTTTCCCAGTGACAGAACGTGCTGTTGAAGGACAGGGGTAAGTGACCCCACTCAGCTTAGTCACCAGCCTACACACTCATCAGCCTAGAGCCCATAAATGTTGATTCCATGTTTATAGTTGTTGTCAAGGGCTTGGCACATTCTGTGGGCTCTCTTTTTTTGTACTAATAAATATGGTTTTATAGGATTTTGGCCAGTTCATGTCATTGCCATGCTTTAGACCGTCACATAATAAAGGACAGTGATCAATGTATTGTATAATTTATATGTACAAAGTATTCATTCACATGTGGCTAATTAATTCTTTTAAGCACATTTATGATTTAAAACTGTACATGATTTAGAGGAAGAATATTAACTGAGAATTCAGATAGAGTTTTTAAAAATTATAAATATAGAAACAATCTGCTGTTAGACTAGCCTCCTATTCCAAGTTTTGGGCAATGCTAGTGTCTATGTTACGACTCACCTCTTCTTATTGCAGCTATTAAAATAATGGTCATTGGTTTTTATAATTTCCTTCCAGTTCATTATTTTTGATGTGCACAATGTAACATATATTTGGATTAAAACAGTGTACTTGTTTTCAATTAAATAAGGATTGGTACACAATAATCTTTGGAATTATTTACATGATTCTGGAGGTATGGATAGACTTTTGCAAAATTATTTGGCTGCAATCGACATGATTATTCTGACTCATTGCTGGGAACAGAAATCACAGTGGTTGTAATGTAGCCCAGCCAGGATGGTTGATTTTTCACATTCACCGGGCTGTTAGCATTAGGGAAACATAGTTTCACTCTAATCAGAGAAAGCATAAAATATAAAAGGTGTCATTACCAACCAATCATTAGGAACACATGCAGAATTGGAATCAAGAGGGTGTTACTTCCCCCAGAGCCAAAGCTGATGGTTCCAGCTGGAAGGTATCTTTGATGATGGAGCCATCGGCCCATGGAGTGGTACACAGCATTTACTTGGGGGTTGAACTGGACTGGGTGAAAAATTAGATAATGAAGGGTAGTAAATAAGCACATGAGAAGTGTAGATGAGCTAGCCCAGTGGCTCAATTCCCTTTTCTCCTTGCGGATTCTGTGAGTAGTTGATGCACGTCACCTGCGCATCTTTGCGAGGTGCTTTTTCTGAAGCAGCTGGAGTTTGATGTGACAGTCAAAGGAGAAATTGCTGCCTCAGGAAATGCTTTGCCTTTAACTGATTGCTGAATGGCTGGCAAATTAATTTTGGCACCCATCCCTAAGTCAGTTTGGTCCCATTCCTTCATTTTTCTGCTGAGAAATGTGTGTATTCACATTATAGTTAAAAATATGTTGACAACACAAATGTGGAGAATAGCATGTACTATTTTAGGAAAGAAACTGTAGGCTGTTCCATCTAGAGAATAGAAATGATGCCGTCATGCTCAGAGAGGAGGCCTGAGGTCTCTTTCAGCTCGACACAAAACCAGTGTTACTCCTCCTGACGTCTCCCCAAGTCATGGTCTCCAGGGTTTAAGATTTTGAGTCTTTGAGGATCTTCTGATTTGATACTTCACCCTTAGGTATTTATGTACGGCAAAGCTTTCCTGTCCCCTCACACCCCCAAATTTTATCACAACTACTTCCATACGTTTACTCTGTCATCTTTAGCAAGAGGTAATATGGTAGGTGGTTAAGAATATGAACTCTGAATCCTGTTTGTACCACTCATTTGCTTTGTGACCTTCGGGGCTTCCCTAACCTCTCTATGTCTCAGTTTTGTCATCTGTTAAGGCATTGAGTCACAGTGACCACAGCTCATTCCATCCTCTGTAGATCTCTTTGTATGTTACCATTTTGTCTGTGTTAAGCAGTGTTTTAAACTGAACGTATTTTACACTTAATTTTTCCTTTTCTAAGAATACATTTCATTACTGCTGAGAAAGATAAAAGGAATGTGCACTTTTGATTTTCCTTTTCCAAAATGAGTCAAAGATGCCATGCTTGAGACACAGAAAGGGAAGCCTGCACAAGAAGTTATAATTTAAATAAACCTGTGCCTCTGGCCAAAGACCGAGGTTTTGTTGCCTAAGCTGGTGACACGCTGCAGTGCCATCAGGCTGGATGCTTGCTCCCTGACTCTCCGGGTGTGATTGGCCTGGTCCTGCCCTGGTTCTGTCACCAGTTGTCATTCTTGCCCTTCAGATTTAAAATGTCTCCACAGTAATTAATTACTGATTCCTATGCTCTTATGTTGTACATATTTTTTTTTCCTTAAATTTAATTGTAACAGGTATATAGAACATAAAAATTATCATCTTAACATTTAAAAATTTTTTTTGGTTGTTGTGTCTTTTGTGTGTGTGGAACATTTACTGGAAACCAAAAAACATGTTGACTTATCTTTACGGAAACAGCGTTAAAGATGTGGACATCTTAAAGGGTTATGGCAATGGATTTAAACTCCTCAGCATTTCTATAGTTCATTCAATGCTAGCATATCTAGCATTGTAAATATAGCCTGAGCGTCTGCGTATGTATGTGGAAGAGGCATTTTGCTTTCCAGGAAAGTTCGGTATGTTTTTTTCCCCAGCTTTTTGACTTTTTATTCTCAAGCATTTCAAATCGGCCTCAAAGGCAAACTTGTAGGGGAAAAAAATGTGGGAAAAAATCAGTACATGTCAGATGTTTCTGGTCAGATAAATCATAGCAAGATATACCTGGTGCTTTTTCCTGCAAAGAGAAAAATATGGGGAAATAAATTTCAAGTAGGATTTAATCAGTAACTAGAACAGTCAGATTTAACCACTTCCTGTTGGCTGGGAAGCTCCTAAGATACACAATGTGCTCAACAAGTATTTGCTGAATGAATAAGTCTGCAAAACAAATAATTTTTGCTGAGTTCAAAACAAACACGAATGATACTGTTGTACTACAAAGAATATTTCTATTTATTTAAAAAGTTTAGTGATTAACCTACAATAAAATTTTGTCTAAAGAGTAGTTCTGTTAGGACATACAGGCATGAAAACACTGACCATAACTGAAAGAACCATATTAAAGCCACAGTAATTGAGGAATACCACCAAGAGTAAAAAATAATTGAAATAAATGCTCATATTTTCATTAATTTTGAAAATCAATTGTATTATTTAAATTAGCAACATAAGGAGCACATTATAAAAGGAATGTCTCTATTTAAAGACTAGGCTGAAATCTTGTACTTCAAGAATACAGTTTGTTCATAAAGCTTTACTGTGAGGACTTGTAATTGGTGATCTCTCATACACTATCTTATTTACCATTAAAACAAATTATGATAATATAATGCCCAAAATGTTCTATATTTCAAATTACTTACTAATGCAGACTAGGCTTTCATCAGATTAGTTGGAACTAATGACCTTTGCTTAAGGAGTCCAGCATGTCTTTTATTTGGAAAAAAAGTTGAAATATTAGGATGTGAGGAAATGAAGAAGTTCATGCTTAGGCTGAACATGTTGCAGTTAATTTTTTGAATCATACAGTTTAGCAACAGAAATGTTTGAGTACCTTTTTTTTTAAAGACCCGAGTCTGGGGAAGGCCAATTTATAGATAAACAATCCATACCCAGCAGCACTGCATAGCTAATGTGGAATGTGCAGGAGCAGGTTAGAAGCAGCCCAAACTAATGAGGTTAACTGGCATAATCTAATCACCCAGACTGAGCACAAAGCAGACAAATAGCATAAAACCAGGGAGTATTCAATTTATTTCTAACTTATTTTTGGATTTTGCATTCTATAGTGTCATCAAGTAGAGAGTAGGTATGCATTTTCCACTGTTTCCAAGTCTCTTTCAATTTCAAGAATTGTGATTCCCCAGCCAACTTACTGTGGGGCCATAGGCAAGATGCCTTTTAATTCAACATCAGTGCAAGAATTACTAAAAGCCACTTCCTGTTGGCTGGGAAGCTCCCTCTCATCCTTCCCCCTTGTCAAACCTCCAGCGGAAATGAACCTGAGGAGCAGCTCACAGAGACCCGAGGACTATACAGCCTGCCTGCCTGCTGTGGGAATTGGTTAAGTCCCCCAACTCCCAGAAGGGATGGGCATTCTTGTTGTTATTCACTTTATAATTTTTAAAGATTGATTCCATTTTTAAAAAATAGAACCAGAGACATGGAAATAAAGCATAAACTGACAGTGACCAGAGGGGAAGGAGAAGGGGGTGACGGCGGAAAGAAGGGAAATGGTCAAGGAACAGTATAATGGACCCATGGACAAGGACAGTGGTGGGGGGGAGGAGTGAATGTGGGGGAGAGAGGTGGGCAGAGCAGGGGAGAGTAATGGGGGAAAATGGGGACAACTGTAATTGAACACCAATAAAAAGATTTTTTAAAAAAGATTGATTCTAAGGTAAAAACCTTTTCAGAAATTCCTAGCATAAAGAGGTTGTTGGGAAAAGTGGTTGAACTTCATTAATTGGGGAAAAACCCTAGGTTTTAATGAAAATTAGGATAAGACCTCTCTGAAACTACATTTTACTTCTTGTGATGTTCAAGATGAGGTTGGAAAAAATCTTTTTTTTTTCCAAAGTAGAAAGAGATGTATTGTTTGATTGTAATATGAGGTCTGTCCAGAAAAAGTCTAGTCATTGTTAATATGAGAACAGTTTGCACAACATCAATGTAATCTGGCAGCCAAGGAGAGTGGACTGGAATTTGCATGCGTGAACAATGATGACTTCACTCTACTAGTCAGTAGGGGCAGTAGACGCTGTTTAGTGAGAATGTGTACTGTGTGGCCATCACATTCAAAATGACTGAGCAAGTAGAGTAACAAATCTGCATCCACTTTTGCATTAAGCTTGAGCATTCTTTCATGGAAACTTTTTGAATGATTCAGAAGGCTGCAGCAATGGGCTACCGGTGATTGGCAGCTTCATCACAAAAATGCACCTGTTCATGTGTCAGGCCTCATGCAGAGTTTTTTGGTGAAACTTTAAATTGCCCAAGTGACTCGGCCCCCCTAATAGCCCGGATTTGGCACCCTGAGACTTTTGCCTTTTCTCAAAACTAAAAAAATCCCCTTTGAAAAGAAGGAGATTCCAGACCATTAATGAGATTCAGGAAAAAAAAGACAGGGCACCTGATGGCAGTTGGGAAAACTGTGTGAGGTCCCAAGGTGCCTACTTTGAAAGGGACTGGGTTGTCTTGTCCTGTGTACAGTGTTTCTTGTTTCTTGTATCTTCTTCGATCAATGTCTCTATTTTTCATATTATGTGGCTGGATACCTTCTGGACAGACCACACACACGCGCGTGCACACACTTATTGTAAAACCTTCCGACAATAGAGAAATCTATAAAGAAAAAGTGTCATCCTACATCTCAGACACAACAACTGTTAGTGTTTTGGTATAAAGCTTTCTAGATATTTTCATGGCTTTACAAACATTCAGCTAATTATATGGTATTTAAAAAAACAGGATCAGTATTTAGTAATGGCCTTTTTATGTAATTTCTATGTTAACATACACATTTTCCTCATGATTTTTAACTGCTTCCTTGTATTCCATTGTATAAATGTATAATTTGTGTTTTTTCCCAATTTTTCATGAATAGAAAGGATGTTCTTATACATATGTCTTTACATACTTGTCTACTTATTTACTATCAGTACTTAAAAATGGAATTGTGTAAAAGAGTATGGAGTTTTATAAATTTTGCTAACAATTATAAAATTGCTCTTCAGAAAAACTGCATCAGTTTACCTGCCCACCAATATTGCAGTGAGGGCCCATGCCTCTACATCCTTGGAACTCATACAGGTTTAAAAAGAAGTAGCCCTGGCTGGGTGGCTCCACTGGCTGGAGTGCTGTCCCATACACCAAAGAGTTGTGGGTTCTATTCCCAGCCAGGGATGTGTACTGGGGAGTGGGACAACAGATTAATATTTCTATGTTTCTTGCATCAATGTTTCTTTCTCTTGCTCTCTCTTGTCTGAAGTCAATAAACATATCCTTGGGTGAGGCTTAAAAAAATAAAGAAGTGGTGCCTTAGAGGGGTCATACTTCTAACCTGTGAATTTAGGGTCGAGGAAAACTTCATGTGGGTGATAGGCTTGTGTTCCTGGTTGTTGAAGAAGGTCATCATCACATAGTGAGTGCATTCTTTTGTTTGCACGACAGTAGAACTCAAGTGTTCCTTTCATAGCCTACTGCCAGTACCTTAAACCCTCCTCTTGTTCTTCTCCTTCAGATTGAGGAAGACACATGGCAGAAATACTACTTGGAAGGAGTCTCAAATGAAATGTACACAGAATATCTCTCCAGTGCCTTCGTGGGTCTGTCTTTCCCTACTGTTTGTGAGTAAGTGACCATTGACCGTATGGTCCTTGACTGTCAGGGATATTTAATGTGCCCTTTGCAGGAAAGACACCCCACCTCTGCCCAACACAGTTGGGACACTTGACAGTTACAGACTGTGTCCTTTGTGCTCAGCCTTGTGCGATGAACTCAAGGTGGATCATGGCATGATCTCTGCCTTGGGGCTTCCACTGGCCCTACTTGTCCTCCAGACCTGAGAAACTCAGACTTGGATCCATCATTTGTACCAAATCAGGAACCCACTTTTACTGCATGTCTTGAATTGTGCTCCTGTGATGCAGATGTGTTTATGAAGGGAGCCTTAAACCCCTGTCTCTTTGATTTTACTAGCAAATCTCCTTAGCTCCTTGATGAAAGGAGTTTTAATCTCTCTTCCAATTAAATCATATCATAGAGTTATCAGAGAAACCACTGTTCAAGGAGTGTTCATGATTTGCTGAGGAAATGCAGGATCACATGAACCCGAAGGAGGCCTTGAGAAAGTCCCTGATGTGGACAACTGCCATGTTATAATAATAAGAAGGCTCAGCTTCTCCTGAGACTGGCTTAACAGGGTGGATTTGAGCAATGGCAGCCCCAGCTGGCTGCAGCCCCTCAAGGTAGAACAGGTGATCCCCTAAGGGGTATGATCTCAGGAGTGTCAGGTATCTTGGACCCCAAGAAACTTCCACCAGGACATTGTTTCAGCTTCCCCACTTAGAATCTCAGATGTTGGTTTAAGTTAAACAGGGACTTTGTTCCCTATGAAGATGCAAACTCCCTGAGAATGCTGAAACATTTGCCTGATCCACTGACTCCTTAGCAAAGGATTTGATAAACTCAGTCTCACTGATACCAACTGGGAAGAAGCAGAGGAATCTGGGAAACCACTGCACCGAGGAAGAAAAACTGTTCCCTTGTATTGTCTGCCTGCCTAGAAACCAAAACCAACCATCTGGAAAGGAAGGTCTGAAGAGGATGGCCCTGGGGGCTCTTGGGTTCCCCTGACTCATAGTTTTCTGCTCTGTGTACTGTGGAGAGGGGACAGAGCAACCTGGTAGCTTGGGGTTTACCTGGAGACGCCTGCCAGCGAACACAGCAGGTGCACTCATTCTGTCCCTGGGCCCAGACCCTGAGCGTTACAAAATGGTTTGGCTGTTTACTGAAATTTCTCAGTATGTCTCTAAGTGAAAGTTTAAATGCTAAATGGACTGGAAAAGTGAATAGGTAATTGATTCGGAAGAAGTTATTTTCTGAAAATGGATGCCCTATTGTAACTCCCATGTGTTCCTGTCTCTGAAAGCTATTTCTCCTTCTGCCACAGAAAGAAGTTAACCATTCAGAGGCATTGGGTCCTGGAACACAGAGGCTGTCCCAGGGGATTTAGTTGATTCTGTCACAAGGCGATTGTGGCCTCCTCTATCTAACCAAGGCGTGGTGAGGGCATCCAGCAGAGCCTGAAGGGCTCCTGTGGCTTTGGAGGCATTAGCAGGGAGTGCGTGAAGCCCCCTCCCTTGGCTGTCGATTTTCCCAGGCTTGACCACTGTTTATATCTATCATGAGTGCTCCCCGGAAAGCCTGCTTCCCCACTTCTTCTCTTCTGCTCCTGGGAACCAAATCAGTGCATAGGACTGTTAACCAGTAGGGTTAGGACTGCTCTCCCTGGAATTGGCAACTGGGAGACCCATGGGGTAAATTTGAGTCATGTATTTGTCCTCCACAGTATTTCATTTCTGTAAAGTTAGTTGCCAATATTTCAAAATAGAGGTATTTCACATAACGAGTGGATTTCTGCCCTCTCCTGAAACTCTAATGAGCCAACACAGGACTTGCATATCTGGCGAATGTTAACTGGCTCCATTTTGCTGTCGGGGAGGGTTTAGTGTAGCACTCCCCTCCCTCAAACCAGGCCAGACCAGCATTTCTAGCCCAGGCCTAGCCCTGTGGACACGTGAGCTTGCCAACTCCTGCCTAAAGGTTATTGTGACACTCTACTGCCTTACAGAGCTAGCTCAAGAGCTGGTCACTAGTGACTGCTGTAAATATTTTCCTTGATTGATTTTCCAGTTTGAATATGTCCCAAGGAAGACCAAATCCCTCAGGCACACCTTGTTGTCAGAGAATTTAGTGTTTGTTCAGTACAGCTTCTGGAATACAATCAAACAAAAAAACCTTCTGATGTGAATGAGAATGTGTGCAACTTAGTGCTATTATTCGTTTAACACAATGATACAGCAGAGGTAGAAATAATCAATAAAGAAAGGACATTTAATGAGATTTAGGAACATCCCAAAACATTGAAGCTCTCCTCAAGCATTTGATTATCTGGAGGCTTAATTATCTGTGTTTTCTACTTTAAATTAAAGAAAAGCCATAATTCAAAGTTACCAGCAGTTTAATGATAACACTCTTCAATTCAGGTTAATTAAAGCACAGCCGTAATTAGAGTGTAGTGTTGTATATCACCAGGCTGGCACATAAGTATTTTCATTACAGTAAGAATTGGCTATTCAATTTCAGAATGACATAAAGGATGCCAAAATATATTTTAAGTTGCTTCATGTAGACGAAAAAGAATTGGGGAATATTCTGAGTATAATAAAGCACAGATAAAATATACAGATTTTCAGAGCAGTTTCTATAATTATGCACTGCATTAAAACAATATGCAGCACGTAACATCTTAAAGCATAAAAGAAATAAATTTACCCTTCCCCTGAGCTGACAGAAAGCCCCCTTGCAGGGTGGGATCAAGCACAGAAGAGCTTGGCATTCTCTTAGAGGCTGAGAGAGTCGTTCTGCGGAGTACAAGGGGGCAGGATAAAAGGGTGAAATTGGAGGTTTTTTTCCGAAGAGAACAGAGTGGGGTAAGAAGAGAGCCAGGAGAGGGGAAGTCCCCCTGCCCCAAGGCAAGTTTTTTAAAAATTTCAAGTAGAGAGATGTTCTCTCTTGTCCTAGTGAGGTGCCTACCAGCTAGGTACTTTGACTCCTTTGCACCAACTTTCTGGTTTCACAACCTTTCTTGCCAGACAAATCAGCTTTGTTCCAAAAACAGTAACTAATGTAGATAAAATGCAATATCACTTCTAAATACTGCATTTATATGTTCTTATTTAATCCTCATAACAATTCTGTGATGTTTAGATTAAGATCATTACCCCTGGTTTACCAACGGGGGCACAGACCTTGGGGCCCCTTCCCCAGCCGCCCAGCAGACGAGTTATAGAACCAGCGTTCCGACGCTGGGCCTTGCACAGCTGGGAGCAGCTTGGAGTAGCTGCTCTGTGAAGAATGGCTAATTAACAATCTCCTGGGGGAGCTTATTAAAATGGAGAAGTTTCTAGGCTACAGCTTCAGATTTTAATATCTGGGGTAAGGCCCCCAAATTTGCAATTTTTACAGACAAACCAGGTGATTCTGATTCAAAATTTGATGACTGAAAACCCTCATGGACCCCAACCCCCCACACCACAGACTGGAATAACCTCTCTTATTCCCCACTTTGGGCTCAGACACTGGAATGTGTTTCTCTCTGATTTCAGCCAAATCATAGAAGTGTGGGTTGACCACATCTTACAAACCAAGACTGGGGCCTCTGTGTGAGTTTTCTTGCCACCGTTCCTTCTCCAGGTAGGGTATTCTGCAATTCCCAGGGACATAGGAAGTGGACTGTGGTCTACCATGCCAAGCAAACCACTGAAACCACTGATGGCTCTCTCCACTCGCCATGCCTAATCTAGATCAGTACAGGAAAAAGACGTGGAGTATAGAACCCGTTAATATGCTCGGTTATGTTTCCACTGGGGATCATAAGAGTAGTTTCAGGCTAAGGAGAACAGATAAACACTAAAAATGGAGAAGTCCAGAGGAGACAAGGACGTTCAGGATGTAATGCTCAAGGTCACGTCTTGGCCTTGTTGGAGGTCCAGGTGGTCATGTCCTCACCTTCCCCTGGATGCTGTTAGGGTGTTCCTTTTAAGGGCCAGCAACTCCTGAGCACTTCCTCTTGGTTTTGCGTAGCTGGTGTGCTCCTGGGCCTGTGTGGCAGTAAGATCAAGGCAAAGGATCTGAAGGAGAGCGTGCCATCCATGGTGCTCTGAACACCAGAAAACCACCTGCTCCCTTGCCCTCCCGCTCCCCACCTTCCTCAGCAGGTGACTCTGGAGGGTGCAGATGGCCAGTGCCAAGCCCGCGGGAAACAAGGGGTGGTGTGTGAAGCTGTGCTTCCCGCTAAAGTGTCTTGCTGTTGATCAGTTTACGTAATAGGATGCTGTGTGATATCATGGAGTGTGAGCTGTGGAGTCACAAAGGCCAGAGCTCACATCTCCAGATTGGCCACTTGCTGGATATGTGATTTGGGACAGAATATTTGATTTCTGAATACCTGACCTTGGACTCGGTGCTCACCCTCAGTTTCCTCATCTCTGAAATAGGAATGACACTACTTATTCTCAGAGCTAGCTGATGTCCTTTTCCTCTCCTCCGCCTCTCCACACCCTCCCGCTGCTCCATCCAACCCCTCAAATGTGATATACACAGAGAGGAAGAAAGAAATCCACTGTGGCATTTCAGGTTATAGTTATTCTTACCTTTTAGAAAATTCTGCCGATGGTCACCAGTCAGTTGAGTAGATAGTTAATGAATGCGGGATGTTAGTGCCAGTGTGCCAGACGTGGTGCCATCTCTAGAGGAACCTGCAATTAGATTTGATCATATATGTGCACAGTAAAAGATTAATAGCAATACTTACAAATGTCAAGGAAAAGATTCTGTTTCCCTCCAGTGGCTGCCTTCTGAGAGTTTGCAATCTGGCCAAGGAAGATAATCCCTGTTGTCAGGGAGAACTGAGTACCTGTTGATAAGTGTTTGTTCGCTAGATGCGCACGATGGAGAACAGACGCTGAGAGTTACAGGGAGACAGGGTTCCTATAGGCTGGGGGCGACCAGGAGAGGCTTCCTGGAAGAGATGGCACTTGATGTGTGCCTTGTAAGGAGGCTGGATATAAGAGAGGGAGTAAAGAGGGAAGAGGGGATGCTAAGTGGCAGGGAATCAGGAGGCTGGGGGCCACACAGAACTCTCTCAACATCCAGGTCTCTTTGAGATTTTGCAATGAGTGCAAATTGGCCTCCCCTGTAGATGAAAGTAGGAGACAAAGCAGTATCTTTTGACATGTGGTATTTTCAGGGGGATACAGTGATAGTGTTTTTGTCATGAGAACTAGCAAATAATGAGGATACACCCCCTGCCTCTGGATAGGAAAGTGAAGGCCCAGGGAAGAGAAGGGAGGTGGGGAAAGAAGGAGGGGCCAGAGGAAACCATGAATTCAGAGGTTCTGCCACAGAACACCATGTCCCAGGTTCTGAACCTCACAGTGAGCCTATTAGCCATTCATCACTCACAAAATATAAAGGCTTAATTGTATCAGGTTTTACAGCTCAGAGGGGATTAGGACAAAAGCTGTATTTAAAATATAGTGTGTCTCTCTCTGTCCCACTGCAGCTGGTGGAGCAGTTAAAATTCAGATTTGACTGGAGAATTAATGCCCGGGTAACTTGGGGAACTCTGATCAGATCTTGGCTGTGCTAATGGGTAGGAGTTCTGCCCTCAAGCCCAGACTCCAGTGGATGCTTCTTTGCTGGTTTAAGACAATTTGGGGGCTGGGGGTATTCTTCATTTCCTCATCCACCTGCATTCAGGGTCCTAAACATTCAGAAAATCATGCTGTTATCCTGTGTTGTTTTTGCGTGGGCAGATCTTCCCAGTGAAGCCACTGGAGGAAACTTAAACGCCAAGGCTGTCTGGGAAAGCTGGGTCTCCTGCCCCAGTGAAGACTACGGCTAGTTTCACTTGAGCTCCATGACATCATTAGTCTTTAGAGAAATACATCCAAATTTGAACAGAAAGAAGCTGGCAGACCTGATTGTTTTGTGATAGATTTATTTAGCCAGACTGCAGAAATTAACATTTTATGAGAATTTATGGAAAGGCTCAAGTCTCAGCCTTAAAAAGTATTTTTCCGCAAAGAACTGGCCCTATTCATATAATTATTTGGACTCAACATATGTGAACATAGATAGGAATGCAGTATTTGTGAGTTTTCCTACTGCAGGGACCCAGGAGGCAGGTGGTAATGCACATGCGTGCTAGTGCAGGGGCCAGCGAAGGCTACGGCGGCCGTGGCAGACCCAGGGTCTCCGCAGGCAGGGTCGGGGAGCAGTCCTGTTGGGGACGGGATGGGCGCTGTGGGGCTGCCTGATGCTGGTGCTCACAGCAAACACGCAGTTTACATTTTATGTTTCTGATTAATAATAATAGCAAAGCTTTCAAAAATTCATTTATTCACATTTTACACAAAGGCTAATTGTCCCTATTAAAGATGTAATTATTTTTAAGTTTAAATGCCTCAGGTTTGCTAGTGGAGATATTGTGAGTGTGTGCATGTTTGAGGGTCAGCCGTTCTAAAGCCTCCTTACTCCACCTCTGTCAAAGCTGTTGGGAAATGGAATCTGAATAACAGCTCACGAGTAGTTTAAAATCACAAATCACTTCCATTTTCTTGATGCTGAGTCTTACAAATCCTGCTGTTTTGAATTTTTTTTAACTAGCTGTTTCCATTTTGAGAGCCTCTCATTTTAAATCAATGCTCCTAAATATGAATCTTGTCATTCTAGCCCCTGGATCCTGAAGATCTGGTTTCCCAATGCCCAGTATTTATATCGACATCTACTCTGAGTACATGTGTCAGCCTGGGTTCCCAGGGTCCCTCTGAATAACTGAGGGGGAGCTGGGGCTTTGGGTGAAGCTGGGTTTGGAGGGCACACTGAGAGCTCTTTTGGCCTCACGGAACTCGCTCCTGGCCCCAAGCCATGTATTTGCATATGCTTCTGAGCACATTAAAAGGTGCATACTCTATGACAGTTTTCTATGCTTAATTCACACTCGCAAGCAATCTTTCTAGTCAAGGGGGCTGATTTAATGGCAAGAACAATTTATGTCCCTCTGGGTAGGTAGAAACAGTTGGACTCTAATTCTTAAGAGCCTTTGCTCAGGAACATCTGGGTTGAAACTACTATGGTTAACAGATGATGCTGGCAGTAAAAAAAAGGGGGGGGGGAGCTTTGTATAATGTCATTGTCAAATTGAGTAGACCTCTACTTAATAATTATCAAGAAAGCAATCTAACTTGTTATTACAACAGTTTTATTGCAGATTGCTGGTTTAAGACCTTTTTGTGACAGTGACATTTTTTTCTAGAAAGAAAAAAAGAAGTCATTTCCATTCCTCTGTAATTATTTTTGCAGCCAGCAACAACTTCCTGCACTGGACATATTGGGACATTTTATTTTAGAAAACAAGAATTAAATTCTTGCTAACTTATGGCTGATTTCATTCTGTTTACCACATTGTGAAAATTCTTGCTTCTTTCTGATCCCCTCTTCACCCTATGCCTCCTTTCTCACCCCACCCATTCCTGTATATGTTTAAACACGGTAGCCTGAGTCAAGGCCCAGAATGACTGTAAGGATTAGATGGGCAAAGCCCATTCTGTTTTACCAAAAAAAAAAAAAGAAGGTGCTGAATGATTCAAGTAAATGTGTAATCTCAGGATATCAATTTTGGGTAGTCTGAAGGCAAATTCTTGAGGGCAAGCTTCTTATAACAAGATTTGTAGAGGGTCCCAAGGAGAAATTAATGTCTGTATCGTAGATTTGTGCTTACATTGTAGCATAGTAGATTGAAGGCAAAAATTAGATTCCCAGAGCACATCACTGCTATTATTTCCTTCTACACCTGCCCCCCAACCACTGCCCAATCTGTGTGCTTTTATAGAACAAGACAAGAAGCATTTTGTTTCATGATTCTATACTCACTTCCAAGCTTTGTCTGTCTAAACTAGACTTTCCCAGTTTACCACTTTAACTCTTCTGTATTTTTCCAGCAACTCCTGAGGTTCTACTCCCCATTCTTTTATACATTTATACAATGTATTTTATACATTACTTATGCTTTGCACCTGCAAAATGCCGGGGAGAGAAAGCATGCATCTTGCATGGAAGAAGCTCAGTCTAGAGGGCAGAGAGATGAATAAATAAAGGATTACCACATGAAACCACACCCTCTCCCCTGTTTACTCTCCTTGATCTGTTTTTCCCACTGGACCTCCAGTGGGGCTGGGGCGGCACCTCTGCTGCAGCCTTAAGCCTAGTACCCTAACATTGGCCAACTCTCTGTGGCAGGCTCTAACTAAAAACTGATTACCAGGGGAGACATAGTTCTGCTTCCACTGTAAATAGTAAATTACTCAAGATTGGTATTTTGCAAACATCTAGATGATACTCTTACATCAGAGATTAAAAACATAGATACCTGTAGGGGACAGATAGCAACAGAGAGTGAAGAATGAGGTCTGAGACAACAGGGAGTGGTGGCGACTGTGGCAAATTGGAGAGCACATGTCTGGTCTAAAGGGGCAAGTACTTTGAAGTGCCAATCAATACTAGCTTCAGTGTGGCCATTTCTGATTTGTCCAGGAAATCTGGAAAACTAGTTTTTATATGAGATCACCTGTTGTTATCTGATGCCAATTTAAAAAAACAAAAGAGCAAAACACTGTACTGACCAGACAGAACCTGTCTGCACAGTGGGCTGCTGGCCACCACTCATTTCCTCCACTTTTATGAGAAACATCTGTGCAGCACTGCATTGAGACTTGATTTCCACTTTTGACATTTCTGCATAACAGTTGTTTAACCTTGAATAAATTGCTTAGTTTCCACTTTTGGCTTTTCTATGTAAAGGCCATTTGACCTTGAGCAAGTTGCTTTCCCATCTTTGGACCTTAGTTTGGCGTCTGTATGAGAAGAGCAGGATCAGCCAGTCTTGAAGGGCCGGAGTCTGAGAAACCGTGGCTGTGGCACTGTTTGTATATAATCACCTTGTTTACATCACTCTGCCCCTCTCCTCTTTGTCCCTTTGGCCAGAGAGCAAAAGCATGTTTTGGGTCAAACGGCTTCTTAAAAAGTGGTATCTGTAAAGTAATATAGAATTATCTTAGATAGAGATTTGAAAGTTATGAAAGAGGACTCAGTGATCTGCTGGTATACCCCCAGCTAGATTATGAATGTGCACAAAGCCACATAGATTTTATTGACTTCCCTGCATTAGAAAGCTCCTTTCTTTTTATATCTAGTTGGTAAATAGTTTCGTAGTAGCTAGGAAGACATTATTCATTATTGATTATTACTATGAATTATTTCTTCCCTTCTCACCCACAGGATCAGCTGGTTAAAGCAATTAAGATTGTGGATCCCATGAACTATCAGGGTCCCAAATCAGAGTGGCCATTGCTTGTCAAATCAGCAACTTGGCCTCTTCATGATCCTTGCTAAGTTAAGATCACAGTTTTCCTTGAGTTTTTTGGCATTTAGCTGCTAGTTACATTTGAAAGTGCTTATTTAATCTTAGTAATTTGGTTCAACAAATATTGCATAAGCCATCTGATATTTTAAACAGTTTAAGCTCCAGAAGTAACAGCCCCATAAAAGGTGCGTGTTAGTGGTGCTCTATGGGACGTAAATTAAGAAGAGCATTTTTCCAGCTGTAGTTGGATTGGTGTTTCAGCAAACTGTGTAATCAGCATAAAGCCCAGGTCATTAGAGTCTGCTGGCAGGAATCAGAAAACCTGCAAATCACCCGAGAGCCCCAATACATTTGCATGGAAGTGGTCCTTTGAAATCTGACTGTTTGTTGAAAGCAATATGGAGGACCATGACCTCACAGGCATGAATGAGCAATTGGTCTTATTCCCAACAGAGAGCATGAGGCCTTCATCAGCACTGTACATAACACATCCTCAAGCCCAGCACATCTGATTTTGGCACTTTGCTGTTTAAAGCCAACCAGAGTTTCCCATTCCACTTGGAATAAGCTGCAGACTCCTTGCTGTGGCCAACAAAATCTCCTGGCTCCCCCCAGCTCCCTGACCCAGTCATTATCACAGTTATTATTGCTGGTCCTCAAAGACCTCAAGTTCCTTCCAGCCTCGCGGGGCCCTTGCGCTTGCTGTTTCTGCTCCCCAGGGTGCCCTTTCCCCACACCCTCTCATTGCCTGCTTCTTCTCGTCACACTCCGTTGCTTGGTGCTGTATGTGACTTCAGAATGGTCCTCCTGGATCATTGCAGATAATGCGCTTTTTCAGTTATTCTTTATTCTCTTGGTGGTTTTGTATTCTGCATAGTACTTGTGTTCATCTTAAAATCTATTGTTTATTCATTGTATATTTGCTTATTGCCTATCTCTGCTGACACAAAATAGGCTTCACTGGGGATGAAGATGTTGTATATCCTGCCGAGTAGTAGCTGGGGACGTTGGCAAGCTACCTGAACTTTCTGAGCCTTAGTTTCGTCACCTGTAAAATAGAGATATTAATAGAAATCTGAATAACTAGGATAATATTTTCCTCTCAGGGATTGTGGGGATTAAATGAAAGCACCAAGAAAGGCCTTGACCTGTGACCCAGAATATCCTCCTCCTCACAATGCTGGAGCTGAATAACAATCAACTCACCTGTCCATCCATCAGTAAACCATTCCTTTATTATCCAAAAGTCTTTGGAACATAAGTGATAATGCTCATTGTAGGAGCACAGTTATAATGAATTCAATATATGCATTTTTTATTGATACAAGCTTTTATTTCTATGAGTATATAAATATATATTTTTACCTCCTATATTGTTAGTTACGTATTTGTATCTATATAATATTTATTGATCTTACACTATAAAATAGTTTTCAAAATGTCATTTTGAATGCTAATACATACCATATAGTACCATGCTTTTACAGTTGCCTTATTACTGAACACTTAGATTGTTTTCATTTTTTTTATTCTGTATAAACACTCCTAACTTGAACACCTTTATGTTGAAAGTATTTTCCAGAACCTGTTATTATTTTCTTAGAATTGGACCCTAGTAGTGGGAATGGTTTCTTGAGCTTGTCTGTATCAGTGGTTCCATGCACAGCACTATGGGGAATTTCAAATCAGTCTAAAACTCTTAAGGAAGTTACGCTGGTTGAGAAGACAAACTTCAGATATGTGAAACCACAGCCAGTGTTAGATTGACTCAAGGATAGATGATATGGTTGCAGACAAGGTGCTGGAGGAGTTCTGAGAGTAGAAATAAAATCAGAGGGCTGTGGTAGCTGCAGAAGACCCACACAGGTTAGATTTGATGTGGGCCTGGGAAGGGGGTTGGGAAGAGAGAAAAAGACGTTCTGGGGACAGGATCTGCATCAGTGAAGGCACAGAGGCAGGACCGAGTCCACTTCAAAGCGGTCTGGGCTGCAGGCAAGAGTGGCGGGCAGATGAGGTGAGAGAGCTTGGCTGGAGCCAGGAACGACGGTGCTGCAGTCATGTGCTGGGCAGTTACACGAAGGCCAAGGATTATTACCATCATTCCGAGCACACAGGGGTCTGCTCCGAACAACAATATGAGCCATTTGTACAAAAGACCAAAGTGGTATCCAAATAGCAGGTCCAGCTGCTCCAAAAACCTCCCTCCCCCTGCAGTTAACATTTTACTACCCAACCGAGAAACTAATGAATCTGGCCCAGCATAAATCCCCGGGCACCAATTTCTGCTTGGGGTCTGTGTCTAGACATCTAGACCTGAGTGCAATTTGCACTTTGAACATTCAGTGCCTTATCGCTTGCGAGAAATCGGCTTTAATGGGGATGCTGGGAGGTGTCACTCACAGCCCTGTCCGTTTGGCACAGTGACTGTGGAATGAGGGACCCTTGGATAACGACGATTAGGAGATGAAAAGGTCATAATAGTGTTTGCAAAGTGGTTCTGGTCCTCAGAAGCACTGACTGGGAGGTTTCCCCATCTCTTTGCAGGCTGTGTTTTGTGAAGCTCAAGCTCCTAATGATAGCCATTGAGTACAAGTCTGCCAACCGAGAGAGCCGGTAAGTTTGCTGTGTCTCAGCGGCCAGCTGCCTTTTACGATGGTGAGAGTGCACCCTGGGAACGTTTGGTCCACTTCTTCTTTCTTAGGCATTATTTATGTGCTTGGAACCCTGATGCAACACCTCTCTGATGTTAGGACCCTTTTCGAGGCATGTTCAACCAGACACAGGCGTTTCTATCCTGGACCCACCTGGCATCTGGAGCCCCCCTGGGCGTTGAGAGTGTTTCTCCAGGGGATAAGACACTCAGGTCTCCACCCGATCATGCCAATGCTCACTTTCCACCCTCTCAGCATAAAAGCAGGGACAGGCACTGTCCTCTTACTCCTTTTTACTGTTGTGAGCACAAAGCAGGTGGACTCTGGCCCCCTTCCCAGCAGGCAGGGCAGAGCCGTGATGGGAGATATGAGCTCTCTTGATAGCCAAATTACAAGCAGCCTATTGTGGACCATATGTGCTGCTCCCGGTGCAGCTGAAATCCAGGTGGCAGAATAACAGCTTCATGTAAATTAGCCAGGAGATCAAGGCTCAGAGGCAGGAGCCCTCTTTATTTATTTATTTTGTACTTAATTATGTGCAAATCAGACTGATGAGGGACTGGGCCTGGTTGAAACAGATAACACCCCAGTCAATATCTGAGGTCACATTGGAAGAAGGAAGCATCGCATTAAAGAGGAAATCTGTTGATGAAATAGTGTATGTATTACAGATAAAATAGAGATGATTTTTGCCACACCTCCCTCCCCCTATTGTTATCCATAGTTTTGACAGAAAGATAACTCATTGGGAAATGTTCAGGCTTTTGTCCTCTGGAATGCCACCCGTGGGTTGTTCCTGGTTGTAGTCAGTAAGTCTTCCTGTAGAGTGCAGTGCCCTCCGACATGCACCTTAATGACTGAGCAGAGTGCAGGGCAAGACTAGAAGGTTCCTGCTATCATCATTTAAGGAGTTTTCATTATTTGGATGAATGACTCAATAAAGCCAGACTTTCAAATGTGCGGTCTGTGTCTCTATAACTGAAGCACACTGGATTATAAGCAAGTTAATCCAATGTTCTCTGTTACCTTAACCCCCAGATCAGATTGCTCACAAAATCAATCTGATCAAGCATTCAGCTCTTACGAAAATCCAAATCAACCAAGAGGAAGAAAAAATGGTAGATTTGGTAGACACATGTAGAACATGGATGTAACAGTTAACAAATATGTATATAGATATACATTGTTCTCTTCTGTGTTGGCAAAGTGAAGAATATTATTTGCAAAAAAAAAAAAAGACAAAACGACCGAGAGTCCTGATTATTTGCTATTAACAGATAACATGGGTGTTTCTGGGACTACTGCTTGCCCATGCTGTTGCCAATATTCACCTGTACCTGTGAAGGGATTTTTGCAAATGATATCCTTTGTGTTGCCAAGTCAGTAAATCTTTGTGTAATTCAGTGTTCTCTCTTATTTGTGCATCTCTCAAAAAAGTGTCATGATGGGGGTGATGCCGAATAGTGTTTCTCAACCATTCTGGAAAAATTTTATAGCAGGAGACTGTACACTGAACCTTGACCAGTCATGTCTCACCTGTCACTTTTTGGTCACAAGGAGGAACAGAGAAAGTCTGTTAATGGTTCAGTGTGAATGCATTGTCACCACTCTGAGAAAAAGGAATCAGAGGTGTTCTGAGGAGAGGATCTTTACTCTGACGGATTCTCCAATTAATTCACATATCAGAGATGTTTTCAACAAAGCCATATGTATAGACAGAGTTCTTTAGATTCTTTTTTCTTTTTTAAGGAAAGGGAGAAGAGAACTTGTTTGGCTTTGTTTTGGCTTTCTGTGTGCCTTTGCCAGCTTTAATCCTCAAATGTGGCTTGGTCTCAGTGTGGAAGCTCATTGGTTCTTGTGGAAAAAGGTGTATTTGAGGGAATGTGGATCATGCCTCTGAGAAAACACCCGACTTACTAAACACAATATCCGTGTTTCAGAGAACCAAGTGTTTGACCCTTCCTGAAATAATAATTTTAGGCTTTTTCCTGCATTCAGAAATGGCCCATTTCCTTTCCTCTCACATTTTCTAAGTGACCTGATGTTAAAACTCAGAGAGCCCTGCTTCCCCTTCTCACCCGCTTTCCTCCAGCCTGTGTTGAACGGCCTCCTCTGTTGTTTCACCCCATGACACCCTTCCCATGCCTTGCCGAAAAACCTTGCTTTCACATGCACCCTTCAAATAACTTGAAACAAAGGTTTTATTCCTTCTCTTTCTTTTGGTGTCAGTCAGTTTATTATCACATTGTTTGATTTAAATTCTTTTCTTGTCGTTTTGCAGAAGCCGAAAGCGGTATGCACTCTTCGTTAACTTTCCTCCCAACCTCCACCCTCTATCTTCACTTCTAACCACAGGACTAACTATTTGCCAAGAATTCAGGAAGATAGGGATTATATATACATATGTATATATGTATATATAATCTCATTCCCTTGTCTATTGTATATGTACATATTTATAAATGTATATTTATATATAAATCCCTCTCCAACTAGAGTACATAAAAATTGAAAGTAGCATATTGCTTTTCTTGTTTGATTTGTTGATTCTTTTGGATGACGCACTAACTTCTTTGCAGGAAACCAAAACAAACAAAAAAAAACTACAAAAGACACAATTATGTTTTCAGTTATGGCACCAACGGTGGGAACAAATGCTATTCAAGTTGAAAAGGAGGACGCTCCTCTCCAGCCTCGGTGTCTGTTTCTGTCCTGTCCTGGTGTGTCTTGGTGTCCACCAGACTCTGTGGTGCCATTTGTCTACATAACACATCCACATTCCCCATGACCTCCTCCTCCCTGTGGCTACTTTCCAGTTTGTAGAACAGAATTTGTGTCCTTTTATCCACAAAACAGAGACCAAGCCCTTACACTTAACTCTTTCCTTACGCTTATTTTGATAACATTTTGCACATTTTATTTTGTGTGCAGTACTCAGTGCAGACTTAGGACCCTGCTACTAAATTGCCAGATTATCACATTTGATTTACTGAATGAGTACTGTTTCTTGAGATGACCTTACAGCTTTCTGTTTTCCCTAGTGTATTTAGACATATTTCTTAATATGAAGTATCATAGCTTTCACCATGTGACCTCACCCTGTTTTGCTGCTGTTACATGTTGCATGAAGCATGACCAAATTCTCATTGATAGCTTATTTATTTATTTATTTAACTTTTTGGGTTAATATTTCCAGTGTAGCTTTTCAAATGTTTCTCTGTCTAAGGAAGTATTGTTGAAAACATACCGTTGAGATGCCTACTCGTTCATCTTCTTGAGTTGTTTTTCTCAGTGGTTGTAATCACTGTCACATGTTTGTGTTTGTAATTGTGTGTGTGTGTGTGTGCGCGCGCGCGTGTGTGTGTGTGTCTGTGTCTGGAACTCTTTCCAAAGTCAGATTCTTCTGTGATTTTTTTGAGTAGATGTGTGAAAATAGATGTGGCTTCCTGTCAGTTTGGTATTATTGATATGATCCAACTGCGAGAAGTTACTGCAACACTTTGCATCTTCAAAGGTCCACAGCGGTTGCATCTCTACTGTTGGCTGATGGCCTTTGAGTCTTTTTATTGTGTGGTGAAGGCATGTTGTGATGTAGGCATGACTTGTCTAAAGCGTACGAGAAAGTGACTTGGCTTGTTCCCAGAACCAAATACCCAGCAATGCCCCTTCCAAATGAACTATCTTTTCTGCTGGCTACTGTTTTCTTTGTGCACAAAATCTATTTAAAAATGCCATTTCTAAAATCACTGAGATGGAATCAGGATAAACATATCATTGGTCGACCACAATGACAGTCGTTTGAGTCTGACCACCTGGGAGCAATCTTCATTGTTCTGTGTCTCTGTAAGTGAACTAGGCTCAAGTATATTGAAGCATGGAGTACACACTGTGAAAAGTGTGTGTGTCTAGTTGTGTGGGACTCCAGCAGCATATATTTTCATGCCCAGAAGAAATGAAGAGTGCCAGAAAGGCAGTAAGATTTGAGATTGGGGGTTTCTATAGGCTCTGCCCTAACACAGCTCCTAAACTGCAGGGCAGTTGTACTCCCTGAGATGGGAACCAATTGGTTCAAAGAAAGTCCCACCCAATAGCAATCTCATTTGACCTCATGTGGTCAAAAGGCCCCTTTCAGTGGCATGATTCCCATGGGCATAGCATAAACTGAAGTCCTATATTGGTCTTTTTCTTTTGCTCTAGGTGATGAAGTCCCATTAGCTTTCTAGACACAGATATGTTTACCATGTTATCAAATACAAACTCTGTTCTCATGCAAGTGATATTTTTATAATTGCTCAGGGAATGGTACATTACACCTACCAGAAATTGAATGTGGAGGAAAGAGATAAACACCTGTCGCATTTATCCGTATTTATCCGTAGTGGATAAAAGTTGCCTTAAAAAAATCTATTTCAGTTGAATTACTAATCACTTTTTTTCTCTAAAAGCAGCAAACAAGTAAAGTTTTTGATAATTGGAGAAGAAGTAACTAGATGTTTCCCAGTTAATGCTTAAGTGGTGGAGAAAGGGAATGCATTTTTTGTCCACCCTGACCAAAGTTCAGCAAGAGATACACAGTGAAATGCTTAGCAGCTTGAGACCTGGAGCTCCCCACACCCTAGAGGGACTGGCAGGGACATTTCCCTGGGGGACCGAGCCCTGCTAGCCAGTTTCATGCGAATATGTTTTATGTTAAGGGGCATATATTTCAGTTCTAAGTGAGTAGTGTTTTCAATATTGAAATCAGTTGCTCCAACACCCCACATGGCTAGCTGTTTATGTATTTTGTATATTTACATATTTATACTTAGTATCTCTGGATATTAGCGTTCTCTTAGCAACATCACCCTCTAGAAGAGGTGTGGTTGCCCCTTGGGAGGCCTGACTGACAGAACTGCAGCTTGGTCCTGAAAGACAGCTGTGACTGCCTTTCTCCTCAGTCCAGAGGGAAGGGAGCACTTTTGGAACTGAGACCAATGATTTATGTTTTTCACTCATTCAACAAGTAGTTGAAAAGTGCCTATTCCATGCAGCTGGCTACTATGAGAAATTAATTTATAAAAGTAAATAAAATATGATCGTACTTTTCACTCCTTTACTCAACTATGAGTTCCTTACAAAAAATATTTGCTCCTGTAGAGGGTGAGGAGCTGAAGAATAAGTCTTGATACAAAACTAGTCTGAGAGGAAAAGAAAGAGCAGGAATCCTTGGGGAAGGGACCACACCAGCCCTTTGCCTCCAGTTATCACTGAATGTTTTCAGTTGAAATTAACAAGGTCATAGAAGAAAGAGGATAATTTATAGGTTCCTTGGAATGAGGGAAGGCCCACCCCTGCCAAGAAGATGTCCCTGTTGGAATTCTGCTAATTGATAAATGGACTTTTTTTTTAAAGAGATTTTCTTGATTGTTCACATGACATCTTGAAGTTTATCTCTGTCTGATAAACTAGTGAATTAGACAAAATTAGAGTCAGAGATTGATTTAAAGTGCTACACAGGGCGGAAGACTTCTGGCAGTCATAAAAACAAACTTAACATTGGATATTTTAAGAGATGAAAGACCTTTGGAAAGATTTACATATTCCCATTAGAAGGTCAATAACACATTTTAAGGATAGTGGGCCCTTTGCAGGAACAAAAAAGTTACTTCTGTCTAGGATCTTTAACATTTTATATTTTCAAAAAGATGAGGATCAATACTTTATTTAAACTTCATAGATTTGGAATGTGTATAAAAGACTTAATGTCTAAAATATGAAAAGGGGAAAATATATTTCCTCAAAGAGTCTTTGAAACTTTGTACCCGAACAGGGAGTGTTGTATGCAGCGGTCCCTGGAGTCAGGCGCATGTCCTTGTTTACCAAACCCTCAGATGCGGGAGTGGAGTCCAGCCCAGTGAGCATCTTTATGTATCTAGATGTCTTTCCTTCATTATTCTCTAGAGCTGGGCTCGTTCCTCTCATCCCACCCAGAAGGCTGCCTTAGCCTGACCTGGACCACTGCAAATGAGGCAGCCTCACGCACCACGTAGAAGTGATTTAAAGCCTCTGAGCCCTGTCCGGAAGAGAACAAGAGGACATTCTGGGATTACATGGTCACTGAGGTCCTTGGAGGTTCTTAGTGCCTTATAAATTTAGCCATAAAGTTTAAGAAACAAAGAGTTACTCCACTGTGTAGCCAAAAGCCAGTCCAAATTAGCCCATCTCCTGATACTGCACAAGAATAAAATGTTCCAGATACTGTGGTCAGTAAAAAGGTCTTTCAAGGGCCAATAGGGCACCTCCTGGGTAGTTTCTTTGCACCACGAACAAAATGGGGCATGCGATGCTGTGAGAGATTATTTGCTTCTCATGTTCTTGTTGCAGTTACCTTGCACACTTAATTATCGCAGCCATATATTAAGCATCTACTATGTTGCAATCACTCGACACATAGCATGTACTTTAATTCTCTTAGCAACACTCTAAGCTAGTGATTGTTCACCCCATTTCCCTGACAAGGAGTGTGAGGCTCAGTGGCATCCCATGCCCAAGGCCAGGACCCGAAGCCACAGGCCTGACACAGGCACCTGCGTGCTTAACCAGCAGCAGCAGCAAAATGGAGATTGGAACAAGGTCTGCCCTACATCCATGCCCACGTCTTTTCCTCTCCACCCTCAAACTTGACTGAAGCAAGCCTGAGGGCTGTAATAAATGATCTCCACCTGCAGTCTCTGGAGTGACAATCCTAAATTCTTACTGTAGGCCAGCTCTTCCTCACTGTTGATAAAGAACAGAGGAAATGAAAAGAGACTTTTCATTGATAGGAACCTCACTGTCACCACCACGGCACAGTGGGATCCATCACTGGAGTGCAGTTTCCGAAGCACATAATGTAAAAAGGGGGAGCGGATTCTGTGCGAGGCTTGTTTTGTGCTTGTGTGTCACCCAGACATTGATGAGTGTCAAACTTCCCCTTTTGAATTGCATTGCTGAAATCATGATAGAATTTTTTTTTTCCCCACTCAGGAAGCTTTTTTACGCTCTTAAGTGAATACATGTCAACAGGTAGAATTTTCCAATTTTAAGGAATTAGCTCCTTTAGTCTCCAGAATTTACCCAGAATTTTTTATTATGTCCTTGTCCATTGTTCTAAAGTGTATAGTCCCTCACCTGTAACTTTTATCTCCTTATGGCCAGGATGTCTTATAAGCCCTGTATTCCATTTCCTGGGGCCAGCTAAGGAAAATCTGATAATTCCATTGAGAATGAAATAACTCTTTTGGCTTTTTTTCCGCAATAATAAATAATAAAAGAAACAGTAACCAATAGGCATCAAGCCTTCTGTCCATTATCTTGCTTCATCTTCTGAAGAAGATGATTACCTCCATCTCCATCTTGTGGGTGAGGGCATTGAGTTCTAGAGAGGCTCAGTGACTTGCCCAGAGTCCGACAGCTACTAAATGGCTGTACTTAAATTTGGACCCAACTTCTGATTGCAGAGCCAGGGCATATAAGAACTGCCTTGCAGGGATGGGGGTAAGAGAGTATGCAAAATCCAGAACACTGCCTTCCTAAAACATTGCATTTAACCAGCTTTGAAAAGAGAACCACCTAAACTGTAGAAGTTCAGACCCTTTTCTCCTCATGATCGTGAGAAGTCAGAGGGCTGGTCAACTAATATGCAGAATTGGCAGGTACCGTGTTTTGCCATGTATAATGTGCACCCACGTTTTTGGCCCAGACTTCCAGGGAAAAAAAAACTTCCATTTTAATTTTAGTTCAGTCATTTATATATTTATATTTAGAAACAAATCTGATTGTCATACTCAGGATATTATTTTGCATATGGATATCGTTGTTGCTTCCTAGAATTACACTTTTAATGCACAAGCATACATAAAAGAATTAAAAACATTTACATAGATACAGAATTAGTACTGTCCATGTGCATCCTTATTTTTCCCTCAAAAATGTGGGCAAAAAAGTGTGTGTTATACACAGCAAAATACGGGTAATTGGGAGGCATCCGTGCAGCGCTGCCCCTTGCAAGCTGTGCTGTGAGTCCTGGCCTGCTGCCGCCTGATTTGTGAGGAATCTCCGTGTTGTCTGTGGTTCTAGGGCAGAACAGTCAAATCTTCATGAACTCTTGCTAGTATTTAGTGTTAATAATAGCAGTGACGCAGGATTGGTTTCCTCCCGTCAGGTCTTATTATGGGTAATAGTGGAGGTTCTTGTGACCACAAACAATTATTTTGCAATAATTATCTACGGCGTTTTCCCAACAGGACAGAAGTTCACCTGGGTCCTTCCTGTATTGCTGCAGACACGTCGCTCTGTTGGTCACAGCACTTTTCTGAAATGGCTTTAGCAGCAGAAAAGGATTACATGTTAATTGCCATCCTCCGTTTTGATTGTTTTAGGCAGTTAAGGACTTCCTTTAGCCTGATTCCAAACATCTATTACATGAAACACCCGATTTTCAGATCAAAGACTCCCTCTGTTGTATCTGTTGCTGAATTTAGAGTCCCTAAATTTGATATCCATTCAGCCCAAAGCCTCATCTCAGTCTCTGTGTACAGCGTTCCTCGATTCTGCTTTTGATCTGCAGAAAATTAAACTTGTTTGTTTCATCCATTTATTAGATTAGGATACATTTATCTCTTCTGTCAGTCCAAACACGACTTGGTCTGCTAATCTATTTATACCACTTTGAAATAGGACAGTGTATAGTTAGGTTCATACTTCCCTGCAAGGGGAAGTTTTTTAAGCGGTGATTTGCATTTGTCTACTAATTACAGTTTGCCCCAATCAGGATGTGCTAGACACACACCTTATTCAAAGACTCCCTTACATTTTTGTAAAGTGCAGACTGGAATCATTAAGTGTCTTCAGTCGCTGGCATTTTTCTTTTTTACTGTTCTGGTAGACCTTATTCTTTCTACATAGACTGCACATGGAATCTACTTCCAGGTCCTCAGCAATGTCACGCAGATGTTCTGTTTGCTTCTGCACTGGTTATGGGTGTTGTGTACCATTCCCTGCAGTAGTGTGTGTTGTGTATGTGTGTATGTTTTTGTATGCATATAGGGGTCCCATTAATGCTCTGTCATCTAGTGGAAAATTGGTGTAGCAGTAACTTTATTAACTAATAACACTCAATGTTGGGGTACATTATTGGGAATTTGGCTTCAAATCAGAAGCCCATGATGGCAACCCCATTATAAAAACCTGGCCCTGAAGCCTAGATTTGCTTTGATTTTTACAACTGGGAGCACGCCAAACCTGGGAACTGAGGGGCCGAGCTTTATGATGGCATTATCCAAATAAATGTGTGAGATGGTGGACCTCAAGCTCCAGACAAAATCTTTCGGGAAAGCATTAGACTAGTGGGCCCCCTATACAATTTAACAGTACGGTGTCACCTTCAAGGTTTCACTCAGAACATGACCTCACAAATGTGTCTTCTTTGTTTTTGTTCACTGAGCAGTATATTAATTAATCCTGGAAACCATCTTAAGATCCAAGAAGGTACTTTAGGATTTTTCATCGCAAGCGATGCCAAAGAAGTTAAAAGGTAAGAGTTCATTTTCACCTGCCTTCATTTCTATGGCAGCCATAGACATCTTGACCCTCTGGGGCAGGCATGCTTCTCTGCATGTACAAGGCCCTACCCCTAAAACTTCGTAACATGCCTTTGGGCGTCGAATGGTACCAAATCTCAGGAAAAAGGGATTGTGCTTCCAAATGCTTCCATGGGTTCCTCTTCACATAATCCACTCCACATCTTTGAATTGCATAATAACACTTTAGAGTTAGGAGAACCTAGTTACCTCCTCCTTCATTTCCCAAGGAAGAAAACAGAGTTCCAGAGAGCTGAATTGATTGTTCAGGGCCCCCCCAACCCTGATGCCTGATGCGCAGAACAACATAGCATAGGATAGCTGACTCCTCGTCTGCCGCTCTTTACTTAATATTGTTATGCAGATAAATTTACTTGAGAATTATAAGTTTCTACTTTCAGTGTCAAATGAAATCTCAAAAGGTTTGGATTGATTTCAGGTGAAATACTAAACTGGCTATATTTCTGTATGTGGCCCCCTAGGTAAGTGGCTGAAGTTGTCAGGTTCAATTCTTAAGCCTCTGTAGGTATAGCCCAGGGTTTCATTGGCCTCAATGTTTTATGACACCATTATTAATATCCTTAAACCTGTTCAAGCAGCCTAGGAAATTATAGGGCTCTTTGCAGACCACCATGGAATATTTTTATATTTGCTTCTGTCCTATGAACTAGGAAAAATTTACTAGCAGGAAATGGGACTCAGATGGTTACATAGGTCACTCAGCTCAACAATAACATTACCTAAAATATTTTCCATAAATTATTAATCATGAAGGTCTATAATTTATTTAAGCCTATCTTCTTCATTTAATGAGTTCCTACTCAAAGCAAGGCCTGTACTAGGTGTTCTACATCCTTTATTGTTCCTCCTGAAAAAAAGCCTTATAAGGTACATCTTCTGAAACACCTTGGCTTTGGTCTCCTCATCTGTGCAGTTGAGATAAATGTCCAGGCCAGCACATAATCAAGTGGTAGAGCCTGGAGAGGAGCTTGTCTTTCCTTTCCTAAACCCCACAGTTTCTATCAGAGGTGATAATACTAGCAAATTCTTATGTAGAGTTTACTGTGTGGCGGCACTGTTCTAAATACCAGGTACCAGGCACTGATGAATCCACTTAATCCTCTCAACAACCTTATGAGATAGGCAGCATTACTATTTCTGTTTTACAAATGAGGAAACTGAGGCACAGATTGGTTTACTAACTTGCCCAAAGCCACACTGCTGGTTCAAAGCCAGGATTTAAAACCAGGAAAGTCTTACATTCTCAGTTATCTGCCAAGAGGTGAACATGACATGTTGAGCACAGAACTATGATATTTGACAGCTGATGCTTACTATTATCTTCCCTGTCACTCACTCTTGCAAGCTAGCTATACTAGTCATAAAAGCTTTCAGGAAAAAAAATGGGGTGGAAAAGCAAAAAAACAAAAAAAACAAAAAAAAACCCCAACAACTTTCTTTCTATCTATCTATCTATCTGTCTATCTATCTATCTAGCTATCTATCTATCTATCTATCTATCTTTAAAATTGAGCTTTCTAATGACAAATTCACTTCTGCAAAATTACCATTACTCAGGTGTGGGAGAGGAAAACCTCTTTATCTATCTAGTTTACGGGTCCTTGCTGTTCTTTAGGAGTACCCTGAGAACTGGGTTCCCCTGAGAGAGGGAAGTGGGGTGGGAGGAATCAGACTGAACGCCCACCTCCCAGCACCCCTGGAAGAGAAGGGTGTGCTCACATCCAGACTGAGACACAAAAGCTGGGAGCGGTGTCTCAGCACCATGAGCAGGGGGCTGGGGAGCAGAGCGGCACCATAGATCACGTGTGCCTCCCACATAGCAAATATAACATGAAGCTCCCATTTGTGTAATTCTATTTCCTATTGCATCTCTCACTAATGAATGTCACAAATACCAGGCAGTCCAAAAAACAAATTACCTCCTATATTAGGGAGTGCAGGATGTCTCATTTCAGTGCTTTATGGTATTCACAAATACATGCTGACACAATCAGCTACAACACCAGCCTGTAATTTTCCGTGGTGTGTGATGTGTCAGAGCAAATGCTGTCAGTTAGGGGATTTCAAATAGATGAAGACTGCAGAAAACCGCAGAAAGGACATTGGAGATTTGAATGAAACTAAACAAGTTTTGTAAAAATGGAAAAGTAGATTATGATGCTCTTGTATTGAGTTTGCACCCTCTGCTACAAAAAACAACAGAAGAAGTTAATGGATTCTGGCTCATAGAAACTTTCAGATACAGTGTTCTAGGAAAAAAAAAAAAAAGAGGAGCAAAACCATCCAATTCCAATCTTAACAAGATCACTTTGGGATGAGCATTAGGGCTCTGGCCCTTTACTCCTTGCCACTAAATATTTTGCTTTTTCAATAACTTTCAAATAGTATTTAATGTAGGAGTTAAAAAAATTAGTTACCAAGATGAAGAAGTCTTAATTTTTTATATAAAAATCCCTATTACTTATTTCTCCTGAAAAACTTGCAAATCCAACATTACTGGGCAGCATTCCTTCGTTCATTAAACATCTGTCGGTCGGTCACTTTTTAGGACACCTGTACTAGGTGCCAGGGAGACAACGGCGAACGATGCAGAGAAGCCCCTGCTCTCATGGGCTCACGTCCTAGGGCGGAGAGGATTGCGGTTGTGTTTAGTCATGGTGCCAAGCATTAATGCAGCTGGGTCACCGCCTTAGACTGGGTATAAGTGAAGCTTGCTTGGAGGCAGTGGCACTTGAGCAGAGATTGAGGTGATGGGAAAGAATCCATCAGACAGAGATCTGAAGGTAAGAGGAGATATGGGAACAAGTTTGTTGTGTTCCTTGAACACAAAAGGAAAAAGAGTGTGTTGGGGACAGTTACATGGTGAGGTGAGGTTAGACAGGATAGTAGGGCTAGTTGCCAAAGGACTGTATACAGAGGTTGGATTTGTTGTAAAATGAGTCATGAATGGTATATGCTGCCTAGTTTACGTTACTAAAAGGCCTTCCCACCTGCACTGCAGAGAATCAGATGCAGGGGAACAGGAGGGGTGCCAGAGACTTGCAGGCATCTGTGCAGCTTAGGTGAGAAACGATGGCTTGGGCTAGACTGGGGAGCAGAGGCGGTGAGAAGAAAGACCAGTTCAGAATATCTTTTGGAGAGTTTGTAGGATGCCCTGATGAACTGGGCATGGGGAGCGAGGGAAACAAGAGGAATCAAGAATGGAGCCTCGATCTGAGCTTTACACAACTGGCTGGATGATGATTCCATCTTACTGAGGTGGAGAAAGTGGGCTTGAGGCAGGAGGTGGAGACAGAGCATAGATTCTGAGGCGTGTAAAACGGCCCCTGGAGTCCAGGGCCATGGATGTAAAGGGAGATCAGTCAGCAACACTCAGCTGCTCAGGTGCAGGTGTGCAGTAAAGTGGGGGGTTTGCCAGGTGAGCAGGAGAGGCAGAGGTGGGGGGAAAATAGAATGGTGCTGGCAGAGAAGTGCCACTTGGCAAAAATCAGCTGGAGCTTAGATGCTCTGCCCTCTCCAGTTGGGGGATGTGCCTCTAGGTTGCCACAGACCCTCCCCTCTCCCCCCGTTTCATTCATTACCTTTACCTGTCTGGCCTCTGTGAGTATTTTACTTTCAGAATTCAGCTTTAATTCATGAAGTAATTACACTTTATCTTTCCAATGGTCTATTCAAGCTCATCATTTCATCATCTCTTTACTAGATATGTGTTTAAGACCTTGGGCACTGGGACTAGATTGTGTGGATTTGAATCCTGGTTCTGCCACTCACTGTGTGACCTTAGGCAAGCCATCTAACCTCTCTGTTTTTCAGTTTTCTTATCTGTAAAAATAAGATAATAATCATACCTCTGTCAAAGGATTTGAGGATAAAATATGTTAATACTTATTAAATGCTTAGAATAGCACCTGGTCTATAGTCTATGCTCTATAAGTGTTAGCTATTATTATTAATATGTGTAGCAATGTCAAATGTGGGGGAGAAAATGGACAAAGGAAGTGGAAACAAAACTGCTTTCTTCTTTTCTGCAGTTCCCCTTCCAGAGCAGCTCATCATCAATTGGGTTCCTAGCCACATTGCCATTGAGGTCAAACAATCAGCTACCTTTTACTGTTTTGGGGAGATGAAAACTGGCATTTAAAGCAATAGTGGATGAGCTGCTGGGGTGGAAAGAGCACGGGGCTTGAATCTAGAAGTCCCGGGGCTGGCCAAGTTCCAGCGCAAGATGATGTTAGGCAGGCTGTGACTACCTCCTCCATTTACAAATGAGGACGCTTGAGTCCCGGGGATTTGGGCTGCAAGATCTCAGCTCTCTTTCAGATCAGAAGTCTTAACAGTGGTTTCCAAAAATCCCAGTTCTATGATCGAAAACATAAAGAGGAACCTGGGAATAAAATCGTCAAGAATTTTGTTTATTTCTCTATAGCACTTGCCAAGGAGAGAGACCATGTTTATCCCTGGCATTCAGTTTTGTGTTGGGGGTGGTGAAGGTGCTAAGCCAGGGATTTCATTAGTCCCTGAACTCTGGAGGCTATACAGTTGTTCCAGTGAATTTTATCACCTCCGCAGTACTGATAGGACACAGGCCTCCGGTGCTGTTCTTCTAGGCCTTGAGCATTTTAAATAGCATCTGAATGATCTTATTTTGCTTCATCTAGAACAGCTTTGACATGGCCAATGCTCTTTGTCATCACATATTGACACTTAAGTCAGACAGGGGATTTTCCTGTTGATTGATTGCTTTCTCTGGGTCTCCTTCTACTCACCCCAATCCTATTATACCCTCTGCCCAAACCCGTTCCACTGGCCAGCTGAGCTGTGCTCCATAGTGAAAAGAAAACCTTCATTTATTACATGATCTCAAGGCTGGAGAGCACAGGAATTGGTCCAGCCAGCTTTGCAGTAAATATGGGCGGTGAAATCCCAGAAGGAATTTGACAGAGGAACCCCTTGATTCATCACTTTTGATTTTCCCTCTCTAATCTCCTTCTCCGCCTCTCTCACTTTCTCTGAAGTAAAAAGATGCCTTCAGAGTGACAAGGTGAATATTTTTATTTGCCTGAGGAATGTCATCCTTGTGTCCCTTCAATATACAGTTAACCAGACCGAGGGTTTCAGAGATGTATTTAATTTCCCCACCGAGGGCCCAGGGCTGCTTGCCCACATGTTCTGAGGAGCAGCATTGAAGGCTGTTCTCAAAAATGAAAGACAAGCAAGCAGACGCCATGTGTCACATCAGCAACCTTTCCCCCAGTTCTTTTTCAAGTGAAAGTTTATTAAAAGAAGCACTAACTCAAATCGCAGAGACCTGTGTTTGAAATAAATGGTCTTGCAACAAACATTTCCGTCTGTCAACGTCTAAACCTTTCAAAAGATTAAAGGAAATTAGTGCTGGCGTGTTTCATTAATTTGGCACCACAGTGGAGGAAATGTGGTACTCATTTCATTTGGGTGGATTATGAAATGTGTCAGTTTTTCCATTCTCTTTCTCCAGGGCATTTTTTTACTGCAAGGCCTGTCACGATGACATCACAGATCCCAAAAGAATAAAAAAATGTGGCTGCAAACGGCGTAAGTAGTGTTTCTTACCCCGTCCCTCCCTCCCTCCTTCCTTTTCCCCAAATTCATTTCCCTTCTCCTTTTCCTATTGAAGAAACACTAAACATCAAATTTTCTTGAATATGTTTATGTTTCACCCAGCAGTTTAAAGAGACATGAAATACCTGTCTTCACTTTATTAGAGCAGAGGTTGAAAAATCATCACCACCAACACCTAGGAGTAATCCCCCTTCTTGACTCTAAAGAGATGACTAGCTAGCTGTGCCTGGTCGAACACCGTAAATACAGACTATGGAGAGGAGGCCAGCTAAGGCCATGGAGGAGGGATTGTTTTTGTAAATGATTCCCAGTGGCTATGGGAATGCCAAGTGTAAAGATGACTGTCCTAGGGCAGAGAGGAGAATGGAATGTGGAGACTCGGTTTCCCTAAAGGGAGCTGACTCTCTTTCCATTTGGGATTGCTGCAGGTTTTAGTAGCAAAGGCCAGAATTTTCAACTGTGATACTTTCAGGCTGGCCCAAGAAAAGAACTTGGCCATTGCCAGTGGATTTTATCATTGTCCCAGGGACCGACTGCAAACACCACTGCTCTTCGGGGCATATGAAATTGGGCTCGGTAGCTTCTGGCATATCCAGTCTCAAACCCCTTCCAAAGCAGCTTGCCAATGGGGCCTCTTGAGAAAGATATGGGGAGTCAGGAATGTCAGCTGGATTGTGAGCTCCTGAGAAACCAGGACTTAAAGTGGGCTTTGCCTTGAGGAGGTCATGCCTTTTGCAGTGATTATGTGGCATTCATTGCCTAATAGAAATTGTTCCCAACCCTAGAGAAAACACTAAGAATGATGCCTTCCTTCCTATGGCAATTAAGTCTTTCCAAAATGCCTTATGATCATCATTTTCTTTGATCCGTACCATAATCCTGCATAATTGGCAAGGGGTGCGATTTATCCCATTTTACAAAACGAAATTAGGGCTTCAAGTTCAGTGATAGGATGAGATTGCTGAGAGTTACATAGACCCAACAGACAGGTTCAGGCTTGCTGGAAGGCCTCTCTTGATGTTCTGCCCTGACCTATTTTTCAGGAGATAGGGCAAAGTGGGTGACAGTGGGTCTGATGAGTAGGAACACAGTTATAAAATATCATCCCATAAAATACTTTTCACAAGCAGGAACCAAACAGATGAACACCATTCCTAGGATATGCTGAACCATGCAGGGCTTTGTTCACCGCACCCCTAAAGGGATGCAATAAATGTAAACCAGTAAGATGTAAATACCACTCTGCTGGAGCATGGAGAAGACTCTTGGTCTAGAGCAACTTCTGTGGAAATCCGCTCAGGCTGCTCCCCAAGTCTAGGACACCCTGGCCCACTGTTTTGCTCCCCCTTCTTCACTGACTTAATGCACAGAGTCCCCTCCTTTCAACTTTAACACCATACCAAGATGGATGTGTATGGAAATCTCAGAACAAGAACCTCTAACTTCTTGGGGCCTAAGAATTCTCCTGTTCTGACAGCCTATCAGGAAGAATGTCTAAGGGCGTGTAAGACACAGAACAAACCCATTCCTGATTCTGTGACTCCGAAGGCCCTTCTCAGCTGGCAGTCCACCCCAGGTCTGCTTTGCTTTGTGAGCACCCGTGTTTGTGCGAGACACTATCCTTGAAGCTAGGGATGGAGTGGTGTGCAGGAGAAAGTCCCTGCCCCCGACCCAGCCTACACTCTAGTGAATGATTGTAGAACATTGATCATAGGAACAAGTAAATACATTCAGGTAAAGACAGGGGCTGTGAAGAGATTGGATACTGCCTGAGGGTGTGAGGAACCTTTGTAGAGATGCTGCTTTAGCCAGGAACAGAAACGAGTTTGCAGTGTTTGAGGGAAGGGAGGGCAGCCAGTGGAGCTGGTGGGATTGGAGAGAGAGGGGTACGAGACAGATCAGGAAGGAAGGCAGGTGCCATGGTAAGAAACCTGGGCTTTAGTTCTACCATAAATATACCTGTTTTTCAAGCAAGGAAATTATATCATCAATTCCTGTTGATCTCCCTGGTGACTGGACAGAGAGCAGAGTCTAGGGAGGCAGGAGTGGAATGGAAAGATGGAGAGTAAGCTTCTCAGACTGCTGGTGAGCTGGAATCTAGTGGCTGGACTTTTTTGAGTTCCCAGAAATGAGGATTTGACCTCTAGGACACTTTTCCATCTTGGTTCTAGGCAAGCAAATAGCAGCGGTCTTTAATATTATCCTGGAGGGAAGGGCACATAATTGTTTGAAATAATATTATTCTCTTCATTTCCATTCAAGTTGGTTCAGCTAGTGAAGCGCGTGATCTCTCTTCATGCGCAGCACTAGAGGACTGCCTCCAGTGCCAAGCCGCTGTGATGAGTCTCACTTTCTTCTCTCTGTACCCTCCCCCCGACGTGGGCTCCTCCCCTCATGGAGGCCCTCAGCTGTGAGGTTGATGTTTGATAACAATCAGAATTGTCCAAATATTGTTCTTCCTAATTAAACGGCCCTAACAGCCACCGTTCCAGAGGGCAGGATGCAGATGTGTATGTGTAAGTGGTAGTTAGAATAAATTAGTTATTAAGCCTAAGGCATACCAGGCAAGTTAGGAAATTGGGGGAGCTAAGTTTTGGTTATAAAGAAACTTTCATTACAAGGAGCTGAAAGTGTTAATAATGTACTGAATGTACCTTGCCTCGTGCCCTGAGTAGGAGAGGGCAGCTGACCCAGAGTCATTTGTCCAAACCTGTTAGGCCAGGTATGAATAATTCACCCTGGAATGGTACATCTTCATGAGGGCAGAGCTGGTGACAGTTGCTGGTCCCTATTCACAGCTTCCTAACCCTCCTCTCCCAATCTAGCTCTTCGCGTTTCACCCCTTTCACCCCCACCTCCACCTCCTCATTCACTTGTGTTCAATGACTTTAATGTTTTGTGTCATACTCTCTGGAGAAATATCGAGTGTGGACATTCCACTCCTGGAAATTCTGTGGTAGTTTAGTTTAACTTTTGCATTTCTTTCCATTTCTTCATAGCTCTCCATCAAGGAAGAGGGTCAAATTCAGCGTCTGGCCATGCAGCAAGCTCTCAGAATCTACTTACCCATTCTCTTTTTCTGTATAACAAAGCTGGTCTAATGATTGATATTTTCTCCCCCAGCCTCTGAAAGTTTGCCAAAGCCTAGACTCCTAGGGGACAAGTCATGTCTAAATTGATGTGTTTGAAGGAATTTTCTTGAACTTCTAATCATTGACATATTGTTGATTTATTTTTTTTTCTCTTTGCTGCCTCGGAATACGGCCCCTACTCTATTTTAACTGCACACTGGTAGTGATATATTGTGAGTAAAACGGGTTCCCAGCAGCCCGGAGTCCAGTTCCCCCTGTCTTTCTCTAGAAGAGAAACTTCTTTTATTTTCTGTACAGTTTCAGTTTCCTTTTTTCTTTTGGTATTTATGTTGCATGTAGCAGTGACATCATGCCCCAACTCCCTCATCCGACACAGTCTGCAGAGTAGCCGGGTGCTGGAGAACCCTGACAGCAGAAAGCCCGCCCCCGTTCATCCACCCCACCCCCTAGCTTCCTGCCAGCTTCTGGCGCTGTCTTATTTTTCTATTTGAAAATAAGACCTTGACAACAGTGTTTCTCTTGAAGGCCTTGTCTCAGGACCTTTAGGGGACACTGAGTAGGCTGAGGTAATTACCACTATAGCTCTAGATGCCTCATCGATTGGGGGTCATTGTCATGCTGGCCTTTGATAAATTATACTTGGTCTCCTTAACTATTGAGCTTGAATTCCTGTCCTGAAGGAAAGACATGTGCTGCATATCTATTCCTGTGTTGTGATTCGTATATTATATGTACCAGTACTTTACATGTAAAAATGTACATTTTTATATATAAGCGTAGAGATATTTTATAGAGGAAGTGAAGTATTTACCTCAATATATGTGCCTCTCTGTATGAGAAAGTGCTTGCCAGAGGATTAATTGGACACCCAACTTTGGGACTGTAAGTATCTAGACTGCCTTACTAGAGACAAGTATTTCCACAGTGGTAATTATTTCCAACAGTCTATGAAGTTCCCTTGCTTTAAAATTAAGTTTCTCCTTCAGTCAGTACCCAGTAGGACATACCTCTGTGAGTTCCTCTGTGGGTGTTAGTCAGGCATCTTGGAAGATGTTTGCTTGTTTAGTAAACATTTACTTGTTTAAGGTGGAAAAGATGGCTCGGGGAGAGTGTTCTGTTCCACTAATGAGCTCTGCAGATGTCTGAACAAGTAAATGCAACTCTTCAAGCCCCTAACTTACTGAAGGATTAGGAGGACCCCTCTCACCCAACAAGACATAGCAGTTGAGAAGGAGCTTTTAGGGCCAGTATTTCTATGTGTGGCTTAGAACAATGCTGCTTTCAGTTGTACCAGAAATGAGCATGGGACCTTTACTCCTGTATGCAAGACCACCGAAAACAAGACCCAGCCTGCAGACCAGTTCAGTCCAATGGCCCTGGAATTTGGAGATGTCTCAGCACTTGGTCCTCTCATACTCCTCTGCAGCAGAAGAGACAAGTCTCTTCTTTGAAAAAAGAAGAAAGCCAGTCTTTGGAGTTGGAGGGTATAGAACGCTCAATGTACAAACAAAACAAAACAATGACCTTCCTTAATTTGATGCACCATTCTGCCGGAATTGATTCTGCGGCTTCCTTTCTCTGCAGAACACCTTTAAGGTTGGCTTGAGGGCAGGAGTCACTTTTTATACTGCAGAGCTGCCTAAAGAATCTAATGATCCTTCAGAACTGGCGGCAAATCTTAATGTCAATCAACAAACAACTCTAGTGCCAAATTCTTCTGCTTCTCCAGCCACAATTTGGTATTGAGAGTGGAATCAACTGGCTCGATGGGTGCTGTGCTGCTGACGTTAACTAGATTTTCCTTCTCCCTCTTTCCATTTTGGGAAAACCACCTGGAAGATCTTTCTTCTCCTTCCAGAAGCTAATAGGAGAATTTTGCTAAGTGAAGAAATCATTTCTCATTTATAGGACTTGAAAGAAAGCTCCCTAATTCCCAGTGTCATATCAAACAACCACCTCAACCTTACACCTCGGCAAACTTTCTTCTGTGGATGTTTTTACCTGTAATTTTAGTTGCCGTGAGCATGTGAACAGCAGCTCCAGGGCTCAGGCTTGGATATAATCCTTCCTGCACTGGATTGATTTTAAACATGAGGCTGTGATCTGACAAGTGTCTATGAATTGAATGGCAGATTTTTTTTTTTCTTCTGCCACACAAGTCTTCCCTTGAATCGCTCTATTTGAAACCTAAAATATTTTTTTCTCCAGCAGTTGGAAAACTCCACCTGAGCCTCTCAGTCCGGCACTGCTTCTCATGCCCCTTCCAACACGCCCTGGAAATTAAGATTGTGCAATTGGAAATTGGCTGACAATTTGGTTGCTGATGCAGGAGGCAGATGGTGCTGTGAACAGGCTGGACTCCAATTCCCTATTCCATTCCAGGCTTGGCTGGGAAGGACTAACCAGCAGAGAACCTGCGTTTGACAGCTGATTGTCAGTTTGACGCATGGGAAGAGCAGTAACTAAACTACACCTATAGCAGCTACTTCTCCACAGGTTTCCTTTCTCACGATTATGGCCTTTGAAAACATGACAAACGTCCAAGAGTACGTCTGAGAGATCTTCCAGTTTTAAGCACTCACGAGTAAAGAGTAAACCTTAGATGATGTCCATTAGGGAAATACTTTTATGTTGTCTCTATAAATAGCACTAGGAAGTCATAATGGAAATATTGGATGGATATTCACTTCATTGTGGTGAAGGAAAGCACATAAAAGCTTTTTCTCAAACTGTAAAACTGTTAGGACAGAGTTCTTAGGAGGAAGGTGAGACCTAGGGTCTAATTCTTGGCAACCACAAAACCTCTTTGAATCTGTGGCACCAATCCAAGAACAAGAAACTTACAATGTGGGCCAAAGAGAAAACTAGGTCCCCAGAGGCTTGTATTTCTGCTCTCCCAGAGTTAAGCTGGCCTGTGGGGATAATGAATTGAGCATAAAGTTCCAAGAGCCCTAAGATGGAATGACAGGTAGCTACAATATGCACACCTACCGGAGACACTCTCTTGTCTGTGCCCTGTCTCAGGAAGCTACCTCAGAGTTTGAGGAGACCCAGCCAGCGGTGCTGAGGTGGTCCTACTCTGCTGTCCACGGCTGCAGAGACAATGTGTAAGTTGCCACTTTGGACCACTCTAGGACCACCTCCTGGAACCTGCACCCCTTTGACCCTGCTGCCTTCTAAACATTGGTTGTGGATTTTGAGAAGCCACTGAATTAAAATGACACTGCACACATTTCAGTTCTTACAGGCACACAAGTTTCTCTTCTCCTTTTCAGAGATCTGTCAGCTAGTTCAGGTCTGTTAACTAGCTGCTCTTCCACGCAGATCCACTAGATGTCCTCATAGATCTACTTTATATTACCGTTTAACTACTGGGGAAAAACTCCCTTTTCTGTGGATTGAGATTTGGGAAGAGAGCATTGGGTGACTACGTAATAAAGAAAATTGGCAAACACCAAAGCAGAGAGGGCACTTTTTGTGGCTAGGGAGTAGATATGAAATTTACTTCTGTTTTAAATAAATACTGAAATTTTCAAAGTTGCTCTTTGAAACCTAACCTTGGGAGTTTTAAATGGCACTCTGTTATCTGAAATTAACCTTCTAACCTACATCAGCTCTAGAAAAGGAAACAATCACAGAGAAATGGAAATAAAATACCAGTGATTCTGAATATCCATGATTCGCTAAAACAAAACCAAAGGATTAGGAAGCCAGAGAGAGAGAGTTGAGGGAGATGAGGGTAGTATTTTCCAAATTAGGAGGTCCTTGACTTAATTTCGATGTAATTTTATTTTACAACTGGAGAGTATAATTTTACACACAGACTGTCCACGTCTTCTGGAAGAGCTACCACCAGGGAGACATATCCTCATCCGTTTTTAGTTAAAGAGCTCGCACAGGGGCCCAGAGGAAGGCTCTTCCGCCGGAACACACATCCTTCAAGCCTGATGGATCACTCCACCAGATGGGAGGTCCGAACGGGCCTCCCCTTTTGAGAAAACGGACCTGGAAGGCTATAGGTGAAGACACCAGATGGGGGTGGGGAGGTCAAGGAACACAGACGCTTCCAGAAGTAGAGCAGAAGAGCCGCCCGTCCAGTGCGGGGCACCTTGGTCTAGACGTTGTAATTGACAAAGGTTTGTCAATGTGTGGGGCTCAACCATTTTTCACTGTTTCTGTCTTGTCTTGGAGCCTCTCACTGATCATTCTTGCTAATTTTTTTTTGTGGTGGTGCTTGTTTGTCTGCTGAGATTTCTATTTTGTATTTGGTGTGAGTGTAAAAGTGATGACTGAGAAGCAATGACGAGTAATAGCATGTTTTCCTTTTTATGCATATGCTGCTTTGGAATGTGACTGCTTATAATTAACATTTAATCTTCTTATAGCAAATGGTTTTTCGCTGCTTTGATTAGCAGTTTCAGCCTGTTCCTGCATGCTAACAATATGAAATTTTAGAACAATGCATGGTCTCCAGAAGAGCCAATGGTAACAGTTGCAAACAGTCCCTGAGAGGCACTCCTTTAAAGATGTGTTTCCTCCTGAACCCTTATCAAGTAGGAGGTTTAAATCACCCCTTATGACGGGCTTACTTCTGTCAAAGCCATTTCAAAACTTATTCCACCCCCCCATCCGCCCTCCCCTTGTCCTAAAGATGGTATATGTTATGTGTGTGTGTGTGTGTGTGTGTGTGTATACACACACATATATATATATATATGTACATGAACTTTCTTTCCCTATAAATGTGTCAGATTCTATTATTGTATATGAACCCAAAATGGCAGGATGAAAATGAAAACCAGGGACTGTTGCTAATGAGAAGCATAGCATTTCAGAGTTTGATGGGCTTCTCTTCTGCTACAGCATTTGATTAAAATTTTTTCATAACAATTTATCTACAGTGAAACAAAAAATCATCTTCGTTTCCCTCTTCTGTGTAAATAACAAATCAATATTTCCAGTAAAAGAACTAGCAAAGAAAAAAGAAGCAAGTGGTCTCCAAGTTATACACCAGATCTGGATGCATTTAAAATAACTTTATTTTCATGTCTTCAGCTGAAGACATTTTCTCTTTTCTCGATTTCAACAACTGCTGTTTGGGGGTGTCTGGGCATTCATACCGTGTTTTCTAAATTCTTCTGATTCGAATGCTATAGTAGAATTTTCCCCCTAAAAGCTAAACTCAAGAATGATGTAGCACACAGTGAACAGGGCTGGGGTTGCATGATGATGATCTGAGCAACTGGCTAGCTAGGATGCTAAAAGAACATGTCACTAAAAAATGTGAGCCAAGTTTACAAGAACGGAGTTGCTGCTGAAGAGATCTCTCATTCATCTCCCCCAGTGCCTGTTCTTCACGATCATAACGTTACCCCTGCTTGACAAATATACTGTATGGCAAGTCATAAAGGTCTTAGAACAGGACTTGACCCATTTGAGAGATTTAAACCCCTCTTCCTGGTGACTGTAACATTCAAAGAGGGCAAAACCACAAGCCATATTTTAAAATAAGGGTGCAACCATTCTCCACAAAGAAAAAGAAAGGGGGGAAATATGACTTTCGAAATGGAAGGTGTGGGCCCAGGGAATAACACCTCTCTTTATTTCGGGTTACTCTTTGGCTCCAATCTTAGAATTCTCCCCTCCTGTGAGAGAAGCAGGCCAGTGCAGGCTAAGTGATAAGCAAACATTTTTGCCTGACGTACCATCAGACTGAGGTACAAAAAAGCTTCTTTTTGAACTTAACTGGAAATTGGCTTGGAGGGCAAAGGTGAAGGACGTTGAGAACTACTGCAGTGATGTCCAGCCACTTTTTTGGAGGCTAGCACTCGACTTGGGTTTGCAGGCAGCACATAATCTACAGTGCTAGCTTTAGAAGCACTATCAATGCTGCATGCAAGTCTCAATATTTTATGTGTGATCGCTTCTTTTATTTCATGTTTTGGAATTTTTAATCTATTTTGGTCAGAATTTTCTTAAGAAGAAAAAATTGTTTCACCAATAGCCTGGTTGCTTTCTGAATTTTGGGTGGGTGGGGAGAGACAGGGAAATGGGATTTTCAGATTCGCTCAGCTTTAAGCACAAAATACACCCAAGAGCAGCTAAATGCATTGCAATAGACCAACATCTCATACGCTTTGGGTGATTTTTTTATATTCGAACTTCCTTTAATGTCAAACATGCAACGTTAGCCTTGAGTAGCTGCATTTCTTATACGGACAGATTTGGATATTTGTTCTGTCAAGAGTAAATTTAAATTCCTGTAGGCATCATGTAAACTCACTCTGGGGAAGTTCAGCAGAGGCATCCTCAGATCCCATATTAACATGTAATCGTTTCACATCTAATTTGATGAAAGCTTGTCCCAGGCTCTGCCTAATGCCCAGAAATGGATGGAAATTAGAAAGCCTACATATTAGCTATTTTTGCATCTTGCAAAAAACCATTTATTGTACCAAGTCAGCAATTCATTGATTGGCTGTGCGTATATTTTGTCCTCCTGTATTCATTGTGCCAGGGGGAAAATGCCGGTTACAGTTTTGCTGTCTGTAATGTGCTCTCCTTCTCATCCAAGACCCCGATTGTTATTATCAGCCTTGCCCTTTTCTTGCAGTCACCCGCTTTACCTACGGGAGAGAAATCATGCACAACACCCTTGGGGGATTATAAAGGCAATTTATATTTTCACTGCTTTTTTTGATGTACAACCAAAGTGTTACCAACAGTCACTCTGCATTTTTTTTCTGGGTCAAGACTGTTAATGTGAACTAAGACCTGTGTTAAATCCCTTCAGCTCCCCTCCAGCTGCCTTGCTGTGTGTGACCTTGCCATTAACTACCGCTCTTCCTCTCCTCTCATCCAACCACATGGTTATAGCCAAGATGTCCATCTACAAGAGAATGAGACGGGCATGTTGTTTTGATTGCGGACGTTCTGAGCGTGACTGCTCGTGCATGTCAGACCGTGTGCGTGGTAACGTGGACACCCCTGAGAGAGCCTTCCCACTTTCTTCTGTCTCTGTTAATGATTGCTCCACCAGTTTCCGTGCCTGTAAGTTTAACCCAACACTCACAGTTCCATGTCTGTGCTGTCTGTGGTGTCATCCCTGTCTTGTGTTGTGCCTTGTGGTCCTGTGAGTCAGTCAAGCTGATGTGTTCTTCCCACTGTGACCTTGTATGTGGGGATATGTTGCCCCAGTTTCCTGTGTCACTGTGTACATGCTGGGGGAGGAGGCCTCCCTTACAATCTGTTAACATGTGCTCCTTGGAATGGCTTGCAGGACTGCTATGTTACAATGTGGTGATAACCTCTCTCTCTCTCTCTCTTTCTTTCTCTCTCCTTTAAATAACTACAAATGGAGATTAATATAGCCACAAAACAAATACAATATTAATACAGAGATGTATGGAAATATGTACCTTAGCATTTGGGGAAAGCTCAGATATTGGATTGGGTCAAAGGGAGGAAGGAGAAAGGTGTAGGGAGAATAAGCCAGCTCTAGCTTTAAATTCCTTTTAGTGAGCTCAGATAGTTTCTAAAATACAACAGGTTTTCGATGAAGGTGGGTTTTTAAAATTTTTTTTACTGTGTCTCCCTAATCTTTATGTCATTCCTCCATTGCCGGAGTGTGTCCTATATTCTGGAAAAAAAATGTTCTAAATCTGCCAACCTATATAAGCTGGTGGATTCTAGAGCTCCTCCTCAAAAAGATTGCTAACTCAAAGGTTCAGTCCATGAATATTTTTTTCAAAAACTGTAGCCCCCTGTTTAAGGTATCTAGTAGGAATTGTGATTTCAAATAACCAGAACTGTGAGCATCGAACCTCCGTGAATTCCTTGAGTCTGTTGCACAGACCTTTGAGGTCAGCCTGCTTTGTTACCTGCGAGCTCGGAGATGTTATAGAACCTGCAGGGGTCTTGAGCTGGTAGCTGCCAAAGCTGTGACATGCCAGATTCCTGAGACAGCTGTCATCATCGTCTTCCGCATGGGCTTTGCTGGGGGTTTAATGACACAATTCAGAGGTGATATTGCTGAAAGTTCCAGTTTGTACACAGAGACACTGGGATATGGCTTCTCTTCTAAAGGGAGAAGAGGTTATAGTTCCGTATAAGGACTTGGATACCTTAAAGGGCAGCTGTAACCTTATTTTCATGTTTGGTAGCATAGGAGGCAGAAGACAGTCCTTCCTTCAGTGTTTCATCCCTTCCTTTTAAAAGCACCCAGCCCCCCCCCCTTTTTTTTTTTTTTTTTGGTGACCATATTGCCATGCATTTTTTCCCTACTTGCATAGAGCTGACTGAATTAAACTTCCACCAGCAGGGGTTAATTCACCTTGGCAACAAAGATGGAGAAGAGCACTTTGCTCTTGACCATTTACTCCCATGAAAAAGTGGCCCCACTCACCTGTGTTGACGTTGAGGGTGACCCCTGCATGGTGTGCTTGTGTGACTGTGATCCACAGAGAGTCCGAGGGCTGAGAGAGTTCTAACTTTACCACGTGCAGTAGAGTAGTGTGCCAGGGCAGGTGCTGGAGTCTGTACCTGCAGTTCACGTCTGAGTCATGATCTGTGCATTGAGCTGTCTTAGAGTCATCTGGAAAAGTTAGATCTAGGACCATGAATCATCCTCTCAAATTCATGATTCACTGCATCTCCGGAACAGTGCCAAGGGACAAGATTCATTTGTAATAGTGATAGCTATGGAGAGGGATTTGGGACTGTCTAAATCTTGTCTTGACATTGATCTAAAGTGGAACTTTTTAGAAAGAAAGTTTACTTTAAATGTTTCTTACAGATGCCACAGTATGAATTGTTACCTCATCGTAACAATTCTCCTTGTAAGAGTTCTCTCTTAATCATATGATGCTACGGAGGTCTGCTAGGTCATAACCACACAATGAATTTGTGAGTCTGTGAAGTGTGGCAAGACACCAGCTTCGGAGACATGAGCTGAGGAGGATGAGCAATGGGGTGAGCTGTGGCCACATCACTTTGATTGACTGTGGAGAATGTAACCATCAGCCACTGGGTTACCCCTGCCTAAAGCACAACGTCTGTTTCCAAATAATTACTGGGCTCTAAATCCTTGGCCCAAGAGTCCGTGGAGAGAAGGAAGGAGCCACTCGGGCTCTAAACTAGGGCTTTGTGGTCATGTCTTGGCACTGGTCATCCATACCAATCACAGCAAAACCTGCGTGAGGCCCATGATACTCAGTGTGTGTAATTTCCATTTTATCCAGGACAAACTGTAATTGGAGGGATTTCTCAGCTCTGCAATTTAATTTAAGTGTTGGTGGAGGCCAGGAGAAGAAAAATTTGGGGTGAGATTGTCCCGTCCTCTCAGAAGCATCCAGTGCATTGAGATCGTTGCCCTTCCTACCCTCCAAAATCAGCCCCACCATGGCAAACATGGGACTTGAGCTGAATGTTGAAGCCTTAACTGGTATTGACAGCTCAGGGGGGTTTGCCGCCCCTGTTTCATCGGTCTTTCTGCCGTCATCACTCCATCAAACAAAAGCAGATTTCATCCATCCCTGTGTGAGACCCCTCACCTTTGACCATTAATAAGAAGTTAGGAAAATCCATTCCAATTTGAGCCCCTTTATACGCCCACATAAGCCCTTCTCGTCCAATTAAAAAAGTGTCTATCTCTACATGGAATTCTACTGGCAGAGCTCCAGCAGCAATCCCTGGCTTTCCCTTGCTGGTGGTGGGGCTGGGTGGTGCCCATTTGACAGAGCTGGTTGACTCAAAGAGCGGTGGTGAGAGTGGGCTTTTCATTAAATATGAGCAGATGTGAAATGTAGAGGGTTTGACAATTAGAAATGGCAGGAGAAGGGCCCTTGAATCAAAGTGAGGTCAGATGGGCGGATCAGATTACTTCTCTTACATTCTTTAGTTGTTCTGAAAATCATTTTGAATTAGTGTCAGCAGAGCCATGATGGGTTTTGCCCTTTGTCTTTTATGCTGGGGCTGTATTGTTTCCCAAGACACTCATTAAAGGTCATTATATTATTACAGAGCTTGCTTTGGTCGCAGTTTCCCAGTTGAGCCAGTGTGCTTTGGAGACTGCCTAATTCGTTTCTCTCTTGCCTTTCGTCTCCCTCCTTACTATTTTTTTCTTATAAGGGGAAAGATTTCCGTTTTCAAGGGACATTAAATTGAAACACAAAGTCCCATTATGTGCTTTCTGAAGTGGGAAGAGAAGTAGCCGGTTCCCAGGGGAGTGGTAATGTATTAAAAGTGTTCACACAGTTTTAGAAATCTGCCTTCTCCCAGCAGGACCTGCCTGCTCAGCTCACCTCTGCTTGGAGGTGTGGCCCATTACCGCCTATCGGTTTTTGTTAAGTCACTGGCTGCTCTAACCGTTGTCTCCTTCTATTGAACTGATGAGAGATGTAAGGCCAGACTGTGCTGACAGAAAGATCTGCAGAGAAGGAGTCCTTTACAGAAGACTTAAAAAACAGTGTCAGAAAAGTAAGGCAGAGACTGATAAGGATTCATCACAAGATTATTCCATGGGGCAAGACTAACTTGTTCAATATAGTAGGCTAGGATATGGGTGTACACGTAGCATCATTGTCTGGTTATTCCAATTTCGTTTCCACTTCCGGTGATTCAGGGCAGGAGTACCAGCCCTCTTAAAAGACACCTGGATTGTATGGGCCCCAGACTTTTTATAGGTAGCTATATTCTAGTACTATCAAGTATAAAAATACATGTCTAACTACATATACACATATAAATATAGATTGAGGTTGCAATCATTCCACTTGCCCTTAATATAATTCTGTAAAATTGTTCTTTTTCTCTGTTCATAATTTATTCCTATTATTTATCTTGCCTGCAATCTGATTGCTAAGTCTAACAGAAAGGGACAATTAAAATTATGATGCAGTGACTACACAGGGCCCTATTGATTCAAACCTGCTGAGACCTGCCTGACAGGATGCTGGCCACAAACTGTCAGTTCCTGTGGCATGAACAAATTAATCACGTGCCAGAAGAGAAACAGAGTTTTAGACTCGCACTTGGAAATAGTTTTAGTTAAAAGTACATGTGTGATCACTCACACCAACCTTTCAATTTACTAATAGTTTAAACCTGCGCTATTGCATACATGCTTTTCCAAACTACTGTAACTAATTTTAAATTGTGCATGACTTTTATTTTGGGTATAAATATAATACAAGGAGGCATTTAACTCCAGTGGTTAGGTTGAGATGAGAAGTCCAATACAATTAGGTTGAAGGGAGACATACCAAAATCAGTTCAGTGTAATCTTGAGTCTTGTCAGATAATAAACAAAAATCAGCTTATCCCGAGTAGCCTTTGGTTTGTAAGACAGAGAATTAACATTGTCAATAGAACTAACGTCACGCGGGTGAACTAATGGCATTTTGAAGTACAGAAAATCAGATACTGGGGCAGGGGGTGGAAATAGCTCTAGGAACATGTCTGTAATAGGACACACCCTTTGTTGACAGTCTCCAATGCCTGTTAAAGGGAGACTTAATAAGTTGCATTTAAAAATCAACAGGCTATCATTATTTCATTCCTTTTATGCATAGTTTTGGGTGACCTCCTCAAGCTCCCCAATCCCAATTTTATGTGTTTATTTTACTTCTAGGCTCTCCCCTGCCCTCTCCCCGGGTGCCTCACCCCCTTCCCGCCCTCCCTCTGTCTGTCTCTGTCTCTGCCTGTGGAACCAAACAGTAAAGCAGCCTTTGGGTTACACCCAAGCCCTTTAGCTCGCTCTGGCCCATGCATCCTGATTTGCCCATCTGTACCCTGTTACAGGAAGTGAACACAAGAAGGTGAGTCAGCCTGGGCAGCCATGTACTCATTCTATGAGTCTCATCATGAACCTAGCAAGGCCTCTTGGGGCACTTTTGTTGGTAGCAGACAAGGCTACAAAGCTAATGCCGCTCGCTTGATTTTGTGGTGGCTACATTTAGTAGTGAGTTGACTGGGAACATGGCTTCCTATGTGCTTATTCAGCAGTTGGCTCTTTAAATCAACATCATAAGGTAGCAGTTATGCTTGGGCAAAATTTCCTGTGAATAGAATCCCGTAAATTGCCCATCTCTAAAGAGTTCCAAACCAGGTTTTCATTTTTAATAAATAGCTGAGTTATTGTTTGTTTGTTTGTTTTCCAGTTTAGCATCCAGTGATGTAGTTGACTTGCATTTTGGGAGCTCGTTGGGCTCTCAAGTAGTATTGTGGAATTCTTTAAAATAAATATGCAATGAAGAGGCACCACATATAGATGAAAGAGGAAGGAAACAGTGGGCAAACAGAAAAACTGGCAGCCAGTTTTTCGAAAGAAATCCTTTGAAACAGAGTTGGGAGACAAGAAAGAGAAAGGTCAGAATGAAGAAAGACAGAAGGGTCCTTTTGTGTACCCTGTCACTTGGACACCTCCCTTTTCAGGGCTGTGCTTTAATAGGTGACTCGGCTCTTCATGCACAAACTAGAAAAGATGCTGGCGTGCCACGAATAAACTGAGCAGAGGTCCTTATGCAAGGCGACATGGAAGTTATGTTTGCATTTTTATTTAGGACAGTGGCCGGGTGTCCTGATACTCACCCTGACAGCTGCTACCACCAGGCAGAGGATTCTCTGTCTTACCTCCGTGATGGGGGACCGAGGTGGCCAGTTAGCTCTCCATCTTACCCCTCCTCCACTATCTTGGGTGACAGATGCCAGGGCCAGCCCGCCTTTCACTTGCGCTTTGTTGTCAAGGCTCTGCCTTGAGCCCAAATCCTGACCTTTACTGTATGAAATAAAGTACTGATGAACAAGCAGAGGTTTGAATTAGAGCAGGCTTGGAGCAAATGTCAAGTCCATCTCTGCTCCCTCCTCCACCTGTACCAGGAGCCTGGATTAGACCCAGTCTGGAGTCTGTAGTGCCTTAGGCTTTATGGGTCTGGAGAGACATAACTTATTAACAAAGAGTTATTAAATTTTTATCAATTTTACAACACAATGTAAATGCCTCCTATGAATCTACATTGTATTCATTATCATTTAAAACGTTAATTAAGTCAAAGTTGCATTTAATTTCTCTCTAAATGGGCCTCTGGGAAGAGGCTTTTAGAAACATCTGTGGGAGCGTGCAGCTCCGGAGACAGGGAATCCCCCAGATCGCTCTCGGGATAGCCCCCAAGTTGGTTGCAATCGCGTGTCTGTGGCTGATTTGTTGTGATGTGATTGGGCATTGTTTCAAATTAGTATCAGACCAGTAATGGTGTAAGGACATGGGAGAGCGGCTGGTGGGGTGGTGGCCCAGGCTTCCCTGCCTCCCGCCTGCCAGTGCCTTCCAGGCTGAAGTGGGAAGTTCATCCAGGGCCCCTCTGGTCTCAATCCTGCCTCGGAATCTCCCTTCTCACATGGTGCCTGTCATGTCAGGTGGAGGCTTCCTTCCTCTGACAGGGACGTTTGTCCTCTGGCTTGACCAATTCACGGCATGTGCCAGTATGCTCACAGGGAAGATCTTAGAGTCTGGGGTCTTGGGCTTGCATTTAAACCTAGAGGCAGTGAGCTCCGTGCAGTATAATAGGGACCATTTTCAGACGGAGTAGATGTGAAGATTAAAAACAGAGCATGCTCATTGGTGAGGAGAGAGGAAGAGTGAGGCTTACTAAGATCTGCTGAAAATTGTTTTCCTTTTTTGAGGCTCGGTTGATGTTTTTGTGTTGCGTGCAGGCTACCCCCTTGACAGATCTGCTGTTTTTGTATATGTATTCCATCTCCCCAGAGATGAGGCATATTGATGTGGGGGTTCTAGGGAATGGCTAACCGCTCAGCTTGGATTCAAGTTAAAAGTGGACTCAGTGGAGTCTCTGCTCTTAACTCTATGTAAGGTACTCTGCCAACACAGCATGTATGTATACGTGTGTATACGCATCCATCTATGCATGTTGTTAAATTTGACACATAGCATTCACTGCATTGCAGGTGTTGTTTCTGTCCTTTACCAATAGGAATTCAATCCTTTTTAAGAGCTGATACCTGTTATTTTGCAGCTGAGGCACCTGCAAACTGCACCATTTACAGATGAGGTGACTAAGGCACAGAGAAGTTTCAGTCATCTGCCAAGGGTCACACAGCAAGTCGGTAGTGGGGCTGGGTTTTGAAAACAAACTGGTGACTCCACAGCTTGTGGAGTAAGTGGAGTTTCTCAGTTACACAGTTGAGGACAATGCACAGGTCTTTCTATGTCCAAGGAAAGAGAAAGAGGTGAGGATTTCAGTAACGAAGACGCAAGGCTATGTGGGTAGTGCTGTGACAGAGAGGTACAAAGGCCCAGAGGTCACCTCCTGTTGGTTGGCCGAGGAAGGATCCCCTGGGACATAACATTGCCTTGGAGAACAGGAGGAAAAGGGTGTTCTGCCTCGCAGCACAAGGAAAGGTAAGGCAGCCAGGAGGTTGGAAGCCTCCTGCCAAACAGCCGGTCACCCACTTGGCTTGGAGCTTAGGTCCTGTGCTGCAGGTTGCGGGGAGAAGGGCCCTGAAGGGTAGGGAGGGCCTGTATTGACGAGGCTGGGCCATGAGCTTTTGTCCTTAATCTGAAATGAAACAGACGGCATTCAAGGTGTTTGCTCAGGGAAGCAAGGCCAGAGGTTTTGTTCTGGGAGGACTTCTGTGGCAGCTGTGGAAGGAGGGACTGGATCCAGGGGACAGCTGGAAGACGCCCTGTGAGGGTGACGGCCAGCAGAAGGATGCTGTGTTGGGAGGAGGCGGCGCCCAGCTGCTCTGAGAAGCCCCAGGAAGGAGGGCCCAGGTGGGAACTCTAGCCTCTAGGACTCTGCAGGAAACATGTTATTCAAATGCGAAGCCAACAAGTGAAGGCGTTTTAAAAGAAAGTTTAATGAATAGGTCAGAAGCAATTGAGTTCTATCTGTTAAATTTCTTGAGCACTATTCTCCTCAGCTGACCTGGTGGTCATTGACCATCGCCATTCCTGCTTGGCTCAGTGGGTTTCCTTCTTGTCAGAGGAGAATTTACTCAAGCCTGGGCCAGGCCCGGAGGCCTGCAGGGCTGCGTCTGGTGCCCCTGGTCCTGCGGACTATTCCATTCAGCTTCTTTTTCTGACTAGTGTTCTTCTTCCTCTCTCACCATTTTCCTTATTTCCAGTAAGATTCACATCTTGAGCATGTTGAAGGTGAGAGGGGCAGGCAGCTCAGTTGTTGGCATGGATGTCATTGGCCCAGGTTGGGTGGTAGAAGCAAAGCAGGTGGAGGCCACCAGCTGGATTATGTGACCAACCTTGAGGGGCTTGGCTCAAGCTGCATGTTGTAGCTATGGTAAGAGCTCATTGGAAGTATTTTTTAAATCCCATGTGTGCAATGAGACTCTTCCTCTCATCCTTCTCAGGGAGACAGCGTGTCTCCTTACATCTAGGGAGAGAAAAAAATATAGTACTTCTCATCCCATTCACTGAAAATCCATTGTAGTTTTCAACTACTTACCCTTCTCCAGTGGAAATATGAAACATTTCCTGAGAGGTGCTGCCACACAAAATCCAGGGAAGCCACATGGCATTTCTAAGGACGATGACACAATTTTCTTTTCCTTTTTATTTCTCTGTGCACAAGACTTTTGTCTGCGTTCATGGTTTCTCTATGTCAGCATCCATGACTGTAGGATTTGTATACACCGTCAACCCTAAAGGGTTGTTAAAACAGCATGGAAAAGCTCTTGAGTCCTGGACCCCCGCCCCCCCCCAAGTGGTGGGATGTGCAAGCTAAGAATGCCGACTTCGGGACGTGGATGAAGCAGAATTCACCCCCCAACAGGCTAGGTGCTGCCCTTCCTCTCTCGGGGGCTTTCTCCCAGACCAGTGTGTTGAATTACCTAGATAATCAGGGAAACTGCCATCCCTGCAATTTGCTTACAAGCATTCACTTTTCCCAGGAGGGCTCTAAATGGACAGAAAGAAGTGCGGCATTGTCAGACCCACACAGCTGACATCTCAGCATTGAAAGTACCTTTCTGTACACAGCTAGGCAGCGTGCCTCATGTGGATGTATATTCTAGACATGGCCATAGATTCTTGTTGCAAAGAATCTATGTTCTTATTTCTGGCTCAGACAAGCCAGGTAAAGCATCAAGAGATTCCACAGTGACCCTTCTGCTCTGCACAGCTCACTCAGTTCTCCTCACAAGGGGCTCTCCTCCTGCAACCAAGGAAGCAGCAAGAGAAACACACCCCTGGCCTCTCCAGTAATCCCGAGAGCCCCCAGGCTGTCCCCTTCAATACTGTGGGGTGACCACCACCAAGTCTTCCTGGAGCAACAGAGAACCTGTGCAAGCTGAGAGTGGAAGCTGTTGAGATGCATCTGCATCGGATGACCAGCTACACGGAGAGACTTAAATGAAATGAGAAAGACTGCCCCTCAGAGCTGGAGCCGTGCCACATGGATGAACAGTGCAGGGAGGGGCACGTGTAGACCACTGTGCATGCTGTCTCCTGGGAGGGGAGCTGATGACCGGCATTAAAGTCATCTCCATTTTGGCCAGTGTCCACTTTCTGAGCTGAAGCCTGTTGGATTGTGCCCAGGCAAGAAAGGACCTATGGGAGGCCTTCCTTCCTTCCTGCTAGGATCAGAAAGGTAGCTTGCCAGTGTCCTTGGTTGGGCTTCAAGTGGTGGCAAGAGTACTTGAACAGGAGATGGCCTTAAGGTTTCAGTTCAGTAAATATTTGATGAGTACAAGGATGAATTAATGAAAGGGTTCTCAACCGTCAGTTAAAGGAATAGCAGTATGCTGGAAGCATGAAGGTCCTGGATCCATGAAGTTTCCTAAAACACTCTAAGCAGCTTACAATATAATCATGTGTATATGTATATATATTTCTATATCTCTGTATATCTATACATATGTATAAACATAAAGAACTGGATAGAAGATTAAGGGGAAAAAATGTAGCAAGAAAAACAAGGACATAAGTGAAGGATCTTAAAGTTAGCAAGTAGTAGGTACAGTTTGTATTCTATGTGAAGGTTAAATATTGGGAAAGAAGATATAGAAACAAAGAAGAAAATCAGAGGCAAAAATTAACCACTGCCTTTCAAATTTCAAGGGATATGTGTATACAGAGCATTTGTCCCAGAAAATCAAGGACTAATGATATTTGCATTCAGTTTTACTAGTTTTGATAAACCTGGTCACTTTTCTGTGAGTCAGGGTGGCACACAAATATGAATGCATTGGGAAGAGCCTGTGTGAGCCAAGGGGCCCGTTTGTCGAGAGCTGTAACCCCTGGCAAGGGCCACGCCAGCACACCCCAGTGTGGAGAAACCTCAAAGGCCACTCCTGCCTGTTAGGATCACTGACGGTCACTTGAGGTAGGCCGATCAAATGCAACAGCCCCCATGTGACAATTCCTCGCACCTGGGGGTGTCCAAAAGCTAAGTGTGTTGTGGCTATTTTCTGTTAAGAGCCAATATCCTGTTTATTCTGCTTGAGGCGAGGGGGCAGAGAGATTTCTGGACTGCTCACAGAGGTCTCAGGCTGCATTAGGCATTCTCTTACTTTTGAGTGGCTTTGAATTGCCACTCTCTGCATTTTGTCAAGGTTGATCTGGGCTTTTCTTCAGTGCAGATGAGTCGATTTCCACATACAGCCTGTAACACATCCAACTGAGAGAACACGTCAAGCAGGGATGCTTCAAAACCCTAAACAGGTGTTACTGCAAAAGGAGGTACGATGAACTGCAGGGAGGAGAGGTGCACAGTGAAAACGACAGGATAGAACTTGCCAGGAATGCAGAGGCTTGCTCATGTGCCCTGGAAGTCTTGGGATGTGGGTGGGAAATGTGCAAGGGGTTGGTGCTGGAAGGGCCACTTCACAGATTTTCTCTGTTAAGATGAAGTTGTGTGTCTGTTAGGCAGACATTCCTGTCTTTTCTCTGATATAAATTAGGGAATTCCCAAGCCATTCCCCTCACTCTGCAATGAGCTAAGCGATGTCCTTGGCAATTAAAGCCTGAAATTCCAGGAACCCTTGGAGCAAGGAGAGGGAGAAAAAGGGTGGGATTTGTGTGTTTTCTAGGGGCTCTGGAAATCATTCCTGGCACTGGCATATTTTGGTATGTTCACCGCATGGATGCTCAGTGAATGCCGAGTGCTGTAATACGAGTAATGCCTTAATCATGTGTGAATCTTTCTATGTCTCAAGGCACTGACATCTTCATCTAGGCAAACCCAGAATAGGCACCCTCTCTTACTACCATAGGCGAGGATGCCTACGGTAAACTTGGGGCAAGTTTGAGAAGTTCTCTATTCCTTAATTTCCCCATCTGTAAAATAGAGATAATAACTTGATCTATGTCATGGAGTGCTTGCAACTGTGACTTTGGGTCTCATCACTCATCATCTTGCTGAAACTGCCTCTATGTCTTTTTCATCTCACAAATCATCTTGGAGATGCATACTCAGTGACTTTCATGTGTTCTTGGAAGATGGCAGGAAGCGTGGAGAACAAGCAAGAGGGGAGCAGAGAGTGGTGACATTTAAAAATTCTGTTCAAATTTCTTTTTCTGATGATGGCCTTCATCTCAGCCCATCTTTGAGGTCTGGTTGGTGTTGGGAATCATAGGTGGATGGGAAGAGCTTGTTTGGGTTAGAAGTGTGTTGCACACTTGAGGGATGACAAGGTCTCTGGGGGAGGGTGGAACAATGGGTTAGCCACACCTCCCCAGCGTGCTTCTCTCTCCACCTGGACTCCAACCCCCCATGACCTGTGGAAGGGGGATTCATTAGCATCTAAACCCTGTGCCGGTCAGCAGAAGTAGTGGAGGAGGTATGTCGCCTTCTGAAGAACAGTGATCAATACTAGACCACAGATGATGGCCTTCCCATCATTACCTTTCCCAAATTGCTGTATGAAGAGCTGGGCTCTGCTTCTTGCTGATTTTCTCATTAGTGAGATTAGTGTTAGGAGCTGGGCCAAGCCCTTCAGCTGTTCCACTGTTGGCCCTAGACCTGATGTGAGGACAGTTTAGGACGGGCTGAGTGAGTATTGATACCCATTTTGAGCTCCTGAGGCTTCTGCCATGCTACGCCCTTTTCCGCCCTGCTGAGGGTGGAGTCCTCTGACTTGATCACTGGGTTATCTTTCAAACCTTCTGTTCACATTCTCAATGACACTGCCAAGTTCAGGCACTCATTTCTTCCCACCTAGTCTACCACTACTACCCTCCATTACTTAGTCTCCCTTGCCATCATACCACCACTTGATCATGTTATCATACCAGTCTAAAGAGAAAAAAACAAAAAACCAAACTTTTGATGCCTCCTTGTTTCGAGTAGGACAACCTCCATTTTCCTTAACATGGCATTTAAAGCCTTCACAGTGTGGTCTCAACCTATTTTTCTAGTTCTGTTTTCCATGTAAGTATCCTTCATCTAGCGATTCTCTAAAAATGTCTCCTTTTTTGTTATTTAACACATTTCTATAACTTCTTCCTGTGCTGTGATTCTGTTCCGCTCTGCTTCTCACTGATCCCATCTTTGAAAGTAAGGGTCTGTAAGTTGTGATCCATGGACCAAACCTGGCCTACTACCTGTTTTAGTAAATAAAGGTTTATTGTAACATTGCCATGGCCATTTATTTATTGTCCATAGCTGCATTCAAGTGACAAGAGCAAAGTTGAGTAGTTGCAACAGAGAACATATGGCTCACAAAGCTCGAGTACACCTTATTTTTACAGAAAAAGTTTGCTGACTCCTGCTTTAAACACAGCACAGATAGTGCCCTCTTTAGGAACGCTTCTTCACTCTCAGATCAGGTTTAGTGGGCCTCTTTTCCGTAGTCCTACAACACTTATAAACCCTATTCAGAGCAGTTTCCATATTGAACTTTGAGAAGTCAATAACAGACAACTCTCAATGGTCTTTGAGTTCTCAGTGTATTTCACCCAGCAGCCAAGGCACACAGTAGGAATTCAACAGACACTTGCTGAATAACAAAAACCATGTTGAGAACATGTGTCCATAGTTTATTAGCCATGTGTCTCAGGAGAAAAGTGCTTTTTGAGTCTAGAGAGCATGCTTCTTGTTTGCTTCTACCACCTTGAATGTAGCAGTTGTTTCTGAACAGCTTCTTTCTTTGACTGTTGGAGCAGTTTTGATCTAGAATTGATCACTGCTCCTTTAGAAGGTGACACATTTCTCCCACTCCTTCTGCTGACAGGCACAGGGTTTGGATGCTTATGTATTCCCCTTCTATAGGTCACGGGGTGTTCGAGTTGGGTAGGTAGAGGCGCATGATGGGGAGGTGTGGCTAACCTATTGTTCCACCCTCCCGTGTGACCTCACCTGCCTCTCAGATCACTTCTAACTCGAACAAGCTCTTTCCTTCCACCTGTGATTCCTCATTGATTTGAATATACCCCAGCTGCTCTTGGAGGTGGGGCTTGCACCTTTAATCACTGAGGCCCCAGCCAGCTTCAGGGACCTTCTCTCGCTGTGCTAATGCACTGGCCGACACACTGGGAGTTAGGTCTAGATAGAGTAACCCCCCCAGCTCAAATTTTGACATTCCTATGTTCCATCAGGTTCCCCTAAACCCTCCACTTGTGCCTGAAATTGCTCCTGGTAACTCTGTCCACAGCAAGTAGTAACCAGTGGAAGGAGGAGATAAGGTGCTGTCTGCCTGTGCTGGAGACCCAGTCAGCCTAGCTCCTGGTGGTAGATAACTGGAGACTCTTTGAGCTCAAAGGAAGCATCTCAGCATTTGACTCTCTTTATACCTATGCCTTACCCAACATAGATACTTGCAAAAGCTGAGTGTAAAGGGGTTCCTCTGTTTCCATCGGAAATAACAAAACTGTGTGTGTGTGTGTGTTTAAGGAATACCCCTTTGTTTGCTACGTGAACAGTCTTTATTGTTTTAGAGATTAAATCTCAATAACTTTTTGAAATTAGAGTGGGCCTCTCGTCAGCGGAACGGGCAGTGGCACTCACCCCTTCCCGTACCTTCCTCCTCACTCTGAAGTGTTATCAGCACAGTAGTTTTGCTTGAGATCAAATCAGGGCACCATAGGAACTGTCATTTTTCATTTACTGGGGCCCTTTGATCCCATTCGGGGTTTATTTGTTTCAAGTGAAAAATACAAGCCCTATTGCATACATCTATCCTGTAGAGTACTTTTTTATTTTTTTCTGTTAGAGATCAAATCAGAGTTGTAAGTAGTGTGGTCATTAGTTATCACCACCAGACTTCACAGCCTACACTTTATTTCTGTTCTTACAAAATCACCAGCCTTCTCTGTTGCATAACGAGCACTCTGGTAAAGCTATACAATATGCCTTTCGTGGGCACTTGGGTGTTAATTTATTTCACAGTTTCCTTTGCAGATACAATCAGAGTCACCTATCACATTCCTGTTTCTTCCTTTTATTGCATTTCTTCGCTATCTCATTTGTGTGATCTTTTTCTGCAAAATGACAAGTAGTGTTTCTCTGCTTACTGTTTCAGTGACTTATAATTTCCAAGCCTTCTCTATTGCCATTTTAAAAGTATAACATTTTATATATGTAATCTTAGGTACTTATAACTCAAGTTTTGTTATATGCAAAAATTTCCCAAGTGACACCTTGGTTAGGTACATTTTTTAAAGAGGAAATATATTCTTGTAAAATATTTTTTTCAAAATTGTAAATGAAGGAAAAGCTCTCAGCATGATTATCATGCATTTTTCTGATTTCTTAGTACATTGAAATATATGAATGTTATTTTCATGTAAGTGATAAAATTGTAGTATTTAATAACACGTTGTTAGCAGAAAAAGAGCAGTCCCTTTTGATTTATTTGGATATTTACTGGTTGAGTTACAGTGCTTTACATATTAGAATTGGTTTGTCAACAATTAACATTCTAGGTTTTTATATAACCCATACTTCAGGTAATAGAGGATTATTAAACTGCAACCAGTGTGTTAGAAATCTGCCGACTGGTAATAAAATTCTTGTGTATAACAGCAGCTGAGAAATACTGCTATATATTTACACATAGATTGCAAGACAGATGATGATCAGGAAACCGGAGTGTCTTGAAATTTAAATTGCCAGCAGGTGGCGCTGCTTTTCCATAAATGAAACCCTCTACCTGATTGTAGTCTAGGTACCATCAGCACTGCCCCCCTTTCAGCCTTTTCTTTTCCAGATGCTCTGTCCTTTCTTTCTCGAAGATGAATGTCTAAAAGTGAGTTTGTTTGTTTATTTTTTTGCGGAGATATATCTCTGCTAAGACATTTCTCAATTGCTAAGATTCTTTAAATCCAACTTTCCCTTAATGTTCATTTGGAACAGGTCTCAGTTAAATAAATGTTACTATGTTTTTGAAAGGTAGCCACACAATACAAGAGTCTCATCTCTAAGACTGGATTACCTCCACCATCTGAATATTATGTGGAAAATTCCCTTTTTTATCTAATATTTATTTGCATAAGCTAATTTCCTAGGCTTCGTTCTATACCAGGATAATGAGGGATATTTTAAAAAAGGTGGCTATGTACTGGATTAATGTGCTATATAAAAATAATTTTAATGTGACACTCTCTTTCATCAAGAATTACTTGAAAAAAAAAACAAAAAACAAAAAAAAATTATTTTTGAATCCAAGTTAACCGAAGACGTTGCTTTTCTCCCTGGGCCAGAACTAAATTTCTGAGAAACAGGATCAGACACTTTTGGGTTTTTTGTTTGTGTATTTGTTTGTTTTCTGGTTTTTAAATAATGTTGGCCACACAAAGGCTAATCAGATTATTAATTTGGGCATCAATGAAGGAAAAAAAATCATTATTTTGGTTCTTTTTCATACATACAGCCTCTTTTAAAATTATTTTTATTTTATTTTTTAAAGACAGAGCTATGCCGTTTTACTAAGTCTTATTTTTATAAAACTTACATTATTCTTTTTATACAGGGTGTTTGGGTATAAACCTGGGCCTGTCTGGGAGACAGTAGTTTTACTGAAGTAGTGGAAGGGAAGAATTCCCAATACATCCCAAATGACTCATTTATTTATTTTCTTTATTATGTGCTACCTATCACATTATAAAGGGTTTTGAATGCAAATATTTTACATTTTTTGTAACTTAAAATTTTGAAACCATTCATTTTGAGAATCCAATTGGAATTTTATCTTTTGAATTAAAAAAAAAATTTTTTTAGACCCATACTAGGGAGGAGGGTGCAGGTCAAGGATCCAGATAATATAATGTGTATCTTCATTTTATTAACTTACATGCTTTGACAGAGAAAATCCTGAAGCGTTATTGATTAGGTAAAACCAAGGAGTGGAGGATTGGAGAAACATTTCCTTTTCAGTGAGTTTGCTCAAAAGCCCTCATTTTGATTGCAGTCAGTTTTCTTATTAAAGTCAAACCTGATGGCTTTCCTTCCAGTTCCCTTTATAGGGGGACGGGATCAACGCGACTAGTTGAAAGCAGGAAATAACTGTCCCAAAGTTTGGATTTACCTGGCTGAGCTGTGAGGCACCAACATTGTGAATTTCACAGGACCCATTTCCAAGGCATTAAATAACTTTATTTTCCTGTCAAATACACTCTCCAGGGTAAAAGGGAGACCTCCAATGGAACTGGACCACTGCCAGGGGCCTCCTCGTTTTTAGTTTCACGCACATATGTGTGTCTTATCTTGGACCTTTATAACTTCTGAGTGGCCAAAAAGAAAGTAGGCTGAGTTGGGGGTGGGGGTTGGGAGGATGAAAATCTTTGCCAAGATGCAAACCAACCAGTGCCCTCTTTGAATCTAAGTATTTAAATCATAAAAAAAAACAAAAAACAAACTTTCAGAGGACTCAGATTACAACCCAGTATTATCCACATCCTGTCATTTTGAATTTAAAGCCTTACACTGTCCGCCCCTTACACCCCCATCTATACTCTTAAATAAATCTTCCTGCTCCAGTCAAGCTGAATTCCTCCAAGCACACCCGCTCCTCCGTGCTTTTTTGTTCACGCTGTTCCCTCCACCGGGCACACCCTTCCCTAGCCGGCTCGGCGTCGCAGTTGGAGGGCCCCACTATGCCAGGCCCTGTGTTTGATTTCGGGCATACACACGTGAACCTGACATTTCTATCCATCTGACTCTTGTTTCAAGCCACAGTTTTTCCCTGACCACCCCAGACCTTCTAGCACTTACTAAGACAGTTCATTTATCCTTCATTGGGCACTATCACGTAACTCCTTTTTAAATTGTTATTTTATGTAACTTGTGAATTGTTATACATATTTAATGCAGTTATCTCATTTCTACAGCTAGACTTGTGGGTCTCTCTTACTGGGTATCTTTTTAAAGGTTTTTTTTGAAGAAAAGAAAAAGCAAAACGCCACCCAGCCCCAGCTCCCACCCTCGAGGTGTTTGTTGAGTGGGTCTGAGAGGTGATCCAAGCACTGGTGTTTGTAAAGTTCTTCAGTTCATTAGGCGGAAAGGCAGGCCTGAGAATCTCTGAGCTAGACCATACTTTCCTTGGACCAGGAATCCTGCTTTCCTATTCGGCAGTGCTTTCTGGGCTTGAGTCTAGTAGGAAATATTAGATAATTACATGTGGCTGCCGAGCTATGAGGCCTTCCGCCCATGGCTGGCTCCTGTGATAGCCGCCAAGTAGCAGAAAAGATCATTAAGCCCAGAACCATTACAAATCGGAGCGGTAAAGGTCCTCATACATAATTAATACCAGTCCTTCGGGAGGGGCGGTGTCTTGCCAGGACCACACAGTTGATCCAAGCCAGGACTAGAACCCAGGCTCCTTACCACTGGGCTGTGCTTGTCCCCTGTGCAATGCTGCCTCTCTGGCAACTAGGAGATATTTATTCGGAATATTGTCAGGGGCTCAGCATAATGAGATATTTAGAGATTTGTAAACTACCAGAGAGGAGCTTGTAAGTCTAGCTGGGAAGAAGGACACATGAAATGGAAAACAAATTTTAATGCAAAATACAAAGAGATGTCAGAGGGCTGTGAGATGAAAGTTGCCAAGGAAGGAGAGATTTGACCTTGTTATAGTCATCTGGGAAGGCTTCCTGGAGGAGGCAGGCTAACCTAGTTCTTGAAGGGTGGGTAGAGGAGGTAGGTGAAAGGAAGACTTGCTAAGAAGGAATAATGAAAGAGTCATTGCCTCTTTACCCCATCATTCCCTTGCCCCTCCCCCCATCTCCCATGTGCGTGCCCCAATTCCATGACCTCCCACCAGAAATTCAAGGGAAAGAGCCCATCACAAGCAGGCAACATGAATTTCCTGTAATTTAGAGGGAACAGTGGGGTTTCTCCACGTTTCCATCTGATTTTCATTTGTTATTGCCCTGAATGGTCCCAGCCTTCTCCAATTGAGGTCCACTGAAACATTTTCTGGCTTTTCTTGTTTTTATGACACTTGGCATAGCCTAATTATTTTGACCTGAGCAGTTCATTGGGGCCATGTGAAATATGGGACAAAGGTGACAGTCGAACAAGATGCAGCAGATGGGGGTGGGGAGTGGCGAATCTCACCCCGTTCTGGTGGGTGGATACCAGATCAGTTGTTTGGAGCAGTGGAGAGAGTGTTAGTGCGTTTGGGTAGAAGGGAGTCAGAAGGAAGCATTGTGGCGAAGGACCCCGTGGGTGAGAACTCCAGTTACTTGGATTTTTCAAAGCCAAGATAATAATGATGGGTAACATTTGCCAAGAGCTTTCCAAAAACTCTTCTAAGCACTTTTCGTGTTTTCAGTCCATGTTCACAATAGCCCTCTGAATAAAGGACTCTAATTATTTCCATTTTATAGGTGAGAAAGCTGAAGTTAGGTAATTTGCCAAATAGCTGTTTTTGGACCCTACAGTATAGCGTCGGGGCCTGTGGACTTAAATGTTACCTCCTTGCAGCTCATTATAAGTTGATAATTGTAGAGGGCGCTCCCATATCTTAAAGTCCTTATCTTGTTGAGTGTTGCAGGAGCCAGGGCCAGAGATGTAAGAGGGGTACCTACCAACTGGCTGGGGTACAGTAAACCGTGCTGGGGAATTTGACTAGCTGGTGAGCTTACGCCGCATGAGGCAGTTACCCTAAATGGAAGCCCAGTCTAATGCATGATTTTAAAATGAAAGTTAGAAGTCCATATGTTACGGACATCTTCATACTTAAAGATTGTCCCACGCATAAGACCCTGTGAACCAGCAGGGCGGTGCCAGGCGGAGCCGCCTGGAACAGTCCTCAGGCTCTCGGTGTGTGGTCCCTGCTTTATCTCATTCAGCCCCACAGCAGCTCCAGATCTGTGGGTCCTCATCTATCTGTCCAGGGGGGATAACAGCAGATCTTGGGACACTGCAGAGCTGAGTGACTTATCTGAGGTCAGAATTCTAACAAGGGTCAGAGGGACTTGGACAGGTAGCCTGAATCTAGGAGCTTGTATCCTCATGAGCAGAATTCTGACAGTGAGTGATCTGGATTAGAGGTCAGCTGTCTTGGGCTCTGGTTTTAGGTCTGCATATTCATGTCACCTTAGTGCAGCCCTAAGAGGGTGAGGCCAGGACATCCCTACACCTTCTGGCCCTGCTCCTGCACTCCAACCCTTGTTTTCTAACTGTGTGGCACTGAAAGGGGCCCACCATACACTAGCATTTTAAAATGTTGCATTGGATGTGTCTGAGGATAAATTATAGTGGGATACAGATAGTGATTTCATAGTTCAAGAACATCCTTAGAAGGTGACTATGCCCTTAAGAAATATACTAAATGCTGTGTTTAGTGTAAAATCACAATCTGGGACTGGTCTTACCTCCCAAGGTTAAAAGCATACAGTATTTCCTAAAGTGTTCTGGCAGAACATTCTTCATCGGGCCATGTGGTGTACCTGGGTTGCACTAAAAACCCATGCATTTTACTTTTATCTGAGTTTCAGAGAAAGTACCGGTGCAACCATCTGGAATACATAATAGAATTCTCAGGGGCTTTTGATACAGCTGGCTCAATGGAAAATACGGTGTTTATGGATGAGATGATAATAATAATGATATTAATAATAATAATGTCCTTACATGTATAACATCTTATGGTTTAGAAAACAATTTCACATATACACAATTAGATTGTAGGCTGGTCTTCAAATAGAGTCATTGGGGCAAGCATTAATTTAAAAAATGTAAATAACAAAGTGAAAATGGAAATGAAAATATGATTGACATTTTCTGCCACTCATGTTTACTTGAAACTGTTTAAGGGGAGGAAAAACAAAAAGAAAGGTAGCATCTGAGTCAAAACATATAAGCAAATAAAAAGTTGTATCCCAAAGTGGTGATATAAATCAAAACCGTGTTAACCAGAAGGGTTTGATGGGAAGTGTGAAATAAAGTCCATGAGAGACCTGCACCTTTCTCTGTTTCTGTTTCTCACCTGGGCAGGTGGCATATCTCAGATTCCTGAGGCAGCATGATCTTTTCTCCACTCCTTTGGATGTCTGACAATTTGTAAATCCATAAGGAAGCCTTTCTTGCAAGGGTCTTCCTTAACGATCTCATGCAAACACCATGAAGTGATCAAAAGAATAGCACTTGTTTTATGTTCACCTTGTCCAGTGCTGAACAAGGGAGCCTATAGACACATGTGTGGAGTAAGAGAACTTCTTTGTAAGGACAGGCAGGGTGGCAGAGCTGGCACCGAGAACACCCTCGGGAGAGGGGCAGGGCACGGCCAGGACTGGAGTGAGGCCATTACCCTGGGGACCAAACTTAGGGGAGCTCCAAAACCCCCAGTAATTAAGATAAATGGTAATTTAATGCAGTGTTTCTAAAAAATAAAAATGCAAAAATAAATCCATGATGAGCAAAATGTCAGGATTTTAAATAAAGAGGGTAAGTAGCGTTTTTAGCACTAGCATTGAAGTCCTGGATTTCACAAGTTAGAAGGGGTTTAGAACAATCAGCACAGCAGAACACTGGCAGCTGCTCGCATTCTTAAAAGCACTTCCCATGTGCCAGGAACAGTGTTCTATAACGCACAGCTACTCTCCCTCGATGCATTGCAGAGGGACCCGATTTGTCCTTCAGTAAATCCAAATCTATTTGATAATAAACCATATTAGAGAAAGAGTTCCCTTACAGGCTCCATAAATTCCATTACAGTCCATTTTGTCTTTGTTAAATGTATGAGTTGAAAATTGCAATCCCTTTATTCACAATGATCATTTTAGACACATAGCTCAAAAAGATCAGCATTAACTTAAAAAAATATATTAGCATGCTTGTATCTATTAAGCAGCATTGCTTTGTAGGCTCCAGCTGATGATTTTATTAAGTATACTGCAGGAGGGGGAAAAAATCAAGGATAATTATAAATTCATAAATACATAATTCATTGGCATAAAGTGATTTTAATGGGATGGGTGCAAATTATCTATTTCCTCATGAAAATAACAGAGATGTTCTGATTAAGCCCATAATCTAGTCTATGTGAAATTCTAACCAAACCGATGGGACACGTTTTCTGAAACTACCTTTGATAAGAAATGCATTACAAACTCATCAGTTTGGTTTCCTGTTAACAAAGAGACAGCAGCCGTCTGGATCATTCCGGATTCACAGGAAAACTGCCACACCATGTATCCTCCAACTAAAGCTGTGCAAGTTTGACAAGGGGCAGATGAATCCAGGAGTTATTGTGCAGGGGTTTAAATCTATGCAGCAGCTGACGGTTGAAATAATCATCTATATATCGCTCTGAGCTAGCTGGGGAAAGGTTGGAGCTGCATATTTTCAACATATCTAGTCTAATGGTTAATCTGTTGTCTTGTCCAGACTCTCTCGCAGGGTGGACTTGCAGCCGACACCGACAGCTTCAGGGAATTGCTCATGGTAGATGTGGTTCGCCTTGATTCTCGAAGTGCAGGGTGGATGAGTCTAACTTAGCTTGAGCTAGAAAAAGGGAAGCTCACCTGACTGGTTCTCCCAAATGCACGGGGACCTGCAGAACTAATAGTAGGTTGGGTGGTAGTGGCATTGCAGGCACTAAACTGCCTCCATCCCTCCCGACTCCGCCCAGCTTCTTCCCTTACAGTGGGCTCTGTGTGTGTTTCTTTTGTCATTTGGTTGTCTTGGCAGATTGGAAAAAAACAGTGTCCTTTTCGAAAACAGGAAATCTTAAAAAGATGTGAGAAGAGCCCTGGCTGCTGTGGCTCAGTGGATTGAGTGCCGGCCAAAGGATCGCCGGTTCTATTCCCAGTACAAGGCACATACTTGGGTTGCAGGCCAGGTCCCTGGTAGGGGGCGCGCAAGGTGCAGCCACACATTGATGTTTCTCTCCCTCTCTTTCTCCTTCCTTTCCCCTCTGTAAAAATAAATAAATAAAATCTTAAAAAAAAAAGTGAGAAGAGCAGAGATCAGCAAACTTTTTCTAACAAGGGCCAACTAATAAATATCATACGCTTTGCCAGCCATACAGTCTCCATTGCAACCACTTGACTCTTGTTGTAAAGGGAAAACAGATATAGACAATAGGTAAACAAAGAGCTGTGGCCATGTCCTAGTAAATATTTATAACCACTACTTTGAATTTCATATAATTTTAATGTTAATAAGTATTTTTCTTCTTAGATTTTGTTCCCCAACCATTTGAAAATGTAAAAACCATTTTAGCTCTTGGCGATACAAAAACATGTTCCAGACTATAGTTTACTAACCAACCCCTGAACTTGAGAAATCTATGAAGAAAGAAGGCAGCTCTTGGTGCTAGGGAATTGGCAGATTTCATTTCTGTTCAGAAGCCCTAACCTTGGCGAACATGCCCTGCCCATGCCAGGGCTACATAAATGAATCTGGTACACTTTTTGGCCTCAAATCATTTACCAGCTTGTTGGTGTTGGGAGTAGGGAGAGAAGGAAAGGTGAAAAGAGGCTGTTTTTGTTGGGCTCTTGTACATTTTCCCCAGTTTAATCAAAGTAACAGTTATCTTTCATCTACTACCTTCCCAGTCTCCAAGTTCCATAGCAATAATTCAAGGAAACTCTTTCATTTCTCATTTCAGTTGTATATTTGTTCTTAGACTTTTGTTGCTCATCCCTGTCTTCTCTCTGAGAAGCTAATTCCCAGTGATCTTTGCGCGAGACTTTTCTTTGCCCTTGAGGTGCTTGAGATAGTCTGTTCCAAGAAAAAAGAAGGAAAAGAGCAAAAGGCAACCAGATCTCCAAAAGGAATTTTCTACCAAATACTGAGTAGAACAGCATTGGGCAAGTTATTACAGCAGGCCAAGTTTTTAGTGAAGATATATGAGCTGAGATTCTAGATACTGGGACTTTGATGAATGTTGGACTCTTACCAAGATACATACAGATCAGGCTTATGGTTTGAGATGAGATGGAAGGGGGAGGGTATGGTAGGTACATCAACTCTCCCAATTTGATTCTAGAAGATTTGTTAGGCCCACAGTGTTTCTGTAGAAAACATTGCAATGCAGGTCATGTAGAATCTGTTAATATATTTATATACTACTTTTCTCTCTTCCCATGTAGGAGCTAAATTCTTTCATTACTCTGTTGATGAACTCAAACTTAAACAATTCAGGTTTGCTAGGCAGTGAATAAAGCCAGAAATACACCCTGCGATTAACTTCTACATAACCTATTGTTCCTTAAAGTCTCCCTCTCCACGCTCCTATTAGCTCCATAAAAGCCAGAAATGAAAAAGCTCCAGCAAACCTCCCTTCCCTGCCCCCTCAGCCTGCAGCGGGGTGGGTGGCCCACTTGGAGATCCTCATCGTATATAATAGCAGATTGTTGGGGGTTTTTTTCTTTAACTTATACCCTCTAGGTTTTCCATATAAGTGTATTTCTTCTTTCTCATCTAGAGGTTGTGAAATTATCCTGCCTGATAATGTAAATGATAAAGCGATTGCTCAATTGTAGTGTTACCTGTATGTTGGAGGTTGTGTTATTGTTGGCATTGCTTTTGAGAGGCAGCATCTTTCATCTTTTCATTATCTGTGTATTAATATTCTCCATGATCTTTCAAAAACAGAGATTGATCCTATCAATAATACTGCAATGTGTTTACCGAACTTCCTGGTGATGTATGCTATCCCAAGGTTGTCAGAGCAGAAACTCTCATTCCCAGGATCTCACCCGCTTTAACTCCCTGTGTTCAGGTATTGAGCTGCCCACCGATCCTCCAGGCATGGAATGTGGCTGTCTTACCTTCCTCTAGCCATGTTCAGCTACCCAGCCTCACTGGTGGGCACATGGCATTCCCCACGAGGGGACACATCCTGAAACAGCAGTCAAGTGTTCCTTTACAGGAATGATAGGAACAAACTCACCCTATAGGTTATTTATCTGGTGTGTGTTTCTTGTTGTAGTTGATTTTCCTTCATTGCTAAAGGAAACACCTTCACCCTCCCACTAGCCTGGTGTGTGTGTTAGGCAGCCAGGGTTCTGGTCATCCACGACTGTGAGCCAGGAAATGTCCCTCCATAAAACAGGCTCCATCCCATGCCCCAGTGCCAGCTCTAAGACCTTCAAGTTAAGTGGCCCAGACTTTCTGGTGAAAGTCTTGGGCGTCCATATTAGGGGGAGGTTGGATCACTTTGGGAGTTCTGTCCATTGGAATTACATGTTGCCAAATGTCTGTATGAGTACGACTGATAATGATTTTTTTCTTGGGAAGTTTGATAAACCCACAGAAATCAAGAAGCATACTCTTCAATGTCCTGTCCAGCAATTTTGCCCTCTCTTTATCGTCAGTTTTAATAAAGGAACGTTCACATCCTGAAAAACTAAAAACACACATCCACATTTCATTGATGTCCAACCAAGTATTGCAACCAAGGGGCTGAACCAACCCAGTGGTTTGAGATGAAAACGATAGTTTAACATTACAGGTTGATGATTTGGAATATAATGATCATGTAGTGGGATGCATTTTAGCAGACTTTGGGAGAAAATGGGTCTCATCTTGCTGCTAAACAAAGTTTTCCATGTCTCTGTACGTTGTAAGGGAGAGGGAAACTCTGTATATTTTTGTAAATTACTGCACAAACAAGATTGTCTTCTGATATATTATCCCTTCTGACATTGATGACAGTACCACAGCAAAAAGAATTTTAAGAAGTCATCAGGGTAACAGAAAAGGAAAAAAAAAAAAACTCTCAATGTAGCTGTGAGGAAGAAACTCTCATGTTAACTTAAAGCTGTAATTCTATTCCATGTTAAAACTGGTTTGCAACTTTTCTAATGAAAAATTTCACAAAGGATTAATTTCCATTTTCTTTTCTCATTATTGTTTGGCAGTCAAGGTTGAAGCTAGATCACGCTATTCCAAAGACCCATTTGAGTTCAAGAACGCAACTCACAATTCTCGGCTTGTGACCAAGCCAGGTGAAGGAGTCCTGGAACCCATCCCAGTTTTTAATAACTGCCCTGCAGCCCTCAATGCTCTACCTTAACATGCTGAGTTCAGTTGAAGAAGACAGATGCACTACTGTGGATTTCAGCATGCATTTAACTTGTAATGGGCAGCAAAATACCAAAGAGAAAAACCATAAAGAACAATAAATAATAATTAAAACTACCATGCCCACAAACTAGCAGCTTGCTCAAGACTTCAGTCGGAAGCCCTGTTAGCTAGATGCCTTTTACGTTCAAGCCACTTTGCATGCCTTTTACTCTGAGTGATTCCAGTGTGAATATGACATTACTAATGACCTGCTAAGTGTGTGCAGATGTGGGTTTCTCCAGATGTGGTGATTAATAACGTAATGGAGATAGCCGGTCAACCCACGTTTATGGGTCGTTTGCCTTTTATTACGTTTCTGAGTTTATTTGCTTTGAACTGTTTCTTAACTCCAGCCAACAAACTCACCTTTAAGTCTCAAAGGGCATCATCGCACTAAACCCTGTTGAGGAAACAGGGAAGAAAGAATGTGCCCCAGGCTGGAGCTGAGCAATGAGTTCATCCTGTATCGGGCACTGGATTATTTGGGAAAGCTGAAAGTGGAAATCATTGCCTATTTTATTCAAAGGGCCCACAAAGAGGCATTGGTGAGCCTTGGTACAGTGTGCAAGCTGGCCAGGCCAATAAAGAAAGGGATTTTTTTTTTTTTAAACTCAGTAAAATATATGATCATCTTGAAGTAAGCCCAGAGTTCTGGCCGGTGTTTCTGGAAGATGTTGCTTTGCTTTTGCTTGAAAACAGAATGACGATGAAAAGTCAAGTAAAATGTTGTTACAGATGTTCAACTCTGCATTTAAGGCTGTTGGAATTACCACCACATCTTAAATCAATTCCCAGAACATTGTCTGGAGGTTATGTCATCGAAATAATGAATCCTCTTTAGTCAAGTATAAGCAAACATGTTAAAACATCATTGTAACTTTAAATTAAACTCTAGCGCCAACCAAGGGATCTGAAGCCTCATTAGACTTGCCTGACATTTTTCTAGCGCTGAGTCTTCCCAAACTGTAAAACTGTTCGATTCGGTGCCTATTAGACAAGCGAGCGCTGGGAAGTTACAACAGCACATTAAGTGCTATACTTAGGGATGTGCAAAAACAAGCCCTTGAATTTTATGAGTACTTGGAGACTGGATGGAGTTCAGCCCCTATAAAAATTCTACATTGGATTCCTGAACTTGTTTGTGTTTTAAAGAAGCTGGTAAGTCAGGTTCCTTTAACAGATCGTATCTTCCTGAGGTTTCCACAGCGTGATGCAAGCGAGAATGCCGGAGACAGAGGTGTACTGAAATTAGCCACAAAGCAGGCTAAACACGAGCCTGTGAATGTGCATTGGCATTGGGTGCTTGCCCATGCCTTCAGTACATTTGTCTGTGCTGAAAGTATGTAAATTTAAGTCTCCTTTTTAATTCAGTTTTTATGCCCCTCATGTAGTCACAGAAGCCATAAAATGAAAATTATATTTTATAGCTTAACTAAAAGTTTTTCTAGATTTGCTTTCTTTAAATATGCTGAAATTGAAAGACTCTATATAGAGGATAATAATTAAATATGGTTTATATCCTACTTATGAGAAGGAAGTGATCACTGCTTCTCTTGTGGGATCTGAGCTACATGTAACAGTCTCCGTTCCACAGCATTCATATGTTTAAGCTGGAGACGTTCCCCGCCCCCCCGCCCCCGCCCGTCTCTTCAGGGAACAGATCTGCATTTCCAGGCCGAGAGTGCGGGAGGAAATCTTTGAACATGAGTTTCATTTAAGAGAACAAATCCCAGTTTAAATGCAGTATGATTGTGATGGATGATCTTTCTGACTTGCAATGAAAATAAATAGTTTCCTTGCATAGAAGGAGGCATTATTTTAGCACCAGAACGAGGTGTCTCCCTGGACCTGGCTCACAGGTATTAACTTGCAAGTCTTCCATCCGAACATCCCTGCAGGTAAACAGACAACAACGAGGTGCAAGGATAACGGGCTCTTACCCAAAGAGGGTTATTTATTGTGGACCCAGTGCAAGTGGGAAAATAAAAGTTAAGCAAAAGAATCCAGTGGAAATACCAGAGAGTGTGACTTTTTTTTAGGTCTTGACTGATATAGAAAAAACCGTGGCAACATCTGGCGACCTTGAATAAATATAAAGTTAGCCATAGTAGACTAGGTGAAAGACACTTTTGGATATTTCCTTCATTCTAACCATTAAAAAGTTTGTGTGGTAGAGAAGAAAAAACTTTCACCCCCACTGGACCCACTCCCATGCACACTTGCTATTTAGTCTGACATGCTACTCAACTAATCTAGGTCACCCTGAACATAATACAAGAGTTGCATGTGCTCCACATTAAAGGATGACCTTGTATTATGGGTGGAGTCAGTGCAAGATTTTCTACCCCATTCTAAGATGGCGAATGTGCAAAAGTATACTCACACACACCCAATCTCTCTCCATCTCAACCTCGCTGCCTTTCTACCCCATTATTGCCTGGGATGCCAGGCCCCTTGTCCTGTGAAAAGAAGATGAATTCAGGTCAAGCTCAGAGTGCCTGTTTGCTCACCGAGAGATGCATATCAACTCTAAGTGATTTTTTTCAATACCATTTATGTGGCTTGTATTTATTTCCTTTAATCTTTTAAGTGCTGTTTAGTTTCAGTGTGATTTGCTGTGGATACTCATTTCTGATAAGAGGCACTATCCTCCCAGGCACATAGTTCCTGCCGGGAGCCCGAGGTGACTGATACGGTCGCAGCCCGGGCATGGGCCTCTGAGGGGAATGGGGCGCAGGTGGTAGCATTAGTGGGCTGTGGACCTTTACAGGTGCTTTCTTGCCTTCATTTCTTCTGGAATAGCTCTCACCTTGAACAACATTCTTGTTCCCTTTTCCTGTGTCAGCCAGGATTTAGGCAGCTTCAGACTGACAGTAGAATGGCAGGGGGTGGGGGTTGCCAAGTGTGATACTTTGAAGCAGGTGCAGAGAGTACTTGGATTACTGTAATCCCTTTGGAACAATGTATCATAACATACTAAATTTATTCAGGGTTTTCAGGGAAGTACCATATAATGCATGTGCTGATACGAGTCTTTTGGATAATATCAAGTAGCTGAGATGACATTTTCTCTCCAACCTAAGGCTTGTACACCATTAACAAATGTCAAGCATCTTTTGATGTCGTCACCGCTAATATTTCTCTTCTTAGCTTTAAGGTAACTGCTGTGCATTCTGGGTTTCAGGGGTGCTTCCTCCCAGTCTGTGTTGCAGTCAACTATAAGAATCCGAGGATCCTATTTTTTCCTTTTTGACATTACAGCTTTAGCCTGAATTGTGGGGGTGGGGAGAGGAGGACTAGAATTTTGCCACCGATGCCCTTGGGTGACAGGCTGGGTACGCATCTACTAATTATCAGGCAACTCTCTTAAAAAGAAGCATGATGCAGGCTAATACATCTACAGAGCTTATTAGTGGTGTCTTTGGGCAAAGGCAGTAGACTATGCTGTGTTGTGTGTGAGCGAAGCTTCGCATTGCTTAGCGACCTGTGTCGTTCTGACATTTGGAAAACAGCCTTTGGTTTCCAATCCCTTGTGCTGCCCTCCCTCCCACCCCTCACCACATCATCAGAGATATCATTCAATGGCAACCTCCTCCTTTGTTCGGGTGCTCTTCCCCTGCCCAGTCCTCCAACCTCACTGCCCGGTCCTCCTGTCTTACTAAGTTAAGAAAAGTCCCATGTGTGCAGCCCTCCTTTTTTGAAGGTGGGGGGACAAGAGCTGAATTGGGCTGGGGATTCTCGGGCCAGCATGCTCCAATGTTCCCAGTCCTGAGTGATTGAAACATTGGCTGTCAAGGCCTCAAATCCTTGCCTCTCTCCAAGGCTCTTTCTCTGGCGCACAGGGATTAGGAACCAGTTAAGTTGGTTCACTGGCAGAAGCAGCAGGCTGTCAGCTATTGTGCTGCTATTTCAAACACAACTTTATTATCTGATTTTGGTTACAAGAAAACCCATTCAATTACCCATCCGAGCAAAGTAACCAAAATTATCTCTACGAATACTGATTGAATACCCCCATATATGCATTTTCTGTATATGGATAAATCACTACTCCTTTTCTTTCTATGGCAGGGTATTTACAAACTGTGGTAGTCTGTTTGAAGTGCATGTTCAAATGCTGGAGTGTAAAGAGGTGATGCTTTCACCTTTCCTAAGCCGGCTTCTTGGACTAACATATTTGGTCTTTGTTATTGGGTCCTAAAAGACAGTCATGAGTTCCTAGTGAGTGACTGAGCCATGAGTGTGTGTCCTTTGATATCTTGCCTGTATTTCTCAGTCTGCCCTCAAACTGTTCATAATCTCATGAGCTGCCTGTATTTCCAGTTGAAGATGAGCAGCCCTCAACGCTGTCACCAAAAAAAAAGCAACGGAATGGAGGCATGCGGAACTCCCCCAGCTCCTCGCCCAAGCTGATGAGGTAAGGAGGGGGCCTCAGGCCACGGGGGTTCCCCTCTAGCTCCTTCCCTTGCCTTTCTCACCCTCCCCATCCTGCCCAGACTCAGGCCCAAGGCCTCCTCTCTGCAGCAAGCGGGAGGCGGGGGGTGGGGATGGGATCGTTAGATGGCTTCTTAAAGGCTGGAGTATTTATTCTGTCAGCTTGTCAGCAGTTAATGATAGAGCTGAAAAAATTCTGTCATGAAAAACAGTTTGAAAAGCTGTTTGAAAAATACATAGGCTTTAAAGTCTTAGCTGTCACCGTGTCCTGTCTGTGTGTACTTCCTAAACAGCAGTGGCACTAATGATGGTGGCAACCAATCAGAGGAACTCATGTGGTTAGTTCGCCTCCAGCTATTCTCTTTCTGCTGGAGTCTCTCCGAGGACTGTTGTCTGTACTTAAGGCCATATGTGAGATGTATCATCACAATCAAAAATGAACCTGAAGATTACCTTCCTTTTATCCTGTCCATTGAAATCAAATTTCTGTTAATTGATTTTGACTGATAGAAAAAAAAATCTAATAATCTGTGGACTTGCCAAAGCAAAGTTCAAAAGTAATACAGATCTGCTCAGGCTAAAAGCAATATTAATTATGGAGTACAGTGTGTTCTCTCTCTTTCTCTTCTCTTCTCTCCACCTTTCCTTTCTTCCCTCCCCTTTTCTCTCTTTCTTGCTACCTTGACTGTAGTTTTATACAGCAGTGTCCAACCTTTTGGTGTCTCTGTACCACACTGGAAGAAGAAGAGTTGTCTTGGGGCACACATTTAATACACTGCAACACAATCGCAGAAATATCCCATAATACTTTAAGTAAATATACGATTTTGTGTTGGGTTGCGTTCACAGCCATCCTGGGCTGCATGTGGCTTGTGGGCCGCAGGTTGGGTACCTCTGTAAGTGAAGCCAAATTTCAACAGAGTTCTGCAAGTTCCTCTTCTTGGCTTCCTTATCTTTCACCTTCCTGCTTTTGTCTTTGACTCATCTGCCAATCCCAGGGCTTCTTCCCTCCAACATCCCAACCCTCTAGCGCCTCAGTGAAGCAGGGGTGATCTCAGATCAGTACTGCTCTCTGTAAGATGGTCACTACCTTGGAAACACCTGCCATCTTGATGTTACTTTCTTCTTTGCACCTGCATTGACCATTCTCCTACCTTTTGGTATTGAGATACAGTGATGGTGACTTTTCCCCTCTTCCCCCCTTATCCCACACATTCCCATCTTCGTGGCCTTCCCAAGAGCCTTTCTGGGCGCAGATGGGCAGTCCTCCATGCCGCCAAGGACTCAAGTTCCTGTGGAAGACTCATCCAGCCCCATGCCCTTTCCCATTATAACCATCTCTTCCTGTTAAATGTTTCCTTAACCGTTCTCTGCCTTCCCCTTTGCTCAGTCTTGCTCTGGTCTCGCCGATTTACATGCTTGTTTACAGTTTATGAGGAGGAATAACATGCACCAACTGCCAAGCTTCTCATTCTCATGAAGCCAGTTGTCAGGCCGGCAAGCATTTCCTGTTTACTCACCTTTAGGTAATCGCCTTATCTAATGCTAATAGTTTTATCCATTTAAAGTAGAGAAAAGCCCCAGTGCCTTCTTCTGCCTAAATTTAGAGGTACAAATAAATAAATAAAAAGAAGTCTGAAAAATCTGAAATCTTTGGAGCCAAATTCCCTGTCCCTGTTTGCTATGTAAAGTATGGTTCATTTCTTTGATCTTGAGTAATAATAATTCTGAGGAGTTACACTGTTTTCATATGCTTCAAAGCTGTGTCAAAGTTTTGCTGCTTAAGGGTACTTCTTTATTCTGTTGGCTCTTGGGTACCAAGATGACAGGTCTTCTGTACGTGGTGGAAGCTTTTTTAAGTCGTAGCCTTCAGCAAAACATCAAATTACCAAATCCAGGGTAACATACTTCTACACAAATGCCTTTCCTGTAGATATATTATACCATATATATTAAATACTTTAGTGTTACACGCTACATTTTATGTGCAATAGAAAGTGATGGTTTGAGGTAGCCTTGAGGGGACTTTTTTTCCACAAGCAGAAAAAGCTAGTGTATACCGTATCAAGTATGGTTTTTACAGGACTTTCTGCCTGAAGGCCTTTGTAAATAAGTAATGATCAACAGATTGGCTGTGGGTTTTTGAAAAGCATGCCTATGTCAGTTTGCATGATGGGGGAGAATTTTCAAAGTGGGTCTAGCTTTCATTGCCTGCCGGAGAGGGGCTGAGGGAGGCAGTCATCCTGGGCTGGAGCTGTCTCTTCCATGGTACATCAGAATTGCTAAACGTGGGTCAGGCGGTGAGCTGAAACTTGCCAAGCTACAGAACTTGCATTTCTGGTGCTGGTGCCTTTGAGCTGCTGCTGTGGCCACAGCTCCTGTCACCGGGATACTTTACCCCACCAGCCACAGGGGTCTCTCAGTTGCATTTCAGCTGGAATGGGCTCTTTCGTGACAGGTCAGAAAGTCTCAGACGCTTCTCCACTACTGTCTGCATCCCAGGTGTCCTCCATACTCTGATGTGGGAGCACAGACAGGGTATGAAGCCCAGTCTGTTTTCCTTCCTTTTCAGTGCATGAGTGAAGAACGGTGGGTTTGGTTGGGTTTGACTCTCTGGCACTGGCAATAGGGTTGCCAGGACTTTTTTTGTAGGATCCCTCCTGTTGAATGAGAGAAAACAGGGGATCATGCAGTGCCCTGTGGCTTCTCCAGGTCCGCCTACCTCTTCAAACACTCCCTGTCTGCTTTACAGAAGATACGACTCCCAGGTCCTATTCCTTGTGACCTGAAGCATCCATAAAGGAAGCTAATGACGTATTTGAAGTGGGTTTTTCGACGTGAGTTTGTGGCTTGCTGTTTGAACAGAATCAATCATTCTGAATGTGAGCAGGTTTAGTGGCCTATGGGGCAGTGGTAGGAATAGCTCCAAGAGAAACTGGAGAGCCCAGAACGGGCGAGGATGGGCTTTAATTTACCACTGTGGCTTCCGCAAATAAAACAGCCTCCTGCACGAGGGTTCCTTGCAAACTATCTGCCAGCGTACAGTGCTGCTGGGACTCAGCACTAATGGGTCCCTGTCTCCCTTTTGTTCTGGCATCAGGCTTACCCTGATTTTTAAGTGTCACTTAACTCTCAGCACAGTCATTAGGTGAACAGCCTCATTTTGTGTGCCTGGATCCCGACAGTATGTTTTTTAGTCACCCTGACAGAAAACAGCTCTTGTAGTCAGACTGAGCTAAATGGCAAGTGTCTATGCTCCAAGCCAGGGATTCCTGTGTCCTGATAGATGACCTTGGACTTCAGAGCCTCTGGGGAGGAGTGGGCCATAGAGATTCCCAGGGCCCTGTTATTTGCCTCCTTGTTGGTCTTTTCACATGGGACCGTTTAAGGAGGCTCTCCCAGCTTCCTCCATATTCACCAAGCACCCATTGCTCAGTTCTCCCTGACTGGTGGGTTTGTGCCTTGTAAGGATAAGCTATGTCTTCCCTCAGTTGTAAGACGCTCTGGGGCAAGAACTTTGTCTCTAAATAACTAAGTCAAGGACTCTTAATTTGTGTGGGGGTCATCTCTCAGACCCCATTGAACATCCAATGAAAACCCCTCTACCTCGGTGTTTATCAAATACCCAGTGGAATTCCATGTTGAAGGATTGCATCCTGCCGAGGCCGATCATGCCTGCCAAAGATGTGTGTCCTGCGTTCCTGGCTCTCTCATTCTGAGACTGCCCTACCAGAGGGCTCTGAACCTGTGCTTTGAAGAAAACAAATGTGTGTAAACTGCTGTCAATAAATGACACCCAGACCTTCCCCCCTCCTAATCCCCCCCCCCAAAAAAAAACTCTCTAGGAAGCTCCTCTAGGAGAAATAAAAAAGGTTCATTTGATATCATTTGACTAGATTCATGGATTCCCTACATCGTGCCCAGGTTACAATCACACTTGGTTCTTCCCGTGGCCACTTTCAAGCCGCAGCATCTCAAATGTGTTTTAGCTTCTGAGACTATTTCTTGGGTGGGTAGGTGGGTGGGTAGACAGTGGGGAGACAATGCTTGGGCTCCTACACTGTATCCTCAAGTGGAACCCACCAAGGCTGTGCATTTCAGGTGTCTGATTCTCTTCCTTTCTCAGATGAATTTCCATCCAGCATATGTTTAGTGAAAACCTCCTGCATTGAGATGTTGAAGAAGATCTCTGAGGGTTACAAAATAACATGCATTAGAGTAGGTGTCTGTCTTCCAAATGTTCACAGTTTAATTAATGTAGGTGTTAGCAAAATAGAGTGGAGTTTGGCTATCTACTAGCATGGGCTGTGAGAAACAGAGCGGGTGGACACCATCTCTGGTTTGGAAGGCTGAACCTGTGTGTGAAGGTTTCATTGAACCTAGCCCTGTGTGATGAGGAGAATTCTGTTGCTGAAATTTCCCACCCTGTTCATTGTTAACCAAGTGCCAGGACTCATTCCAAGAGCGTCACGCCCGGGAACTCACTGAATCCTAACTATAGCTCCATGAACAGGAATCACTCTTTCCCCACTTTACAGATGAAGAAGCTGAGTCACAGCTGTAAAGTCTAGTAAATCCAGTAAGTATTACCTAATTAGGAAGATTTGAACGCAGGTCGTTTAGCTTCCAAGCCCACACTATTAACTCCTTCACTATTCCGCCTGATGGGGGAAATAGGGAAAGTGCCTAGGCTGCAAGAAGTGACTTGGTGTGGCTGGAGCATGAGGTCCTGTGACAGTTGTCTGGCACCCACTCATGGCCTTTTCTGTCAAAGGCATTGGGAAACCCTTGCAGGTTTTTGAGGAGGCAGTGCCCTAACTTGTGTTTGGGAGGACCACAGATGGCACAGTAAGGGAGGATTTAGAACCCTCCATCGGGGCCTTCTGGAGACACATATTACATAAATACAGATGTGGGAAGAGAAGGCCCAGCCCACCCCAGCCTCTGCCAAGGTCCTTTGGGTGCCAACCACCCAGGATCTGCTGTGGATAGTGGACCAGAAACAGGCTACTTGGTCTTCCCAAGAAGGGCACAGAGCACCCCTAACACCAGTCCATGTTACACCCGTTGCTCCAGGAGCTTAGAGAACTTGGAGTAAGGTCGAGGAGCAGGGGCCATGAGGATTTACACAGGATGTGGCAGGTAGACAATTTACCAATGACACAACCCCCAGCTGGGCTAGCAAGGATAACTGACGATACCAAACACAGAAAATTAAACACTGTGAGTGGAGCTTTGTGTCATGAGACTGAGAAAATATTAGACATTTGTTTTCTGAATGGGAGGAGAAATATGATTTGAAGAAAACAGATTATCCTCTTGAGCATTTACTGATCATTAAGTGAAATAAACTTATCTGCTTGTTAAGTCCCTTTCTCTCTCCTTTGACTCATACCTTCCATGGGGTCTTTTTGTTAGGACTGTCAGCTTAGAAAGTCCTAGTAATAGAAGATGGCAAAATGGCCTGAGCCCAGTCATAGTTGGGCGCAGATGGCTGGTCTCACAAGTCCTTCCACGGGGCAGAATAAAGAAGGGAAGCACAGACGGCTTAGCTAAGTACTCTTACCTTTTAATGCACAGATAGGAAATGACAGGCCCCATGAGACTGGAGAAGAAATAGTGGGTCTCATCATACCAAGACTTGGATTTGACACCATTTTTGGACAGTAGCCCACTCAGCAGGGGGTCATTATCCTGTCCTGACATTTTCAGACATCTTGTGCACTCTCCTCTAGGACTGAGGACCCTGTCAGTTCTCCCAGATGTCCCCCAAACATAAAGGCAGACATTTCCTTCTTCCTCTGAGAATGGTGGCTGCCTAACAACAGATGACATACTAGGTGGCAGTAGTTCTTGACTATTTACTTGTTAGGCAGAAAAAGAAAATGTAACTAGGAAGTTACAGAGAAGTGGGAAAGGACCCCAGTTTTGGTGGCGTGGCTAAGACCTGTCCTGAAGATTTTTTTCAAGGTGACTCCAGAGATGGCCATCTGGTGGGAGGTGAGGGCAGTGATAGTGTGCAGCCATGTCTCGGGAGAGGTGACTGAAGAATGAGCTAAGATAGGAGCCAGAATCCAAAAGTCAGGATCTTGGCAACATAGCAGCAAATACTATATATCCAGAAATAAAATGCAGCCAGAATGAGGCACATCACTTAGGGTGCTGAAAACCCAATGTGAGCCCTTTTGAGGTTACCGCCTGAGACCCTCCTAGTCTCCTGTGGCCAGCACCACCAGAGACCCACTCACATGGCCTGAGATCCATGAGCATTGCATTCAAGGACTCAATTACTAACTGCCGTGCTGTCTTCCGTGGAGTGGAAGAAGAGAAGGGGAGACAGGAGGGTAGAAAACAGTAAGTATTGTACTTCACCAGAACTATTATTTTGTTTGTTTTTTTTATGTTTATTTGCTGACTAGCTCATAGATACAGAGATCAGCAAGTCAGCCATTAGTGTGATATCCTGGTTAGGAATTCTCATCAAGTGTTGGCACAACCTTTTGAGTTCCAGGAAGTAGGCAACCTTTCAAGTTCATGGGGTAGGCAACCTGGGTGTGCTTTGGTCACTAGTCCTATTATTTGCCATTTGAATAGGAGGATGAGGACTATGGTGAGGCATATCCAGTGCCTCCTTAAATTTTGCACCCAGGCACTCGCTTGCTTCACTCTAGTCCTGGCCTTGCTGAATAGAACCATAGACTTCTAATCTCTGTTTTGCCAACAGCTGCTGACTTTGGTAGGATTGATTTGCCACAGAGTTTCTCCGTGTGGGCAAAACTTTACAGCAATGGTTCTCAAACTTTGCCATGTATTGGAATCATCTGGAGCACCTTGTTAAAATAGAGCTTGATTCAGTAGGTCTGGGCTGGCCTGGGGAATCTGCATTTCCCTGCAGCTCCTCAGTGATGCTGCTGCGGCTGGTGTGGGGAAACACTTTGAGAAACACTGCCTACACACGTCAGGACAGTGAGAGCAGCTGACATGATGGGGGCCTCCTCTCAAAAATGTTCGTACTTGGCATTGGAGCACTCAGTAGTTGCTTAATTAAGAACATCTGCCTTGACTACCCTTGGACATCAGACATGATTCCTCCCTGCTGATCGGTTGCAGCCGCTGGCTCCAGGCACACTCCAGGCAGGCTGACTTGTTATAGATGTGTTTCAGAGTCTCCCTGCAGATCATGATGCCCTACTTCAAATACAGTCTCTGTAAAGTAGAAAATAGTTCAGGAGCCTTAGTTGTTCTCAAAAAGAACTGTCACAGGATATCAGTGATGAGTGGGCTCTCACTGGACACATTTTCTGATCTTCATAAAAGGTTGGATGAGTTTCCATTGACTCGTTTCAAAGTGTTCAGAGAATAGAAATCGTTCATTAGCTCCTCGTGTTAGTTGGTTATTTATTGAACACCTACTGTGTCCTCTCCTGGGCCCCAGAAATACACTGAAGAGTGGAATAGGAGTTTCCTGCCCTCCAGAAGCTCACCATCTAATGGGTGAGGCAGAGATGCACATATTGTCTCTGAAAGAGGATTTCTCACTTTTGTAGGAGCTCCTGGAAGGAAGGGAAACAACTAGGAGGGCAGCTTCAGGCAGAACATTTGAAGCAAACTTTGAGGCCCCAGGAATGTCCTGATAGCTGCTGTAGTGCTTGACATGATACGTAGTCAATAAAACTAGTATTTGCCACCAGATGAAAAGCCTGCAGGAAGATGAAAAATTTGCCCACAGTTTTTCAAGCCGGCTTGTAATGACAGGAGACATCTTATGTGATGAGAAATGAGGTCTTAAAAATCAAGTGAGGGAAAGGATTCAATTTTAAAACAATTTTGTTGATTTTTTTCTTTCATAACTTTTTTTTTTTTTTTTTTGGTTTGGGTTACTTGTAATTTAATGTAAAATTTCTGAAGTCCAGCGTTGAACCTACTGCTACAGAAAAAACTGGGTTTTGCTATATTTGCCTGCAAGGGGAACTGTGCTCTTTAAAATATAGTAACAGCGTCCTCACAGCAGGTTTGTTAGAAAAGGGATTTGTGGTCTTGCTTTAGGCTGTTGTCTTCAAGGCAAGCTTTCTGTGCTTATGCTGTAGCAGGGCATTTAGTTCACTTCCTGAGATTAATTGATGGCAAGTGGCATTCCTTGCTCTGCAGACCCTCAGAACAATAATCTTTTATTCTTTATTTGAAGTCAGGCATGCTTAATTTCTAGCTGTGGACTTTGGAGGTGTCAGCTGAGATTCAAGAAGTATAGATAGGAAACGTTTAACTCACTGGGGCTCCTTGTTTGCTATAAAAATGTGGGTAATCCTAAAGGGAGCCTTCCGATATTAGGACACACAAAAGCTCACCAAGCCCCAACTCATGACTGAGGCTCTCCTGAGCATGCTGTCCTGACAAGGGCTCAAGGGGTCATTCACTGCTGGTTATTCGCACAAGCGGTGCATTTCAAATTATTCTCACAATGCTGGCCTTTGCAGCTTAGGGCACAGTGGCTTCGTACACTGCAAAGGAGAAGGAACAAGATCCAGCTGCCTCCTGCAAGTGGGAGAGGTGGGATGGAGGCCAGGCAGCGCTGGCTTTCAGTCAGGAAGACCCCTCTGTCCAAAGCCCTGCCTCTCTGCTTACTAGCTGTGCTGCCACCTTAGCCACAATACTCCATTGTTTCCCATGCATACAAATGGACATGTCAGGACTTGACTCATATAATCCTCAAATCAAATCCAGTAAGTAATGATAATGATTAGAGCTTCCATTTTACAGATGAAGAAACTGAGGCAAGGCACACTGAAGCAAGTAGTAGATGACCCAAGAGCTGAAGACAGACAATTTGGCTCTGGAGCTACTATGCTGTATTGTCACTAAGAAAATAGATGTTTTCCTTTCCTCTGTGGTATCCATCCCCAAAGCTCTCCCTTTAGAGACAAACTCTTGATTCCACTGAACAAATTAACTGGTGAGAGTCCAGGCTTCCTCTCTTTGCTGGGTTGGGCTGCCATAGGTATTGATCCTCAAAGGCAGTGTAAGTTAAAGACCAGAGAGTGGTTCCTGCACAGTTAGTTAGGGTAGATCTAATTATGTATGCATGTTGGAGATGGTGGGTCATGCTGGGGAGGAGAGGGACATTGGCTCAAGTTCTTTGAATAAGATATTGTGTATTTCTGGTATATTTCGATTCAAAAACTGATGGCAGGATGGTCCTCTCCCTTAACTGAACAGGTGAGACTCAGGTGCAAGAAGCATTACCAGGGTCATCAATGGACTGATATTTGCTACAGTGCCTATTTTTCTTTAAGATGAATTATTGTATTAGTTTTGTAGGGCTTCCATAATAACGTATCACAGGCTGGGTACCACAAGAGGAAAATATTTTCTGACAGTTCTGGAATCTGGAAGTCCTAGATCAAGATGTTGCCAGTGCTGGTTCCTTCAGGCCATGATGAAGGGACCTGTACCGGGCCTCCCTCCTCGGCTTGTAGATGGCTGTCTTAGTCCTGCATCTCCACATCATTTTCCCTTTGCAGGAGTCTGTGTCCAAATTTCTTTTCCTTATAAGGACGCCAGTTATATTGAATTTGGGCCAGTCTAATGACCTCGTTTTAATTTAATTACCTCTTTAAAGACTGCATCTCAAAGTAAGGTCACATTCTGAGGTAATGGGGATTAGAGCTTTAACATTCAGACTTTGTTGGGGACACAACTCAGCCCTTAACAACTGTATAACAGTGGATATACCTCCTCTTATAGAATTTCTATTACCCTGACATCCATTGGCTAAGTGGTAAGTGATGAATGAGTCATGAATTAATTCTGGTGCATTTTAGGGGAGTTGGGATTATCTTGTGAGTTGAGAAAAATATATAAATAATCAAAATGTAAAAGGCAATATCTATTACTGGTCTTGGGTTCCAACTAAGGGGTCTTTGAGGAGTTGTCTGAGAGCCTGTGGAGGTCATTCTCTTTGTCATTTTGTTAACTGTTGTTGTGGGATGCTTTGTTCAGGGAGGCTTCTGTTTGTTGGTCTTCCTTCCCATGTGCAACAGACTACCTGATTCTTCTCCTGGTCCACAGCAATGTTGGTTGTGCTCAGTGACAAATGCTTGGACTTGCTTTTACTAATATAAATGCCAAAAACCTCAATTTTGATATAAAGTTCCTGTGAACATCTGACTTCTCTCTTCACCGATGTCACAGATCTCACCACAGTGTAAGCCAATCGAAGGCACTTGCAGTCACTGTAGGAAAGATATGGTAGAGAAATTTATTCTGTCTGAACCAAAGTTTCTGTTTCTTGTGCTGTTGGAATGAATGACATTCCCAGTTTCCTCCCAGACAGTGGAATTTAGTGAATGAGGAACAGTTCTAGCCTTAATGCAACTCTGAAAGGTATCAGTCTCTCATGCTTCTTATTGCCCACCTTTGCTCCAGCAGCTTTTCTTTACTTGCTCAGTGCCCTTTGGCTTTTTGATGCCCAACAGTGGTTCCATATTTCTCAAATCCTTCTAGCCACCCCTTTCCCTAATAAGAGTACACTGCTTGAAACATTAAAGGTCTTCTAGGCTTACCCAGCCACTGTAATACAACACCCTTTAATTTCACCAGCTCCCCTGGAATGTCTGAAATGATGAGAAATCCACTGCCTTGGGAAACATGTCATCTCATTTTTGAAAAACACTTCAATTTTTTATAGCATCTTTTTTTTTTTTAAACTTGATGTTTATTCTGCTTAAATATCATACCTTGCTCCTAGTCTGCTCTCCATCAGTCATAGTCAATCAGTTGACTCCATCTCCCACTTGACCATGTTTGCACATGTGAGGACAGGTAGCATGCCTGGCCTGAGTCTTCATTACCCCAGGTTAGGCAGTACCATAGCTGACATCTGCCACCATGGTTTTAGATGCCATTCTCTGGCTCTTTTTATTTGGGCCTCAATTCTCTGAGATGGTCCTAATGGCTACTAATGGATTAACAATAAAAACATGCTGAGAGTCCTTTCCACCTTTCAGTGCTTAGATCAAATGTTACCTTCTCTGTGAAGCCTTCCTTGATCTTACTCAAATGCCAGACAATTAACAGCTTTGTTCTTAGTGTTCTCATACCACCTTGCACATTACTTTGCTGTAACACTTACCACAATGTGTCACAACTATTGATTGACATTTTCTCTGCTGCATTATGACCCTGTCTCTGATGAGGGACTATGTCTTGCTTGTTATAGTACCCTCTTCCTGGCTCAGAATAAGAGATTTATGTTTATTGGTTGCTTTTGCTGATTCAAGAAACCAAATTTCAAATTTCTGTTACCATGGTTGGTCAGAAAAGAAAATACCTTTGTTCTGGGAGATTTTTGATGATTCTCAGATCAGACCCTTTGATGAAAATCATGGATGTTTAAACTGAAGTGAGCTGGGCCAGGCTGAAGGACTTGTGGGGAATCAGCCTGGCCTATCACTGAGATGCTCCAGATGCTTCTGGATGCTCTAGCGCCAATCATGGCTTGCAACCCTGGTATCAAATTATACCCGGTGTCCCCAAACCTTTACTCCAGTTAATGAGGCTTGACATTAAAAAGCTGTCTTTTCCCCTCTCATTGAAAAGTAATTGATTATCAGGCTTGTTTATTTACTTTTCAAAGATGAGAGTTGGAGGCCAGTGTTATGAAGGAATGATTTCTTCCCAGCAAGATAAAGAACCAAAATGTATCCCCTCTCAATGAAAACACATTATCTAAAAGGGATTTTGGTCAGCTTGCTATATCATGTGCTTGTTTGCTGATGTTCCATAAACATTGTCCTGGATATCTTTTAGTTTCTGAATGCATTGGAGGCAGGCCTCAGACCTTCTTGAGATAACCCTCCTTCTCCAACCAATAAACACAGCCCTTTATCTTCTAGTCAACTTTATTATCTCCTTGCAACTGAAATATGTCCTTTTAGGCTGGGAAGGGCTCATTCTGTTCATTTTCTCAAGCCTCTTTTCTAAGGTAGTTCCTGTTCATCCACTTATCCCAGAGACTAGATGGAGATCTAAAACACTATTACCCATTCTTCAAGGACAAAAAGATCCAAACTTTGCTCTTGCCCTAATCTGTGACCAGTTTTATCAGCAACTGCCTTTTTATTCTATCATGTTTGACTGAGTTCATTATGTGAAAGATGGCCTGGTTGTTTACAACACCTCAAGACTTCCCAACAATCCAGCTACTGAGATGCTATTCCAAGGGGGAAAATTCTTCTTTAAGACCTGATATGATAGTCCATATCATAATCTAGCATGTTCGTTGAAGATAGCTTTGCATGATTGCTTCACATGGTATCACCATTTGGCATAGCTTGAAAGCAAATTCTCAGGAATAAATAAATGCAGAGATTTCCCATCTTAATGAGGTGAGAGGTTAATTGGGATGGTCATGGTGGATACCATGGAAGATCCCTTCTAGGTCTCTGGGCCATGCGGAAGGGGCTGCTGCTGCTCTCTTTGTGTTCTGAACGTCTAAGTGAGAAGTATGAGAAAAATTTCAGAGGAAGAAATACTAAAAACTAAATAAAGGTCACCTTGATGCTTGAAGTTGATTATTAAAAAGTAAAATTACTTTACAATAATTATTTGGAATTTAAACCTACTTATATTTTCAGTCTTGAAAATATGAATAGGTTTATGGACAGTATTATTCAGGAAAAATTGCTACACTGCATGGATAGCTAGCTATGCCAGGGGTCTTTTTCTAATTATACATGGTCATTGTCATAGAAACCCAAATGACCTACCTCAGAAATGAGGTACGGAATCACTGTTGGAGATAGACTCTGGACATGGATGTGGCCCAAGATGCAAGAGTGTACTTCTTACACTGTAAGCTTGTTAGACCTGATTCTGTGGAGGACTAGATATAAGCTCCTCCTTTTACACTAGTAAACAAGGCAAGAGAGGGTGAATGCAGCCCAGAGAATTCAAGACAAGTTTATTAAGATGTGTCTGAGCAAGTGGCTGTTGTGCAAGGAATGCTGCATCCGTAGGTGAAGGTGGGGTGGGGAGCAGCATCACTGGGCGGTTCGTGCAAATGCAGTTGTCAAGGCAAGGAGAGAGGCTGTTGCTTAGTATTGAAATCATGTATTCCAGATGTGGGCATTTGGTAGTCAATCTGCTCTGAAGTGACATGCTACTGAATCTTTAAAGGGCTTCAGCTGGGAAGAGCAAAATCTGATTGGGCAAATTGCTAAAATATTTAAAGTGCAGCCTGTTAAAGCTTTTACTGCGAAGAGAATCACGTCAGAAGTTGTAGTCAGAAAGAGCGAGTAATTGGCTTTCCATCCTCATGCCAGTCAGGCAGCATGAGACTCTATCCCTATTCCTTCCTCTTCATTGCCAATGCTAATAACAATGCTGTGCATGTGTGTGTGTGTGCTGGGAGGTTGCATAGCTGGTAAAATGAGAGGAGGAGAAAGAGTGAGCTATTCATAAAAAGGGAGATCAAATCCACAAATCAACATGAAGGCCATTTTAGAAAAAGGGGAATAGGAGAGAACGGCAGGATTATTACCTGAAAAAGGTCACCTGCACTTCCAGGTGGTGGTGGTTTGGGGCATTTGTCTTTGAGGCAGAAGAATGGCCTTCAGTGACGACCACTTCCCCTGCATCTTCCATCTTCTCCGAGATGTAATTCAGGGGGCACTTTTAATTTATAATTTATCACATTTTCCACTTAGGTTTTCCTGTTCTTTTCTCCCCAGGCATGACCCCTTGTTAATCCCCGGCAATGATCAGATTGACAACATGGACTCCAATGTGAAGAAGTATGACTCTACTGGGATGTTTCACTGGTGTGCACCCAAGGAAATAGAGAAAGTCATCCTGGTGAGTGACAGACCATGGAATCAATACCATCCATTGTGGTCCCAAACTACGTTTGCTAGGAATGTGGATTTCCTAACCAGATAGTGGGATAATACAGTCCCGGGTCCTAATTACTCTTGTTAAAATTCAGGGCACATATTGAAGTAACTAGAGCTCTCATCAGAACATGAACCAAGAGTAGAATTTTCCAGCTAATATTTATTGGTGCATCACCATAGGATCGCATACTGTGTGAAAAGCATCATGGGAGGCCATGTATACCTTAACTTCTGTGGATGTGGCTCTGGAGCTAGGGCCTGCCTGTGCCATTTAGTAGCTGCACAGCTTTGGGAAAGTCATTTGATCTTGCACTTTAGTTCTCTTATCTGTAAGAAAATGAGATGAGAATGACCCTAACTCATAAGGTTGTGGTGAAAATTTAAATCCAACTTAGGACTGAATAAAGTTACCTATTATCATAATTATTACTGTTAAATGTCATGAAGAACCCTGAACACTGCCTGTATTATTATGTGTTTATAACATTATCTTGTATTTGTCTAGATAATAGTTTTGCATGTTTGTGATCCTCCTTAGCACAGATGTGGACAGGCAAAGTGCTAACTATAACAATGGTGAACCATGGGTTATCTGGGAAGGCGGGAGCTCCAAGCCCTATTTCTTGGTTGGCTCATCGCTGTAGCAGCTGTGGGCTTCTCTAGTTTGTCTCAGAAATGTCAGCATAGATAACAATCCATTCTACTCTTTAGACTTGTCCTATTAACAGCTTTAGGTTTCAGTGTTTACATCACCCATCCCACAATTTATTGTCTTGCTAATTCGTGACAGTTATTAATCCATGAAAATGGATTAGTAATCAGAAAGGTCAGATGGAAGACTTCTTCTCCCTGGTGCCTCTAATCCCCAGATTGCTGTGGCCTGCTTCCTTATGTGAAAATCCGTTCATTTCTGATGTCGTGGTCCCTGTTCCTAAAAAAGAACTGTTCAGTTCCTCTAAGTGGCTTTGTCCTCCAACCCACTGGAATATTTCCTGTATTTTATCTGATTGGGTGTGTTATCTCCATTTAATTGTAATCAAGTATTACAAGCTAAAACAGCATTGTGTCAGAGACTGTCTTAGAGGTGTGAAGTTGTAGACAAAAGCACAGAAAGTCATAATTCTCAGGAAACAGCCGTTGTCCATCCTACCAGTAGTACAAATGGTTCTAATCACAAAAGTGCTTGTGTATTTACATCCTGGTGTTGCATCCACTGCATTTTTGCTCTGGTGATCTAAATTCAGCCTGGTGTTACTCACCTGTGGCAGGTTGAAGGCTGAGTGTCATATCTGGTATCTAGGGTTTTAATAAATAACAGACATCCAGTGAAAGTCCCCTACTGATATGGAAGAGTTTAGGGAGATGAGTTACTACTTTCTTCATCTGAAATAACATCATTTAACAAAACACTTATAACAATCTTTTATGTGCTAGGCATGGCTGTTGTTGATGCGGTAGAACCTCTGACAACTGTTCTCATAGAGTTTGTTTTCTAGTGGGGGCTAAGAGAAAATCTCCAGGTGGACAAATAAATACATACCATGACAGCTACTAATAAAGTGCTATGAAGAAAATAAAGCAGAGTCATGGGCTAGAAAGGCACAGGGAAATGCCATTTATTTATTTATTTATTTAATCCTCACCCAAGGATTAAATGAAGGGGGGGAGAGAGAGAGAGAGAGAGAGGAGAGGAGAGAAACATTGATGTAAGAGAGAAACATGGATCGGTATGTCCCCTGTATGTGTCCTAACTGTGGACCAAGCCAACAACCTAGGTATGTTCCCAGACCAGGAATTCAATCTGTGACCTTTAGGTACACAGAAGGATGCTCCAGCCAGTGGAGCCACACCACCCAGGGCCAGAGAGAAGTCATTTAGGCAATGTGGTCCAAGAGGCTTTCTGTAAAGTCACATTGGAGCAGAGATAAGAATGCTCAAAAGATGCTTTGTGGTGTGTGTCCTCTAACTGATTTGGAGCCAGACACTATCTATTTTAAGGGTTAGAAATTAGGAAAATGGCCTCAATCTTGAGGAGATGATCATCTAATTGAAGGGGAAACATACAATACAACTGTGGAACAATATATTTAAAGCTACATGTTAAGAGACACAAAGTGATAGTCAAATCTAGAGCAGAAGGCTGGCATGCATCTAAGTGGCCAGGAAGCCTTATTAGATACAAACAGTTGTACTCCAAAGAGATTGAGGCTATTAAGGCCCAGCTTGTGGTAGGCCTTGGAGCATGTGTAGTAGACACAGGACACACATGTGAATAGTTTCTCTAGTGGGTCTTAAACCTGGCAGAATCAGATTCTTTAGCACTGTGGTCTGGGAACTGAGGTCTTTACAAGGTTCTCTAGGTCATGTTGTGGTGGCTGATCTAAAGATTGATGTCTTGGTCCCCGTATCTGAGCTTCTGGGGCCAGCATCTGTGCCTCTGCCACTGCTAGCTGGTGCCCTCCCCACCTCCCTATTCTAGATTTCTTGTCCCTCCTCTGGACCCAGTTTGGATTCCTCAGGCTTATTGAAGGGATCTGGCTGCCAGGTGATCTGGTCAATTCAAAATAATTAGGAGCCCCATCATATCACATTACAGACTAGCTGACCCTCTGTTGGTGGTACCCAGGCACACACACTTTCATGCAGCCAAGATAACTCCAGGGCTACTCCATAAAGTGGTGATGGGGGCTGTGACTCCTCACTGGGTCCCCCCTAGTCTCAGTTTATAAAACATTCCTTACAGCCTGTGTCTTAGGTGTTCATGTGCTATTGCAGAGGGAAGCCAATAATGGTGACAGCCCTTGTTTTATTCTAATGCTCAGGGAGTGAAAGCCAGAATCTCCCTCTCCTTAGGGGTTACGGTAATAACCCTGACATTGCCGTGAATTGTAGTACTGGCATTTAAACAGTCAATACATGGGTCAATTCTAGGGATTAAATGGAGCAGAGTTTGATATGTGCAGTGGACATTAATATGCCTCCCCAAAAGCATTGTAAGCTAGCTGCACAGGGCAATCCAGGCATTCAGTGGGTGGACAAGAAGGAAAGAAAGCAAGAGGGGAGGTATTGGACCAGGAAAGGCAGAAAAAGGCCCACAGCTGGCCTTCCTGTATTGTTCTCGTCAACAACACAGTGAGCAAAACAACCAGCAATAGCTAACATTTGCATTTCCTAGGAAGCTGGTGTCTACCTCTAATGGGGGTGATTTAATCCCTTCATTTGTCTCATTAGTAGACACGGGCCTAGGGGTAGGGAAAGACATGGGCTGTTTTTGCTCTTGCTTATCTTGCTCTAGATTTTTTTCATGATGTTTTGGAAACCTTTCTTTGGTAACTTGTGCAGGTGAGCCACTCTAGGCATGCTCCTGGGGACCCCGAGGCAGCAGTGGACAAGGGTCAGCATACTTTCTGTAAAGAGTCATATAATAAGTTATTTAGATTTTGGGGGTATACTATTTCGGTCATGGCTAATCAATTCTGTCATTACAATGAAAAAGCAATCATAAGCAATACCTAAATGAATAAGATTGGCTGTGTTATAATGAAATTTTATTAGAATTTGAATTTCATGTAATTTTCAAATATTGTGAAATACTATTCTTTTGATTTTTTTCAACCATTATAAAATGTAGAGATCAATCTTAGTTCACCAGCCATGGCTATACAAACTATGACCTGAGGGCCACAGTTTGCCAATGCCTGGCTTAGGATATCATGGTCTACCTACTGATGCAATGACTTATCATCTCACAGATGAGTCTAGAAGTCAAATCCAAAATTCCTGAGCAGACACCAACATAGAATCTGATAAGTCTACCTTCATCTCAGCAAGAGAGGCAGAAAATGCAGCTCATTTTATCAATAATTTAGTGGAAACTAAGTCTTCCCTTTCCAAATAACATAAATATTGCTGTTCCCTCTGACTTTCCCCTGAAAATTAATAAGAAAGAAACCTGCTCATATGCATGTATGACACATCTTTTTAAAAATTTTTTTTATCAAAAAAGGTAGTGATATGTATGGTTATATGTTTCAATATATTTATTCACCAGTATAATACATGAGTATACACACATACTCAAATTATAACTATATAACATTGTTGAAATTAAAATAATAGCATATAATTGCACATAGTAAGCACTTAACAAATGTTTACTTGATCCTTCACGCTCATTGATTTTTTTAGTTCTTACCACAACCCTATGAGGTCTTCTCTCCAATGCTGATTCACTTCTCCCTGTTGCAGACGCGAAGTGAAGCCGCCATGACCGTCCTGAGTGGCCATGTAGTGGTCTGCATCTTTGGCGATGTCAGCTCAGCCCTGATTGGCCTCCGGAACCTGGTGATGCCACTCCGTGCTAGCAACTTTCATTACCACGAGCTCAAACACATCGTTTTTGTGGGCTCCATTGAGTACCTCAAGCGGGAATGGGAGACGCTTCATAACTTCCCCAAAGTGTCCATATTGCCTGTAAGTCCATGGTCATATTATTGATGGGTTTTTTTTTTCATCCTTTCATTCACAAAAGAAAATCCCAGATGGATGTAATAGTTGTGGCTTTGATCATACCTTTGCTTCTTTATCTGGTTTTGGGCCTGAGGACTCAGCCCTTCCTCTATGCTTTGTCTAGGAATGTCTAAACCCTGGGGACTTTATTAAAAGGAATATGCAGCTCCATTCAGTCACTCATCAGACATGAAGTTCAGTTGGTATCAAATGTATTAACCACATCAATGTCTGAACACTCTCTCTTGCCTACCCAGACTAAGCACTGTGGGATATTATGATGCTTAGAGTAGAATTTACTTATGGGGCTATTTATTTCATTTTATTTATGATAGTATTAATGCTTGGGGAAATCTTAATTGTACCACATTCTCTTTTGAACTAAGTACATTTAATGGAGTTCTTTGTTCACTTTTGTTGTACAGTAGGCCACCCCCTTCTGCTGGTCAGCCTCTGCCTCTCATTCATTTAGAAGCCCAGCAGTGTTTTCGTGGGTTTGTGGATGGACCTGCAATGTATGTGCCTGTGATATTATTCATTGGGTACTCTACAATGTAGTGTGAGGACATGGGATACATGATCTATGAGTCATATAACTAACTACGTCCTAATTATTAGTCAATATATTTGCCATAAATGTTCAAAAAATTATGTTGCACATTTCAACATTTGATATAATTCTTTATGCCACAAATCCATGCAAATATCACTTATTCTCCACACTTTTTCTTAGAAGTTCACATACCTAAGACTGAGGAACATGAAGTTGATGCTATATTTCTAGAAGGCTGAGTTTTTCCCCACTTATGGAGCTGAAATTCATTATTTCTATTATCAGCTTTCAGAACCTCAAAAATGGAAAAAATAGTGGAATAGTATAGTTCAATAAACAACACATAAGAATCTAGCTACAAGTAATATGCATTAGTAGCCACCATTTATCCTTACAATTTATCCTTACATATGCCTGGCATAATAGATATTCAATAAATAGATGTTTAAAAACTTGATAAAAATGCAGACAGACATTTTTTGGATGCTGGGTCCAAAACTCACTGACTTAGTAAACACATGAAATTAAAAATAGACCCCTGCAGAAAAACAAATAGTCATACACTCTGAAGAGTTTAAACAGATATACACCTTGCTACTTTCAGACATCATCTATTTGATTCTCTTTTTCCATGATTATCTTCCTACATGTGTTCTTGCATATAGTCCCCTGGGAGCACATGGACTGGGGTCTAAAAGTATTCTGTAAGGAGCTTTTTATTTTGCTGGGTTACATGAGTCCGTGTATAGGTGTGTGTATGTGTGATGTTTGGTGTGTGTGTGTCTGTTTCCTTCTGCATGCCCTTGTATACTTCCACTCACCTGCAGTTACATGAATGAGCTTTGGTATTTGCAGGTCCTTTTCAAACACTCCAAAATTTAGCATACTCAAGTACAACTTATTTGTACAAAATGGGCCTTCTCTGTCTTCACATATTTCATTGTTTGAACAGTGCCTCACAGATAGGTCCAGCCCCAAGAAACACAAGGTGTTTCTATGTATGTCATTTGTATTTCTTGAGTTTTGAAATCACATGGATACAACTGTGCAAAGATTGTCTTATATCACAATTACTGCTGGAGTCCCTACAAGATGAAAATTAAAAGAATATGGATGTAGGCAATTGAGGCTTATGCACTGTGCAATGATTCAGGAAGTTGATCAAACTTATTTTGTACCAAGAGATCCCAGGAAGAGAGGGGATTCTTCTCCTTCTTTTGAAAGATAATGCTTCAGAGTCTGGAACGAGTAGCTTCTCAGCCCCACAGTACTAAGTGCCTCTTCCTCCTTCATTCCACTTTGTGGCAATATTCTAGGGGCTGAGAAGAGAATCGTGACCACCACTGAGTCATAAAAGAGGGTTGATGGCCTCGACCTCTGCAACCTTCTCAGAGCCCCTTTTCCAGTAAGGAGAACCACAAAAAGGTATCCAGAGATATGAGGCAATTGGCAAATGCTCTCCCTACACAGTCAGTGAGGGGAAGGCTACTCGAGTCTCCATGCAGGCAAAGCAGGAGCTGGATTCAGACTGGAGAACCAAGGAGGCAGGAGGCTGGATGTGAACTCCAAGGGGATGTCCCCAGCAAGCTCAGCCATGGGATGGCCTGATGAGTTCTGCCATGACGCCTCCTGAGGACTCAGAGCATGTGGCGTTCATGCCCCTCACCTCAACACTGAGACCCTCACCCTTTACCTGTGGTTGCCTTCCTGGCCTGTCTGTCATGACCTTTCCCCACTATTTTGTTGTTTTAGGATTTTAAAAAATCTGTTTACTGGCTTATTTATTTTTATTTACACCAGTGATGTGCAAACACATTCTGGTTATAAAATATTCAAACAATCCAGAAGTATGTGAAATCAAAAACTAACTTTTACTTCACCCCCAATCTTATTTTCTTCTTCAGAGGTGATTACTGTTATGACTGTAGTGTGAATTTTTTCTGAACTTTCTCTGTGAGTGTACATACATTCATAAATATATAGTTTCATTTTAGAGATTCTTCCAAGGCAATGCTTGCACGGAGAGCTGTTTCAGTCCCTTTACCGGCTGCGTAGACTCCCTTTGTATATATGTCCCATGGTGTGTTTAAGCATTCCTATGTTGTTGGACAATTAGGCAATTTCCTTATTTTTTTCCTTACTGAAAATATGCAGTAAAATTATATGACCTGAAGCTTAATTCCTTTCCATCTCCCCTTTGCAGAATGCACATTAATTCCACTCCCTCCCACATCCTCCGAGTGGAGCGGTGTTTCAGCCCCACCTCATCATACCATGCTCACTGCTATTTCCACTTAGCTGCATTGGAAATTCTACTTGGAGCTGCTGTCTTTTTCTTGAGACAGAGGTGTCCTGATATTAAATAAACAGGCATTTGAAACCCACCCCCTCGTTACGTTCTGAAAGCCAGAGGTTGCCACAGGACAGTTACTTAAATCAAGACAATTTCCAGGCAGGAAGAAGATGTAGAACCCTGGCATTATTCCTCTCCCTCGTTTGTTAGTAATAGCTTGATGGAGTATTGAGAGCAAGCCTAAAATGCTGCCATCAGCACCGACTACCCTTTAGATTAGCACACGGCTCCTATTCCCTTGAATGTAGTTAGGCTAGCTTAATGTCAAGGCATAAAAAAGATACTTGTTAAATAATTTCCCAAAGCTCCAGCACAATCTTTAATTTGTTTTTATTTTTTTCCTCTTTCCTTCTTGTTCCTCAGTCTCACTTTTGCATCTCCTTTTTTTTTTTTTTTTTTTTTTTTTTGTCTTTCCTCCCTGCCGAAGGGTACGCCATTAAGTCGGGCTGATTTAAGGGCCGTCAACATCAACCTCTGTGACATGTGCGTTATCCTGTCAGCCAATCAGAATAATATTGATGATACTTCGCTGCAGGACAAGGAATGCATCTTGGCGTCACTCAACATCAAATCTATGCAGTTTGATGACAGCATTGGGGTCTTGCAGGCCAATTCCCAAGGTAAGGACAGCCTGTAATACTCTTCTCCTGTGCCTACAGGGGACAGGGGCTGGCAAGAGGGATATCCTTCACTCAGTAATTCAAAGGGGCCCGCATCAGCCTGCCTGGCAGTGGAACTCACGGTCACTGCGGTGACATTCGAGGGGGCATCTGCTGCCTCTTCTTGCCATCCCCGGATGCAGGCTCGAAGACCCACACTCAGAATAGGCTGTCTCCCCAGACAGTAAACCAGCCTTTCCATCACCACTCTCTCAGCCTTTTTCAAACAGTGGCGTGTGACCAGGGTCACCAACTAAATGTCAGAGCACTGAAAAGATGCTGGCTGAACAATTCCCAGTGTTGCTTCCCAAAATATACCCATATTGCCATTGACCTGTTCTAAACTTTGCTATTGTTTTAGCTGCATGGGTGTGTGAAGCTTTACGTTATTATACGGTGACCAAGGGATGGTGACCCCTGGAGACTGGGGAGTATATGGGCACTAAAAGTCATTTAGCAAGAGGGGGTGCTCATCAGCCCACCTTTTCTCTGCAGGAGGCATAGCAGTGCTAAATGACACATATCTCCCATCTCTGCTCTTTCCCAGTCTTCCCTGTTATTTTCTCCAGGATCTTGGGCAGATGGCTATACAAGTAAAGATGTCATCTAGGAGCCTCAGAGAAATAGCACAGAAAAAATCCCTGGACAAACGACCTAGCTAATCAGGGCCTTAGCAGGATTGGATGTGAGGCATTTCCCTCCCACCCCCCAAAACATCTCTGTGTAGTCTTGCCCTAACTCTAGGATTATTGTCATGTATGGTCTTCTGGATGGGTGGCATCATTCCAGGATCAAAGGAGAAGGAGCACAGCCCACAAGAACTATAGCTGCTGGGACATAAACACCATCGTATTGATGGGATAAAGCTTGGCTTCCTGCAGTCTAGACCTATGTGCTGTATTATCTTTTGTCAACTCAGCATCACCACCACTTCCTGCTAACATCGCCTTGACATTGTTGCAAAGCCAGGAACAACAGTCCCTAGAATCCTTTTCCTTGCATGGTTCTGGGCTGGATTCTTCCAGTGAGAGGGGCCTTGGGAGAGATCTGGAAAGTGGAAGAGAAAAGGAGGCAGCTGCAGTTAGACCCTAAGCAGATGTGAAGTTCAAAGCAGATCTCAGTGGAGCCTTCTAAGAACCAGTGGCTTTGGTGCTGGGGACTGAGAGAGGGGGTGTGTGCTTCTCTGGAGGTCTGAGATTCATAGCATCTTAGGGTGAAGCTCAGGAGAACTGTCCACTTGGTGTTGCAAGTGAAATCGCTAATAGAGGCCTATTGGTCTTGCTTCTACAGCCTTTCCAATGATTGTATCAACTTCTTCATACTTGGAATAGAATTGGCTTCTATTCTTAACATGACCCTGATGGATACAGCCAGTTTGGGATGGAGGCCCAGTTTTGACCTTTCCACTCCATCATACTCTGCCCCTCCTGCAAATCTAAGTCTTGGTGTGCACTTATTCATCTATACCCATGGGCAGAGAAACATGTCAAAGCTCTAAGGGACGACTCTTAGCTACCCAACTGCATCCTGGGAGGCAGGGACCAGAGGTGACAAAGGAGTGAGGAGACAGTAAGCTGGCCCTCTAGGAGGTGGAAGAGGCAAGCTAGAATTTAGTCCCTGCCTTTAAGTGCTTGTTCTTTAATGAGGGCCTTCCCATCCCAGCATGTGCATCACCAGGGACCTCGTTAGAAATGCAGAATCTCATGCCCACCCAGGCCTGCTGGGTCAGAAGCTGGATTCTGACAGGCCCCTCAGGTGACTCAGGTGCACTGCTTTAACGCACAATAAATCTTCATGCTAACAAAACCAGCTCCGGGGAACATGTTGGCCAGTCTGCTCAGACTCTCCTCTTCTCCTGGTGGGAACTGGCAAGGGGGGAGGAAAGAAGAGGAAGAGAAGTACTCCCAGGGGGTGGAGGGGGACTGAGCAAGAGGGGCAGGGAAACAGCCCCTTTCCCAGCATGCCTATTTCCACCCAATTCAAAATTTGTGGTTTTTGAGGTCCACGAATCAAAATCTTAATGTATAATTTAGTTATATAGTTAACCCTTGAACAGCAGAGGTGTGAACTTCATGGGTTCACTTATACATGAATACTTTAAATAACTACATGCAGTATTGTAAATGTATTTTCTCTTCCTTATGACTTTCTTAATAACATTTTCTTTTCTCTAGCTTACTTTATTGTAAGAATACACTATATAATACACATAATATGTATAATGTGTTAACTGACTATTTATGTTATGGGTAAGGCATCTAGTCAATGGCAGGCTATTAGTAGTTAAGCTTTGAGGGAGTCAAAAGTTACACGTGGCCTTGCCTGGGTAGTTCAGTTGGTTGGAGCTTCGTCCTGTGCACCCAAATAAAGGTTGTGGGTTTGGGTCCTAGTCAGGGCATGTACCTAGGTCATGGGTTCGATCCTCAGTCGGGGTGCATACAGAAAGCACCCAATTGATATTCCCTCTCACATTGATGTTTCTTTCTCTCTTTTCCTGCACCCCTCTAAAAATCATTAAACATATTCTTGGGTGAGGATTAAAAAAAATTATATGTGGATTTTCAATTGCATGGAAGGTCAGCATCCCTACCCCTGCATTGTTCAAGGTTCAACTACACGTGCATCTAACATAGGTGTTCCTTCCAGCTCTTGTAAAGCTTATCACAGTCTCTTAGATCCTCTCTGATGGCCAAACTGGTAAAAATGCTCCCCTTCTGCTTCTTAGATACCCACCCAAAGCTCAAAAGCCTTTTTTACTGTTTCTAGCACAGAAGTAAGTGAGAAAAATAGGTTTCGGTGGGAGATAAGGAAGATAGGGGAAGAGAGCTCATTTTTCCTGCAAAAAAAGAGAAAGACACACAGGGGCACAGAGAAAGCAGAGGATGTGCTTTGTGGTGATTTTCAAAGATTCCTGGTCGGCAGCAGAATGGAGTGTGTGTCCCCCGGTAACCAGCAGGCAGCCTGCTCTATTCTCAGTGAGAGGCTGTGGGAGCTGTAGGCCCACCAAACCCATATATCCCTCCTCTCCTTGCTGTGTCTGCTCTCTTGTCCATGGTTCCTAATACTCTTCTCTGATGGCACTGTGACCTTCCAAAAGACAGTGGCTTGGCAGTGACCATCAACATGGGAAACCACTTCATCCCTGATGGGCAAGCTCTGTAAGTTCACCTTTGGCTGCTCCCTGTACAACCCGCTCCTCGGGTTCATCCCAGCCTGTGGGCTGGGTAGATGAGCTGAATTTCCTTGACACTGTCCCTCCTTGAGACCCTTTTGACCAACTAGAGTGCTCACTGGACGCAGATACTTTTATTACCTTTTCCCTAGACATTTGATATGCTCCAATTGGATTAGAATTATAAAGTACAAAATGGACTTCATGTTACTTCAACTGATAACTACATAGATTTCTGGCCACTGCCCCCTCTAGTTGTCCTCACTCTTTACTCTGTAGTCCTTGTGAAACCCCATAGTTTACTTCATACTGAAAGTTACATTACCATCTCTCTAGCAGGACAGAAATGTGGACTTGGGACGGATGTATGTGCTCTTGAGCCAGCTTATTCATGCATCCTTATGGGAAGTTTTTCTATCATGATACAATATAACATGAAAAGTATGTCTTAACATGGCACATGTAGAGACCTCACTGGGATTTGTGTTCAGATGCTTGACAGTGTATGTTACTTGGTCTCCTAGACTAACAAAACTTACCCTCTTTTCTTTCACATTCCCTTTTGCTGTCACTATTCTAGCCCACATGGTGTCAGAACTGACCCAGCCTAAGGATTCTAGACCAGACACTTTCTAAAATGATCTGAGATGTGAAGGCTGGTTGTCAAAAACAATTACAGAGTGAAGTGGCGTACCCCATGCTGATGGTATATCCAATGTGACAGTTGGGTCTATGAGATGCAGTTTTAATATACAGCAGGCAGGACTGCAATGACAATTATATAAAGCAGGTGAAGCTGCTTCTTGCTGGTCAGCAAACATCAGCTGAGAACCACTTTACAGCTCTTTACTAGCAACTAAGTGCCTTTATTTACAGAGCTCCTGTCACTTCCCTTTGGCTGGAGAGCTGGTGTATTATTTAGCACACATTTATCTGGGGAAAACATTTCAATTTAAATCAGCTGGTACAACATTGGCTCTTGCCAGACTGTTTCCCTGTGGTTCTAAAACGTAGGAATTGAGTCTGATCTTGGAAGGGGGGGTGAGCCGAGGAGGAAGGGTCTGTTCTCAGAGAGCTGCTTGAGTCAGTAGCTGAAAAGAGGGAGCATGTGATTGAGTTTCCTATTATGCTCTCATATTGTTATAAAAGGAGCATCTTAGAGCTTCTTCCTGCTTAACTTTAATTCTTATGGGACAGAAAAAGGAATATGTGAGTGCCCACCATGTGTCAGGCACTATAAAGGCTCAGGACACAAAGATGACATAGATTCAACCACTCACTGTCTTGAGGGGCTCAGGTGAATGGAAGAGGCACCCCCATAAACAGGTATAATGCAGTGAGACAAGGACCAGGCTAGAAAAGAAGCTCAGAGAACTCTCTTGTTTTATATATTTCACAGAGTTGAGAAGCCTTCTGTGATGAGCTTACATGTTTTGAGTGAGTTGAATACATGTGGCTATTGAGCTCTTAAAATGTGGCTAGTTTTTTTAAATCAACTTAAATTTAAATTGTGGCATTAGGTTAGTGGCTACCCTATTGTACATTGCAAGTCTAGAGCATAGGCTTGCTGCTTTGCTAAGGGTCTGGATTTATAGGAAGATGATGATTAAATCCATCTTTTAAAAAGATAACAGGCAAAAATATGAGCATGGTTTAGAGATGGAAAGAGATGGTGACATGACCTACATAAGAAAACTGCTGCTATGAACTACAAGGGATGAGACGAAGGCCGACAGTACAGCCCTGGTGATATCAATAGGTAGGGCACGAGAGTGATTGAGGTGAAAATGAAACAGAAAAGATACGCACTGAAGACCAGTTAGATGCTAAAGGGGTGGGGATGAGCAAGGGTGAGATATCAGGAATAAGTTTGCTTTAAGGGTGGCTGCGGTGTGGATGTAAAAGTGATTTAGTAAGCAGAGGACCCAGAAGGAGAAACTGGATTGGGGAAGAAGGTAAAGAATTTGGTCCTGGTCCATTTGAGTTGGAAGTACCTGTGGACTGTCCAACAAGAAATAAGAACATGAGGCTATAGGGATAAAGTTAGGTTTGAAGCTGTAGACCTGGAAGTCATTGGTGACGGACAGTGGAGAGGCCTGGAGAGTGGACATTTCTGAGGGAGATAGACCAACTAATTGCAAAGGGACAAACATGGAACCCTGGGAACCATCAACACTGAAGGGACAAAGAGAAGGAGAGAATCCAGTGAAAGGGGCTGAAGGTAAAGATTTAGAGGAGTTTAAGTGCATGGAATGAAAGGTGAAGGAGAAGAGAGTTGAATAAATTTCAGATTAGCAATATAGAACACTTGATATGTGTGTTTTCTTGCGTAGACTGTGGGTCCTTTAAGAGGGGAGTGCTCCTCTTCATCTTGTTCATCTCCATGTCCCTAAGTGCTTCTAGCACAGTATCTGATAGAGGTAGCATGCTGTAAGAATTTGTTGGGCTGAGCTGATTTGAAAGGAAATGGTGTTTAACATGTCAGATACTGCAGAAATATCAAGTAGATAAGGGCCGGCCTAAAAGAGGCAGCAGAGTATTTGACCCTTAGGAAGTTGTTGACCTTAGCAAGAACAATTGAGTAGCCTGTTGCCAGGAGAAGCTGGCATTAAGGGGGTCTGAAGTGTTCATTCAGATGAGATGAGAATTGGAGACTATATATTGCTTTTTAAGTGCTGTTGGGGAGAGAAATAGGATATTTCAGAAGACCTTGTCAAACAAAAGGTTTATTTTTTTGTTTTTAGAATGGAGAGAAATATAGCATATTTGTTGGCTGCAGTAGAGGAGGCAAGTTAACTCCCAAAGAGGAAAAGTTTGAAGCTCTGGGAGACATTTGCTAAATGACAATGAGAGAGGCAGAGAGAGGCAGGAGAAGATGATGTGGCCTTCAAAAGAAGGGGGCTGCATGGAAAAGGTGAAATGAGAGGGGGTTCAGTCTTAGCCTTCTGCTTTCTTCATGGAGCAGCCACTTTGGTTTTCCTTGAGGAATTAAGGGAGTGGGGCAGCTGGGACAGGGAAACGATGGGATAAAAGTTGGGAGCAGACATCACAGGAAACACATGAGGGAGAGGACTGGTGGTAGGTGACAGCTCGGGTGAGCATCGGCGAGGACCAGCTGAGGCTGGGATCATGAAGGTGTGATTTTCTGTGCAGTGCTTGGCAGAAAGATCAGAGAAAGGAGAAATTGGCTTTAGCTTGGGATGGAGGTTCAGAGGAGACAACAGATTCCATGGTGCTGGTGAGAGAATATTAAAACGAGTGGTTGCCTAGACCAAGGTGGTAGAGGGAGAACTCAAACCAGACTGACAGGCCAAAATCGAAGCAGGAAGTATACCCATGTGAGATCAGAGAACAGGGTTGTGGGGTGAGGGGTTTGGAGAGCTGACAGGTGGGAGGGTTGATCAAGAGAGGAGTATGTGATGGCCTCAGAGGATGAAATACTCATGCAGAGCTGGAGCAGAGCTTGGTGATATTACACTGAAAACAGTTCCTCTCCATGAAAACTCTGAGCCCAAATCAGAGTTGTCTGAAGTACCACAAGTACCACCACCACCACCACCACCACCACCACCAACAGTGATAATGATGCTTCGTGGATGTTTGCTGCTCTGATGTGGTAGACACTTTGGCAACCAAGACAACATGCATTTCTTAGATCATTAATTTTCGCACTTGGCTGCATATCATTATCACCTGAGAAATCTCAAAAAATATTGATGCTTGGGGGGCACCTCAGCAATTGTCATTTAACTGATGTAGGTACAACCTGGACAACGGCAGTCTTCGAAGCTTTGAGGTGAGTCCCCTGTGCAGCCAGGGCCGAGAATCCCTGCTACAGGTGCTCCTCATAAGAAGTGTACTAAGTAAGGAGGTTATCATTTTGATTTCAAAGAGGAGGAAACTGAGACTTAGAGAGGTTAAGTAATGATTTTAATCTGGGTCTCCTGGCAATCCCAACTTTTAAACCATTTTGCTTCTTTATGACAATTCTGTTGGTTCAACTTATTGGTCTGCCATCTTCCTTTTGTAGTTTTGGATGGCCTTTAGATTTTTTAAGACTGAAAAACCTTAAGTGGAGAAAAAAGAGGTGGGAAGATAGGGTGGAAACCCCATGCTGTTTTCTTCCTAACTATCTGTATTTGTCAGTCTTGTCTCTGTTGTATGTCTCAAGGTGATAAGAAAAGGACACTAGTTGCCCAGTGCACAGGCCTTCTTCCTGACCACAGGCTGTGAAGGGAGGCAGAGCTGAGGTCCCATACCATGCTCTATTAAACAGCAACACTGCTTACCCCAAAGCCACTGTATGCTCCCCTCAGAGCCTGGCTCTATTAGAGAAGATAGAGCATGTGTATTTCAGTGTCTATGCTAAATTTGGATGTTGGTGTTTGGGTTCCTCTGTTGTTCCCTTTTGTGTTACATGCTCTGCATTCCTCTGGTTCATTCTTCCTGTCCTGAAGGTGTCAATCCAATTCCACAAACACTTAGTAAGCACCTGTTGTGTGCCCAGATTGTGCATGGCAGGCATTGCTGGGGAGACAGGGGTCACAAAGGACATTCCTGGTCCTTGCAACCTCCTATGCAAATATATAACTCTGCTTTGGAGTGCTGGTTTATTACTGTGAGAGACTTACAATTTATGGAGGCTAACATTGTGGACAGGGAGAGAAACAGAGTGGGTTTGAGAGACACTGAAAAACTACATAGGACTTCAGCAGGTGGAAACAAATAGATCTGGCTGCAGTCAGGAGAATAGAAGTCAGGGGGCAGAGGTACATGGGGACTGTTTGAAGGACAGCAATGAATATAATTTGGCTGGAATACAGTATGCACATAAGACAGCAGGGACACATGAGGCTGAAATGTGGGCTGGGCACTGGGGATTTTTTTCTTTTTTGAGGTAAGAAGCTGTAAATAATATTTATGAATTTCTGAGTTAGGAAGCTGTAAATAATTCAGTAGGCACTGGGGACCTATGGAAGGTTTCAAAGCAAGAGAGTGATAGGATTGGACCTGAGCTTTAGGGAGATTGATCTGGCAGCCCTAAGAAGCATTGTTTGGGGTGGGAAAGAAGAGGGTGCAGGGACACTGGGTGAGGACTGTGATTATCCAGAAGGAGAGCAGGAATCTTGACTGGAGAAAGAATGGGAGGTTCTAATGTGAGGTGTGGTAAATGTAAAACAGATCGTGAACATGGGCTTCCTTCCAGTGATGTAGGACGGGGACAGTGACAGTGAAGCCAATCACAGGAAGAGGCCTGCCGAGTGGAGTGACTGGCAGTGGGAGAATGGGAGAAGGCAGTGTTGGTAGTGCTGAGTTTTAGCCCTTGTTCATTTCCTTGTGGACTTGATGGAAAATGCAGGTGGGCATAAGAAGCAGATGGGTGGAAATGAAGTCCTGCTTCCAGGAGACGGTCAGAGCCAGAGGTCCAGGAGCAGAGGAGAGCCTCGGGGAACGAATGAGAAAAGAGAGTGGAAGAGCAGAAATCTGAGGAGCGTCTCAGAAAAGGGCAGAGGGAACCATTGGTAAAAGCTGGGACCGACAAGCTGAGCCATATGTCCCAACCCAAGACATATGTCCACTGTGGTTTTCCTTCCTCCCTAAATTAATTTTTCTGTATTCTGTGTCTCATTATAGCCACCAAGATAAAAATATTTATAGTGGCTTACACACACACCCCAACAGGCACACAGGCACGCATGATGTCTGCATGTAAATGATGCTCTCCTTTGTCTGCGCTGCCACCAAAATTAAAAGCCTCAAGCAGGAATAGCATTTTCCTTGGAAGTATGGCTGTGGTGCCTAGAGCAATAGCATTAATTGGGACACCCTAAAATCTGAGGCAGTTTATACTGTGCCAGAGGAGAATGCGACTCCTCGTTTATCTTTGGGGAAGACCACATAAATTAGAATCTCTAAATTACTGGATGACAGAATCAGAATTGAATAGGCCCTTCCTAAACTGAAACTTTGGGACAAAACCTGCAGGATGGAATGTAATGAAGACCACTGAGCATTAAGTTTCAGATAATCACTAAAGACAAGCTGCATAAACCTTGCTGATGGAAGTATAATTTATTTTGAGAAGTGATTGCTTCATCCTGGTAGGTCTGAGAGGGAGCGTGTCAAGAGCTATGAAGATTTGAAGGGAGGAATTGACAAACACGAGAATATTGCCAAAGGGATCACCAGAATGGGGAAATGCTTGGACAACATATCACTTGCCAAGCAGTTAAGAGAACTGGACTCGAGGGTTGAAAGGGCCATGTTATCTTCTGCTCCATTGGACAAACCAGGACTGATGGCTAATGATCAAGGAGAGCCAGATTTTAGACCCACATAAGGAAGGTGTTTCCAGAACAGAATGGGCTGCCTGAAAATATAGTGGGGGTCCTATCACCACACATCTATTTGCCAAAGGAAAGTGACTACCATGATCTTTGTGATGGAAGGGAAATTGGATGAGTACTGTGGTCCTTTACAACTGAGGGTTTCTGGTATTTTCTTAATTTTTATGACACAGGGATCTGTGCTATGGATGATCTACAATCTCACTCCATGGGAAGAGCTATGGTGTTTGCTGGGGTTTGGATCATAATGGGTCTTTATGGGTCTTTTAGTGGAAGCTTTCACATCCTTCTCAAATGGTACTGTTTTTGTGTCTAAGGTGGGGAGTGGCATGCATCGGGGTGAGCAGCTGCACATCTGGCTTTGCCATTAATTGGACAGACCACCCCCATCTTCAACTCCCACGTCACCCTTCAACACCTGCCCTTCCCAGTTTTCTCCCTTCTTCCACCCACCAAGTCTCGCTTCCTGTACACACAGCCCCTTGCCAACATACCTATACACATATCCTCACACACATTCTCCCTCCCTGAAATCAGAGAAGCCTTTTTTCAGCTGCTCTCATGTAACATTTCATTACCACAATATTCTTTCTCAATTCTGAAATGGTGGTGGGGGAGAAGCCATTTCTCTTTATACCCACCAAACGAACAAAGCACAGTGCTAAAATATTTTTCTTCACTTGTAACTGAAACTGCTGTTGGCTTCAGTCCCAAAAACTAGAAAGACAATTATACTTAACTGTTTAGAGATTTATAAATACCGCACTGGAGTAGCCTCTAGGTAGTAACTTTAGATACCCAGCCCAATAATTTTCTTTTATTGGTTTGTGATTTAGATCTTATTTTGAGTCCTCTATAATAAGAGTAGTACATTTCATTAAAAGAGCTTACTAAACAATAAAGAAAATCTGGCTTAGAGCTCCGAGCAGGTCTCAAGTACCGAAAGGGGCCTGCCCTGTTCCATTTCTTCTGTGGACATCGCAAGACGAATCTCGGCGCAGTGCTGAAGATGTATTTCTGCAAAGCAGCAATTGCAGCTGTTTTCTAAATGACTTCAACTTTTTCCTACACAGCATATCTCACCACATGAGAGATCTTCTTAAGACAGCCATTTACTATTCTGGTAATAGATTCCCAGGGAAGGAAACAACAAAAAAACAATAGCAACAACAACAATAGCTATAACAGGAGACTGAGAAACCTGTGGAAGTTTTGAGGCCTTTTATGCATGAACGTCTTCCTTAGGGAGCGGATATAGGGAAGAAAAAGTAAAAACAGACAAAATAACCTTTTGTTTCCAACTGCATGCAGAACAGAGTCACTGCCCTACTCAGGCTGTGCCCAGCTTGGGACAACTGCACTGAAAGGAAATCCTAGCTTTGGAGACAGAAAGCAGATGTGGTGTGGTGTTGGGGTTGAGCTGAACTTCTAACATCAGGCTTTCATGAGCTGCTTTATTCCTCAAAATTTGTGTGCCTCATTTGTACTCCTTTTAAAAAATTATAATTCCTTTTGTTTTTCAGGTGAGTCATGCATAAGGCATATTCATATACAATATCTCATTAAATCTTCCTGATAACCTGCTGAGACAGAGGTTATTTATTTACATTTTACAGATGAGAAAACTGAGGCTCAGGAAAAATTCAGCAACTTGCCCAGAGTCTCATAGCTAGTCAAGAGGATATGGAGTTGATTCCCGAACTGGTTCCATAGCCTGTGCTTTTCTTACCATATTAGTCTGCCTCATAAAAGAGAACAAGTGTTATTGTAATGAGAATAGGTCATTGGAGGATCCCTGGGGACAAATATTCAGGGACATGAAAGAACTCAAGTCATGCCATTTCAGCTCCTAAACTGCTCCGTGTACCCAATGGCTGAAATTCGTTTTGAATGTTCTTGTCTCTGGGCGTTCCCACTTTGTGGGTCCCTGCACCTCTCCATTCCAACAATCAGAGACACTAGGGTTTTTTTTGCGGGGGAAGGTTGGGACACATGGCTCAGCTTGTTGGTCCCAGCTTCTACCAATGGTTCCCTCTGCCCTTTTCCAAGATGCTCCTCAGATTTCTGCTCTTCCACTCTTCTCTCATTCATTCCCCGAGGCTCTCCTGTGCTCCCGGACCTCTAGCTCTGACCCTCTCCTGGACTCAGGCCTTCATTTCCACCCATCTGCTTCTTATGCCCAACACCTAGACAGAGTAGAGTTGGGAGAAGGATGAAGAGTTCTGCTTAGCCTGCTTCTGCAAACAGTATTAATTGTTTGAGCTTTTCATCCCCCGTTAGTATCGGTTTGATTTTGGAGCTGTCTGAAAGATGGTGGAAAGTTTGAAACTCGGATACTGCTTATTTTTCTTTTTTTAAGTACAGAAACTTACAAAATATTTCCAGGTTTTACTTACTTATCCCAGTCTCCAGGTAGAAGTTTCAATGGAAGGCAGTAGGTAAGAATGAACACACCACTGTAGCCACCAAGCCTAGGATTGCAGGTGGTATGTTACACTCAGAAAATTGCCCAGAAAAATTGTCCTGTGGTAGGAAAATGCAGTTGTAAAATAAGTTTTATAACCCCATGGACACTTTAAAGCCCCTTATTAGATTCCAAATAAGGATGGATTGATCAAGAATTCTTCTTCTGAGCATCAGTTTGGTTCATACCCTATGCCTGAGATTAATGTCCTTGTTTGTTCCATGGTCGATGCCATCATGAAGCTAATGGGCTCTACCTATAGGCAGATGTGACATAGACATTTAAATAAGTACTATGATATACCTTGAATGCACATGTTTAACAATTTGACGTCTGGAACATTCCAGAGTACTGTATAAAATGCATGATGTGAATCATTTGTCATTTTTTGAGTCATGAATTTAATTCACATGCTATAAAGATAGTGCACATGCCTCAAGCTAGCAAATGAGCCTATCCAACTATCCAGTGTATTTTTGTCTTTACCCATTTGTTTATAGGCAAAAACCCATGTGAACTCCAAAAACTCTTACTTCTTTTCTTACAAAATGGCCCTGCAAATAAGCCAACTGGTTATATTTTTAAATTAAAAAAATGTTAATCCTCACCTGAAGATGTATTTATTTATTTTAGAGAGAGGGGAAGGGAGGGAGGGAGGGAGAGAGAGAGAGAAACATTGATCAGTTGCCTTTCATACACACCCTGACTGGGGATCAAACCCAAAACCTTGGTATGTGCCCTGCTGCCCTGACCGGGGATCCAACCCATAACATTTTGGTGCCTGGCACAACACTCCAACAAACTGAACGACTCAGCCAGGGCACTGATGGATATATAAATCACTTTAATTCTAGATTTATACAATATTTAAGGATACGAATGATTCTACATACTTCAATGGAATGTTTGGGAGGCAGTTGTTCTCCAAATTCCAGAAGATCAGTATAGTAGTTACTGAGCATCCTGTTACATAGCTCTAGTAAAGATTTTCTACCAGATATTGTGTCACATAGGTGTCACCACACAATGTGTTATGAGAAGGCAGAGTTTGCTTTGGGCTAGGGATGGTTTGTCGGGCTGCTCCAGAATAAATGGAATTGAATCTGAAATTAGCTATGATTATCCTAAGTAAAGGAGCAGAGAGAAGGGGCCAAGGTGAGTGAGAGAAAGAAAGGCCAAGTGTACTCATGGTGGAATACTTGGCTATGTGTCTACTACTAATATAACTGAGGAGGCTTAAGACTCTCAGGGTATCAAAAAATGATTACAGGTGAAGTCACTGTTAACTTGGATAGGCCCTAAAACAATGGCCTGTTCTATATCTTACTGACTTCCCTCTCCCATCAATGGTCAGGAATATATTGAAATACTTAGCACACCACGTCACACCTAGTGAGCAAATAAATGATTTAATCCTGATCTTTGTTGTCTGCAGCCTTCTCTGTCTTAGTTTACTTTCAAATGAGATAAAGCAGCTTTATTAAATATATCTTTATTTAATACACATCCTTTCCTGCCAGCTTTCATTCACTCTCCATTCACTTGACAGCTGGGCCCTGGGCAAGCGTTACAAAGATTGAAGATATTAAACTTGTGGTCAGATTTGTGCAAGCGTCCTCTAGTGTAACTCATCTCATTCCTTTGGCCTTCACTGATAGCTCCTGATCTCTACCTTTTTTACTAGCTTCATTGCAGGTCCTGTTGCATAGTAGCAGCCCAGTATCTAAGGTTGCTATAGAATTGAGGCCTGCAATGGTTCAATAAAGGCCAGAAAACATCTCTACTTTCTGCTCCAGGGAGCTTTGAATGGCTTCTGAGGGCTTCCTCGCCACATGGAGAAGGGTCCTCTTCTCAGCAGCAGACTGGCAAATGGCACTCTCACACCTGGGCAGGAGGCATTCAGTGGATGGCTTGTGTTGCTCTATATGGTGAATCAGAACAGGGCTGTCAGAGTGGTGCCACAGTTGTGTAGGGTTAAGGAACCAGGTTTTAAATCCCACTTTTGTCAAGTTGTCTGTCATTTGACTTGGGATGAACACTCTACAACTTTGTTTCTTTATCTATAAAGTGGGGCTTGTTATAGTGGCCCTACCTAAACACACTTGAGGGATGGTGTGTGACCCCAGAGATGATGACCACAGACGGGTTGATAAAACATCAAGGGCTGCAGAATTCGCACTTTCCAGTCAAGTTTAATCATGGCACATGTGGGCTCTGGAACTGGCAGCCTGGGGTGGAATGCCAGCAATGCTATCTACAGGGCCTGAGACAGCTATTCAACCTCTCCATCCCTCAGTTTTCTCACGGAGACTACTAACTGCACCTGGCTAATCAAAGTGCTGTGAGAAATACATGAGATGTAAGGCTTTCTTTGATCCCTACTGTACATTTAGGTGAGTCAGAAAAAGTCACTCCTTTCTCAAGGAATCTGTTGACAGATTCTCATAATTCAATATATTGATTATGTTTGAGCAATACACTTTTTCTGCCATCCTCTAGGAAAAAATATTGTAATAAAAATGCAAATATTTATTATGTCCATGATATGGGTGGTGCTCATTCTGATGAGCTGTTGTCCACTGCCCGACTCTCACAACCATGCATGCAGTTTCTGAATGAATGGATATAAAGCAGTCAATACCTAGGATGTACTTGGATCAGGCAACATTAACTATTTTTGTTATTTTTATTGTTGGATAATTTAACCATTTTCTTTTATTTGGTCCCCCCAAATAACAAATAGCAAGGTAGAGTTATCCATTTGTATCTACCAGCCAGAATTACAATAGATATGCATAGGAAATAGGTAATGGTGGAAACCAAGATACTCTTGGGAGGCAGGCAATCCACGTGAGGTAAACTTGCAAAAGCCTGCAGAGGGCCAAGGAAGAACTGGAGCAGACTGACAGTGACCACTGGGATTTTTCTTCTGTAGATGGGCGAGTGCAGCACCGCACACTGGTGCTGCTCTCTGAAGCAGAGGCTAGGCCAGAGACAACTCAAGCAACCGAGACCTCATTCACATGCACTCTGTGACAATGGGTTATGGCAGGAACCCTGACATTTTGGAGAAATGACACCAATCCAGAGTTGTTACTCTCTTACGGCATAGTAGAGTTGATGCTGGTCCAATCAGATGACTGATGGCACTTGGCCTCCCTCTTTTGCCTATTTTTCCCTCAAAAAAAGTAATTTTGGTCCTCAACCAGGAGACCTAGGGCATTATTAGTTCTTAAGTGGGGGAAGAGTCTTAGAACCCTGCAAATATCTAATAATATGATGAGTCTCCTCTCTGGCCCTCCTCCGTCTCTTTTAGATTTTTGCAGAAATACACCTAGACCACCTTAGGTGTTTTTCCACCTTAGGGGCACACTATAATCAGCTGAGGAGCTTTTAAACATCCGTATGTCCAGCCCACATCCCAGAGCAATTAAATCAGACTCTGGGAACAGGATGCAGATTTCAGGGATTCCAAACTGTAGCCCAGAGTGAGAAGAAGCAGAGGCCTAGCTCCATTAATACAAGGCCACCATCCATGATCCTTATATAGAGGCCACTGGTTCTCTAAGCTTAAATCTCCATAGAACTGGCATCCTCCCAAGGGCAATTGCTGGGAAATTTAGAAGGCATAGAATGGGGTATTATGAAAATGCATGGTATCTGAAAAGTGAACTTTGACTCATGAACTTCCATGAGTCTTACACCATCCTGATGGAGAAGAAGCAGGGAGAGTAAACCAGGGGAGGGTGCATGAGAGGGATCAAGGCAGGTGGGTACAGGTAGTTCTCTGAATGCCTAATGGGTGTAGGAAATGGAAAAGTTCTGAAAATCAGTCAAAACCTAGGTCTAAGGACAAGCAAGGATGGTAAATAATGAGCATGTCAGGGCTGAAGTTTCACACTTAATCTATAAACCTATTTTAAAGAGGTCCCGGGTGATTATAAATTCATGGTGGCTTTCTAGTTATTGGGATTATATGAGGTTGTTCCACATTTCTCAAGGAAGTCCAGGTGTGTCTCTTATTTGTTTATTTATTTGCATTAAGGATACTGAGGAATTTTAAAAGGAAACCCTTTTTTTATGAGCATTAATTATACACTATGCAAGGAAGCAATGGTCTCTGTGTTATGAAATATTAAATCAAAATGTTTCCCACTCCCAGATGTCCCAGAGATAAATACAGCAGTATTTTGAAGCCCCTCTTGGAGCTGTTTTGCCTGCAAATTTATTGTTTTGTCTCCATTTTCAGAAAGCTCTGTTTTCTGTGAAGTATAGCACTCTAGGTAGTTTTTAAGGCGCAAAGTCCTCTGGAGTTGCCTGTGTCGGCAACAACTCTTATGTAGATGGCACACGAGGGATGGCGCGTTGATCGGCTCCTTTAAGATGACAAATGGGCAAAGAGTGTTATTGTCTTTGATTGCATGCCTTACATCATCTGTATGTAGGAATAAGAGGGCCATACTTTATCTTTAGCCATTTTATAAATATTTAAGTCCTTATAGTTGCCTAAAGATATTAAAGCATATTTTACAGTAGTCGGAATATAAATATTATATATAGTGCAAGATACCAAAGTAGTTTAATGAATTCATAATTTTCTGTTCACATTTATTGGAATGTGTTTTATGTTCCAAAAGTTCCATTTAAAGAATAAGATACCATTCTGCTTCCTGACAACACACCAAGTGTTGGCTGGCGTTTCAGGCGGGGTCTCAGTTCCAATGTCTATAGAGGCTTTCATTAGGAGGCAGGGAGGCAGGAAATCAGAGCCCTGGGATATATTTCCTCAATCTCTACATTTAAAAATATATATAAATAACGTTTGAATAAACAATTCTGGTGCTTATTTAAATCATAAAGCGTTCCAAAGAGAAAACTTTTTATAGCTCCTTTTCTCTATTTCAAGGAGATTAATTCAAAAAAAACCCTAAGTAGGTACAATAAAGACGTGGTTTGTAATTTTCCTGTCCTCCCCATCCCACCCCCTTTTGTAAACAAGGACACAGACCCTGTTGGCCAGGATACAGCCTGACTCGGGGTATTGATTTGGACAGTGACTTCCCAGTGTATTCGGTACATTTCTCTCTAAGACAAAGAGTTCCAACTTCTTCCATTTTCCTAAATGCAAGGGAGTGACAGGGAGAATATTACAGCACTTCTTTTCAATTTTCCAGTGAAATATAAAGACTTTCCTCTTTAATATTTCACAAAGTTTCTACAGCTCCCAGCGGGAGTCCATGCTGGGTAATGTTTGCTAATTACCAACAACAAAACTAGACATACAACGCTGGTAAATTACCTGACCCTTTCCATTTTAATGAGGCAACAAGGATTTTGCCAAGTGATGTTGTTTCACTGGTTAATGGTGTCAGCAATGTTGTAATTGTGGGTTGAGACACATTAGCTGAACAACCACATGTAGAAAAGGGCTTTCTTTCCACAAACCCTTTGGAGACTAGAACCATATTATCATTAAGCCTTTGTCATTTGCATGCTGCTAATCACTTACTTTATTATCGCACATATCCATTGTCTTTCTTTAATTGCTCTTTAAATTAAAATTAAAAATAGTTCTAAAGCCCACAATGGCTGGGATAACATCTTGATTATGAAGATAACTTCAAGAAAATGGAACAACTGGTAATGTACTGCCAGGATTATGAGAGAGTCCCACTGTTACGTTCTTGCCTACAGGCCCCAGGGGCCCAATTGTGGCAGTTTCTCTTCCTTTAGCCCATACTGTTTGTTTAATACATGGTTATTTATGGCCTTTTTGGCCATTATAGCAACTTTGGAGAAAGTGCATCTTTCTCATTGGTTTGAATACTGAAATTTCATTCTCTGGGCAAAGGTATAAAACTGAATGGAAAGGCAGGGTCTACACTAGAGCCTCTGAAGGGACCCACTTGATTCTCTTTGCTAGTTTATTCTGTACCAATTTACTTTTAAAATTGGGGGTCATGAAAGACACAGAAATTTCAGAGCTGAAATGGATCTTGGCATCATTCTCACTTTACAGATGAAGAAACTGAGAACCAGAGCAAGTGCCAGGGCTATGATCACACAGGCAGAGATGAACCCTGATTGTCTGTTAGTGTGTGGAGTGGCTGAGGGCTCCTGGAGGGAGGATCACACGTTATGGGCTGCTCCTGAGAGCGGATAGGACATCATGCCTTCAGCTGTGATCTGCAAGCTGCATGGTTGTCACAGGACAGGGCATTTAGTGTGTGTCTCTTGTACATATATATCCATGTGTTTGTTGATGCAGACTGTATGCTAGGATGCAGGATGAGAGGGCTGGTATCTTCCATTGCTTTCAATAAACAACCCCACAGGTGACTCTGCAGCCATTCCTGAAATATTGAGTGATAAAACCAGAGTTATTATGGTTCCAATGTTATATATGATGCCCTAAAACTGGGATGATAGATTTGCCAGACCAGGAGGCACTGGGGCGTTGCCTTGTCCACCTCAGTTTTACAGGTGAGAAAACCAAGTTTGGATAAGACATTGGTTCCCTCTAAGTTCTCACAGGGAGTTAGGGCTAAAACCCATGACTTCAGTTATCGGCTTATTTCTCTGTCAGCATTACGAGTATGTTGATATCAACATCATCATCATCATCATCATTATCATTGTAAATAAGTTAGTACTTTCAAAGTGCTTCCTCTGTGCCAGGCATTGTGGTAAACAGTTTACTTGTATTGTTACATTTATTTAATCTTCATGACAGATTAGTCTCCCATTTTACAGACAAGGAGATTGAGACACCAAATTTAATCGTCCCAGATTACAACACTAGAAGCTAAACAAAACGACACTCAAACTCAGGGAGTTTAGCTCCAGAATTCAAGTTCTCAACCGTGACATTGTGGTTCATTTCAGGTTGTGGTGCACAGATATTGATCATGGTGTAAACAGTTGCTCAAAATCAAACTAGCACCAATCAACCTCTTCTTTAATGAATCAGGGTGGGAGGGTGGTGAATGCCTGACCCCCAAGATCCAAGATCCTAGTTATATAGCCACCTGCCAGCATAAACATATTTGCAGGAGAGCCTTTAAAGCATAACAAAAAATTTATAGTGCTCGGTTTTTACAGCACTATCAAATGTTTGGAATCTTGGTTGCTATCTCAAGCGAGGTGCTGGCTGAATGTTGTCGGGTAGTGGGACTCTGCTTTTCCTGAACTGCCTGGCAATGCCTTGGATCACTCGGCAAACCCATCTTTTGCAAATACTTAATTTTCTGTGCACTTAAGATAGGGATGTTTCAGTTTGCTTCTGATTTCATAGCTCTCGTTTTTGCTCCACTGGTCATTGGTTCATACTAAACCAAACAACTGGGGCCCATTTGGCATTTGGTGTTTTAGATGTATAAGGACATTTGAACTACATGACAAATGCTGAAAAACAAAGCCCATGGCACTGAGAACATAAAGAAACTGTTTATAATGTAAAGGTGGTTACATTTTCAGTCAATCTATCACTTTAATGAGCTCTTTGCATTTCTTTGATTAATGCTCACAAAAGGGAGAGAAAAAAATTGATGTAATGGAAACAAAATGGTATAGAGTCTTGGCAGCATGAGGGAGGTTTCTCTGTGTTTTATTAGTATCCACTTCATAGCACTGTCTTTCAATGTATATGTCTACCTTTTCCCTGGCAGAGTATGCCTCTGGTTTACTGGAAATGTGATCCAGCAGAAAGGGAAGATCCTGTATTATAGGCTAAACAGCCTTTGTCCTCTTGTGATGGAAGCAAAGAAGGAGGGTCCAGAACAGGATTTAAGAATTAATAATAATAATAATAATAATAGTAATAATAAAGACATACTCCATGACATATTGAAATTCAGAATCCAGTGGGTGTGAACATCTTAAGAGAACATTAAAGATTCTTCAAAAACATTAAAATTGGTATCTAGTAACTACTACACAATTAGTAGTAATGTGTACAGTATAAAATAGTGAATAAAGGGAATGGGAAAAGTGCAAAGGATGACATCTTCATGAAGTAACTAAATGGGGAGAGAGAAGTTAGTCAAAGCAGTCTCCTGGAAGAGATGAAGGAAGGACAGGAGCTAGGTTGAGGGGGAAGAGAAGGGGCAGAGAGGGGAAGAGTGGGTATATAAAATTTAAGTCAGTTGATTCATATAGTCAAAGTATTTCTTATTTTTAAGTTGTAAGATGAATTAAGAGGGGATTAAAAACAACTGAGAAGTAGAAAATTCACCCTGACACCACGGTGAAGACATTAGACCAGGTGAATTTTAGTTTTCTTTCCAAATCTATAGTCTTTGTTTTGTTTAAGTTGTGACTACCTTTGTTCTTCCCTCCCTCCTTCCTCCTTCCCCCTCTTTCCCCCTCCCCTTCCCTCCCCCTCTCTCCCCCTCCCATTCCTTCCTTCCTTCCTTCCTTCCTTCCTTCCTTCCTTCCTTCCTTCCTTCCTTCCTTCCTTCCTTCCTTCCTTCCTTCCTTCCCTCCTTCTCTCCTTCCCTCCTTCCTTCCACTGACCCCTCTGAGAGACACATAAAAATAGTAAGCTCCTTAAGCGTATGGTAAGGAAAGAGACTCTCTGCTTGGAGACTCTTGCAGATATATTTGTTTCATGTGTGAGACTTGTTTAAGTGCTGAATGTATCTTATGAAATTTAATGGGCAAATGGTTATAGAGAACTTTGTTTTCTTTAGTTCAGACCCAAAAAGCAAACTCTAAAAAAAGATGAGGTACTTTACTCAGTAGGTAGTGCCAATTTTCCAAGGCATTCTTTAAATACAGCCTGTAGGAAAAAGGACTGTTAAAAATAGCAATGTTACTTACAATAAATAGAAGAAATGGAGGGGTGGGGTATTGACCCACATCTTGTCCCTGGTCCCTGGAAGTGAACAAAAAACATTGAGTGAAGATATAGTCACTTGTTGCAACAGAAAATCAGGCATGCAGGAGCCATTTCACCAAGAGCGGAGGTTTCTGACTGTACTTTTGGGGCATTTTGGTTGCAAGAGATAGAAATCCAACTCAAAAAAGCATAAATAAAAAGGGAGTCGTTTACCTGGGGTGTCTCCGGCTTTAGGCACATGTGGACCCAGGAGCTTGAATGACTTTGGAAATCTGCGCCATCCTTTTCCTCTCATGAATCGCTTGCCCCGTGTGGCCAGACGGCCACCAGCAGCCCCATACTCACATCCCTCTATCTTTGCGTCCATCACATCTTTAACATCTTCCACATAATGTCCTGGGGAGAACACAGATTGGCTGCAGCTTGGGGGACAGGCCCATCTCCAAAAGAGCCATGTAGCGAGGATAATGGGGACAATTTTGCTGACTCTCAGAAATCAGACTCTCTGGCTTCATGTTGCCATTCTGTGGCCAGGGTGGGGACGGGGTTATACCATCACCTCCCCACCCCTGCTCCCTGCTCACCACCATCAAACACTGTGGAATGAGTGCCTTGGGTGGAGAAGGAGTTGAAGGGAAAAAGATAATAACCAATAAAAACCATCCTGGCTCTGCCACCAGCTGGCTCTGTGCTATTAGATACCATAACTTCTCTGCTTTGAGCCTCAGATTTTTTTCATCTGTAAACTGGAGGGGTTGATGCCAGGATTTTCAAATCTCTTACATCCCTAACATCAGTGATTGATAAAGAGGAAAGAGAGACCCAATGGTGCGTTTAGGTTGCTAAGAATTATTTATTTACGTTTTCAAAATTGTTTTTAGACTCTGGGCAGGGGGCAGTTGTCAGCTCCAGGCACAGGAGTTATATCATAATAACTCCTGAAATACAGCAGATAACACTGAAATTGGCAGAGGAGTTCCCCCTTCTTCCCTCCCTAACATTGACCTCCATCACCCTTTTGGGGGCTCCCTCCACCTTGGGCCCTGAAGTGAAAAGTGACCAGTTGGGCAGTGTTAGGAGAAGCTGCTTCCTTGGTAAATAACCATTTTTTTTTATTGAGTCAGTACTGGTCAGCTGCCTGGCATTCATGACTTCAGGATTCCAAATTTGTGCAAAGCCACTGAAAACCATGAAAAAAATATTGCAAGGTTAAACTGAGGTTTTCCCTTGGCCAGATTTCTCTGGCAGACATTTCAACAAATCTATTTCCCAAACCAAGCCTATGCATATGGATTCCCACCCCCACCCCCTGCAATAACCTAGAAAGCAATTGTACTTGTACATGGAATTTTCTTTACTTCAGCTGCTGAAGAATTTGTTGGAATACATACTGCAAAATGACTGCTGTGGCTATTACTGTACTTGCTCAGGGGAGCTATTCAAATGCCTCATTTATTGGAGCTTAATAGATTAAAAGTCCAAATTGAGTCTCATGATATAAGCCTAATCAAGTTCTAATCTGCATAATTTTCCCATAAGCAGCAATGGGAAATTTGGATAATTTATGTTTTAGCAGTTGCCAATCATGTGTTAAATAGCATTGTTGCATTTACTTATCAAAATATTTTTATTGATCTTTACTTCATCTGACATTTGGCTTTGGGACTTTTTCCCCTGGCATTAACAGGAAATTTAATTCGTCTCATAGATGATGTAATATGAGATGTTTCTCTTGATTTTAATATGTCTTTATAGATCATTTTTAATGGTGATCTTTCCCTTTTACAACTTCATATTGAATACCTGTCTCAGCAAACCTGGATGACTTGGCCTAATTTATTTCCCTAGTTTAACATAGCATATGGATTTCTAACCACCATTTATATGCACACAATAAAAGATAATTTGGCCCACCATTTGAACCAATTCCTTTATGTAAAATCTATGGGGGTGGGGGAGGCACTTACCTTCATTTCTCCATCTATTCTAGGGGAGATGATTGATAAGAATGTTCATCTCCTTCTCTCCCTGGAAAGGCTCAGGGATTTAACTAACGAAGATTTAGAAAGCATTTTGTGTTTCCCTCCATGGGAAAGTACTGTAATAAAGCATTTATTATATATACTGGGTTGTGCGTGTTACCATACCAAAGCAAGTTAAGCATAACTATAATGGGTCCCCATTGTTATCTGCTATTGTTTAAAAGTGAAAACAATGTAAGAGTAAGACTAGCTTTGGCCTCAGACTTGCCTGTCAGCGTGGAGGTAGAGGGCCATCACACACAGAGGGCACAGAGCACGGAGCGCCATTTCCGTGGGCCCTGATGTCAGGCAGCCTGGCTGCGGGGCCCAGACCCGCTGTTTACCGGCTGGGTGTTCTTGAGGAGATTATGGGGCTGCTCTGAATTTTATTTTTCCTCTCTACAAAGTGGGAATATTTTCAGTTCCTATACTCCTGGGGTTGTCAGAAGGAATAAATGAGATGAGTCCATGAAAAATCTCTTAGTACAGCTCTTTCCCTTAATAAGGACTGTTGGCTTGATGGTTTAGAGGCGACTTTGGAGCCAATTTATCTGGGTTTAAATCTGAGATCTGCTAATCTCTAGAGGTAATGCCCCAGAGGAAATTGCTCATCTTCTCATCTGTAAAATAGTATTGTCTACATAGGATGGTTTTGAGAACTAAAGTTATTATGTGAGCAGAATTTAGTACATAGTAATCACTCAATAAATGTTGGCTTTTTTTTCCTTGAGATTGTATTTAAGCCCACCTTTTTCATTCTCAATTATCTTTACCAATATGTATCAAGAACATTCTTGCCTTTCCATGACATTGAGTCTTTTTTATTTTCTTATGTACTCATGGCTGCATTACCCTGAATCCTTTGCTAGGCATTCTTCATCAAAGCTTGTCTGAACCACGGCCCGTTTCTTGCTTACAAATATATGGTGCCTCTTTGATTCTGTGCATGTGTGCATGCATGCAGTAGGTACCCAAGACAATTAATTTTAAAAAAATGAAACTTTGGTGATTTCCTTGTTTTTCCAGTATCTCTTCTCCTTGTGTTTCTTAGGAACAGGGGCAAGTGTTTGTGTTAAACTCCTAAATTCAAAACCATCCTGAAACTCCCTTGTCTAATTTAACTAAAGGTAATTTAACCTTCCAGTAATTTCCCTGACAGAGACTGAGTTCTGCCTATTCCCTGGATCAGACACTGCTAATTTTATTCACCTGAACCCAACAGCAGCACATATATTCAAGAACACAAATGCTGGAGAAGAATGTAGAGAGTATGAAACCATTTTAGGAAGTGTGTGCCTCTAAATAAGTAAGAGAAGTGGAAGATTAGGTCTAGAATAGAAGACTCCAGAGAGATTCTGTAGCTTCTGTAAGGAATTAAGAACCTTTCATACATGAAGACTGGCCACTAGATTTTCAGCATACCTAAAGAAAGCCTAGCTATCCCCATATCTGAAATCCTTTTTTACATATTTTGGGCTGTAGTTTTATCACTGGCTTTATTTGATTATTTCTACTAAAATATATCCACATTGTTCATTGCCTTTCCATGATTTCCTCTGTGAAAATTCCTTTAAAAAAATCTACCAAAAGGTACCTCAGTTCTTTACCCATAAAGAAGGGGAGGTGATGGATGCTGTGCCCGTCCACAAATATTTGTGTCCCCAGTAAAATATTAACATTGGTAGTCAACATTTTTGAGTAGCTACCTCATACCAGGCATTGTATTAAGTGTTTTGAATATACTGTTTGATCTTATCTTCACAACTACCCTGTAGGAGATACTTTTAGTCTATTGACAAAGAATCAGAGACCTGGACAAAGTTTTTCCTGCTTCCCTAATCTATCTCCAATCAATTTCATGTAACCCCCCTCATGCCTCCCCCTCATGCAATGGAAGGTGCAAAACTGCCATTCTCTGAAGCATTTTCTCAATCCCTTGAGATTTTGCTTCCTGGAAATTGTCATCTATTTGGCTCGAATTAAGTCATTAAATTCTTTAAAAAAATAAATAAAAATAAATTCTATTCATCTTAAACAAAGCTCTACAGCGGAGGGGGAAAAGATGAAGTTTATCTCTTTAGTCTTTCTTTTTGCTTTTAAAAAATGTGTGACTAGAAAAGTATCAAAAGAGAAAGAGACATTATAGTTGCTGAGGTTTTCTTGCCAAGAAAAGCACCCTGTTCTTGGGGTCATGCGTAGGAGAGAGAAGGACCTTTAATGGAGAAATGTCTTTGGACACCCACTATAGTTTGTCAGTTTGCAGATGCTAATGGAGCAGGCTTGGTGACTGAGGGGGAAAATGGAATATGAAAGCAAAATAAAACAGGCCTCTGAAGCAAGCATGTCATTTCTAAATGAAGGTTTCATGCAAAGGAATTGAGACTTTTCGCAGCTGAAAATGGAATTTTTAAATAAGATAAAATAAAATAAAAGGATGCTTTGGCTTGTTGCAGGTTCTGTAATGAAATACAGTTCTCCTAATACCGTGTGACCTGCATTTCTTCCTGTTTTATGGGTGCTATTCCTTGACGTACAAACCCGTATTTTCTCAAGTCAGCATTTGATGATGGATGTCAAAATACAGGCCATGTATTATGCATATAGCATTACCGATTTAAGGTGTTTACTTGTCAAGTTGAGGAAATTCAAAAACGTCACCTTCACTGAATCTGCACAGCTGTCACTTGCAGTTTTTCATGCTTTTGAATGAAAGTTCTGATGAAAACCGTTTAGTCTTCCCCTTCACTATTCTAGGGGAAGAAAACAGCTAGCATTTAAAATGCGTGTTTGTGCTTATGTGGTTGGCTGAAAAACACACATTCCAAAGTTTAGAAAGATGGACACTACACTGCCATTGAAAAATACTTACTCTGCACACAGTATGTCAATATAAAGAATAAAATTAAGTACATTCAAGCAATGAAAGGCAAATAAAACTTTTTTTTTCTTTTTGAGAGTAGGGTATTCAATAGTATGAAATTTATACACTGAAAAGCAGAAAATAAGCAAACGCTTTTTATATTTTTCTGGCGTTTTATGCATTATGCACTTCCAAAACAACAGGCAATTATTGAGCACCTGTCATTGCGTTTCTGAGAAAGCACACAGGCCATAATGCCAGATTCATCCCAGTCTTGTCACATTACTAGAGAGTAAGTGAGAAACCGGTTGCACTATGTGTGTGGACTTTTGTCCTTGGAAACTTAACAAGTGACTTTGTATCCCTAAGTCCGTAACTCATTGATAAGCCCACATAGCAGTCCATCAAGGGCAAAAAAGAGAAACCAAAGGGGATGTGTCTGTCTGTCTCTAAGACAAAGGAGCGACTGGGCCTCACAGCCAGCACTGAGATGATGCTGCCGCTTGCCATGTGCTTCACTTGGTTGAATTAATTTTTATTGTATGAATGTGTGAGGTAAATACATGTCTCATGTCTGTATATTTCTGTGCACATCCTGAAAGAGGCAGCCATTTAGCCTAGTGATGATGATCTCTCATCCTCTGCAACCTTGAAGTTATGGCTGGCTCAAATTAATTCTGATAAGTCTTTGGGATTTGGATCTGAGACCCGAAGAAGCCCAGATGCAAAACTCACAAACCAAATAGGCTGCTTTCCAACTTACCACACCCGTAGCTATGTTATGAGATTGGCTTCGGCACACTGGGACGTACAGGGGTCTGTGTGCGCAGGCTGCATGTGCATCAGTCAGGATGATTTTAGTCACAGATATTTTTTTTACAAACTAATTTTGGCTTACACAGAAAGAAAAGTATGTAAAAATGTAATTGTATGTGTATATATAATGTACATATGTATATAAAACCATGTTACCTCTGGATTTTTTCTGTAAGAAATTTTATATATATAAAATTTATCTATATAAGATGTATATAAAATATTATTATATACATATAATCTTATTTATATGTATATATAAAATATCATGTAGTAAGAATTCCTGGGATCAGTTGGTTTTGGTTCTAGGGCCAGTGAATTCAGGAACTCAAGCACTGTTCTTCTTGTTATTCAATCTTTCTATCATTCAGTTAGCCCAGTATCATTAAGATGACTTTGTCCTCAGCTGTTGCCCATTCCTGGTTATGAGATGGCTGCCATGGTTCCAGCAAAAAAGGAATGTCCAGTGTATTAAAAAAGAATCTTCCTGTGTGATTCTTTTTAAGAGCAAGGAAACACTTCCTAAAACCCCCCAAGGGATTCTATCCCACTTCCGTTTGGTCAGAACTGTGTCAAAAACCCAGGTAAGCCTTACTGGCAAGAGAATAAGCAATCGATGGGTTAAAGGTAATCACATAGGTTAGGTTATGCTATGATGATAACAACAACAACAAACCCAAATCTCAGGGTCATAAAGCAACACAGATTGCTTTTTCACTTACTCAGAATGCTTGTGGATCTGGGCTACTGTCCAGGGCTGCTGCCCATTCTTCTTCTTCACAGTGACCCATGTTCCCACAGTTGCCATAGTCTGGGACGACAGGTGGCAGGTCAAATGCTTGTACCAGAAGTGAGGATATGCATGGCTCTGTTCATGTTTCATGGGCTAGAACATTTCCTATGTTGCATGGACATATCTCACTTCAAAGGAGCAGTTAGGTATAATTCTCAGGTGTGCCTGAATGGAGAGGGGAACAAAAATATGTAAGATCAATAATTGTTATAGAGACTGGTTTTTAGAGAACTATCAAAGCGGGTTAGAATTATTTATAATAGTCTCCTACTTTGCTCTGTCAAAAAAAACAACTCATCAGAGTTTATCCTGGGAGTGCTAATTTTTGACCTGTAAATAATGCATGGGCTACATTTTTTTTGCATTGTATATACACCCTGAACTCTTGTTATTTCAAAATTGTTCACACCTCTGATTTTTCTCCCTTCTCTTTTTACTTCCCGCTAGGGTTCACACCTCCAGGAATGGACAGATCCTCTCCAGATAACAGCCCAGTGCATGGGATGTTACGTCAGCCATCCATCACGACTGGAGTCAACATCCCCATCATCACTGAATTAGGTAGGGATGAATGTGAGCTTTGGGCAAAAATTTGGTTCTCTTTTCCAACAATATTGGATATAAGAAGCTTGGCCTGTTTTTTAGCTCCTTCAGCATAGTAAACACTAATCGGGTGTGATTTGAAAGAGATTGAAGAAAGGTGTGCACAGAAATATCAGATTAGCAAAGGGAATACTGATCTAGTTTTCCTCTGAGATCAGTGGACAGTTCCCTTCATGCTGGTCACTGTTTTCAAGGAGTATGAGATGATGGATTCAAAATTGGGGCATAAGTTAGGGAAAGGGGGAGGAGGGGAGGAAAGGCATAGTCCACAGACTCCTGGTAATTTTCACCGAAGCACCTCTGGACAGCTTCTATAATCAGAACCCTCCACTGAGGTAAAAAGCTTCAGCTCCAAGCCAACCTCATTTTGAGAACTGGAGAGACACACTGAGCTAATGTGTCATAACTCTACATTTAATCTATCCTAAGAGAACTTCTCAGACAAAAGCCATTTTCAGTGAATGCCACTTGGGTCCAAAAAGAGTGATGGGGTTTTGAGGCCATGATTCTTGGCCAGTAGAATCCAGCTTTTCACCTGGCCATGGCACTCCCTGCTTCTACTTAAGAATTTGCAAAACTGCTGAGTGGTCTTTACCTCACTCCCCCAAGACGAATGTTACCTACCTGTGGTCCAGGTCTTGGGTGCCTTTACTTTAGGATGTTTCCTCTGTTATTCCCTCACTCTTTTCTTTTTCTGTACTTTCCTCCACTCCCTTTCCCCAACCCTTAAATGCTGTATCCAATTAGCTAAACCTGGCAAGTTGCCTTTGGTATCAGTCAATCAGGAAAAAAACAGTGGGACGCACATTCTAATGATAACTGAACTGGGTAAGAATCACTGTTTTCTTTCACATCAGTATCTCCTTTTGTTCTGTTGTTGGTGTTTCCAACTATCATCAGCTTGTTTTTTATTTCACCGGCTGTAACAGAACGGCTACCCCATGGCACTGCTTTGAATGTGTTTTATTTGTGGCTCTGGTTGGAATCGACTGTCTTGTTCTGGCCTTTCTTAATGATTTTTTTTCCCCCCACACAGCATCAGTAAACCTTTGATCACACCCATCTGACCTGGCAGTTGTTTTCAAAGCATCTTTTCTCTAATTCATTTTCTTTGGCCTGGGCCTTTTTTTTTTTCTTTTCCATGTGTCCCCCTGCTCTCTCCCGCCTTCTCCCTTATATTCCTCTTCCAACACACTGTCAGTTTGACTGACATGTCTTCACAGCTCTCAGAGGAAGTCAAAGGAGAAATATAAAAATTTTAAGATAAGAAACCTAAGACGGTACCTTCCCTCCAGCTGTTTATTTTCCTTTATTCTGACTTTATTTGCCTTTTTTTTTTTGTACTAGGCCCTTTCTCAGAAACCCTGGTTCTGAAGCCATAAAAGCAGTCAGATCCTAGGGGACCTTTTCTTTCCAAAGCCAGATTTCAGGAAGGGTGCCAAGGATGAAGTTAGCAGCCACTAGGGCATAGCCCTGCACGCTGACCTCCACCCTGCTGGCCCAGAGCCTTCTCGAGGAGACTTGGAGTGGACTCATCAGGAAGATGAAGGGCTCGGTCATGACTGCATTTGTCAAGCCCTTCCACGATTCCCCATAACTTGGTTAATAACTCCATGAAAGGCACCCATCAGCGGCAGGTCTCAGACCTGGGGATTGATCTTCTAAATTGAGACAGCGAAAGTGCTGCCTGGCGGAGGGGTGGATAGAGAGGTGGGGAGCACCTGCCTTCAAATGACTCACAAATGAAACTAACATGCCATTTCCTAGGCCCCAAAATATATTTCAAAATAAGAGAGCAGCTTTTAACACAGTAATCTTGCTTGCGAGGTGTCTAGAAACTAAGGAATAAATTGTCCACCACTCAGCACTGCATTATGGTAGACGTAGCTATTTATCAGGACAAATTCACTCAGGTCAAGGAGTATCACACTATTTTTTTTGTTTCCAGCAGGAGAGGAGGTATCTTTTTCATGTTTAGGGAAGTTGGCTAAAAGCCTGGGTTTCGGGACTGCTCTCTTCAGAACCTTAGTGTTGTAGGAGACTGAGGGAGCTCGTGCAGCCCAGACCTCTGGTTGAAAAATCCATTCTAATGTTTCCATCTCAGAAACCTTCAAAAGCATTTCAGAATCATCACTGTCAGGAATTTCTTTTTCTGTCTGGAATTTAGTGCAGCCAGTTATCCAAGATATATTGTTTAGTAGAAGAGAAAAGAAAAGTCTTGGTGCCCCAAATTGGAGGCAACGATTCAGGCATTTGATGAGCAGCCTCAAATCTCCTGAAGTTTCTATCCCTCGCCAGAGGGACATGTCTTCCATTATGGAGGATAATGTCTTCAATTTGCTCAGAGAACCTTCTGTGTTCCCATCGCCTTAACCTTCTGTCTTAAGCCCAATTTGTCTAGAGGTCAGACCATCTTTGGCAATCATACCATTGTCCTCTGGCTGTATCCCCTCTCTGCATCCCCACAAATACTTACTATTTACCTACTACATATTCTGAGATGTGTTCTGCATTACGCCAAGGAAATAAAATACCTTTTGAAAACCACAGAGGATGCTGAGGTTGAGCAGGTCTTTTAAACTGTGTAGTATATTCCAGTCTTCGTCTATTTGGAGACCATCAGTGGATGTCTGTGGGTCAAAGACCCTAGAAGTCCCACAAGAAGGAAAATCTTTAAGGCTGTTCAACCTGCCTGTTTCCCAGTTGTATTTGACTTCACACATATTGGGGTGATTTTTTCAGTCACCCCTTAGCACCCATATAATGACTGCTCTGTGAAGTAGGGTTAGAGTAACACTAGCTGCTCTCCTTCTGAGACTGGGTAACCCCAAACAGAACACAGGATCTTCCCTGAACCCTGGCTCCTGCCCTGGCGTTTTTTTCCCAATGGCTCAGATCCCTAGCTCACAGAAAATCTAGAGTCATTTCTCCTCACTTGGGGCTACTTCCCCTCAAAGTCTAGTACCAACCCTTCCTCATCATCTTGAAAAGGGGTAACAGATGCTTCTCATTTTAGAACGTCAATGCACAGGCCTTCCTTGTCTATTACAAATAATTAAAACCACATCCTCTACATGTTATCCTGGTTCACATTTTCTGATTCACAAAGCAGGAAGACTAAGCTGTGGCCCACAGCATACTTTTGGGAAAGTAGATAGAAGAGGGAAAAGATATGAACTGACCCTACTAGGATCCCCAAGGAAGGCTTTATGGGCTTCTGAGAGGGGTGGAAGGAAGCCGGGAATTTCTATGACATGGTGGGTGCACAGAATGTTTAATGTCAGAAAGATAATCCTGAGAGCAGCTAACATCAATGTACTGGGTGGGGCTCACCAAGCACAGTCTCATAGGAGTGTTCTGACAGCCTCCTGAGAGCTGCTATTATCTCTCTCATCTTACAGAGACAGAAACTAAGGTGTGCAGTGGTGAAGTGCTTTGCCCAAGGGAGTAGTGTCAGATCCTGCATTTTACACTTTTACCCACCAGCTGGTGATTCAGGTACTGTTGAGTCAGTGGGCTCCCAGATGTGATAAACTTTGGAAGAACAGAGCAAAGATTTCTCCCCTTTAGAATCTTTCTCTTGAGAAAGTGTCATTTAAAAATAATTCCATGTCTAGCTTTTAATCCTACTACCATTTATTCTGCCTCACATAGTAAACAAACAAAAGTTATCCAAAAAGTTACTTTTGGAAAAAATATTAAAGCAATAACTCTAGGAAAGAGAATCAGCTGCTGATACATTTAGAAAGGGATCAGAAAAGGGAATCTCATCTATTCTTTTTCTAAAAGCACGATAATTATTCCAGAAATCACGAGCGCTTATTATCATTTCCCCAGCCACACACTTCCCCCGCCTATTACTTGCTCTGCAAAACTGATCATTTCTGAAGCCAAGAACAGAATAGAAATTAATTTGTCATTTAATTTTTAATAAGTTAAAGACATCTCAGCGATACCGCCAGTCAATCTGCACATATGTGCCAGAAGAGTCATTGAGGAATTCTCAGGTGGAAATAAAACATGGTATCAAATGTAGCATCTGCTTAAGGTGGAGCATAGAAAAGACTGAGCTATTCAGAAGAGGAAAGGGAGAACGTGGGCATCCCCATGTGCCTTGGGATGCAGAGCAAGTCTTTGTCAGCAAACAGCTGGAGACAGCCTGGGAGACATCCCACATGGGGTCGTCTTTGTATTAACCAGGGCCTGTTGGGTGTGGGCCCAGATTTAGGGCTGGGGACCCCACCACTCCCCAGGCCGATCCCCAGGCAGGGTGTGGGCTGTGCCTGTGGGTGAATTCCTTGCTCTTTGCCTCTGCTGTGCTCCCAGTCAGTTGCTCTTCACTCTCAATAAATTGCTTCCTTTTTCTTGTGGCTAAACCAGCATGGCTAATCGGCTAATCGTGGCTACTCATCCTTGAAATACGTCCATCTCTCAAAGGACTTGGCTACCAAAAAAACACTTCAGGGTGTTTTTCAGGGTCATGATTCTAAAACTGTACCAAAGGACTGACCAGCACTGTCTCCTAGTCCTCCTGCAGCCTGCCATGGGGCAAGCCTGCTTGAAGTCATTGCTCTCCAGGCCTCGGAAACTTGAACAGTCACATAGGAGCAGTCCATTGAGTCCCACTGACCCCTGCCCCAGACCCATCTCTGGCTTCTCCCATGCTTTTCTCTCCTTTTCAGTGACTTCAGTGTTTCTAAACCACTAGCCTGCTCTTTTTCTCGCTTCGCTGCCTGTGTGTGGTATTTGAGCTAATTCTTATTTTACGCTTTTTCTAGTGAACGATACTAATGTTCAGTTTTTGGACCAAGACGATGACGATGACCCCGACACAGAACTGTACCTCACGCAGCCGTTTGCATGTGGGACAGCATTTGCCGTCAGCGTCCTGGACTCGCTCATGAGCGCGGTGAGTGGGTGTGGGATAGGGGAGTGGAGCCCCTCCACCCTCCCATGGGAGAGGCATGAGGCTGGAGCTTGAGCTACGGTGGAGAGCAAGACCTCGTAAAGGGGATACCGATGTGCATCAAACTAGCATGCAAATAAACGTTGGATTATAAATTCTTGAAGGTCCAAGGAAGCCTATGAATAAATATAGGTGAGCACTTGACCTGGTCTCCAGATTAGAGAGAGGTTCTATAAAGACATAATACACGTTTTATGTCAAAACGTGAGCAATAAGGAGGGGAGATTTTGTGGAGAAAAGCATCCCCTGAAGAAGGAAAGTGAATGCAAAGGCCTGTGGGGTGGAACCTGGCCATCTCAAGGCAGCTGGGGAAAGCCTGTGTGACTGGGCCTCAGTGAGAAAGGGAAAAGGGGAGATGAGGCAAGGCTGGACCTGCAAGACCTCAAGCACATTTTCATGGTTTGGGTCTTTTTCTTTAGAGCAACGAGGAGGCATCGAAAGGTTTTGAGCAGGAAAGTGCTCTGATCAGGTTCACGGTCTAGAAAGACTGCCTTGGCCGGGCTGTGGGGGATGGTTCAGGGGGAAAGACGACAGCCAGAAGTCTGAGTAAGAGGCTCTTGTTGCTCAGGGTAGGATAGAGCTGCACAGCGGGAAGGAGGTGGATGGATTTGTGTGGTGTTTGTCAATAAAATTGAAAGAACTTGGGAATAGGTTGTACGTGAGCCTAAGGTAAAAGGGAACAAGATGTCAAAGGTGAATCCTAGGTCACTGCCAGTCACTGAGACCTAAGTCTTGGGAGAGGACTAGGTATTAGGGCCTGGCCTTGCCTGTTCTTTGCTGCAGGGAAGGATTAGAGTGGTGGCCAAAGGATCAAAAGCATCTTTCATATCTTCTATAACTTGAAGTGCATTGCTTTGAAACTTTTGAGGCCAAAAACAAAGAACATTTAAAAAGTAGCTCCCAGTTTAATGGAGCCATCCCAAACTATCAAAGGCAAAAGCAGACACGAGAATGGATCATAACTCGGGGACTGTGACGTGTTCTCACTGAGTGTCTTTATGTATTATATAGAAAAGTCTCTTCATTTTGGAATTCTCAAGTTCACAACTTTTGAAAATACAGACATAGGCTGGATAAACACTGACCTTTGGAGAATCCTTGAAAAAGAGTTTTATTGACCACATTAAAATCATAAACATAGCTCGGATGGATTTATACACATACATTTCTTAAAGAGCTTCAGAAAGCCACTCTCCTGAACGTGTTAAACAATTAATATGCTAATTATGCATTATTCTCATCTATTCATTAAAGGAAATCCCAGAAGGCCATCTATTCGAGGAAAGAAAAAATGTAAAGCTTTTTAAGACTAATTTAGGTTAGTCCATATTCCTGAATGTTGTCCAACTGCAAGTATATCTTAGTTAAAAATCAGAATTATGGATTTAAAAATAATTAGGAAACAACATTCATCTTAATTAAGGCTGGCTGGGCTCCATGCCATACTATTTCTTCCCAAGCCAAGAAAGAAAGGAAATGGTCCCTAGGGAAGGGCTTTTTTGGTTTCTCGGGTCTTATGATCTTCCTGGTGGCCTGAGGATGCTGAGCCCAGCCTTTCTACCTGCCAGTGATGCAGGGCTCAGGTTGGGCAAACTCCTTAAGCAGGCTGAAAGAAGTAATAGAGGCTAGAGGATATGCTTGTTATACTACCATATTTTTTTTGAAATGGTCCTCAGAGTTTCCAAATTCAGTTTCCAACAGATTTCTGTAATTCATCTCTTTAAAAATTTCACTTCACTTCTGATCCTAGTCAGAGAGATTACAGAAGGCTCCTCTCACTAAGAGATCATTAAACTGTTTATAATACATTTTTCAGAATTGCAAATAACGTTATTAAATTTTTAAATTCAAATTTATAGAATTATTTATGTTTGCACATATCAGGCATTCAGTATATTCCAGGCAGGACCAGCTACATAATTTTTAAGGCCACTTTTTCATAAATTATGAAGAATTTCAAAATCGTGACAGCTGAGCATTAAACTGAGGGAGGGGCCCTTCTGAAAATGGGCCCTGGGCGACTGCACAGGCCATACACCCATGAAGCCAGCCCTGGTTCCAAGGAGTAAAACTGGTTTTGAGCACCAGAGAACGTCAGCTCTCTACAGCCAAGGGGGTACATGGTGGCCATGGGGTGACTGTTGGGGGGACACATCTGGATTTGAGTTGCACAGCTATCTGTCTACAGTAGCACTAGGAAGTCAGTTCTTGGAAACTCAGATGAGAAATCAAAATGAGTTGGTTTGAATTTTTTAAACCATCTCTAATATCCTTTGAAATGTAACTAAAGTGTTTGGGAGAATATGGCTAAGGTGTGTGTGGGTACCAGTCTTTGTGCAGGATTTCTTCTGAATCCCAGCCTGGAAGAAATAGGTGTCAGGAATCTAGTAACTGTCATTATGATTATCATCAGCGGCATCATTTGTTGAGGGCCTGGGACTGTTCGAAGCACTTCAGCTATAGTATCTTATCTTCTGGGCAGTAATGTGAATAAACTTAGTCTAAGTGTTGAAGCAAGACATATTTAACTGATCCACTGATAGTAACTTTTCAAATCTTCAACCAAAATGCCTATCCAATTATTCCAGGCCTTGTTATCATTGCCTAGAATGAACAAGTCACACAGTGAGGTCTTGAATTGGATCTGGTTCAACAGATCCAATAGGATCTACACCTTCGGATAAAATCTTACCTGTGATTTCTTTGCATTCCTCAACCCTAAATTTATTTAATAAAAAAGAAGGCAGGCAAGGATCAAAGCAGTAATTAGAAGGAACTAAAAGAGGGGGCAGAAATATAAATTGAAAAAGTGAGACTTCCCTGAGCAGCAGGAGCCAGCGGTGAGCTCCTATCTCAGGCCTTTGCTTACAAGTGACATCACAACATCCACACACACACAAACCCCTTTAGATGTTGATGATCTCCTTTTTCTAGCACTCTTCCCAGAACTGCCATTTAATCATGTGTCTAAACATTCCCTGAACATTGTCCTTTATAACTCAACTCCTGCTGCTTACTGCTTCATCTGTTCAAAGAATAATGTTTTGATTCATCACAGGCAATCCTGGAACAGATAGGGATGTTACCAGCGTGGCCTCATGGCTTTCTCTTGCAAATCAACAGCAGAAACACGTGACAAGAGGGAATAATTATGCTTATGGGTATATGCCTCTAAGAAGATCACAACTAAACAATGTGTTTTGCAGAATGCTAGCTTGCTGCTCTCTCTCTCTCTCTCTTTCATGCGTGCGTGCTCACACATGAAGATGAAAGGAAGCTTCTCTGTAGTTAGAGTAGAAACAGGCACCTGAGTATTCAGTTTCTTTTCCACACAACTATCACATCCCCCGACCCTCACCCTCAATTTAAGTTCCACTGGGACCCTCCCTAGAAAGAACAGTCATGGACTCAAGAACCAAACTGCTTAGATGCGGATCCCAGCATCACCATTTACTGCCTCTGTTACCTTAACCTCTCAGTGCCTCAGTGTTCTTATTTTTAAAATTGGGTGATGATATTGCCTATGTCATAGGATCTTTGAGATGACTAAATGAGTTAAGGCTGTAAAGTGATTAGCACAGAACTTAGGGCATGACAAGTTCTGTATGTACTTATTGTTATTTTGGGGGCACTTACTAAATGCCAAGCACTATTTTCCATGTTGGAGATTTGGCAGTGAAGAAGAAAGATGAAGACTCTCCTCATGTTGTTTGAACTTTCGTTCTAGTGGGCAGTAGCTAAGTGAGTGACAGTAACTATGTAAGCAGATGAGTACTATGAGGTAAGGATAGCTGATCTGAAACACATGAAACAGTGTGAATGGGTATGGAGAGCTGTCACAGCCAAAGTGATCAGAGTTGAGCTGTCTCAGGCCGTAACTTTGAAACTGACACCGAAAAATCAGAAGAAGAGATGAGGGTGACTAGCTTTCCCAGACAAAAGAAAGAGCGATGGCTGGAAAGCAGTGCTGAGCTGGGTTGTGTTTGTGTGAGGAAGTAGGTGAAGACCATTGTGGTAGGAACATGGTAGACATCGGAGAGCGGTATACAAGAAGCAGTCAAACAGTTAAGGCCATCAACCACACTGTGTATTCTGCGTTCAAAGACCACATCTGGTCAAGTTTTAAGTATGGGCTTAGACACTTCAGTCTTGGTTAGAGGATGCACCTTCTTTTGGATGCTGCCAGCATCCATATGATGCCACTGGAGAATGTGACCATCGGAAAATGGATGCACATGATTTCCTCTCTTGATTTTCCTTGCATTAAGGGCTAGACCCGTGCACTGTGTTATAGAGAAGTTCTCAGTTAGCCCATGCTAAAGCAGTGCCATGCGAAGTAAGGTACATAAACACATTACTCCACCATCCTGAGAGCAGAGCTGACATCGGCGTCAGAGTGGCGAACGGTACTATGGTCTGTCGGACTGAGAATATGCCACTGCTGTCACATCAGGCCAGGCAGGCCCGGGGTTGAAAAAAAAAATCAAACAGTTCTCATCCCTCATGAAAGAAAATACTAAAAATAAAAATCCACACCATGAAAACTAGGAAATATAAAAAATGGCAGCTATGACATGGAAAATGACAATTTTAGAGCAATTATAAACGAAAGGCAAAGTGCCATTAAAGTTAAGGCAATGTTATTAAAAGATGTGTTAATTTTCAGTTAAATTTTCTATAAAAGACCAATTAGTTTAAAAGGCTTGACAGCATTAACTGTGAAACATAAGCTCTGGTAATTATTCTTTAAAAAAATAAAAAGAGGAAGACGCTCCAGAGGTTGGAGACAACCGTGCAGAGGAGCGTCCCCAGGGCAGGCTAGATGGCGCTGCGGACTCAGATTTCCTGTTGCAATTAATTGGTCCTTCCTCCAGCATTTCTCGGTTTCTCAATGCCTGCTGTTCTGTCTACTTATAGGATATGAGAATCATCAAAATTCAGAGGCCAAAGGGGTCCCATATATGATGTGGGTCAGCTCTCTGGCATTAGAGATGAGAACAGAGAGGCACAGGGAGAAGGGAATTTTCTAAATTGGTTGCATTGTTAGTTGGTTGTTCTTTTTATAAACTACCATTTATTGAGCATTCATTGTGCATCAGAAGTTACACAAAGTATCTCATTTAACTCTGTCCTGTAGAATGGGTTTTGTGTTTTTGGGGTCTGTTTTTTTAAAATATTTCTTTTATGTGGACGAAGAATCCAAGGCGCAGAAAAATAGAAAAACAAAAAACTAGGCACCTTTTCCATTGTTATAGCTATTGAATGGCAAAGCAGGGATTTAAACCATACTAGCTGAATTCTGAAGTCTGTACATCAGGAGTGCCACATTGCCCTACTTAGAAAAAAGGCTTCCCTGGCCAGGTGTGGAACCCTGACCTTGCGGGTAAGAAGAGGGATGTCCATGCCCCTTAGACTACTCAGGTCTCCTGATTCCAGACATGGAGCAGGACTCTAACTCAGTTTTCATAAGCTCCTCAATGTCCACTTGACACAGGAAGTGCCATAGGAAAGGTCTCTTCCCAAAGCATCCCTGGAGACTAGTCCTGCCAGGATTGGAGGTTCCATGCAAGAGTCCCTCACAAGGCTTCTAGCACCGGTGTGGTGCACATGGCCATGGGAAGGCTCAGAGAAGACTACCAGTACAGAAGCTTTGGAGGCAAAAGATCACGCATATGTATTACAGTCCTCCCTTCAGAATTTTTTTTTTAATTCTAACATTTCTGTTAACCCAGAAAAGAGACTCGTAGAGAAGTTGTTTTAGCTGGCACAGCCTACACATGAATAAATAGTCTATGACAATTTGCATTTAAAGTCACAGCTCTAGGTTCACTGCATGATTCTGAAACGGCCACTTCCTGTGCAGAAAGCCTCAGATTTAGTGCTTAATTGCAGACCACTATATGCTCTGTGAGTGACAACGTAAAAAAATTTGTAACTTCCAATATGACCAAGTGGACATAGTTTTTTGGTGAAATCACTGTCTTTCCACCAAGTTACTTAGATCACAAAGAGACCTTGATACATGCTCAGAGCACACCATGTGCAATGCTCAAATTACATCTCTGTAGATGAATACTGAGGCATCAAAATAGGAGCAAGAGTGCTCTGCTGACAGAAGGGCATCATTACTCCCTGCCGTAGCAGATGGTGCTGCCCACAGCACTGCACCTTGATGCCTCCATGGAGACAAGCAGAAGCGAGATCTGGAATAGGTACAGTGCCAGCTCAGAGGCCAGAAAATTGTATCCAGAATTGTGTTCCAGAGTTACTCAGACACCTGTGACACCCTGCGGCCCACCCTGAAATTATCCTCATTGAAGACAGTTTTGAAAGTGACACACTCTTTCAATAGCACACATTTCAAGCCAAACCAAGACCCAGGGATTAGTAGGTGCTCAATAAATGTCAGCAAGTGATTGATCAAAAAGATTATGCTGTTCAGTGTAACTGATTTCAACACAGCAGGGGAAACATGTTAAGGTCAAATCCTAAAGATCTGACAAAACAATAACCTTTCATGTTGACATTCTAGACTTATCATTGCAAAGCAGAATTTACAGTGTTCTTTGTTTAAACATCATTGACTGCATTTTCATTAGAGCAGTTATTCACACTCAGTCTGGAAAATTTGGAAAGCAGAGAAACATATAAAGAAGAAAATTTAAGTGAACCATATTCTCAGCATCCAAAGACAAGCATGGTTAATATTTTGGTATATTTCCTTCCATTTAAGTAGATAAATATGGACTCATCTAGTTTTATATCTTGGTTTTCTCATTTATTTTCACAGTTAGTATTTTATTCAGAGCATTTAATCATGTCCTATTTTTGGGTCTCAGGATTTTCAAAGCCTCCATAGGACATCATGAGACACCAATGTATGGATGTTCTAGAATCTACTTAACCCTTATCTTTGTGGGGTATTGCTAACTTTTTGTAGTAACAATAACTAACCCCATGATAAACACTAGTGTATATAAATTTCTGAACAAGAAGGACCTTACTGTCTTGAGGTAAACGTACTGGGTTTTTGACATTTTTCCGCTCTGGGTCACAGTGCCGGTATCTCCCAGTCCAGCCGTACCGGTCACATTGCCACCGCTGGTGTGCCAGTGCCGTCTTACCACGCTCCGATCATCGCTTTCCGAGGAGGCCCTTTCAGCCTCCTTGGCTGTTTTTGAGGTATATCAAATTTTAATTTGTGTGTAATCATGTATGCCTGTTTTCTTCTGTGAATTCATTGATAGTTTTTATGCTTAAAATGTGCTTGCTGAACAAGAGAACTATTGTATCCTGAAATCAATTAAATATTCAGCTATATTTTTATGAGGTTGTTTGTGGCTACATTTGTTCCCCTATTTGTAACATTTATTTCCCTTTCCCCCCAGCATTATTGAGATATAGTTGACTTTTATAACTTTATGGAAGTTTACATTATACAAAGTAATCATTTGATATATGTATATATTGAAGAATGATTATTATGATAAGGTTAATTAACCTATCCATCACCTCACATAATTAGAGATTTTGAGGGGTGAGAGATTTAAAAATCTGCTCTTTTAGCAGCTTTCAAATACGTAGTACAGTATTGTTAACTCTAGTCACCATGCTGTACACTACGTCCCCAGACCTTACTCCCCTTACAGCTGAAAGTTGGTGCCTTTTGACCACCTTCACCGTTTCCCTGACCCCAGCCCCACTTCCCACTCCTGCAGCCACTGATCTGTTCTGTTTCTATGAGATCAACTTTTTTAGATTCACACATGAGACTGTGCAGTCTTTGTATTTCTCTGACTTATTACTTAGCATAATGCTCAGGATTCACCCATATTGTTGGAAATGCAGAATTTCCTTCTTTTTATGGCTGAATAATACTCCATTCTGCTTATATACCACGTTTTCCTTATCCATTTATGAGTCCATGGACGCTTAGATTGTTTCCTTGTCTTGGCTGCTGTAAATAATGCTGCAATGTACATGGCAGAAAATAACACTTCAAGAGAGCAATTTTGTTTCCTTAGGATATATACACATATGGTATAGTTCTGCTTCTAATTTTTGAGGCATACCATACAATTTTCCGTAGTGGCCATACCAATTTACATACCTACCAACAGTGTACAAAACTTTCCTTTTCTCCACATCCCCACCAGCACTGGTTATTTTTTATCTTTTTGACAATAGTCATTCTGACAGGTGTGAGGTGATATGTTCTTGTGATTGTGATTTGCATTCCTCTGATGATTAGTGATGTTGAGCACATTTCCCTGTACCTGTTGACCATTTCTATGTCTTCTTTGCAGAAATGATTATTCAGTTCCCTTGCACATTTTTTAATCAGATTATTTTGCTATTGAGTTGTATGAATTTCATTTACTTCCTTTTCTAGAAATTTAAAATAAGTATTTTCCACAGTAAAAAAATATAAAATAAATTGAATTATAGAAAAGAATAAAAATCAGAATTCTATTATCAAGTAAAATTTTGGGCTACTGAGTACAGTTGAGGTCTGTACTTTTAACATGAATTTACATCATGTTTCCTGGGATCCTGCTTTTTTGAATATTTTAATATTATATCATATAATTGTTACCATGCCAGTTAATAATCTCTGGAAGCATAATATTAATATCTGTACGATGTAAGTCATGTAAGTCTGTCATTATTTATTTAATCATTGCTATAATGTTGAAAATTTTTTTCCAGATAGCTGGTTTCTCCTAAATAGTATGATGAATAAATATACCTTCACCATGGTATGTGAGGCTTTTCTTATCATATTAGGAATAGATTGGCAAGCTTAAAAAAATAAAATCAGATGATGAATATTTCATGCTTTTGAGAGCCATACAGACTCCCTCAAAACTATTCAACTTTGCCATTATAGCACAAATACTTGTTAGCAGACAAATGAGCATGTCAGGGTCCCAATAAAACTTGATTAAAAAAACAAGAGACAAATCATATTTGGCCCAAGGGCTGAATTTGCCATCTTCTACTGTAAGTAAGGTCTCATAACTACTAGGTTCCAGTTGTCATTAATCCACTCTGGTTGACTGACCTTCCAATTGTTAATATTGTCTATAATTTTTAGTTATGAAATCTTTAATATTTACTATAATACCTGGAAGGACAATTTCCAAAACTGTTTCCATAGGAAATTTAGCATGATTATATCAAGTTTTTAAAAAGTTCAGCTGAATTTATAATTAGGCATTTATCAAATTTAAAACATTTACTAAAAAAAAACATGACATTACAATGTCCAATTTATGTGTTAGGGAACCGGGAAGTTCTCCCTCTTTTTTCTTAAATGGTCTTCTCTGTCTTTTAATGATGTGGACTATCATTATTTTGCTTTCTGATGAAAAGCTGTAGCTATTCTTCCTCATGTCTAGTGACTGAGGTATTAAAGAGAGCTTCCAGAATAGTAGCATTATTCTCAGGCATATATAACACTATATTCTCTTTCTTATTTCTAATTTTACTTCCTTTTTGCTGTAGTTATATCTGTCCTAGGTTTTTTTACTTTATTTTTTCAAAGAATCATCTCATATTTATCAATTCATGAAATATCCTCTTAATGCTTTATTTCATCCTTCTGCTTTTCTTAGATAAAAAGGGATAATTAAAAAAAAGTTCACTTAATGCCTAGCATTATTTATTGTAATTTTTTCATATTTAATAATAAAAACATTTAAGGCTCTGAATTTGCCTCTGTAGCTTTAGTTTCAACCTATGACATTTTAATATATTATTTTCAAACAGTCTTCAAATGTTAAATACTCTATATTCTAAGTTTGATTTCCATCTTGATCTATAGTTATTTAGGACACTTTTTAAAAAAACTTGGAAGTGTTGGGATAGTTATTAATTTTTATTAATTTTAAAATGTGTATTTACAGCTTATACTGTATCGTATATTGAGATTTCATACTTCGGGCCATTGACCGTTTTTTCATAATTATTGTTTGGAAGCTATCTAAAGATGTTTCAACGTTTAGCACAAATCTACTGAATCATGCTTATTATGTCCTTAATTGTTTTTAATTAATGTTTTGGTCTGTTTGATTTGTGAAAGCTAGAAACACAGTGATATTTCACATACCACTTTCACATATCACAATCCATATTTATTTGACTGTAATTGCTTTCTATATTTCAGTTATATTATTTTTTCCATAAGAAGTTATGTCTTTATTGTAAATTTTAACTATCAATATAAAGTTAACTCAATGTAACATTTTAATTTTTTTCCTTGAAATATACTTTTCTGTACCTTTTATTTCTTGTTCCTGTTTGTCTCTGGCAGCAACAGTGTTTGACTTGATTTTGACTTTTGAACAAGTCTAAGAATCTTTGCCCCATTATCATTTAACTCATTTATGTTTAGTTATATCATATACAATGCTGTAATTTTGCGTTGTGCTTTATGCATGCTTCTATAATTAATTGTCTTTTATTATTCATCTTTGGGTATATGAACTGTATTTTGTATGCTTATTTTCTTTATTGATGTGTAAACTATCCATTTTATTTTTTACTGTAATTAGTGGATATCAGACAGCCTATAAATATAATTGAAATTTTAATTTCTAAGTGTTAATAGCTAGGAAAATATAATAGTTCTTGATTCCTCCTTCTATAAGATCAGAGAATTTACATGCCTTTATATCCATTCTCCTCTATCCTACTTCATTTTTATGACTTAAAAAGTAATTTAATGTTAATGTCTTAACAGATAATTTTGTTGCCTTTTTCTTTCAAGAATACTTTTGACATTTATATTCATTCAGTTAACAGTTTTTTAAATCGAGTTTCAATATATTTCACCAGTATTGTTTACCAGAAAGCTGATTTTTGTTTCTGAATAAAGTAAATCAATAAATGCTTAGGTACTTCAAAATTCAAAAATATTTCTATAGCCTTCACAAATGATTAACAATTTAACTGCATTTAGAATTTTCAAATAATTAAGTCCATTCAAAACTTCGTTGACATTGATCTTAAGTTTTCTGGGGAATCTCTAGCTAATCTGATCTTGCATTAAAAAAATACAGCATTTTATTAGGTTACTTTTTTCTTCATTTAATAATTTAAATTCAGATATTTATCTAGTACACTACAGGTGTAGGCATTGACCTGAACCATTTTGCTCCTCAGACGTACTCATTCTGTACTCATTTGTTCTCTTGAATGTTTGCTCTTTTTTACCTGCTTGAATTTTGTTTATAACTTTAGCTTGTGAAAACTTGCTGTTTATCAATGTAACATCTGAAAAAAGAAAAAATCTCTATACATTTTTCTATGTAGTTTAGGTGAACTTAGCTTTACTTCCAGCTTACTAATTGTGTGTGTGTCTGATTTTCAGTTCTACAGCATACTGTTTCTTTATTTATTGTGATGAGAACATTTAACATGAGATCTACCCACTTAGATTTTTCAGTGTACAGCACAGTATTGTTAATTACTGATTGTTAACAGATAAATATTTGGCCAAAGGTAACAAGTTTAATTACCTTTCAACTATTTTTTAAATATCTTTATTGAAATATAATTAACATCACACAATTCACCCATTTAAGTGCACAATTTAAAGGCTCTTAGTATAATCACAGATATGTACAGCCATCACCACAGTCAATTGTAGAACATTGTCTTTGCCTTAAAAAAGAGAGCCATACCCTTTAGCTATCCCTCACTATCCCTCTGTCCCAACCCTAAGCTATTAATCTATTACCTATCTCTATAGATTTGTCTTTTATGGACATTTTACATAAATGGAATCATATAATATGTATTCTTTTGTAAATGACTTCTTTCAATTAGCATAATGTTTCCAAGGGCCATCTGTGTTGGGACATATATCAGTACTTCACTCCTTTTTATGGCCAAATAATATTCATACATGGGCATGAACTTTGGTTATGCTTTCACTGATTGATGGACATTTGGATAATTTTTACTTTTTGATTACTATGCTGCTATAAACATAGTGAACAGGTTTTCATATGGGTGTATGTTTTCATTTCTCTTGGGTATATATGGGGGAGTGAAATTGGCAGGTTATATGGTAACTCTATGTTTAACCATCTCAGGAATTTCCAGACTGTTTTCCAAAAGAGCTGCATCATTTTATGTTCCCACCAGCAGTCCATTAGTGTTCCAGTTTCTCCTCATCCTCACCAACCCTTAATATCCTCTGTCTTTTTAATTATAGTCAGCCACGTGAGTGTGGAATGGTATCTCATGTTTTTAAGTTGTATTTGATTAATGCCTAGTGATGGTGAGCATCTTTTCATTTGTTTGTTCATGATTTGCATATCTTTATTTTGAGAAATGTTAATTTAAATTTTTATCCATTTAAAAAAAGGAGTAATTTGTCTTCATGGTGTTGAATTGCAAGATTTTTAAAAATATACTCTAGATACGAGACCCTAAGCAGACATATGATTAGCAAATATGCTAATTCTGTAGGTTTTCTTCTCTCATTCTGTAGGTTTTCCTTTCACCCTCCGGATAATGTCCTCTGATGCACAAAATACTTTTTATTTTGAAGTTCAATTTATCTGGTGTTTTGTGGGGGTTTTTTGCGTATGTTTTAGGTGTCATATCAAAGAATCCATTTTCAAATCGAAGATGATAAATATTTACTCCTGTGTTTTTTTGAAGTGTCTTATAGTTTTAGCTCTTATATTTAGGTCTGTGACCTATTTTGAGTCAATTTTTGCACCTGGAGTGAGATAGGACTACAGCTGTATTCTGCACTGGATGTTGCCCGCCACTTGTTTAAGAGGCTGTATTCTTTCTCCAGTGGTCTTGACACCCTTGTTCAAAATCAATTGACCACAAGTGTGTTTGTGTATTTTTGGATTCTCAATTCTATTCCAATGGTCCAAATGCTATCTGTATGCCAATATCACACTGTCTTGATTTAGTAACTTTGTAGTGTGTTTTAAAATTAGAAAGTGATTGGCCTCCAACTTTTTGTTTTTCAAGATTGTCTTGGCTTGTGGTCACTTGCAATTTCATATGAATTTTAGAATCAGCTTATCCATTTCTGCAAAAATAGTCTTTGAGATTTCGATAGAGATTGCATTGAATATTTAGTTTGTTTTGAGGCATATTGTCATCTTAATTATATTAAGTCCTCTCCATTTACTTAGGTATTCTTTAATTATTTTCAGCAATATTGTAGTTTTCTGAGTACCAGTCTTGTATCTCCTTGGTTAATACTTATTACTAAGTATTTTATTCTTCATATTGCTTTTCTGAGTGAGATAGTTCTCTTAATTTCATTCTTGTATTGTTCGTTGACAGTACACAGATACACAAATGATTTTTGTATATTGATTCTGTATCTTGCCAAGTTGCTGAACTCATTCATTACCTATAATAATATTTTAGTGGATTCCCTGAGATTTACATACAGGGTGGGGAGAAAGTAAGTTTACAGTTGTTTGTATTAAAAAAAAAGACACGCAGTTTAGATGATTATAATAGCTCTATTAATTCTGTGTTTTGAGTACTCATAACTGTAAACTTCCTTTTGTCCCACCTTGTACATTCAAGATTATGTTCTCAGAGAACAGAAGCAGTTTCACTTATTCCCTTCTGATATGAATGCCTTTTATTTCTTTCTAGCCTGGCTAGAACTTCCAGTGCTATGTTAAAAAGAAGTGGTGAAAGCCATTATTTTCCACTTGTTTCTGATCTTAACGGGAAAACATCCAGTGTTTCAACATTAAGTTTGATGTTAGCCGTGTGTTTTTCATGTATGCCTTTTATCAGACTGAGGATGTTCCCTTCTATTCTTAGTTTGTTGAGTGTGTTTGTCATGGAAAGGTACTGGACTCTTTTAACTATTTCTTACCACATCCATTTTAATTTCAATATCTTACATAAAAAATTAGATAAATGGTATAAAGTAAGCTTTCTTACCATCTAATCTTTGACTTGTTAAAGATACTCTGCATTTTTTTAAAATTAGTATGATTCCAAAACGAATTTTTCTTTACTTCTTCTAATTTTGATTGATTTTCTTTATATTTTAAACACTGTGGTACTCTTTTAAAAAATACTTACATTGGCTCTTTGGCTTTCTTCCCCCACCCCACCCCCACCCCCAAATTTGAGCAAGGAGAGGTCAGTTTTTCAGTATGTGAGTATATATGTTCTGTTTCCACCCTGTGTGCTGTTACACTTCCTCATCGGTCTTGATTTAGAAGGGTGATTTTAATGCAAAGGCTCTTCCAAGGTCTGTGTCCCACGCTCACTCCCTTACTGTGCTTCAGAGCCCAGGAGGGGTTTCTAGCTTCTAATGATAGGCTCTCTGATGGTGGGGAAGAGGATTTGTTTCAGAAAACTTTGGAGATGTTTGTGCACGTGCCCTGAGCCTGCCTCCACTGGACAGCACCTCAGGTGCCCTGCCCCAGGGCTGCAGCCACATCCCAGGGTGCAGTCCCCCACGACCCTTGCAGCACCATCCCTGAGTCCCAGTGAGCCATTAGATTAGGGGCAGACTGACAGGTGCTGACTCAAGGATGAAATGAATGGCCTTGCTTCCCACCTCCCAAAAAATGCAAAAGATTTTTACAAAGGGGATGTGGGGAATGAGCTGACTGCTGCTGTCATCATCAAAAGACCCCAGTCTCTGATATTAGGCCAAAAGTATTTATCAGTGCTTCCTGTGCACACTTTTCTAAGTGCCTCACATGTATTAGTTATATAGTACTTATAACCACTGTATCATTACATTTCACAGATCATGAAATTGAAACACAAAAATGGTAACTTTCTAAGGCTATGCAGCTACTGAGTGTGAGGTCAGCATTAAACCCAAGCCTGACCCTTCTCCTTTAACCATTCTATATCTATCTGTATTGTTCTATCTTATCTATCTATCTATCTATCTATCTATCACCAATCTAGTTATCTATCCAGTCAGATAATAGATATAAACATATACCATTATGTACACACACATGCACACATGCATGTCAGCAACACTTCTTCCTTTTCTCATCCTTGTTCTCCTCTGCCCTGTACAGCTGAGTTCTGAGAGGCCAAAAATTTTTGGCCTATACATTCTCCTTATGGTCAGACTTGTTCTGAAGAACACCTCTAGTTTCCTTTACTCTTGGAATTTTGTATCACTTGGGTATTTTTGTGAATATTTCAATGAAGAAAATGAACTCAGCCTTACTAGCTCTCATATGAACTGGGAAGTCCTAATGGAATTCATTACATTTAAACTTGATCTTAATGACTGTACTTATTTTGCCCGTGAGAAAATCAAAGCCCAGAATGATTAGGCAACTTCCCCAAGACATAGAAATAGTGATGGCCAAGCAGGATAAGAACCTACCCTTACCTGGTTTGTTCCCCACTCAGTTTAGCCAGGTAAACTGTCTAAGAAACTGCCGAAGTAAAAAATGAAGCTGTCTTTCCTAACCTGCTCCCAAAGGTCCATACATCCTCAAAAGCCACAGGCAATATTTAGTTGGATTCTATTTAGCCTGTTTGATTTCTTCGTACATGGGAGAATTGAATGCAGACCCTTAACTGAGATTTTTTTCAAATTAGGCTGGGTAACAGATGTCTTTTCGAGCTCTTTCATTTGACATCCTATTAATTTTTTTTAAAACTCCCATTGTTTTACTCTTGACAGACCTGTTATGTGTCAGATGTGAGACAAATGTACATGTAGAGGAAGCTTCCCTAATAAGCTGGATTTGCCTCAGACGACTGAGGTTATATAAAAAACAAAGCCAAAGTGCACACACCAAGACATGCACCTCCTCGTAAATTTCTCTGGCATATTTAATTGACTTCTGGGTTAGATTGTATCAAAACCTGTGATAAGTTGTTAAGGCTGTGGCCTTAATGATGCCCTTGGCATCTCCTTCCAACATAGAAGTTCTGCCACTGGGGAGAGGTGGCTTCTGAGCACATGGGTGACAGGGCCTCAGGGGCAGCCCAGCTTGGGTCAGCAGCCTGGGCAGCCTGCCCTTTATTACACGTGTAAGCAGTGTGTACATTCCTGGTACCATCAATTATGGTAAACCCCAACAATTTAGACTTTAGCCCCTTAATAAAAATCCTCTGAATTGGTTTTTAAAAGTCAGGCTCTTGTGGCAGAACCAAGTAGGAGAGAAAAGAATGGAATAATTGGAAGCTGCTGTCTTTTCACTTCCCACATAAAATTATTTGAAGAGACAGGCCAGAACTTTAAACAGGAATACCAAGAAAAGTTGTAATTTGGATGTCGGTTGTTGTGACTTTAGGGTATGTGCTTAAAGGACTTCCCCTACCTCTCTCTCTGTCTTTTCTCAGACATACTTCAATGACAATATCCTTACCCTGATACGGACCCTGGTGACTGGAGGAGCCACACCGGAGCTCGAGGCTCTGATTGCTGAAGAGAATGCCCTTCGCGGGGGCTACAGCACCCCCCAGACGCTGGCCAATAGGGACCGCTGCCGCGTGGCCCAGTTAGCGCTGCTGGATGGGCCCTTCGCGGACTTGGGGGTGAGTGTACTGCACAGAGGTCTCCTGAGCCTGCTCTTGGGTAATACCTCAGTCCAAGTGAACTGGGTGCCAGACAGGACAAACTAAGCATCTGCCTTTTTAAAAAATATTTTATTTATTTATTTCTAGAGAGAGGGGAAGGGAGGGAGAAAGATAGAGAGAGAGAGAAACATCAATGTGTGCTTGCCTCTTACACGCCCCCAACTGGGGACCTGGCCTGCAATCCAGGCAGGTGCCCTGACTAGGAATGGAACCAGTGACCCTTTGGTTCACAGGCCTGCACTCAATCCACTGAGCTACACCAGCCAGGGCAGCATCTGTCTTTTCTACCTTCTAAAGTAAATAATTATAAGAGGTGACATTTACAGTTTACTATATATCAGGTACATGTTTTACATGTAATCATTTTGATCCTTGTGGCAACCCTTTGATGTAGGTTCTATTATCAGACACTTTAAGGAAACTGAGGCTCAGAGAGACTGCAGATAGGCTCTATCAGGAATTTGCATCAGGAACCCTGGCTTCAGAGCTATGGCTTATTCACTCCCTGTAGGTATCTTCTACCAAGAGATAAAAGACAGCAGGTGATTCCAGCACACAGGCACATCTGTGAACATTTTCTACAGGGTCTTAGCATAGCTCAGAGCTACTTAACCCCAAATGCACATTAATAGCCCATGAGGAGCTTTTGCAAACCACTGAGGGCTGTGCACAGCTCCCAGGTTTCTGAGTCTTTGTATCTGGATAGGACCCAGGCATTGACAGTTTTCAAAACACCACTAGTAAGTATCCACATCCGCTACCACTGGCCAAACAGTAACATCTCATGTGGATCCTTTAGTGTCTCTAGTTCCAGATCCAGGTAGTCTACTTTCTGAGGCTGGAATCAGTTACTCTCCTCCATGCCTCCCTGCCACAGAGCTGACCAATGCCTCCCTTTGGGTTCCATGCACACCAGCCTGATTGAAGCACTTTGGCAGAAGTATGCAGTCTTGACCATTCCCAGCCCTACTCCAGAGATGCATTCAAGGGGTGGAGCTACAAGTCTTAGGAACAAATAAACCCACTGCACAAACAATAGTATTGCCCAATGAAAGGGGTACCTCCATTTCTTCTGAAGCTCTGATACTAACTTGCACCATATCTTAGTTTGGTTATGGGCAGGAATATATGTTAGACTGGACTTTTTTGAAACGCAGCTTCTATAACTAGTGGCTCTTTTAACTATCATTTACTTAATGGTATATTTTTAAAGGGACCAAGACTTGAAATAATGGTAAGATTTGGCTCTGCTTGTATTCTCTAATATCATGCCTATATGGAAATCCCAAAGACAGGAAGGGCAGATGAAGTCACTTTATTCCCAGTGAAATCATTCTTCAGTGCCCTTCCTGTAACGCCTACCTGAAGGCAGCATTTCCAAGTGAATGAATTTGCTTTCACATTCCACATCAGGCTCCAGACCCTTGGAAGGTGATTGTGAACTGATTAGAACTGTGAATTCCAGTTATTCAGCCTACAGACCTCCAGCTCCTGGGGAAACATTTTCTCTTCCACTCTTGCCATCTCTGAGGTCTGTAAATTGTGCTTTTCACACAGTTCTTACCTGAAAGAGTTTGTCACCATAGTACCTAGTGGTGTCTTTTCTTCTTGCAGTGATTTTAATTATCACTCAAGCAGTTTTGACAACGCAGTCAGATCACAGTGATTACGGCCATGCTGGGGCTAAACACAATCATCATTTTGCAGAGCTGGTTTCTTCTCCTTAGCTGAACATACAGCTGAGACCTTCAAGCTTTACACCCTCACTTAAAGTGAGGGAGAGGTGCGGTCTCCTCAGGGCTCTCATTGCTACCGATGGAAAGTGAGAGAGAACCAGGGGAAAACCTCACTATTATCAATTCCAAAAAATATTGGGTGTAGGCTGTTAACCACGTTGACTTTTTCATCTACAGTCCTTTGGTACAGACCCTCCAACTCCAGAGACACCAAACAAGCCTTTGTGAAAAGGCCATTTCCCCCTGGACCTCTACTTGTAAGCCAATAAAAATGATGTTTCTCTCTGATCTTTTGTGGTCTCCTAGGATGGTGGTTGTTATGGTGATCTGTTCTGCAAAGCTCTGAAAACGTATAATATGCTTTGTTTTGGAATTTATCGTCTGAGAGATGCTCACCTCAGCACCCCCAGCCAGTGCACGAAGAGGTGAGTATGTTTCCACTCTGCTCCCCTACCAAAATGCAGCATGACAAACAACCCTCCTGTCCCTCATGATGAAGGCAAAGGCCTCTATACATTCTCTCAACGCACAAATTACTCTGCTCACATTCAGTCCAACACTGAGTTATGGGAAGTTATCTTTCTTTAATTACTAATAACAGATGTAAAAACATTGTGGGAAGATTTCAAGTTTTGTAGAATAGTTCTATCACCTAATTACAGACGTATGAGTAGAAGCATCTCCTCCGAACTCTAGCTACCTGGATAGTTCTGTAGGTCCCTAATATAGATATATTTCATATTGCTAGTATTTAAGATAAATGATTCCTTTGCCACATCTTAGATGCTTATATTTTTAATATATTTTTAATTGACTCATTTACTGTTATATATTTGTTTAAGAAAATTATATTATCACCTGAAGCAGAAAAAATAACAGTTTATGTTGGCTAGTTGTATTGCTCTAATATGCATCAAGATAAATTCATAGCAGCCCAAATTAAGAGTACGTTCCAGAATTATCAAAATCACTGTGTGTGCATGTACCCCAGGTAACAATGCTATGGAGTTGAGTGTTTCTCAGCCCTGCTTGAATATTAGAATCACTGGGTGTACTTTTAAAAAAGACTCTGATTAGTCTGACTTAACTGGTCTGGAATGAAAATAAAATGTTTTAATGCCCAGAGATTACAGAGTATAGCCAGAGTTGAGAATAATTGCTGTAGACCAGTGGGTTCTCAAAGTTTAGTGAACATGAGAGTCACCCGCAAAGCTTATTAAAACACAAACTGCTAGACCTCATGCCCAGAGTATCTGTAGGTTTGGGGTGGGGTTGCTTTAAGAATTTGCATTTTTAACAAGTTCCCAGTAATGCTGATATCTCTGGCTTAAGGATCATACTTTAGAGATTCACTGCTGTAGATGAAACTGATTTTTTTTTTTTTGAAAGTCATGTCTGGTGTTAATCAAAGGAAGCCTGATCAAAGTGAGAACAGTTAAAGCGGGACTGACTCATAGACAAGGAGGTGTTTTATGTTCTTCCGTTTAGTAAAATACCCATCAAAGTTGATTTTTAAAAGGTAAAGAGTGAGGAAGGACTAAGAAGATGCTACATTATGGTAAACAAACATCCTGTGATGTGTGTCTAGGATTGTCAGAGCATTCTAGAATGAAAGACAACACAATGCAGTCCATGAAACCTCCTGCATGCACTTGGGCTACTCAGGATCAGAAGGGAACTTGACATTATATTTAAAGGGGCACATAGATCATAGGCAGTGCAGTTTTGTTTTCCCATTACCAGCACTGATTAAGCATCTTGGGATGGCACAACTCATGCTGGTCTTTTCTGTTGAGCTAAACAGAGGAAGATTCCGTTCAACTTGGAAGATAATTTTTAAGTCCTTGGGCCAGCAGCTGTAAGTCCACCTTCCAGAGCTTCCAGTAGACCTCCTTTTGATTCAGAGAGAGGTGAAATTTCCATCCAGTCATCCTCATTCTATGACCTCTTTGTTCTCCCCCACCAGGTATGTCATCACCAACCCCCCCTACGAGTTTGAGCTCGTGCCGACGGACCTGATCTTCTGCTTAATGCAGTTTGACCACAACGCCGGCCAGTCCCGGGCCAGCCTCTCCCATTCCTCCCACTCGTCCCAGTCCTCCAGTAAGAAGAGCTCCTCCGTGCACTCCATCCCGTCCACAGCAAACCGACCGAACCGGCCCAAGTCCCGGGAGTCCCGAGACAAACAGAAGTACGTGCAGGAAGAGCGGCTCTGATATGTGTATCCACTGCCACCATGTGTGAAACTGTATCTGCCACTCATTTTCCCAGTGGGTGTTTCCAACAGTAACTTTCCCCGTTTTCCCCTGTAGTCCCCCCTTTTTTTACACATATTTGCATATGTATGATAGTGTGCATGTGGTTGTCATTTTTATTTCACCACCATAAAACCCTAGAGCACAACAGCAACTAAGCAGAAGGACCAAAAGTTATTTATGATTCTAGGGGGAAAGTAACCCAAAGGCATGCTTCAGACATAAGTAGCTCACTGCGAGAACAAGGTCGCAGATGAGCAGAGCACTTGCACCCCATGTCAGTTAGGCAAAGCAAGTTGACCTACTTAATTTAGTTCATGTAGAAGAAAAGTTCATTCTGATTTTTCAGGATTATTGGGGTGCTTTGGGTTTTGATTTTGTTGTTTTCCTTTCTTTTTTATATACACACAGTAATATATATACGTGTTTATTTGAAACAAGCAACTAAAAAGGAACAAAAACGTATCTAATGTTTCCACTCTCTGGGCCGAAGGATCGCGAAGCTTTTGAAAAGCTTTCGCCATTTGTGTAGATGATGATTAAGCACCTGCTTGTTGTAAGAGAACAACCGAGGGGTTTTTTTAGCTACTAACCAAGGGCTATAGTCCCAGAGCTGGCTTCCTTTGGGAGTTCAGATGAACATTTCTACCCTTACTGTGGAGGAAAGAATAGTATTCCATTCGTGGATATATCAAATTCTAGTCATTTAATTTAAGTGCAAAGAGGTTTGATTGCATATTAAATTGTTATTCTGTCTCCTTACGCTGCCATATGAATAGCTATTTTTTTCTTTCACTTTTGACATTTGGGATGAAAAGCCATATGTATCATAAATATCAGATGTAAGTCATTAAAAACTGCCTTCCTGGGACTTTTACATCTTTTAAAAGGTGAATTACTTACCTTATGTACAGAATAAATAATGCTCAGGAAAGAGCAAGTATTTTTCCACACATTCTCAGGGGACCCTTTCACTCCCCTCTGTTTGATTAGCTAGGGCCCCCATGCCAGGTAGGAGCAAGGGCTGGGTCGTGGTGCAGTGAGAGAACTATAAACCCAGCAGCACATCCGTTTCTGTCTTTTAGGAGCCGACATGATAAATAGGTCAGAATGTGGGGGGGATCAAGCCACAGTTGACCCAACAAAGACAGAAGCCAGCTACCATCTTAAACTGGCGGTGCCGCTGCACAAGGCCGGCTGTCCCAAAGGAGAAAGCTGGTGGGAACATGCCTCCTCGTCAGTTCCTCTGACACAGCCAGTTCACTTAGGCAGGTGAAGGGCAGTCCGAGAGAACTGCTTTTTGTCGTCTTGAGATGGGAGGAGGAAGAGAGTATAACAGTGAGCCAAACACATTTTGGTATAATTTTTTTTTTGTTTTCTTTCTTTTTATCAGTTAGAAGCATGAGAGGAAAGGTAGAAAAATATCCTTTTTTTAGTATACAATTGTCAGATGTTTTATGCATGCAAATCATACTTTGGACAGTGTAGTAGTTGTTAAAAATCGGCCCATTCCATCTCAAAAATTCTTATGTAAATGGACTAGCTCTGAGCTGGTATATGCATATTTGAAATGTTTACTTTAAAAAAAAATCCATCCAACAGAGTAGGGGTGGAGGGGAGGAGAAAAATGTCACTGCTGTACCATCTCTAAAAAGGTGTTTTTATGGTGAATGGTTTGGGTTTAGATTTTGGATCCCCTGTCCCCCCTAAGCATGATAGTTTTGAAGATTTGCTTGCTGTGTGAATTGACAAGCACTTTTACTGACAAAATGGTGAGGCTTAGTCAGAACCTCTACCCCCACACCAAAGACAGGGCCGTGCATTATTCAAACCAGTAAAAGGGTGGGGAATAATTGTATACATGTACATTAAAAAGCCCTATGAGTGGATTTTTTTTTAGATTTTTGTCCCTATATATTGATTTATATATTATGTATAACTACCTATCTTTTTATATATAACTATATAAATATCTCTCTATATATACACACATATACATTTATATGTATACATGTGTATGTGTATATATATATGTATACACACACACATACCCCTAGTTTTGGACCATGAAGAGCTCTTCATGCATTCTTTGCAAAGGAGGTTATAAAGTTATGCCCTCAGAACATTTATAACTATACGAATGTGCCAGTTAAAGTGCTCAACAGGAAATATGACAGTTTAAAAGCATTGTAAAACTCACATAGCTTACTTCTCTCTCTAAAGTGCAACAAGGATGAATAGAATGGGCCAAGGTATGACAATTAATGGTTCTGCATGACCTAGCCACTGCTGGGGGTTTTATTCTATAACGTTGTCCTTGTGAAAACTTTTGTGAAATTAAAAAAAAAAGGAGTTACAAATTTTATTCTGTTATCGGTTTGTTTGTTTTTATTTATATTGTTCTGTTTGTGGTTTTATTTATTTATTTATTTATTTGCTTTTCTTCCCACCCCGTTTCCCTTCCTTTCCCCTTCCTCCTCCTCCCTCCACTTTCTAAATTGCTCAGCGCAATGAGGCTGTGCTGCTGCTACTGCTAGATCTCTTAGAGTTTGTTTTGGTGTTCTTGGGTTTGGGGTTGGGTAATTTGGGGGGAACTTCTCTCCATCTGGCTTGCCTTTAAATCTGCACGTGGCCTCCCTGCCCACCTTGGTACCTTGCTCCAAGTTCAAAAGCATTTTCCCATCAAGATACCCAGCTGCCTCCACTCCTCCCCCCATTACCAGAACCCCAACCCAGTCCCCCATCAGTCTGTCCACATCTCTGTGTTTATCTTGGCAAGACCTACTAAATCAAGTGATGACACCAGGTGATAAACTTTTCTGGAAAATATTTGCAGCTATTCCATTTGGCAAACCTGCTTTTCAGTTAATATTTTATCCTCCTTTCAATTGAAAACAGGAGGTTATTGATAATGAAAGCATTGGTCACCATTATGTTTGATCAGTATGACCCAAAATTACAATTTTTCAACTATATGTTTCAACTCAGTACCTTACACCCAGTTATCTGAGGAGGAACGATTCAGTCTCTATATTACCCAGGTCTCTCCTGCCACCTGCCATTCATACACTTGTTAAATCCCAACCAGAGATTGGGCAGATAGAGAGAAGTAAATCCAAAATTTGTTTTATATACAATCTGTTAGCAGCTCTGATGAGATGATATTGTGATGGGAATGGAGTGGGACCAGACTGTGATATGTGATGAAATTTTGGGATTTTCCCTGGACTTCGGTCACATGATTGAGTTGACTGTATTCGAGCAATGATATATTCAATGATGAAAAAGGAATTATTATTACTTCTATTTTATTAGCAAAAACTACATTATACTTTCCTCAATAGAACAAAGAGTCTCTTCCATTGTTTTCTGTGTAAAACCAAACTTCCCAATCCTCTTTAGGTTCTCCTAGGGAGGACGCATACAAATTTTATGTCTTTCCTCTTCTCTCTCTCCATCAAAAAAAGAAACAAGTAGGTAAGGATAGAAAAGGAAGGAGTTATTTGAAAAGAACGTATATGCACTTAAGAACAACAGCTAGAAACTCAATTATCAGTAACATTCTAGAAAAGATGCAATTTGTAAGCCATTCAGCCCGATATGCTTTAGTCTTCAAAAGGGGTAAACCTGAAAAAGTAAGTGAGTAGACCAGGAGGCTCGAACCTCCTCAGCCTCAAAACACTGATGATAACGAAATCATCACCATTCCTAGTGACTGCCACTCAGGGATCTTCCTAGAGCCCATTCAAATGGCTGAAGAGAAAGCTGGACCCCTGTACGTATATTTAGATTTACACCACAGTTGGGAAAAGTTTCAAATTATGTTATAAATACTAAAGGTTGTGACCTAAAACTTGACTCATAATAGGTGCTCGATACATACTTTGAAATAAATTGACTTTACATATTTTTATATCTTTCATCATTTTATAAATTATCTCTACCCCACTGGCTTATCTTGACAAAAATACAACAGTGCCTGTAGGTGCTTCTCATGTTGGCACTGTCTCGAGCTGGGTGCACAGCTTCTGAGAAAGGGGAACAACAGTCCTATAGCTCAGTGAGCAGAGAGACTGACTGTGCCTTCTGCCAGTACTTTCAAGATCCCAGGTGACCAGAAAAACCTTTTGACTGGCTCTTCTTCAGCATGGGAGAAGCCTAAAGGTGTTTGCATCCCAATAGAGACAATTAAATCAACCTGGCAGGTTCCTATAGCAACAGGCTCCTGAAGGAGAAAGAGGAGAGTAGAGAAACTTCAGGGCCTGTGGAACTCAAGACAGGGCAAAATCAATGTCTCAGTCAGCTTCTTTCAGCCCATCCCTGCTTTGTCATAACATGATAAAGAAGTAGCTGTGGGCACCTGTCACTAACCTGGTTGCCTGTCTCCCAGCAGGAGGTTGCACATTCATTGCAGAGGGAAGTGAGAGGGATTATCTCTGCCACCTGCCATCTGCCACCTGAAAGGGAAGTGTGCAAATGCTGCCCTCCAGGTGTTGAGGGCCAGGAGGGGGCAGTTTGCTCAGCCCAGCAAATGGCAACATTAGATTGTCAGTTAAAGGAGGCAAATACGGTCATAGTGGACAATTGTGAAGAAGTGAGATAATTTTCATAAACAAGAACTGCTCTCATTCTGATACAAGTGATTTTCGTTTCTATAAAATAGCCACAATTTGCCCATGGAGAGGAAAGCAGGCAGTATGCGTGGGTGGGATCCACTGGGAGCCTGGGGGCCTGCAGGGCAGAAGGCGAATGCCAGGCTGCTGCTGAGAAATGTGAGATGTGAAACCACACAGCATTACCTTTTGAAGCCGAGCCCCTCGTTAGCTCTTCCTGTCCTCAACTGTTTTCTCTCTCCGAATGGAATCTTTTCCTTTCAATCCCTTTCTCGCTAAACCTCAGCTTGTGGTAGAGCAAGAAGAGGGCCAATTATTCCAAATGCCTTTGATGATACATCGTCTCCCTTTTAATGCATTCTCCTCTGGGGAGTAGTTATGTGAAAAGGCTAAATCCCACGGCACTGACAACCCACAGAGCCAACAAAGAGACTCAATTTTCACAATGCAGCCTGTTTCTCTGCTTCTGGGTCCCCAGCAGTTATGTCAGCCCAGATCTGGGACCTTTCCCACCAGAGCTTAATAATCTGGGATTGCTTGTGGCTGGAAGAAATGCTGACCCTTATTTTGGACCCTTCAATCTCAGTGATGACAGTAACAGTGAAAGATGGAGATGATTTGCAGGTGGAGTAGGATGCCCGTCGAGCAAAAGCCAGTATTTCAGAGATACAGGTACCACAGGACGGTAGCAGCCCTGACCTCCCCAGGCAGAACACCAGGTCATCCCTTTTCCTCACCTTCCAAATGAAGAGTACGCAACTAAATCCTCCTCTGTTGTCTCTACTGCCACAATCCCCATTCTTCAAGTAATCACCCGCCTCAATTTATACCTTAGTGCTTTACTCCCAGCTGATTTGCAATCATACTGAAAGACACTACCCATCCTAATGTAGTAGCCTCTTTGTGCAAACCTTATACTCAAAGCTAACACATTAGTCATCACCACGAGCCAGATACTCTTCTAAGCACCTTCCATGTATTAGCTGATTCAATCCTTGAGACAACCTCAGACGTAGATACCGTTGGTGTCTTTGTGTGAAAGGTGCAGAATCTGAAGGATAGATTTGTTCAAAGTTGCCTAGACAGGAAGGAGCAGAGTGGAATTTAAAACTGAAGTCTGTAATATTTTTGCCTTTATGGTATAATGCTTTCTTGCTAATATTACTAATAATTACTAGTATAGCCTTCACAGCTCACACTGACTTACCATGTAACTGGACCTGTGGTAAGTGATTCATGGACACCAACCACATTAGGAAAATCCTATCATTAGCCCCATTTCACAGAAGAGAAACTAAAGCTAAGATACATTTCATAATGACTTGCTCAGAGCCATGCAGCTATTATGTGAGAGAGCCAGATCCATTCCAGCTTAACCCTCTGCCCTACGCTGTCTCCTTGACCTACACCTCATTGCCTGTCCACGCTGTCTAGGACCTGTCCAAGGCATGTCCATGGCATGCCTTGGTAGGTGGCATCTGCCAATGGCAGTGTCGGTTCTTTTACCAGCACCTTTCTACAGTTATTTTCCAGGTTTCACCTTGTTCTCCTAGCCCACTTGCCACAGACTGTGTGCAGTGCCACTCCCTGTATTCACAGTGATGACATCATGCATCTCATCTTTAAGAAGCTTATTAACAAATGGGCTCTTTTTCTCTGTTAGGGATAAGGACCTCATGGTCTGACCTATTGCTCTTCTCATCTTAGGGATGCAATGAAATCTAGAGATTTCTTAGAGATTCTCAGAAATCTGGTGTATGGGATGAGGCAAGGAGAGGAAATAAACTCAGGGATTTGAATTTATCCTAGATCCCTACTTCAGCACTCATTGGAGTTGCTTCCGTGAGCACCCTTCCTTATGTCTGATTTTGGAGGCACCCATTGGCGCAGATTCTTTTTTGGAAGGCAAGATTCAATAAACCAAGTGTCATTGTCATTCCTGAAACTCTCTCCACTGGAGCTGAATGACTGGTGATCTTGACGTGTGTGTTCCCATGAAGCCCTTCGGGAGAATCTCTTCTTAAAATACCTTTTCCCTCAGACATTTTAGTACAATGCTCAGAGCATTGATATATTTCCACTTCCTCAACATCCTATCTAACCAAGTTTCCAACAACACATGTACTTATATCTTTACAAGCCATTCAAATTAAAAAGCCTGTCTCTCAGGCATAATAAAAACCTCAGCTCATCACCGGGATGTGCTTTAACACCACTCCTTCTTGTGTTGTGGCCGAGTAGCCAAAACACAGGGGCTACTCTGCTTAGAATTTTTTTTTATGGCAAGAAACTTGAAAGGAAAGAGAAAGAAGCTTACAAGGAGAAATAATTCTCTCTTACAGATAGCAGAAGGAAATTGATATTTTCTCTGCTGTGAAAGGTCAAAATGCCAACTTTGAATTGAACTGGAAAGACTAACTTCTGAACAATTATTGTTGGCAGCAGTTGTAAAAATTTCAGCAAATTGCAACTGTCTTAGGTCTCTCACCCAAAAGACCTGCTTATTTTCATAAGCAGAGTTCACTCTCCCTTCTGACCTGTCTCGCCCAACCTAGCCCTAAATACCTTTGCAAAATCAGTCCCCACCATGGCATGGCCAAAACCAAGGGCAGCCCAGGCAAACAGCACAGGCGCCAGGTTCAGTGCTTCTGAAACTCATTTTTACACATAAACCGTTGGAAAAAGTCATAGTTTGAAATTGTTTCAGCGTCCTGGCAATGCTTTTAAAACCTGATAACCATCACACTTTACTCGTCTCTGAAAGGTTAGCTTAATCGTAGATCACAAAAAAATTGGTTTCCACAAATGCATAATGGTTCATCTATGTCACACTTGAACTAAATGGTTTTTTAAATGGAGCTGAAATTATTTTGATGTGTACACAGTCTCCGGTTTCTATACAACCTTTTTTAACCAGCCCATCAGGAACCTTGCCTCTAAAACCTCATTAATAATTCAGATGTGCTGATGACTTTAAAAGATCTATGGAATTGAAGCTTGGGAGAAAAAAAAAAAACTCTGCTTGACAAAAAGATAAATGAATGTAGAAAGAAGCTGTAGGAGTCTGGCAAGCTGTAGATCATCTCAGAACAGATTGTAACTTTATCATTCTGTCAGGGGGAATAATTTAAAGCACTTAATCAGTTAGCTTCGCTGTGAGGATGTAGCATTATGAATTCCTATCGTCCAATCTGTTCAAATCAAAGTGAACTTAATTATAATAGGTGAGAGAGCCAGAGCAGGAGAGAGGGGGGTGGAGAATAATCCACGAGGCAGTAAGTTTTCTAGGGGGTAAACCGAGCTGCTGAACAAAGGAGAGTTACTAAGCTTTCACTAAGGTGCACCCTAGCTCCAGTGATAGAGCGTTTACATTGAGGGCTCAGTGTACTTGACACAGCGAGGAGAAGGTCTAGACCCAGGAGGAAGAAGCTGGGTGGTCACAAACCTAGATGCTCATCAGAGAACATAGATGCTGAATTTATAAATCACTAGCCAAATGGGGACACACAACACACTCTTTTTCTGTCACATCAAGTGAGCAATTTTTTATTAACATGTGAGTCCAGGGCCACTGACAAGGCAGGTATGAATTGTTCTGGTGGGCAGAAAAGGCGGCTGGAGAGGTCAGGGTCTCTATAACTTTGGGTGTGCTGAGAGCTTTTCCCTTTTTCTTTTCCTAAGCCACTTAATGAGGCATGTGAGTCTCAACTTAGAATGTCCTATTCACCCAGTCTCTTCGTATCTGTACACGTGGCCTATTTTCCAGAAAAATTTCAATCCTAGAAAGAGGTGGGGATGAGGGCTAAGTCTTATAATATAGCACTGAACTGCTAAGAGGATGCTAGGCCATTTGCATTCTCATGCAGGCCCCCAAATGCTCTGACTAGGCACCCTTTCTCAGCCATTTCTGCACTTAGGGTGGAAATGAAATGTTAAGACTTCATGGAGCTTCCTTGTTAACAGCTTGGGTTTTTATATTATGGTCAGTTAAGATAGTGTCGCTAGGAATTGGTTGAGAGCCTTATACCAATAAAGAGTTTTCTTTCTTGAATTAAAAGCCATCTCAAAATCCTCTGAAAACATTGGTTGCTGTTCTGGTTTTTAATCTCATTGGCCTGCAAAATCTGTGAGTTTACTTTAAGGCTCTCAAAACTGGCTTGCAAAAGAACTAGCAGATTGAAATGGTTGAGATATAACTTGAAGTGTTCATTTTACAAGAGAAGCTAAGTAAAGGCTGGGACAAGGAGACCCTGCATAAGATTCTAGATTACTCACTCTGCGGCAGAGACGATTCCCCTTACGTTCCACCCAAATACGTGAATACACAAATCTTTCTTCAGGTACAATGTCTATACCCAGTGTTGGACATGTTTAGCATCTCCTTCCCACCAAAGCTTTTCAGGCCACTAAAGCAATGCCAGAGAACATTGCCAGAGTTTGTTTTCCAACCCCTCTTTATTCTCTGAGGTTCACTCATGGTGCCTCAAGTCCTAATGGCCCATTGGTCATCACTTGCTATGGCAACACAGGTATGTTTCTGGGGTTTTCCCTACATTGCACTGTCTCTCTTAGCATTGACTCACTGTCAGCTTCTATCTATTACCTTTTTGCATTTTTCAATGAACTTTCCAAAGGCTTTACTCTAGGACTAATTAAGCTTCTCATTTTTCCTTTCTTGTTCTCTATCCATTTTGCCCTTTAGCAGAAAAGAAATGGTTTACAGATGAACCGGATAATGCCTATCCCAGAAACATTCAAATCAAGCCCATGAGTACCCACATGGCTAACCAGATCAACCAATATAAATCCACAAGCAGCTTGATTCCACCAATCAGAGAAGTTGAAGATGAATGTTGACTCCCAGGAGACCAGAACTATTTTTTTAAAGCCTGACAAACTTCATAAATGGTGATGTGACTTTTCTTCCTCTTACATGCTGAATCACTGGTGGAAACGTTAGGCTAAGTGAGATTGGCAAGAAAAATAAAGTAGACGGATCTTCCTTTTTGTCTGCCTTGAATATCGCTTCCATGTATTTTGGAAAAGAAAATGATTTCATTTATAAATGAACATACTTAAATAGTTATGTATAGCCTCTAGCATTTTAAATTATTTTTATTTATTAGAAAGAAAATATATTTTTTCTTTTTTTTCATTGTCAAATATCTTCCCTATATCTAAACAATGCAAAATCAAAATGAGTATGTGGCCAGACTCCTTAATGCGTCTTTCTCTTCTTTCTCTTTTCCTTTGAGGAGAATGATGGTCACCACCACAATTAATTGTAACGAAAGGAAATGGATTATTATAAAAAATTTTTAAATGATTCAATGATGTAAACATGTATTTTAGTAAATTCAAAAGAGAAGACAAAAAATGGGCAGGTGAATTTCCTGGATGGGTGTGTATTTTGGCTGCACTGACACCAGCTCTTAATAAATGGAAACGTTTATTTTCACAGTTGAAAGTCATATTTTTGTAGTTTTAGTTTTCATTCTGTATTTCTTATCCCTTTGTTCATATACTGAAAGGGAAGACCTTTGTGCAGCTTTTCTACAATTGCCAGATCAGGTTTACCCAGCCAACTAACAATACCAGGAGAGTTGTGAGCACGCCTGGGAATGTGGAAATTGAGGACCAGATGCACAGGAGACATTGCTCTGTCTATTGTTGTAGTGGTGGGAATTCCTACATGCTGTTATGCTTCTCATTTCATATCTCCAAACTACTCATGCAAGTATTTCAACTATGAAAGGATCTGGTGGGCTTTCCCCACTCCCCAAGCCTCAGAGATTTTAGTCTGAAAGTTTGTAAGCACTAATGAATAGTTTTGCTTAACAAGAGGATATGATAATACATTCAATCTTTTCACTGAATTTTTGTTTAAAAGCCAAAAATTTTCTATAATCAAGGATACAACTTTTGCCCAGATTTTAGCTTTTCAGGCTTTCCTTTAGTCACTGGGACAAAACCCACACACTTGCTACAATAACATACAAAATAATAACAAAAGGAAAGCAACAAATGCACTTAAAACAAACGGTTAGAAATAGGCTTGGAAAACAACCAAGCAGTGAAATCCAATGTATCAGCCACTTCAAACTGTGGTCAAAAGTTTTTTCAGCCATCAGACACAATTACTATGTCTCACGGCTCTGCTGCCACTTGCATGTTCAGTGTACAGTCCTTCCGGCAACTGTTACGTTCCAAATGATTTAGCAAGTCTTTTAACTTCAAAATTATCAATCTTCGGTACAATTATCAGGGTCTCTGGAGAAGCATGGATGTGACAGTGATTTTTATTGTCTTAAAAATGTAAACTGTGGACACTTGAAGAAACCAAACTTACCAAAATATCCCCCAGAGTCCCATAATACCTATTCCATTAATTCTTTAGGCCATGACCCTGTGGTACCTAGTGTGTTAGTGCAAATCAGATCAGAAGCAAGCAATGAAATCACCATGAAAACATATGTCCACTAAGTACTCCAATTACAACATAGGTGAAATGAGCTTCCACCTCTGTCCCTGTGGAGCCAACGTAGTCATGCTTCCACCGTGTAGGCGCCGTCCTGAAGTGACCTGTCAGACTGTGTCGTCACATTTTGTAGAATTAGTTCTATAAAAGTATTGTGATTATAATGTATGTCCAATTGGATTGTTTAAAAACTACTTATAATCAATTGCTAGCCTACTCAGCAGACTAAAATGACGTCAGCAGTCTATATTCAGGCTTATAAACATTTCCTGGTTTCCAACAAAAGTAACGTTGGTTTGTGGGGCAAATCTCTTGCTAGGATTTTACACTTTTCCTGGAAGCCAGGCCTTCTTTTACATGAGGATTTTGCACTGGGGTCACCTTGGCACATTAACATCAATCCACACTCTTCTTTCCTTCATGAACCCTGGGGGTCTCTTCTTCACTCTTGTTCCCACAACCATTTCTGAATTTGTCCTAACTATTCGGTCTCCTCTGGCAGGTGATGATGGCCACCTAAATGGTCTTAGGGACTTAGACGACAGAGTCCCATGTCCACTCCCCTCCCTCCTCTCTCCACATGAAGTCAGTCTGGAAGCAGACATGTAAACTCCAGGCCCATCAATACTAGAGATTTGAATCTGAACTTAAAAAAACAAAAACAAATGGCTAAGATGGTTCTCTATGGTACAAGTATTCCCCCCCACCAAAAAACTAATTAGTAGGAATCCAGGTTCTTCTAAGGTGGAGCAGGAAGCTCATGCTGTTTCACCTTTGTAATAATGAGTTGTTCTGGGCCAGAAAATAAAATGAGGCATGCTTTTAAAAAAGTGTGCAAAATGATTGATTGGTGGCTCCTTTGGTGAAAGTTGCTTCCTGGTAGGTTGAAAGTGAAATGAAAACAGAAACAAGAGTGAATGATCACTGAGGGGCTCAACAGAATGCCAGAGCTCTTGGTTTGTTTCGATTTGTTGAGCTCTCCGGCCCTGACGAAGTGCTCACCTCACCCCACCATGAAAAACTCATCTTTCTGGATAAATTCAGTATAGACCAGTGATTGTCATCTTTGGTACAGTGTTATAAGGCTCTGCTCTCTTATCTCAGTTTGGGGTTCAGAAAAGCCTTTTTCCCCAACTAAAGTTTCTTGGGTGCATTGGGAATCCAAGACACACCAACAGGCTATTTTAAAAACAGAAAACACTTACTTATAAAGGCATTGTCCTGTCACCATCTTTCTTTTTATACTTTTACTTTCACCTGAGAAATTTTATATTTTAAAATATCACCTTGAACCAATATAAAATACCATAAACAGAAATGATTGTAACTAAAACATGTTGGGGGACACCCAGAAATTCTTTCCCTGGAAAGGTTGGGACAGCTTTTGTACAAAATGTAATTGAACATTTTAAGTAAACTGGGAATTCAAACTGTTTATTTAGGACTGGAAAGGGGGAAAGTGATAAAGCATAAGAAAATTGGATATATTTTCATGTGAAAAGATGAGAGTCTAAATGTCCTACTGATGGTTTCATTGAAGGTTCTAGAACTACAACTACAAATAACTAGCTATACATTTTGAAAATGTCCTTTAAACTCCCTGAGTTCCAGTGACCTCTTTGTAAATGAGAGTGATTCATTGAGATGACTCTAAGGTCCTTTTGAGATCTGAGAGGACATGGTCTAAGTTAAGAATGGGAGCACGGGAACCAGCCCTTGGAGACAATCTTGTCCTGTGCTAGACTGGTGCTCCTCCTTGCTGTGCATTTTCTGCCCTGGACACCGTAGCAGTTAGGTTCATTTTTCTGCTTTACAGTTTGGAGTCTCTTTAGGTTCAAAACACAAATTTCAAAATTCATACTCTCCTGAATCACATTGATTAGATTCTTCTGTGTGTTCCTGGGGCGTTCTTTGCAATCTCATTCCTGCCTGACCTTTTTCTTGGTTCAATATTCTGTTTTGGTCAACCCTTTCACCTCTAACCCATATCTCCAATCTCCAGTATGTAGTTTGAGGCTCATGAATACTAGGTTCCTGAGGTTTCCATCATTTTTTATTTCTGCATTCACATCTGGGCTTTAGGGAATAATCAGTCTTACTTCTTACTTTATTCCATATTCTCTGTTTATTTAATATTTTTTTCCTTTCAGTTGTACACTGTCTCTTTGCTACATTCATAAGTCTAGTTTTGACCTATCATTTTTCATTGTTAAAGAGAACCTCAGTAAATGACGCAAGGAAGGGAGGTATAAAAGGAGGAAAAGATGTAGAAAGAGAGAGGAAAAAAGAATATCAAACCAAGTGACTGGGATGTGAGCCACTTCACTCATCGGAGACTAAGGAAATCCAGTCAACTTGGACATAGAGCTCCAGTGCAGAATCTGTCTACTTTTTATTCTTTCCCTGTAGCCTGTCTATTTTCTGTTCTGTTCCTATTTGTTGCCTTTGGAGTGGTAGTAAAATCACCAATTACTGTGGCCCATGAAAAGGCCTTTACTATTTAGGGCTTGACTTACCATCTTTTAAAAACAGAAGGAACTGAGAATTCACTTATAACTTACCTGGTTAATTACCTTTCAGCCCTTCCTCTGCTCATCCCATGTGTGAAGGGCAGTTTTTTCCATTTAGAACAGATGATTTAACATTCAAATCCCATGTCTATTTGAGGAAGTGAGGTGGCCCTCTGGATTTATTTATGAAAAAACAGTAATTAGAAATGATTTCCAGCCAGTTTCTACCAGTGTGACCATATTGGTTGTTTAAGTGAAGTCTGTTTTGATTGGTTGTTGCCCATGCAATAACAGTTGTTAATATTTTAATAATTGCTGTATAATAATTCAAATACTTTAATTTTATTTCCAATTTGTTATCTCTATTGTAAGCTTGTTAGGAACATATACAGAGAGAAAGCAGCATGTGTGCCTGATGTAGCAGGTCCCCTACAACAGTGGAATGTTCCATGATATCACAGCCTCATGTGGTTCGACTAGGAAGCAGTTTTAGGTTAGATTATCTGTACCAGACCTTCATTTTTGTACCTTGTTTTATTTAGAAAGAAAATGGGCCTGAAAATTCTGTATCTAAAGATAAGTTTAACTCAAGACATTGGTCAAGGAGCTGGGAAGGAAGAACAAAAACAAAAAGATAAAAACAGCATTTTAAAGCACCATCAGCCAGGAGCATATGTGTCATGGCAGGAGTTAGTACTCTGGGTTGAAATGAATGAGAGGTTGCATTGACCTCCATGGGCTGGGAAAAATACAGAGGAATATAATGCTTGATGGGTTTTGGAAGTATTTCAATAAGCAATAAGTGACTGGAGAAATGTGTAGCGTGAGGGTTTTTCAGGGAGAGGGGGTTTAATGGGCCATAGCTCATTGGTAAGAATGTGATTTCCATACATAGACCATTTTGTCTATGGGGACGAGTTCACATAGGAGAGCTGAGGAAAACTAAGAGGAGATTTCCTGGAAGGGACTAGAAAGTAAATAGTTTTAAAGGCCAACCTAAGAGATTGAGACTTATTTTAAAAAGTCATGGAAAGCTACTAAGAGTTTTAAACAGAATGATGAACACCAATGCCTATGTATCGGTCAGGTTAAAAGTTTTGAGATTCAGTTCCTCCTGGAAGTCATCATGGGAGTGTACACAAAGATGAACATTTTCTCAGTAGCAGTGAGTTCTCAGGGGTGCACACTCCAAGTCAACACGAAACATTCTAAAGCTCCTGTCTTCCTCCAATATGTGTTATGGGTCCTGATAACTATAGCAGCTTAGTTGGAGTTGTAGACGCTGGCGTGTGGGCTGGGAGTTGGGACAATGACTATAGTCCTGGAAAAGGTTCTTTGTGAAAAGAACACTGAATTTGGAGCTCAAGGGAAGAAACATGTAGAGGGATAGAAAAGAAAACAGGAAGGGGGGCCTGCAAGCGCGGGCAGCTAAGAAATACATTGCATTAACCCAGCATGGAAGAAGCTGAGAGCTTCAAGTAAGAGAAGGCATCACATGCGTAAGGAAAAGTGTGGAAGAGAGGGTAGGTTATAGCAGACCTTGTAGATTTGCAAACCAGGTCCACAGAAGTTAGTTGTAAAAAGGGGAGCATGGCTGAATTCTCCAAGGGAGGAATTGCAGGCATGAAAAATCAGCTGTCAGAAGACTTTTAGGGGGTTACCCCCATGTTTTTAGGGGCTAAAAAGAGTAGGATTAGTTGACACTCTTGGGATAGAGGACCTAGGGTACTCCAGAACCAGGAAAATGAGAAACATGAGAGGGAAACTTTAAGATGGAGAGGTTGGAGATGAAGGGTATTAGAGATCATGGCTCATAAGTAAAAGGACTCACTTGACAAGGCCAGGAACTTTGTTTATGTGTCAAAAGACCTGGCCAGGGTAGGCATTCAGCCAGCCATTGTGAGTTACTTTGGATGCCATGGGCAATGGAGGTTGGACAACTCTTCCAGATCCCTTCTTCCTGGAGAAGGACTCAGAAGAGAGGACCTCTTCTTTCACCTCCCTGTTCATGTCACTCCATTCTTTCTCACCCCCTAACTCAAGCACACACACTGGTGCTTTGGTTTCAGGCTGCTTAAGTGCTATAATCATTTTGCTTTGGTGGCTTTTCTTGACAGGCAGCACGAGAAGAGTATTTCCTGGCCTGGTGAAAACTAACATTAATTTCTAGGTAGATTTTAAATTTTAAAATGTTTCATTTGGTCTGTTTATCCCCTTGAGCATTTCTGTGTTTCCTCTCCTCCACATTGCCCTTCAGCTGAATAGGGACGAAGTGACAGCAAAGCTGTGTTAGGAAGCAGTACCAGGCCCATTGCTCAGAATCTCAGAAATGTGGACAGGGCACTAACACGTGCCTGCCAGGACAAACCAGAGTTTTCCTCACATAGGATTCAGGATTAATTTGAGATGGTAGCCAGCAGGGCGGATAGATCCCCACTTCCACACTGAACCAAAGCCCTGGCCACCCCAGGCAGGCCTGCTCCCCTTCTCCTTCTGTTGAGCACAGCCTGAGAAACATTTGACCAGAACTGAAACATTTCAAATGTAAACCAAGATTGGCCTGGAAATCTTTATTTAAAATGTTCCATTCCTAGGTGGCACAATCACTTCCTGCCTAAAACTTCTGGCCCGCTTCCCACCACCCAGATCCTGTAAAGAAACTTGCCCCCACTTCACACCAACACCTGCACTCAACATTTCTTCAGGGGACAAAGTAAAAAAATATATGCTTACACAGAGGTCAGCCTACATGTTCATTAAGGAAGAAGAGTGTGGCTTATTCATCTGTGTTTTCAACTTTTGATTGTTGGCATTATGATTATGATTACAAATTAATGACTTGACTGACAGGAATTGGAGAAAAGAATACATGCTGGTGCTCTGAAATGATCTACCCAACTCTGTCATCTGTAACAACCAGTGATAACTCTCTTGTCTTGTAAAAAGGGTTTGTACATAACTTGTACATGGTTTCATTTTGTATTTTTCGCAGATTAAAAATTTATGTATTTGTGTTCTAAAATGAGTGTGTCTTGTGTCTCTGTAGCACCCGCATGGCTGTGGGGTGATGAGGGGGCTGAAAATGACAAAATCCCTGTGTTCTTGGCAGGCTTTTTTGCTTTCTCTGATGAAGGCAAAGTTATGGACTGAGAGGATCCATACGCTTGCCTTTCTAGCTTTGGTTACAAATAGATCCCTGCCTCTCCAGGTACACTGTCGGTGGGTGCCAGCCTAAGGCTGCAATGGGCAGTCTGGGAAAAGAAAAGCCACTGTCATTAGATGTGATGCTTGAGAATCTAGCGTGCAGGCCTCTAAAGAAATGGGTAGCCTTCAGTGAGTCACACCTCAGCCACCTGCTTCCAATCTAGTTACAGTTTCTTTACTTTGGCTTACCCAGGACAACCTGCTAAAAGCTTGACTCATCCTGCCCTACACTCATCCCTGACAGAGTGAGAGACAAACTTCATCTCAAGGCAAAAAAAAAAAAAAAAGAAAAAAAAGAAAAAAGAAAACAAACAAAAAAGAAACCTTTTCAAAATTACTGTTGCCATTTCAAGACCATAATTTAAATCTTAAGCAGAATCCTATGAATTTGAACTCTTTCAGGGAGGCTGGACTCCCAACAATAAGTCTGGTCTATGCTGGAGGAAGGGAGAAAAACCTTCCAAGTGTATGTATGTAATGTATATAATGTAGTGACATTTAATGTATTTTAGAGATTCTCATTCGTTCATCAGCCAAGTGTTAACTGAATAGCTATTACGCTGGTGTTCTACCGGGAGTTGGGAACACAACAGTGAATAACACTGTAACCTCAGTCTCCAGTCTGGGGAGGAGTGGAATGAACAAATAAACAAGTTATTGTCATGTATTAAAAACTGATCTATGGGTTAAACACAATGTGCAATTGGGGACATGTAAAAGAGGTACTCATCCATTTGAAGAACAATTTATTAATTGATACTTTCAAAAACAAATCTCTGTCCCACCTAAGCCAATACCAGCCCATACCAGAACAGAGGTCAGCAAAAGCAGGTTTACCTGTCAGAATGTGCCAATTCCTGACAGTCCTTGCATGCCAGTCTCTCAACTTGCCTTCTCCAATATTTGCTAACAAATCTGAATGTTGTTGGGGAATGTAATTGCAGAGCATATGGTCCCCATTAGTTAGGCAAACTCCACTGCCAAATTCGGCTCCAAGGAAGGAGTCTGCATAAAGGATGAAGTATTAGCCAAAGATCGACAGTGACAGAGAAAGCAAATAAAAGAGATGAGACAGTGAGTTACAAAACAGCAGGCTCGGCATCTGCAGCGCAATGAATGTGGAACATATTTTTCTATTTGTTGAGAAAACAATATATGTGAATTTGTGCTAAAATCTCCCTGTAGCAAAAATCAAAGTAGACCATTCACCAGAATCAATGTTAACTGCTTTGCTACGTCAGATAAGATAGATTCTGCCTGCGAGAAAAACTGGGGGAAACAGAATAGACTGTGTGCAAAGGAAATAAAGCATAAACAACATCAACATGTAAATATGGGCTTACTACTATTTTAAATGGTAATAGGTTAGGCATTTGAGAGAAAAAAACAGAATCTGAAAATATAGGCAAAACATCAGAGATGCAAGGTATCTGGAAAGACACAAAGATCTGGAAAAAATGGCCAGGCAAGGTTCAAGCATGGGGTGTCCTGGCGCAGAAGGAAGTTTCCCTGTCCAGTGCAGCCTTTGAAAATTGTGAAGGAAGCAGGCCAGTGCCTGTGCCCCAACCCACCCTTGCAGCCCAAACTGCCGTGTCCAAAGAGCTCAAAAGCGGGCACACCCACTGTCCACCCAAGGCTCTTTGATTTCAGTCTATTATAATTTTCTCACCCACACCTAATTTGACAAATTTTTTTAAAAAAGCAATTTACCTTAATCTGGTCTTTGCAAAAATAACCAATATTGTTTTTGTAGAATCAACAATCTCTTTCTTGCACTTCCATTTCTATTTAATTGAATTGCATGCTACAAAAACAAGTACACATGCTTGAATAAGCTTGGGACTGCTGGTACCCTCAGGTGGTGAAAGCACAAGGAGGCAGGTGGAATAAGGAGCAGTCCACAGGGCATTAAAAGTCAGTGCACCACTGAAAGCAGTGAGCACGTCCACAGGGAGATAGAGAGCGAGCATCAGCTCAGCATCCAACTGGCAAGTAATGCTTGATGAAGAGGGTTTCTAAAGGAAATGATTGGAGATATCTACCAATCTGGGGTGAGCTAAGTGAATGTATGTATGCATCCATTCAATGGAGTACTGGGCACCCAGTAAAATGGGTGAGGTAGGTTTATGTACATCAGGGGTTGAGAAACTATGTCTCATAAACCAAATGTGGCCTGCACCCTATTTTGTAAGCAAAGTTTTGTTCGAACACAGCTATGACCACTCATTATGTATCATCTATAGCTGATTTCCTGTTGTAGTAGCAGAGATGAATAATTGCAACGGGGACTGTATGCCAGGTAAAGCCTAAAATATTTACTGTTTTACCTTTTACAGAAAAAGTTTGCTGACTCCTGGTCTATACTGCATACAGGTAGAAAATATAATGTATAATAGGATCCCTTTTCTGTTAAGTGATTAAGGGTATTTATGCATTTCTTAAAATTTGGAAGTAAAAGGCGAAACCAGAGTATGTTCATAGCAGCACAATTTACAATAGCCAAGTGTTGGAAGCAACCTAAGTGTCCAAAAGTAGATGATTGGATCAAAAAAATCATGGTACATATACACAATGGAATACTACGCAGCAGAAAGGAAAAAAGAACTACTAAACTTCGCAACAGCATGGATGGCACTGGAAAGCATTATGCTAAGTGAAATAAGCCAGGGGGCGAAAGACAAATACCATATGATCTCACCTATAAGCGGAACCTAACCAACAACACAAAGATGCAAGGAAAATATGACCAGCAACACTGAAAGGAAAAGAAATCAACAGAGACAAGAGGGAAGGAGGGAGGGTGGGCGGCGAAAAGGAAGGGAAGGGGAAAGTCAAGGAACATATAGCAAGGACTCATGGACAAAACGAAAGGGGAAGAGCTGAGGGAGGGAAGGAGGGAGGGGGCAAGGGAAAGTGGTGGGGGGGAAACAGAGACAAATGTATTTGAAAAAATAAATTAAAATAAAATTAAAAAAATATATAATACAATTGAAGTGGCCATAATTTCTGTAACTTTTGGGCTGAGAAACAAATTATGAAAAGAAATGTACTTTGTCGATAACCTCAAGTCATCCCATGCTATATGTAATTTTTATTTTTCTCAGAAAGAATAAAGGTTGTCAAGAGAAAAAAAAAGAAACAAAAACAAACAAACAAACAAACAAAAATTTGGAAGGAAATAAGATCAAGCCGTAAACAGTGATTTTAAGTTAGGGCAGAAGGCAGAGGGGGGAAATTAAGAGACATATGAAGGGCTTGTGCTTTTCACTTTATATATTTCTGTTTATGTAGATTGAACATGTGTAATTATCATCAGAAAAATTGCTTAAGATGCTTTTCTTTACAAACCATAAATAAGGGCCCAAGGCCACAAAGGATATAAATAACTTTGCCAGAATGGTAAAGAAATTCTGCTCACTCTGTAGACCATTCCAGGGCTCTAATCTTCATAGTTGCCTATTTTCAGGTGTCCTATACACAGCAGGCAAGCATGAGACACAGGGACATTTTCTCTACGGTCCTGTGTTTGTGGCAATTGTTGAGCTCTGGACCGGCCAGGCCAGCAAGTGTGTGTCTCATGACACAGCAGACTTCTTCCTGCAGTTGCATACCCAGCACTAACACAGCCCCTCTCCACATCAGCAGGAGGTGCCTGCAGCTCTGAGCTGCCCAACTCCACACTCCAAAGCTGCACTTTCCACAGGCCTCGACTGGGCAACACCTGCCTTATTCTATTTTGCAATCTGTTTTATCAAGGGACCTTCCCAATAAAGGATATGCCTCTCAAAGATCTTTACTCATTCACTACTTTAAATAAAAATGAATAAATTAATTAACATAGATCATGCATACCAGTCACACACATGCAAAAAGTATAAATTAAGTAAACAATGAAAGTAAGTCTCTTTCCTATTCTTAGTCAATCCACTCCTATCCCATGGACAATCATGTCTGATATTCTTTTTCACCCTTCCAGAAATAGGTTACACATATCCAAGCACGATCCAAGCATAGCATGCTATATATTTGATATGGTTATTTAAAAACAATAAAATGTTCACATTGTTTTAATCCATCCATCATTCTTTGTAAGGGCTACATAATATTCCAAATAAAAACTAATTTTTTTAGACTTTCTCCTATCTACTAATATATTTTTTTAGATTCGTTGATATTATCAAAGCCTTTTCTAATAGGTATTTATTTATTTGTAAAACTTTTTTCACTTTTTTCTCTTTCTTTCTTTCTTTCTTTCTTTCTTTCTTTCTTTCTTTCTTTCTTTCTTTCTTTCTTTCTTTCTTTCTTTCTTTCTTTCTTTCTTTCTTTCTCCCTTCTTTCTTTCTTTCTTTCTTTCTTCTTTCTTCTTCTTTCTTTTTTCTTTCTTTCTTTCTGTCTTTCTTTCTTTCTTTCTTTCTTTCTTTTTAAATACATTTGTCTCTGCCTCCCCGCCATCACTTTCCCTTGCCCCCTCCCTCCTTCCCTCCCTCAGCTTTTCCCCTTTGGTTTTGTCCATGAGTCCTTGCTATATGTTCCTTGACTTTCCCTTTCCCTTCCTTTTCGCCGCCCACCCTCCCTCCTTCCCTCTTGTCTCTGTTGATTTCTTTTCCTTTCAGTGTTGCTGGTCATATTTTCCTTGCATCTTTGTGTTGTTGGTTAGGTTCCGCTTATAGGTGAGATCATATGGTATTTGTCTTTCGCCCCCTGGCTTATTTCACTTAGCATAATGCTCTCCAGTGCCATCCATGCTGTCGCGAAGTTTAGTAGTTCTTTTTTCCTTTCTGCTGCGTAGTATTCCATTGTGTATATATACCATGATTTTTTGATCCAATCATCTACTTATGGACACTTAGGTTGCTTCCAACACTTGGCTATTGTAAATTGTGCTGCTATGAACATTGAGGTGCATAGGTTCTTTTGTATTGGCGTTTTGGTGTTCTTAGGGTATAGTCCCAGCAGGGGAATCACTGGATCAAAAGGCAGTTCCATTTTCAGCTTTTTGAGGAAACTCCATACCGCCTTCCACGGTGGCTGTACCAGTCTGCATTCCCACCAACAGTGTACTAGGGTTCCCTTTTCTCCACAGCTTCACCAGCACCTGTTGTTTGTGGATCTGTTTATGATGGCCATTCTGACCGGTGTCAGGTGGTACCTCATGGTGGTTTTGATCTGCATTTCTCTGATGGCTAGTGATGCCGAGCATCCTTTCAAATGCCTCTGGGGCCTCTGTATCTTCTCCTTGGAAAATGATCTGCCCAGGTCCTTTGCCCATTTTTTGATTGGATCGTTTGTCTTCTTCGAGTGGACTTGAGTGAGTTCTTTATATATCTTGGAGATCAAACCTCTATCTGATGTATCATTAGCGAATATATTTTCCCATACGGTTGGCTCCCTTTTCATTTTGCTGATGTTTTCTTTAGCCGTGCAGAAGCTTCTTATTTTGATGAGGTCCCACTTGTTTATTCTTTCCTTTATGTCCCTTGCTTTAGGAGACATATCAGTGAAAAAATTGCTGCGTGGGATATCTGAGAGTTTCCTGCCAATGTTCTCCTCTAGGACTTTGATGGTGTTGTGACTTATATTTAAGTCTTTGATCCATCTTGAGTTTATTTTTGTGAATGGTGTCAGCTGATGATCCAATTTCAATTTTTTGCATGTAGCCGTCCAGCTCTTCCAACACCATTTGTTGAAGAGGCTATTATTGCTCCATTTTATGCTTCTGCCCTCTTTGTCAAATATTAGATGCCCATAGAGACCTGGGCTTACTTCTGGGCTTTCTATTCTGTTCCACTGGTCTATGGGTCTGTTCTTGTGCCAGTACCAAATTTTTTTTTAGTATAGTGGCTTTGTAGTAGAGTTTGATGTCCGGTATTGTGATCCCTCCTACTTTGTGTTTCTTTCTCAAAATATCTGTGACTATTCGGGGTCGTTTATGGTTCCATATAAATTTTTGAAATGGCTGTTCTATTTCTGTGAAATACATCATTGGTATCTTAATAAGGATTGTGTTGAATCTATAAATTGCTTTGGGTAGTACGGACATTTTGATGATATTAACTCTTCCAATCCATGAGCACGGTATGTGCTTCCATTTATTTGTGTCTTCCTTAATTTCTTTCTTCAATGTTGTATTGTTTTCTGTGTACAGGTGTTTTACCTCTTTGGTTAAATTTTTTCCTAGGTACTTTATTTTTCTTCTTGCTATATCAAATGGTATTTTTTTCTGATTTATTCTTCTTCTATTTCATTGCTGGTGTACAAAAATGCCTTTGATCTCTGAATGTTGACTTTGTATCCTGCTGTTTTGCCAAATTCACTTATTAGGTTGAGGAGTTTTTTGGTAGAGTCTACAGGGTTCTCTATGTACACTCTCATGTCATCTGCAAACAATGATAGCTTTATTTCTTCCTTTCCTATTTGGATGCCTTTTATCTCTTTTTCTTGTCTGACCGCTGTGGCTAGGACTTCCAATACGATGTTGAAAAGAAGCGGTGAGAGCGGACATCCCTGGCGTGTTCCCGATCTTAGTGGGAAAACTTTTAGTTTTTGCCCGTTGAGTATGATATTGGCTGTAGGTTTTTCATATATGACCTTTATTACATTGAGGAATGCCCCACTTATTCCCATTGTGCTGAGTGTTTTGATCATAAATGGGTGCTGTACCTTATCGAATGCTTTTTCTGTGTCCATCGAGATGATCATGTGGTTTTTGTCTTTTATTTATGTGATGTATCATGTTTATTGACTTGTGTATATTGAACCATCCCTGCATGCCTGGGATGAATCCCACTTGATCGTGGTGGATAATCTTTTGAATGTATTGCTGGATGCGGTTTGCCAATATTTGGTTGAGGATTTTAGCATCTATGTTCATCAGCGAAATTGGCCTATAGTTTTCTTTCTTTGAAGGGTCTTTATCTGGTTTTGGGATTAGGGTGATGCTGGCCTCATAAAAAGAGTCTGGGAGTCTTCCCTCCTCTTGGATTTTTTGGAATAGTCTGAGAAGGACAGGGGTTAGCTCTTCCTTAAATGTTTTGTAAAATTCTCCTGTGAAACCGTCCGGCCCTGGGCTTTTGTGTGCCGGGAGTTTCTTGATTACTGCTTCAATTTCCCCAGCTGTTATCGGTCTGTTCAAGCTTTCTGTTTCTTCCTCCTTCAGTGTTGGAAGATTATACTTTTCTAAAAATTTGTCCATTTCATCAAGGTTTTCAAATTTCTTGGCATATAATTGTTCATAGTAATTTCTGATGATCCTTTGTATTTCTGTGGTATCCATTGTTATTTCTCCTCTTTCATTTCTGATATTATTAATTTGGGTCCTCTCTCTTTTTTTCTTGATGAGTCTGCTTAAAGGCTCGTCAATTTTACTTATCTTTTCAAAGAACCAGCTTCTGGACTGGTTGATCCTTTGAATTGTTCTTTTCGTCTCTATGTCATTCAGTTCGGCTCATACTTGACTATTTCGTTCCTTCCACTTGCTCTGGGATTTATTTGTTGTTGTTTCTCCAGTTCTTGAAGTTGTAGTGTTAGGTCTTTTATTTGAAATGTTTCTATCTTTTTTAGGTGAGACGGTATTGCTATGGACTTCCCTCTGAGGACCGCCTTTGCTGTGTCCCATAGGTTTTGGACTGTTTGTTTATTTTCATTTGTTTCCAGAAATTTTTTGATTTCTTCTCTTATCTCATTATTGACCCATTCATTGTTTAATAGTCTATTGTTCAGTCTCCATGAGTTTGCAAGTTTTTGAAGTTTCTCTTTGAGGTTGATTTCCAGTTTCAAGCCCTTGTGGTCCGAGAAAAAGTTTGGTATTATTTCAATTTTCCTGAATTTTCTGAGGTTTGCTTTGTGTCCTATCATGTGGTCTATCTTTGAAAAACTTCAATGAGCATTTGAAAAGAATGTGTATTTTTCTTCTTTGGGATGTAAGGTTCTATATATATCAGTTAAGTTTATTTGATTCAGTGTGTCATTCAGCTGCACAATATTTTTATTAATGTTTTGTTTGGAAGATCTGTCCATTTTTGACAGTGGGGTGTTGAAATCCCCTAGTATCAGTGTGTTGCTGTCTATATCGTTTTGAAGTCATCCAACAATTTCCTTATATAGTTGGGGGCTCCTATATTGGGAGCATATAAGTTTACAATGTTGATGTCTTCTTGATAGATTCTTCCTTTAAGTATGATAAAGTGCCCCTCTGGGTCTCTCTTTATGACCTTTGTTTTGAAATCTACAATCTACTTTGTCTGATACAAGTATGGCAACACCGGCCTTTTTCTCATGCCCATTTGCTTGGAATATTATTTTCCATCCCTTTACTTTCAATCTGTGTAGGTCTCTTGCTCTGAGGTGGGTCTCTTGTAGGCAGCATATGTGTGGGTCATGTTTTCTTATCCATTCAGCTACCCTGTGTCTTTTGATTGGGGCATTTAGTCCATTCACATTGAGAGATATTACTGATAGAAACTTACTCATCTTTTCTCTTTGTACCTGTGTTCCTCTCTGTCTCATTCTTTTCCTTCATCTACTTAAACCAGTCCCCTTAGCATATCTTGGAGTGCTGGTTTGGTAGAGATGTATTCTTTTAGTCTTCTCTTGTCTGGAAAACTCCATATTTCCCCTTCTATTTTAATGGATAGCCTAGCTGGGTAGAGCAGCCTTGGCTGTAGGCCCTTGCTTTTCATGGCTTGGAATATTTGTTGCCATTTCCTTCTGGCTTGTAGTGTTTCTGTTGAGAAGTCAGCTCCTTAGGCGTATCGGGGCCCCCTTGTATGTTACTTTCTCCTTCTCCCTTGCTGCCTTGAGGATTCTCTCTTTGTTTTTGACATTTGCCATTTTAATGATGATGTGTCTTGGAGTGGATCTCTTTGAGTCCCTCTTGAGTGGGGTCCTCTGTGCCTCCTGGATCCATGAGAGCCTTTCTCTCCTCAAATTAGGGAAATTTTCCATCATTACTTTTTCGAGGAGGTTCTTTATCCCTTGCTCCTCTTCTTCTCCTTCTGGGATCCCTATTATATGGATATTATTGCATTTCAGGTTGTCCTGCATTTCCCTAAATGCCTCTTCATTCTTTTTGAGCCTTTTTTCCATTTCTTGTTCTTTCTGGGAGCTTCTTTCTACCTTGTCCTCTATCTCACTGATTCGATCCTCAGCTTCGTCCAGCCTGCTTTGGATTCCTTCTACTGTGTTCTTCAATTCAGAAATGGTATTCTTCATATCCTCTTGTGTCTTCTTGATAGTTTCTATGTCCTTTTCCAGGCTGATATAGTTTGCTGTAAGATCCTGATAGTTTCTCTGCAGTTTCTCATAGTTATCTTTGAGCTGGCTGAGCTCATTGAGCTTCCTTAGAGCCATTGTTTTGAATTCATTATCTGATAGTTCCCTTGCCTCTATTTCATTTAGTTCTCTCTGTAGGGACTCCCCTTTTCCTCTCATTTGGGGGGAACTTCTTTTTCTTCCCATTTTTGTGAGAGTCTGTTAAGTATTTTTGTCCTTTACTTTTCTTTCTGGGCCTGCCTCTGATGATGTCAGTTGTTGACCCTATAGGGCCTTGGGTTGTTCGTTTGAGCCTTCCAGGAGTCTAATGCCTGTGTCTGACTCCTGCTTGGAGCAGCTCTGTGACCCCTTCGGTCAGGGCGGGGCTATTTTTTGGGATCTCTTTGCGCTCTCATGCAGGCTCCTTGAGCGTGCTCCCAGCGTGGCAGGATCCCCTGCCTGCCTGGGCTCGCCTGTGCTTGCCCCAGGCCAGGGGGCTTATGCGCAAACTCGCATACTCATCTGGCCCCCTGGCCGGCGAGCTCCGCGGCACTGGTCAGTTTAAGGTCTTCTATTGTGTATTTTCCCCGCTTTTGTCTCTTTGGGTGTGTTGCTTGCCCTCTCCAAATGGGGACTACGGAAATGGGAGGAAGTCAGCTCCAGAACTCTCCGGTTAATCCTGTCTCTGGTCTCTCCTCCAGGGACTCTGGGCAGCTCTACTAATTTTGTGGGCCGCTCTGCAATCGCGGGTGGGTGGGTCAATTTACGCCTGCCCTTGCCGCTCTGTGCACTCCCTCACAGGCCGTATCGGCGCCAATATGTGGGAGGCCTTGCCGGCCAGTGCAAGCATTCGGCAGCCTGCGCGGGTTACACACACGCTCGCCAACCCTCGCCGGTCACTTGGCGCAAGTGTGTGTGCCTGCACTGGGTGTTTTGGGGGTGTCTATGTGTGCTTTTCGGCTTTTGGCTCTTTGGGGGTGTGGCCTCTTCCCGCGCAAAGGAGACTACGGCAAGGAGAAGGAGTCGGGACTCCCTGGTTCCTCCTCCCATTCTTTCCCCAATGCCTCAGTTTCTAGTCTCTCCTCAGGGGTCTCTGGGCAGTTCTGTGACCCGTTCGGCCAAGGATCCACCACCTGTGCAGCCTGCCTTTCAATCGCAGGCAGTCTGGTTCACGCACGCCCCTCTTCTGCCTCTTTGGGGGCGCGCCTTTCCAGCCCACAATGGAGACTACAGAAAGGGGGAGGGAGTCAGGGCTTCCCGATTCCTCCTCCCGTTCTTTCCCCAACGCCTCTGTCTCCAGTCTCTCCTCAGGGGCTTCCGGGCAGTTCCCTGACCCCTTCAGCCAAGGATCCACCCCCTGTGCAGACTGCGTTTCAATCGCAGGCAGTCTGGTTCATGCGCGCCCTGCTTCTCCCTCTTTGGGTCGCGCCTTTCCAGCCCACAATGGAAACTACAGAACGGGGAGGGAGTCCAGACTCCCTGGTTCCTCCTCCCATTCTTTCCCCAACGCCTCCGTCTCCAGTCTCTCCTCAAGGCTCTCCCAGCCAGTCTGCACTCAGCCCCACAGCTCACATGCATACAAGCTGTGTGCGGAGCACACAAAAAGCAGGTTAATCGATTCCCTTATGCCTGAGCGAGATGGTAGCTGCAGAGTGGGAGGCGTGCCATCACCGGGGCTCCACCGGCCGCCATGTCAGTTCTCTTCACAAAGTTTTCCTCACCAGTCTTTTCCCAGGCACCAGCCCACCCTCCTGCCGCCTCTACCCAGAGATCAAGGAGGGTGGCTGCCACTGCAACTTTTGTGTTTGCCCTTTAAATGTCTCTTTGCATCCCCAGCCACCTGTCTCTGGCAGAGAGCGCCCCTAAGCTTTTCAGGGTTGCGTTTGGTCTGTATTTTCTTGGCTTTAGCTGCTGTAGTTTAGGGTTTCCTGTTTATGATTCAGACCCCGTTCTTCTCGGGGGAAGCTAACTGGCCATTTCAATGTCCCTCTGGTGCCAGTGCCTGTGGGCACCCAGCCCACCCTCTCGAGCCTCCACCGCACTTCTCAACTGTTGGACTGTGTGAGAGTAGAATCCACTGTCCGCGGCACCAAGGCTCCTCTCCCACTATCGCTCCACTGCTTTCCAGGTGATTACTCCCGTATTTAGTTGTAATTCCAGTTTGGTTTTGGGAGGAGGTCAGTGTGACTCCCATTCATTCCTCCGCCATCTTCTCCCATTTACCGTTTTTAAAATTTTTTTACTGTTCAAATACATTTGTCTCCACCTTCCTGCAACCACTTTCCCTACACCACCCCCACCTCCCACCCTCAATTCTTCCCCATTTTGGCTTTGTCCATGGGTCCTTTATATGTGTTCCTTGACTTGACCTTTCGCCGTTGTCCTTCTCCCTCCTTCCCTCTTGTTACTGTCAGTTTGTTTTTTCTTTCAGTGTTGCTGGTTATATTTTTCTTGTTTTGTTGTTTAGGTTCCACTTGTAGGTCAGATCATATGGTATTTTTCTTTCACCACCTGGCTTATTTCACTTAGCATAATACTCTCCAGTCCCATCCATGCTGTCAAGAAGGGTAGGAGCTCTTTCTGTCTTTCTGCTGTGTAGTAGTCCATTGTGTAAATGTACCATAGTTTTTTGATCCACTCATTTATTGATGGGCACTTAGGTTGCTTCCAGCACTTGGTTATTGTAAATTGTGCTGCTATGAACATTGGGGAGCACAGGTTCTTTGGAATTGGTGTTTTGGGATTCTTAGGGTATAATCCTAGCAGTGAAATTGTTGGGTCAAAAGGCACTTCCATTTTTAGCTTTTTGAGGAAACTCCAAACTGTTTTCCACACTGGCTGCACCAGTCTGCATTCCCATCAACAGTGCACCAGGGTTCCCTTTCTCCACAACCTCACCAGCGCTGCTTGTTTGTTGATTTGTTTATGATGGCCATTCTGACCGGTGGGAAGTGGTATCTCACTGTGGTTTTAATTTGCATCTCTTTGATGGCTAGTGATGCTGAACATCCTTTCATATGTCTCTAGGCCTTCTGTATGTCCTCCTTGGACAAGTGTCTGTTCAGTCCCTTTGCCCATTTTTTAATTGGATTATTTGTCTTCCTGGAGTGAAATTATGTGAGTTCTTTACATGTTTTAGAGATCAAACCATTGTCTGATGTATCATTGGCAAATATATTTTCCCATACAGTTGGTTCCCTTTTCATTTTGCTGATGTTACTTCAGCCATGCAGAAGCTTCTTATTTGGATGAAGTCCATTTTTTTTTTATTTTTTACATTATGTCCTTTACACTAGGGGACACATCAGTAAAAATATTGTTGTGTGGAATATCTGAGAGTTTCCTGCCTATGTTCTCCTTTAGGACTTTTATGGTGTTGCAACTTACATTTAAGTCTTTTATCTCGAGTTTATTTTTGTATATGGTGTAAGTTTATGGTTGAGTTTCATTCTTTTGCATGTAGCTGTCCAGGTCTCCCAACACCATTTGTTCAAGAGGCTATTCTTACTTCATTGTATGCTTTTGCCCCCTTTGTTGAATATTAATTGACCATAGAGACATGGGTTTATTTCTGGGCTCTCTGTTTTGTTCCATTGATCTATGTGTCTGTTCTTATGCCAATACCAGACTGTTTTGATTAGAGTGGCCTTGTAATATAGTATGATGTCAGGTATTGTGATCCCTCCTGCTTTGGTCTCCTTTCTCAAAATTGCTGAGATTATTTGGGGTCATTTATGGTTCCATACAAATTTTTGAAATGTCTGTTCTATATCTGTGAAAAAGGTCACTGTTATTTTAATAAGGATTGCATTGAATCTATAAATTGCTTTGGGTAATATGGACATTTTGATGATATTAATTCTTCCAATCCATGAACACAGTATATGCTTCCATTTATTTCTGTCTTCCTCAATTTCTTTCTTCAGTGTTTTGTAGTTTTCTGAGTACAGGTCTTTTACCTCCTTGGTTAAGTTTCTTTCTATGTGCTTTATTTATCTTGTTGCTATAAAAAGTAGGATTTTTTCCTTGATTTCTCATTCTGGTATTTCATTGTCGGTGTACAAAAATGCCTTCAATTTATAAATATTAATTTCATATCCTGCTGTTTTGCCAAACTCACTTATTAGGTCGAGTAGTTTTTTGGTGGAGTCAATAGGGTTTTGTATGTATGCTATCTGCAAGCAGTGACAGTTTTACTTCCACTTTTCCAATTTGCATGCCTTTTATTTTTTTTTTCTTGTCCGATCACTGTGGCTTTGACTTCCAGTACTATGTTGAATAGAAGTGAAAGCAGACAACTTTGTCTTGTTCCCGATCTTAGTGGGAAAGCCTTTAGTTTTTGCCCATTGAGTATGATGTTGGCTGTAGGTTTTGCATGTATGACTTGTATTATGTTGAGGTATGCCCCCGATACTCCCACTTTGTTGAGCGTTTTTATCATAAATGGATGCATACCTTATCAAATGTTTTTTACACATTTATTGATATGATCATGTGATTTTGGTTTTCCCTTTTCTTTATGTGATGTATTAGATTTTTTGATTTGCATATATTGAACCATCCTTGCATCCCTGGGATGAATCCCACTTGATCATGGTGGATGATCTTTTTAATGTATTTTTGGGTGCGGTTTGCCAATATTTTGCTGAGGATTTTAGTGTCTATGTTCATCAGTGATATTGGCCTGTTGTTTTCTTTCTTACTTGTGTCTTTATCTGGTTTTGGGATTAGATTGATGCTTGCCTCATAAAAAGAGTTTGGGAGTCTTCTCTCTTTTTGGATTTTTTGCAATAGTCTGATAAGAACAGGCGTTAGCTCTTAAATGTTTTGTAAAATTCTCCTATGAAACTGTCTCGTACAGGGATTTTGTGTGCTGGGACTTTTATGATTACTGTTTCAAATTTCACCAGCTGTTATTGTTCTGTCCAGGCTTTCTGCTTCTTCTTCATTTACTGTTGGAAGGTTACATTTTTCTAGAAATTTGTCCATTTCATCCAGGTTTTCAAATTCCTTGGCATATAATTGTTCATAGTAATTTCTTATAATCCTTTGTATTTCTGTGGTATCAGTTGTAATTTCTCCTCTTTCATTTCTGGTATTATTTATTTGGGTCTTCTCCCATTTTTTCTTGATGAGTTTGCTAAAAAGCTTGTCAATTTTATTTATCTTTTCAAAGAACCAGCTCCTGGATTTATTGATCCTTTGAATTGTTCTTTTAGTCTCCATGTCTTTCATTTCTGCTCTGATCTTGGTTATTTCCTTCCTTCTGCTCACTCTCAGCTTTGTTTGTTGTTGTTCCTCTAGTTTTGAAGCTATAGGGGTAGGTCATTTATTTGAAATGTTTCTATCTTTTTTAGGTAGGCATGCATTGCTATGAACTTACCTCTCAGGACTGCCTTCACTGGTCCCATAGGTTTTAGACTATTGTGTGTTCATTTTCATTTGTTTCCAGAAACTTTTTGATTTCTTCTTTGATCTTATTATTGACCCTTTAATTGTTTAATAGCACACTATTCAGTCTACATGAGTTTGAATGATTTTTAGTTTTTTCCTTGATGTTGGTTTCTAGTTTCAAGCCTTTGTGGTCCGAAAAATGCTTGATATGATTTCAATTTTCTTGAATATTTTGAGGCTTTTTTGTGTTGTATCATGTGGTCTCTCTTTGAAAATGATATATGTGCATTGGAAAAGAATGTGTGTTTTTGCTTCTTTAGGATGGAAGCAAAATATATATAAAACCACTTAAGTCTATTAGATCTAGATCATTGTTCAGTTTCACAATATCCTTGTTAATATTTTGTTCGGAAGATCTATCCATTTTTTGACAGAGGGGTGTTAAAATCCCCTACTATCAGTGTGTTGCTGTCTATATCTTTCTTGAAGTCCTCCAAGATTTTCCTTATATATTTGGGTGCTCCTATGTTGAGTGCATACAGGTTTACAATGTTTATGTCTTCTTGATGAATTCTTCCTTGAATATTAAGAAGTGTCCCTCAGTGTTGCTTTTTATGGTTTTTGTTTTGTCTAAGTATTGCTATCCCAGCTTTTTTTGTTTTTCCTGTCCATTTGCTTGTTATATTTTTTTCCATCCCTTTATGTCCAGTCTGTGTAGATCCTTTGTTCTGAGGTGGGGCTTTTGCAGGCAGCATATGTGTGGGTCATGTTTTCTAATCCATTCAGCTACCCTATATTTTTTTATTAGAGCATTTAATCCATTTACATTTAAAGTTATTATTGATAGGTACTTATTTATTTCTTCCCTTTGTACCTGTGTTCCTCTCTTTCTCACTCTTTTTCTTCATCTTATTAAACAGTCCCTTTAGCATATGTTGCAATGCTGGTTTGGTGGAGGTGTATTCTTTTAGCCTCCTTTTGTCTGCGAAACTCCTTATTTTGCCTTCCATTTTAATTGAGAGCCTTGCTGGGTAAAACAGTCTTGGTTGCAGGCCTTTGCTTTTCATTACTTGGAATATTTCTTGCCACTCCCTTTTGGATTGTAGTGTTTCTGTTAAGAAGTCAGCTGCTAGCCATATCGGGGCTCCCTTGTTAGCTACTACCTGTTTCTCCCTTGCTGCCTTTAGGATTCTTTCTTTGTTTTTGATACTTGCCACTTTAACGATGATGTATCTTGGAGTGGGCTTCATTGCATTCCTCTTAAATGGGATCCTCTGTGCTTCCTGGACTTGTGTGACTTTTTCTCTCCTCCAATTAGGGAAATTTTCCATCATTACTTTTTCAAACAGATTCTCTATCCCTTGATCCTCTTCTTTTCCTCCTGGTATCCCTATTATATGGATATTATTCCATTTCAGGTTGTCCTGCATATCCCTAAACGCCTCTTCATTCTTTTTGAGTCTTTCTTCCTTTTCTTGCTCTTTCTGGGAAGTTTTTTCTACCTTGTCGTCCAGCTCACTGATTCGATCCTCTGCTTCATCTAGCCTGCTTTTGATTCCTTCTACTGTGTTCTTCAATTCAGAAATTGTATTCTTCATTTCCTCTTGCCTTTTGTTGATAGATTCTATGTCTTTTTTCATGCTGATACACTTTGCAGTAAGTTCCTCGTAGTTTTCCTGTAGTTTTTTGTAATTCTCTCTGAGCTCACTGAGCTCATTCAGTTTCCTTATAACCATTGTTTTGAACTTAATATCTGATAGCTTACTTGTCTCTATTTTGTTTAGTTCTCTCTCTGGGGGTTCCTCCTTTCCCTTTGATTGGGAGTTGTTTCTTTGTTTTCCTATTATTTATGAAACTCTTTTTTTTTTGCTTCTACTTTTTAAATTGATCTATCTTGGCTTCCTGACTTTGTGGTGTGAACTTCTATGGTAGAAGACATGTGAGATTCAGTAGTTCAGTCTCCTTGATCTCCTGAACTTGTTGCTCTTTGGATGCCTTTTATGCCACAAAAACGCTCTCCATTCATTGTGTTTTGATTGTTGTTTGGTCATTCTTTGGAAGATCCTACCCTCTGGCTAGTCGATGAAGGTCATTCTGCCCACCATATCTTGTGTGTTTTTGTGCAGGTGCTGCCAGAATAAAACCACAAAGCCCAAGAAACAAAGCCACATCCACAAAAAATAACTCCCCCCTGCAATCCCACTATCAACAGAAATTAACCACTATTAATAAGGCTGTAAATAGATTAAGACTATTATAAGAAAGGAGAGAAATAAATTATTAGTATAGAATCTAATGATTTAATATGTACAAACCTGATGGACACAAAATGGACGTTAAAAAGCTATGTAGTAAAGAAAATATCGCAAATCATGGCAAAAACCACAGTGGATTTTGTCCTGGTAACTTCTAGTATCTATCACTGTTTTTTCTTTCTGGATCTGCCTCTGATGTCAGATGTTGACCCTGTCTGACCTTAAGCAGTCTGTTCAAGACTTTCAGGAATCTACTGCCTGTGGCTGTCTCCTTCAGTTGTTAATCTAGTCATTCTGCACTCAGCAGTCAAGCTTAGTTACCACAGGGCCAGGGCAGAGTCCCTCCTGGGGATGAGGCTATTGTTTCCTCTCACACTGTTGCTGCTCAGGGGAGTGGTTGGCCTGAGCAAGATGGCTGCTGCCATATGGGGGATGACATTGCACCAGAATCCAATTGACTACTTTCTCAGTTTTCTTCCCAAAGCCTCCGTCTCCTGTCTCTCCTCAAGTGTCTCTAGTCCACTCTGTGCCCTCTTTAACCAGGGATCTACTATCTGTGGCTGCCACTCTGCATTCAGCATTCAGGCTTAGGCACCACAGGGCAAGGGCAGAGTAGCTCCTGAGGGGAAGGGCTATTGTTTCCTCTCATGTTGCTGCCACTCAAGGGAGTGATCTTCCTGAACAAGATGCCTGCTGCCATATGGGGAATGAGTCAGCACCTGGATCCTGCTTGCTACTCTCTCAGTTCTCTCCCCAAAGCCTCCTTCTCCAGTCTCCCTTTAAGTATCCCTAGTCCACTCTACCTCCCACCTTTGCCGGAGACCAGCATAAGTGGCCACAAATAAAAATTTGTGCGTTGGCCCTCTAAATGGCCCTTTGCATCTCCAGCCACCCCTCTCTGGCAGAGAACAATCCTGCTGCTTTTTGCAGCTGGCTGTTATCTGTGTACTTTTTGGGTTCTGGTGCTGTAGGCTGGGGATCCCCACTTATGGTTTAGACCCTACACTTCTGGCTATTTAAATATACCTCTGGCACTGCTGCCCATGGGCTCCCCATCCACCTTTTGAGTCTCTACTGCATTCCTTACCAGTCAGGTTGTGCTAAAGTTGATTCTTCTCTCTGTCTGAGGTTATAAGGCTTCTCTCTTGCTATTGTTCACTTGTTTGTTCCAGGTGATGTCTCCACAGTTTAGTTATAATTCCAGATTGGCCTGGGAGGAGGTCAGGATGACTTTCATTCACTCCTCTACCATCTTGAGAAACCTATCTACTAACATTCAGATTGTCTTCAGTATTCTATTTTCAGCCACAGCCTCAATGAACATCCCGTGCATATATCTTTGTGCACAGATGTGAGTATACCTCTAGAATAAATTCTCAGAACTAGAATTGTTCTGTCATTTTAAAAAAACATTTAATTATATTTGATATTGTCAAATTATCCCTCCAAAAAGGTGTCTTAAATCATAATTCTACCCTCTATCTCAGAATACCCAGCTAAATATGGCTAAGGCATTATGTATCTGTCATCTGATAAAATGAGAAGTCCAGAGCAGAGTTGATGCAGAAATGGGCCATCTTTACCTAGAGTCTTGGTGCTTTCTGTTTTTTGTGCCCTGCGGCCTTCAGCATGTTCGCAACATCTGTTCTCATGGTCAAACAATGGCTGCAGTTATTTCTGCAGTCACCTAAGTCACAACAGTGTCCTGTGAAAAAGTACAGGGCATTTGATTTCATGGAGCCTTTTTATTATAGAGGAAGCATCTTCTGAGGCACCTAGTATACTTCCCTTTAGTCTCACTGACTAGATGGGGTCCAACACATATCCTTCCCAAATAATAACTAGAAGAGGGTCTGAAAATTATGTGTTATGCTGGTGGTGAGATCACTCTTTCATTAGATGGGATGGAAATCAAGCAGACAAACAAAGAGGTGGTCACAGAGCCGCCACCAAATAGTGGGCCAATCTGAGAATTGAAAAGTTGATTTTCATTGTCACTTGAATTTGTAAACTATGAACAAATTTAAGCATGTTTTTATAATTTTATTGCCAATTTTTACATTTTTTTTCTTGTGCACCTTCCTATACAATTTATTTTAAAGTTATATATTTCTATAATTTATTCGTTAAATTTTGCTTTAAATTTTCAAAAGTAGCACAAGCTTACTACAGTGACAAGAGAATGAAGTAATTTCTTCACACCTTCCTTATCTTCTCAATCCCCTCATTGTGAAACCAATGTTAAGATATGCAAACATGTAAAATTATATGGAGAAACACTTAGCAATATTTTTTTGTAAAACAGGGCTCATAATATAAATATGAATATGCAACCTGCTTTTCTTAATTAAAATATATAAATATATCCCCTCAGAATTAATATAGATATTTAACTTATCATTTTAAATATTAAATTATAATGATAAATTATGATTTATCATTATAATTTGATAAATTATGTACTGATGATACAGGATATTACTACTGTGTAGTATGCATATACCTAAGTTAAAACGCCACCGACTTTTTAAGACATTCAATTTGTTTTGTTTTTTTTCTCCAACTCTGGCATTCCTTTCTTTCTGATAGAGCAGAGTGATGCTATCCTAGGAGACATCATTGAGAAAGTGGTTGCAATCAAGAGTGAGGCCAGAACTAAGATTTTTAAGGATTGTGATATTAGAGTTTTTCCCTTGCTCGTGAAAACCCAAACAAGCCTTAGCTATGTCAAAGGAAAACAGTGCTGTCAAAAGATAGCCATTATCTGCATTCTGAAATTTCATAAGTGAAACACTATGCAAAGCAAAGCAAACATAGGTGTATCGTAAAAGATTAACAAGAGGCAACAAAAAATAAAAGATTGAAAATAAGATGACAAATTTAAGACTGAACATATTACATAAATAAATAAAATGTGCTAACTTTATTTTTTAAAAAGACGTACTATGGAAAAGTAAAACCTGTAAGTACACAGTATAAAAAAATGTTAATAAAAATGGGACTTAGAATAGTTGAAAGTAAAAGTAGATTCTTTATATCAGACAATGTTTAATTTAACATCAGAAGAAATATCATTAAATGAAAAAATATCATGGCACTTTTTATAATAATGGTCCAATGCAATCACACAAGTCTCATAATCAGATATCAGACTTGAATATCACATAATCAAATTTAATGAAGCAAAAATACATAAAATGTAAGAATAAGTATTTAGAAACAAATTAATAGGAGCTATTAATTCATTTCGCTCATTCTATGAATTATGTAGTGGACAAAAATAAGCAAGGCTGTAAAAGACAATGAGCAATATTAATAAAAATACACCCTATATGCAAGTTTCATTTATATGTACAGGTATGTACGTATGTACAGGCATACACACACACACACACACACACATACTAAAAAAAAAGAATATATTTCTCTTTAAGATCCCATGAAACATTAAAAAAATTACAATGTACACAGGGTCCAGCAGAAGTAATTGTGTTGAGTGTGGCTGTTAGGATATGTGAATGTCTTGCAAGAGATGATTAACAATTTGAACATTTAACCTGAAGTGTCATATGGTGTGCTTGAGTGTGATATGGTTATATTACAGAATTACATGCTTATAATTTTGTAATAAAAGATTTTTATGTAATAAAAAGGGGGCATTATTTGTGCTAGACCCTGTATTATTCCACACACAAAAATAAATGCCATAGATAGAAATTACCTACATTATTTATTGCAAGATTATTAATAACTAATAACAGAAAGGTAAAATAAACCTACTAAAAATTAGAAAATTTCAAAGCAAAAATTAAAAGCAAATTGAGAAATTGTTTATAAAATAACATCTAAAGAATGCTGTTTAAATACTGCTCAAAGGCAAATTCATACCCTTAAAAAATATATATATATAAAATAAATGAAATAAACAAATCCAGCATACAATTCGAAGATGTAGAAAATAAATGAAATCAAATTTAGAGATGTGAAAGAAATTAAATATAAAAATATTACAATAGATATTAATGAATTATACAACAAATATTTGTAGAACTAATGATATGGAATAGCAATGCTATGAGAGCAAAAAATAATGAAATAACTAAGGATAAACCACAAATTCATAAAATAACTATGTGAATGGGGAAATAACTATAAATACAAACAATATTAATCTCGTGTGTTGAAGTCTGTTAAAGTAAATTTTAAAATTAAGATGAAGTGGAAATCTTAGGAAAAAAGAAACTGTAAAAGATATAAATATAAATTAATTTTTATGCAAAATTAAAGAACAGAAATTTTCAATGCTATTTCAGAGCAGAGAAACATAATTAATACTTCCACCCTGGTCTGGCTCAGTTGGTTGGAGTGATGTCTCATAAACTGAAAGGTCATGGGTTTGATTCCTGGTCAGGGAACATGCTTACACAGCATATTTGTCCCTGCTTGGGTTGTGTAAGAGAGGCAACTGATCTGTGTTTCTCTCTCACATTAATGTTTCTCTCCTTCTCTCTAAAACCAATAAACATATCCTCAGGTGAGGATAAAAAAAGAATTAATATTTCCAGTTACTTTATGAAATGCTCAAATAATTGCTTATAAAACCTGCCAATTATATAAAAATTTATAGATCAATTTCATTTATATTATTGCTTCAAATATAGTAATCGTTATAAAAATAAACTCTGCAGTACATATACAAACACATGTTTTAATATTAGAAATTTTAATAATGTAATTCTCCATACCAATGAGTTTGAGGGAAAAAACCATATTTCCATATATACTGAAAGAGATTTGATAAAATCCAAAATTTATTTTTGATTAAAACATAATGTTAGATATCAATTATTTTTTTTGCAAGAAAAACTGTGATGTGCTATGTGTTTCAGTTACAATTTATATTTCACTCTACATAAAAAGACAGATATAAGTTAAAAGAGCTTGTGACCCAAAGCCTCTTGAGACTTTATAAAGCTACTGTTAACATTATAAATAAGTTAAATGCCATTTAAAAACCAGCATTACACATAATGAGGGAATGCTAGAAGTTTTCTATTCAAAGAACAATTCAAGAGAGAAAGTCTAATAATATTTAACTTTGTTTATTATGTCTAGCTTATTTTATCAGACAACAAAAATAAGTATAATGCTGTCAAATTTGGGATGGAGGTAAGGTTTTTATAATTTACAGATTATGATTATGTCTATCCAAAACCCAAGAGAATCAACTGAAAAACACTGACATATTATAAAAAAATTAAATAAGGTAGCTGGATAAAAAAACTAAACTACAGAAGTCAGTAGCCTTCCTAAATACAATTACAAAATATAGACATGTCAAAATGTAATGTAAAAGATATTAAATAAAAGAAATATTCCATGTATACAAGTAATTAAAAATAAAATATTGATAATAAGCTTTAAAAATAGTCAATAAAGAAATGTTCACTCAGTATCATTAACCACCAGGGAAAGGCAAATTAAAACTACAATAAGATACCTGTTTTCTTCCACTATGATGGCTAGAATTTAAAAGACTGACGATACCATGGGCTCTGAAGACGTGGAGCAACTAGAAATGTACACTGCTGGTGAGAATTCGATGCTAGAAAACAGTTTGACAATGCCCGCTGAAGTTACACATGCACTTTCAGTAAAATCTAGCACTCCTATTTCTAAAAATAAAAACATATACTCATAGCAGCTTTATTCATAATAACCCCAAACTTGAAACAACTCCAACGGGTAAATGTATTAAAGAATTTTAATACATCTATACTATACAACAATGAAATGGGATGAACTGATGATGCATGCAAGAAAATAGATGGTTTCAAAAATATGCTGAATCAAAGAAGCAACACAAAAAAGATACATGTTGTATGATTTCACATATATGAAACTCGAGAAAAAAACACATCTTCCCTGATCAGTGTGTCTCAGTTGGTTGGGTGTTGTCCCACAAAGCGAAAGGTTGTAGGTTTGATTCACAGTCAGGGCACATGCCTGGGTTTTGGGTTTGGTCCCTGCTCAGAGCAGGTGAGAGAGACAACTAACTGACTGAAGTTTTTCTCTCACATTGATATTTCTCTCCCTCTCTTCCTCTATGTCTTAGAAAGAAAAAACCCTGTTGTGACAGAAAGCATATATGCATTTGGTTGGGGACAGGCATAGGGAGGAAAGGATTGACTGTGATGTGATATGAGGGAAACCTGGGAATGACAGAAATGTTCTATAACTGAATTGTGATTGTTATGTGGTTTTATAAATTTGTCACAATTAATGGAATACACAGTAGAAATCAGTACATTTTATAGTATGTGAACTATACCTTAATAAAGTTGATGAAGAAAACAAGACATATTATAAACTAACAATAATAAAAATTGTAGTACTGATGCATGACTTAAGAGACTAATTAAATAAATTAAATAGAGAGACCAGAAATTTCCTTAAAATACCTGATAATTTAGAATATGATAAAGGTGGCATTACTTATTAGTGGAGAAAATGTGGTAATTCAAATGATAGTGAGATAATAGAGTGGTCATGGGGAGACAATAAAACTTCATGCCTGTTATAAGTTAAATTGTGTCCCCACAAAAGAAATGTTGGTGTCCTAACCTGAATACCTCAGAATGTAACCTTATATGGAAAAAGTGTCATTGCAGACATAATTCATTCAGATGAGGTCTTACTGGAGTAGGGTGGGCCCCTATTCACTATGACTGGTGTCCTTATGAAAAGAAATAGAGACTCAGATGCAAGAAGTCCATGTGGTGATGGATGCAGAGACAGGAATGATGAAACATGAGGCAGGGAATTCTACAAGTTGTTTGCCCCCACCAGAACCTAGGAAAAGGCAAGAAAGGATTCTCCCCAGAGTCTTAGAGGGAGGCTGGTCTTGTTGATATCTTGATTTAGGACTTCTAGCCTTCAGAACGGTGAGAGAACAAATTTTTGTTGTTTAAGTCACACAGTGTTGCTTTTGATGGCTCTAGGAGACTAATACAAAGGCAATTTAACTCTTTATGTAAAAAAATAAAATACTTGCAATATGAATAAGTTCTAGATTCGTTGTACAACATTGTGCCTATAGTTAACAATATTGGACTGTATTATACATTTAAAAATCTATTAAAAGGCAAATCTCATGTGAAGTTTTTTAATCACAGTAAAATAAGCTAACTAAATGATTAAAAAGAAGAAGTAATCGAAATAATAGAAGCTACCAGACATGAAAAGTAAGTTCAAATTGGGGAAGGTATTTTAACTATGTCACAATACTCAAAAAACATAACACATTGCTGTAAAAGACTAAATATTTTAAAAATATTTATATCAAAATAAAATTTAATATATAATATCATAAACCCATTTGTCAAAAGACAGAGGTGCTATTTTTATTTCTTATAGTCACAAACTGGTAAACTGTTTTAAATGTCCCACAGAGATAAACTAGGGAAACTATAAAAATTTAAAAAAAAATTTTTTTTAAAAAAAGACAACATATCTGTTCAAGGCATTGGTAAACTATAAAGGCAGTGAAGAGTTAAAAGGTTAAGGCTGTATTCCTTTGTATATTTTATATATACAATTATGTCCGCCAATAATAGCAGTATTATTTTTATTTTTAATTATTATATTTATATTTATTAATTTGTTTGCTAAGACCTCTCTTGATATCACACCCAGCATTTTAGATGTCATGAATTGCACTCTGATTGGTCTATTGTTTTTTTATAATATAGCACGAAAAAAGATAAAGTACCTAGGGATAAATTTAACCAAAGACACAAAAGACCTGTATGCAGAAAACTATACAACATTGAAAAAAGAAATTAAGGAAGACACAAATAAATGGAAGCATATACCGTGCACATGGATTGGAAGAATTAATATCCTTAAAATGTCCATACTACCAAAAGCAATTTATAGATTCAACGCAATCCCTATTAAGATACCAATGACGTATTTCACAGAAATAGAACAGACATTTCAAAAATTTATATGGAACCATAAACGACCTCGAATAGCCACAGCAATTTTGAGAAAGAAACACAAAGTAGGAGGGATCACAATACCGGACATCAAACTCTACTACAAAGCCACTATACTCAAAACAATCTGGTACTGGCACAAGAACAGACCCATAGACCAGTGGAACAGAATAGAAAGCCCAGAAATAAGCCCAGGTCTCTATGGACATCTAATATTCGACAAAGGGGGCAGAAGCATAAAATGGGGCAATAATAGCCTCTTCAACAAATGGTGTTGGGAGAGCTGGATGGCTACATGCAAAAAATTGAAATTGGATCATCAGCTGACACCATTCACAAAAATAAACTCAAGATGGATCAAAGACTTAAATATAAGTCACAACACCATCAAAGTCCTAGAGGAGAACATTGGCAGGAAACTCTCAGATATCCCACGCAGCAATTTTTTCACTGATATGTCTCCTAAAGCAAGGGACATAAAGGAAAGAATAAACAAGTGGGACCTCATCAAAATAAGAAGCTTCTGCACGGCTAAAGAAAACATCAGCAAAATGAAAAGGGAGCCAACCATTTGGGAAAATATATTTGCTAATGATACATCAGATAGAGATTTGATCTCCAAGATATACAAAGAACTCACTTGACTTTACTCCAAGAAGACAAACGATCCAATCAAAAAATGGGCAAAGGACCTGGGCAGATGCTTTTCTAAGGAGGAGATACAGAGGGCCCAGAGGCATTTGAAAGGATGCTCGGCATCACTAGCCATCAGAGAAATGCAGATCAAAACCACCATGAGGTACCACCTCACACCGGTCAGAATGGCCATCATAAACAGATCCATAAACAACAGGTGCTGGCGGGGCTGTGGAGAAAAGGGAACCCTAGTCCACTGTTGGTGGGAATGCAGACTGGTGCAGCCACTATGGAAAGCAGTGTGGAATTTCCTCAGAAAGCTGAAAATGGAACTGCCTTTTGATCCAGCGATTCCCCTGCTGGGACTATACCCTGAGAACACCAAAACGCCAATACAAAAGAACCTATGCACCCCAATGTTCATAGCAGCACAATTTACAATAGCCAAGTGTTGGAAGCAACCTAAATGCCCATCAGTAGATGATTGGATCAAAAAATGATGGTACATATACACAATGGAATACTACGCAGCAGAAAGGAAAAAAGAACTACTAAACTTCGCGACAGCATGGATGGAACTGGAGAGCATCATGCTAAGCGAAATAAGCCAGGGGGCGAAAGACAAATACCATATGATCTCACCTATAAGCGGAACCTAACCAACAATGCAAAGAAGCAAGGAAAATATGACCAGCAACACTGAAAGGAAAAGAAATCAACAGAGACAAGAGGGAAGGGGGGGGCAGGGAAAGGGAAGGGAAAGGGAAAGTCAAGGAACATATAGCAAGGACTCATGGACAAAACCAAAGGGGAAGAGCTGAGGGAGGGAAGGTGGGAGGGGGCAAGGGAAAGAGGTGGGGGGAAGGCAGAGACAAATGTATTTAAAGAGTAAATAAATTAATTAAAAAAAAAAAAGAACAGTATAGGAAAAAAAATTTTTTTAAAAAAAAAGACAAAATATCTGTTCAAGGCATTGGTAAACTATAAAGGCAGTGAAGAGTTAAAAGGTTAAGGCTGTATTCCTTTGTATATTTTATATATACAATTATGTCCGCCAATAATAGCAGTATTATTTTTATTTTTAATTATTATATTTATATTTATTAATTTGTTTGCTAAGACCTTTCTTGATATCACACCCAGCATTTTAGGTGTCATGAATTGCACTCTGATTGGTCTATTGTTTTTTTATAATACCCTGGAGCTTAAATTTCTCTGTAGTTTGACCTAATTAAATTAAGGCTTCTTTGTAGTAATCATTTTTGAGACAAGTTGTTGAGGTTTGTTAACTTAACCTGAGGGAGGCTATTCTTAGCTTCCCATCTGCCTTGTTCTTTCTAGTAAACTAGCTGCCCTACAGATTAGCTGATGCTCTCATAGAGATACCAGCCTCTTCTTAACACTTAGCATCAGAATCTCCATTGTTTTCATGAGTGCTGTTAGTCTGGAGCTTTCCCACACTCTGTTCCAAATGAAGTTCCCTTGCAGAGAGCTCTGGAGCTAGCTTTTTGTTCTTATAACCTGTTCTTTCTAAGTAAAATTTTTGGGACAGTGTTGTGGAGCTGGGGATGAGGACAGTGGCATTCTTCTCTTGAGTGAAACATATGCTTTATGAGCATGGTGCTGGGTAAAGCAGTGCATTGTTTCTCCATACATGGAACTTTTGCCTCACAATCAAGTTGAGACAAAGGCAAGCAGGGCCCCGTATTCGTAGTGTGCTACACATGATCTAGACCCCTTGACTTACAAGTTGGGCTTGATTGGAGTAAGGGAGCCCTAATCCTCTGGCTATACTCACCTGGAATTTAGCCCCTGCTACTTGAAACTAGAAGGGGTCCAGAAATGCTGGTGATCTGCCTACACGGTAGCCTTTGACTGAGAACTGGTTAGAAAGGTAAATGCATCATCTTGACCAAACCCAACCAGAGTAGTGCTTCCATCATGTTGAGCTGGGAAAGAGGAGAAAGAGAGTGGGTCATGGCTCTAGTACCACAGACTCTCACTGTTCTTAGCCAAAATTTAGTAGACTTTCTAGAATAAATGTTTTTCACTTACCGTATGCTATTAGAACAAAGTCTAAAGACTTTAAATGTATTCTTTTAAATAATTTTTGCTAGTTAACAGTTATTTATTTCAGGAGAGGTTCTGCATAGCTCCTCATACCACCATTTTGGACATTGTCTTCCTCAGAAAGGTCTTTGATCAGACACAAAAATATATAAACCAAGAGAGAAAAGAAAATATACATTTAATTGCCTTAAAATCAAGAAATTATCTTGCCATGGCTGGGGTGGCTCAGTGTATTGAGTGCTGGCCATTGAACTGAAGAGTCACCAGTTCAATCCCTAGTCAGGGCACATGCCTGGGTTGCAGACCAGGTCTCCATTTGGAGGCCTGTGAGAGGCAGTCAGTCGGTGTATCTCTCACACATCAATGTTTCTCTCCCTCTCTTTCTCCCTCACTTTAAAAATAAATAAATAAATAAAATAAAAAGAAATTATCTTAATTGAAAAAAAGTATAACAACTAAAAAATAGAGATCGCATATTAAGAGAAGTTTTTTGAAACAAATGTAGTCAACAAGAACAGGGATGGAGAATATGCGAAGAATTTCCTCCAAATCAATAAGAGAGACCACAATCCAATGGAAGAAAATAAACACTAGACATGAATTTAAAATTTATGGAAGTAGAAACCCAAATGGTCAAAATACTTAGGCAAACATTTAACTTAAGTAATTATCTAGGTAATACAAATTAAAACACAGTAGGGTTTTCACCTCCTCATCGCTAGTATATTTGAAGATATGCATAACCTACAACCAACCATTTTCCCCCTGCATAAATACTACAGAGGTACCCTCCCAGATATGCACAAAGAGGCAGGCAAAATACTTTCAGAGAAGCATATTTTTGCATGTGAAAAAAATGAGAAGCAACCTAGATGTCCATCAATAGGAAAACAGACAGATTGTGGTATATTCATCAAATGTATTTCAATAGAGCAGTGAAAATTAATGAACTATAGCTACATAAATCAACTTTGATGACTCACACAGACACAGCCCTGAGGTAAAAAAAAAGAAAAAGAAAAATTAAAAAAGCATATTTTAGAACCCATATATTTTATATCAAGTTTTAAACCTGTTTAACAATGTTATACCCAGACACAGAAGAATTACTGTAGATAATGTAAAATTATAATAATATACAAAAAATGGCAGGTGCCAAATTCTAGGTAGAAGTCACCTGCAGAGGAAACAGGTTTTGAAAAGGGTACAAAATAGGCATTAACTGTTATGTTCAGTTATACATGTTCCACAAATGCTTATTTTAATATTTTAAAATTAGATTGTATGTCTGCAGTTTCACAAAGTTAACAAGCCAAAATCTGTGAAGGAACAAAATAGAGGCTATGAGCATGGTGGGCTGTGAGCACAAAAAAAAGGAGTAAGGACCCCTCCTAGTCAGTCACAGGAAGCTTCATGGTGAGAGGGTACTTGTGCTGAGTCTTGAAGGATATAAATGAAATGTCTCTTTTAAGAGACAGAAACAGAAGGATTGTTCACAGTAAGATGAGTCTTTTTGTTGCTGCTGTAGTTGGGCCTCCAGGCCAAACAGAAGCAGCTGACTTTTTTTTAGTCAGGGAAATAAAAATAGTTTTTGCATTTTTAAATGGCTGCATTTTTAAATGGCTACATTTAAAATGGTGATATAAATAATTTCTCAGTTTTGCCTCTTCGTCCATAAAGCCTAAAATATTTACTACCTGGCACTTTAAGTTTACATGTTTGTTTCATAGCAATGCTGTGTATATCTTCTTGATCCTGGGAAAGAAACAAAATACACTTTTAGTTATAACACTGATTATGGCCTCAAAGGAGTAAATGCTGTCTTATATTAGTCAGTTGCAAAGGACAGAAACATAACTAAAATTAACTTTAGCAAAATAAGTGAATTATTTATTTATAAATTTGATAGCCCAGAATGATGGCTTCAGGTGCAACATGATCTAGGTGTACAAATGATATAAGAATTTTGTCTGTGTCCCTACCAGAGGTGTCCAAACTTTTGGCATCTCTGGAGCACACTGGATGAAGAAAAGTTGTCTTTGGCCACACATTAAATACACTGCAACACATAATCACAAAAAAATCTCATCATGTTTTAAGTAAATTTACAATTTTGTGTTGGGCTGCATTCATAACTTTCCTGGGCCACAGGCAGCCCACAGGTTGGACACCCCTGAGACTCTGCTTTTCTCTGTGTTGGCTTCGCTCTCGGGCCAGCCCTCCCATTGTGATGGAGGAGATGGCTGAGAGCAGCTCCAGGCTTATAACTGAGCAGCTGGGCATCTGTCATTCACCATCATTTTAGGAAAAGTCTGAGGATGTAGATTTCTTATCCTAGATCAACTGTCCACTCCTGGATGTAAGGGTGGGTATTATAACTCCTTGGAAAATATGTCCCCAAAGCATAAGAGGTAGTTTTCCTAGAGGAAAAATACAAGACAATAAGATACAAGGAGGAAGAATGGATACAAATGTCCCTTAAGCAATTGATGGCAGACACTGTTTTTGTTTACCAACAGCTATTTCATCTTTACTCCCATCCCTGCCTGAAGATCCCAAGGCTGATAAACTGACTCTCCCAGATTGTTGGGTATAATGCATTCTTCTCTACTTTCTATTTAGTCTGTTTACTTGTGGCAGCACCAAATATTTGGATTACCTTTGTTTTGGTTTCAGTACGTACCTTTGAATTCACATTTGCCATCTCCTTGTAACAATAATTTCTTTTCTTTGGTTTGTTAATTAAATTTTTGACAATTCAGCTCCTTGGATATCTCCTCTCCAAATCTTTATTAGACATTAATGGGGCCTTGACTGGTGTGGCTAAGTGGGTTGGGCATTGTCCTGGGGGACCCAAAGGTTGCAGTGTGATTCCTGGTCAGGGCACAGACCTGGGTTGCAAGCCAGGCCCCCAGATAGGGGCATGTGAGAAGCAACCAATCAACATTTCTCTCTTCTTTTTTTCACTCCCATCTATTTAAAAATAAATAAAAAAAATCTTTTTAAAAATTAGTGGGAATTTTAGCAAATGATTAAAACCAACAATTAATTGACATTTGAAACACCTACAAGAAGAGATAAACCTTTGCTTTACCCTATTTTCAACATAATTAAAACATCTTCAGATGGCAATCTACTTCTTTAGCTAGTTTAACTAAAGCCCATTATCCAACTAGGAGTAGAGATGAGAAAAAGAAAGAAGAGGGTGAGGAAGTAATAATATTCTGCCATATTTATAGTGAAAAGCTGGCTAAACACACACTTCCTTACTTCTAGATAATAGAAAAACGTTTAGCCTTAGTTATTATCATCAATGTGCCACCTGATGAGACCACACATAGTCTTTAAGTCATGCTAAGATATCAAGCATGGGCAAAACTTTTAGGTCCTGGTATCTTAGCTTAAAGCAAGAAGTATACTTAAATAAAAAGTTTTGTGGGGAAGAGTAGAAAATGTACACAGAAATGGACTGCCCACACAAACATCTCTGACCTCAAATTTGGAGACAGAGATGTAGGGATTTTTAGAAAACATTCCCCCTTGAACTGAACCAGTCTAAAGTCAGGGCTACAGAACCAATTATTGGACAGACAACTCCGAAGGCCATCTTCCAGCAACCATCTTCCCAGCCCCTGACACAACCACTCCAATCCTCACCTCATACCCACAATGTCTCATAGCCTCTCTCCGTTGCATAAGCTCAGTTATATGTGGGCTATTACTCCATCACTGGCATTGGAACTACTTCCCCACCAATGGGTGTATCTAGTTTCATCCATGCACAATTTTCTAACCAGAAGCTAGTTGTACCAGTACCACCTGTAGTGGCCCCAGACCCAGCAGGTCTTGTACAATTTGGAGTCACTGTTCAAGCAGTCAGGGTCCTGGTGATAGGCCCTTGAGACAGTTATCTCAACAGAACAAGCACAGAGGGACAAATCTCAGTGCAAACCTCAGAAAGCCTAACTCAATCCCTTCTAACTCACTACTATGTACACTGCCACCCGTCCCTCACAATACTGATGCCAGGCTACATCCCCCACACAGCATGACACAGCCAGAAAGGCCTCTGGGTAATCTCTGTGGCAAACTGCCTGGGTTTGAATCCTGCTCTGCTGACCATGAGCGTTGTGGCTGCTATTTCAGCTTGGTTGCTCAGTTTACCCATTTGAAAAAATGGGGCTGTTAATAGGCTCCACAATGATTATGAAATTTCCAAAGCCAGAAAAGAACTGTCAATGATAATGACAAGCTGAGGAGAAATTAAGAAAAGGAAACCTGGCAAGGACCAATAAAAAAGTCGCTACATAGCCCATTGCAGGAAACAGCGTTGAACCTGGGCTAGCTCCCACAAAGCCAGAACCAAACATCTTGACCCTAACTCAGAAACAGAGACAAAATCATGGAGGAGGAAGCACAAGTTCCCAGCCAGAAAATTAGCAAGTTCTATCAGAAGGAAGGAAGGAAGAATGAAGGAAAGAAGGAAGGAAGGAAGAGAGGGAGGGAGGGAGAGAGGGAGGGAAGGGGGGAGAGAGAGAGAGAGAGAAAGAAAGAAAGAAAGAAAGAAAGAAAGAAAGAAAGAAAGAAAAGAAAGAAAAATAAATAAATAAATAAATAAATAAATAAATAAATAAATAAAGCAGAGGTCCCTAACAGGAGCTACTGAGATGCTTCCTGGAGGAAGATGGCAGAATTTTTAGCAGATGTGTCACTTGGTGAAATAATTGCTGGAAACAATGGTGCAAAAGTAGTCTGCTCAGAGTATTATTTATCCATGTCTGTTCCATCTTTCAACTTCAAAGTGCCCACTGCCTCATGGAGCACATCAAAATGTCACCACTGTTGTTAATGACAGTGATCTAAGGCAACACGCACAAGTCAAGTGATTCCTCTAGATAGGCAAAATAATAATGACAATAATTCTCTCATGGAGAAGCAGGACTTGTGTGTGTGCACATCCTGATGCCCCATTTTAATTCACAGATGCGGAGTTGAAGCTGGGGGCATATTTATTCATCTTCAGGAAACACTAGGCTTTAAAGAAGGTGAGTGGAGATGAGATACAGGGGAATAAAGGCAATAAAGACATTATAGGCAGAGAATTCTTTTTATGGTTTTCCCAGTGATTTGTTTCCATATTGATGGAGAGCAGACCTTCTAGTGATATCAGACAAAGCACGGAATCAGTTATGAATAAGAGGACAAAGACTTCCATTGTCTTTTATCTCCACTTCAGCAACCTACTTATCCTACCACACTTTCATTTGACCATTTCTCCTGTAATTCACTGGAGGGAGTGACATTTAGACATCATGGCATCAACCCTCTCCATCCTGGGATTATTGATACCCTACCGATGTGGTTAAGGTAGCTTAATCAAATCAACTGTCTCTTAGACTACTCAGTTGCTTCTTCTTGATATTTTGCTCATGTACCTTTCAAATTTCATGTATCTTCCATGAGTACATCCTACCCTTCTCTTTCAATCTATCTCCAAACTGGCCATAAGAGCTCATTTTGAGAATCTGATAACCATGATGATAAGCTACTTTATATACTTATGATTTCCAACCTGACCTGGGTCCATATTTCTCTGCAATCCATTTCCTCATTTCTGCACAATTGTTTTTCATATTTCTATAGTGGCCTTTCATGAAGTTCAATGTGCATAATAGCTAATTTGGGGTTTATTAAAACTCATATATACGGGCCCATTTCAAGAGAATCTGATTCAGTAAATCTGGAGTGGAGCCTAAAAACATGTAGATCTAACAAGCTTGTAAGTGATTTTAGTGATATTTGTCCATGGGCTGCACTTTCAGTAGCACTAACATAGAGCTCCTGGTATTTAGTAAATTTCCATTATGTAAATGCTTTACAAACCTTGATTCTTTTCTTTATTCACTTTAGGAGACCTCTTCTACTTCGTAACAACAACAAAAATTACGGCAAAATACAAACTCTTTTAATGTTTTGCCACCTTCAACTTATGTGTTTACCTAACTCCAATCCTTCCCTTCATGAGTGGAAGGAATAAGTATTGACTTCACACCAGCTTATTGAAGTAGGTGGGACAATGGGAGGTTAACAGATGAATGCCTGGGTCTGGCCTTCAGATGACTTATTCTATCACCTTCCCTTAGCTTTATGATGAAATAGATGTAGGAAAGGTTAGGGATGTTCTCTTAGTTGGCCCCAAAACTCTAACACAGATCACCATTTTTCTCTTGACTCTAGAAAATGGGTATATGCCATACAAATGGAATAGCAGCAAGAAGAAGGATTTCAGAGCCAGGTAGACCTGACCTTATGTACAAGTTCTATCACTGTCTACCTGCATGGCCTTTGGAAATTACCTTGACCCTCTTCTCTTACAAGCAGTTTTACTGATTAATGTAGATATGAATATTTGATCACAAGTTTAGCAGTGCAAGAAATATAGCTTCCTTTATTTTTCTCTAATGTTTAAAGCCCCCATTCATCTAACAAACAAATAATCAATCTCAATCATTTTAAGGGATTTTCTTTTCCCAAGCTCTTTGTTGTTCTTGGGGACATAACAATTCTGTATTTTGGGCCAAGGATTTCTAATCCTTGGTTAGTCATGATCCATCCATATTGACATCTGCTGAGATGCAATTTCCATCTAGTGTTTTGTTGTCAATTCATGCAGGTTACCCTCTGAGTTATGCCTCATTCCTGATCCCAAGGCCTTGCTAGGATTTACCTTTACCTGACCTAGTGTCATGCCCTTCCTGGGTATACTGAAGCCAGTCTGCTGATTCCTGCCTTAATCAGGCTCTAAAGACTTGAAGCTTGAAGGGATCCCTATGGTCATGTCATTCTCAGCTTTAATTTGCCTTCTGCTCTTACATCTTGCTAAGACTTGAACTCTGTGAGGTTGCCTATGGCTCATCACCCTGGACACACCAGGATGCCCTTTGTACCTTAGGCCTTCCTTCTTTCCAGGGTTCTACCTGAGAATCAGAGACACAACCCTCTTGGTGTTCAAGTTCTCTAAAGCTATTTACTTTTGAAAATTAAAATCTTATGCTCTTTAAAATCAAAAGCCTTTTTCTTCTACTTTCTTTTATAACAGCCATTCTATGAGTCTATGAGTCAATGGGTGCCACATGTGAAAAGGCCAATGGATACAAAGAAATTACAGGAAAAATGTCAGTTAATTTTTCAAAACAACTACATGCAAAGTGAGATGAGATTATTTTTAGGTTTACTATGAGAATTCAATGCCATCACACAGGTTAAGTTTGTGGCAGTCTCTCATTTGAAACAGATATTAGGTAAATATTAGTTCTATTCCTTTAGTTTCTCCTATATTTCTGACCATTTGTCTTTTCCTCAATGGCTTCTCTGCCCCTGTCTTTCCTTTAAAATTTAGTTGTTCTTTACTTGTCATATATTTCTCTCTCAAAATGTCCTACCTTTTATAAACCTGCTGAACACCCACAAACACCTCACTCTCATCTTGTCCAGAACATCACCCAGTGTTATCTCCCCAAATTTCTCATCTTCTTAGATTTTCTTTGGCCATTCTATGACACTACTCTATTTTTAATAGCTACATGTGATTATGTCATTACCCCAACTTAAGCATTTACAATGGTGCTTCATTCCTTATAAGTAATGATACTTAAAGATATTGGCTATCTAGTGTCAATCTTCAATCCTCAATTTTCTTCTTTCTCCTTTGCCCTTCACCCTCATCCCAAATCATAGGTTTATTTTTATAACACCTCTGCTCAGAACAAACATTATAAAAATAAACTTGAGGGATGACCAATTGTGATGTGACACAAGAACTTCATTACTACTAAAAAATTACTTCAATCTTTTCCTTTCCCTCCTTCAGTTGACCCCTTCTACTTGGCAACAACAAAAATTGCATAAAATATAAATTATTTTCACTTTCTTAGAAGTTACTTTCTTGTATAACAGTATATATTATATAGAGTAGTGAATTCCAATAATAGTATCATGTTCATAATAGAAAAAATAAGAAAAAGAAAAGAGGAAAAAAAAAAGCTTTATCCACATTGTCATGGTATTTACTGCATAGTCCAGTTCCTGGAACATAGTAGATTCTCAGTAAACATTCCCGAGTAATGAATGCACCTGTGGAGGTGTTGCTGCTGCTGTTCTCCTCTCCACCTGTCTGGGACCCTCTTGAGGACTGCCTTTTCCTACACAAGCTACTTTGTTTTCTGCTTGGCACTGTCATACTCATTTTCAAGCTTAGCTAAAATTATCAGCTCCTCTGTGAAGCCTTTCTTGACACTGTAGATCAACTTTCCCTTCCTATAGAAATTAACTGTTCCCTTCTTTCCTTCTTTGTACTTCCACACTATTTGCTGAATGCAGTTCCAAAAGCTTTAGCATTACTGACTCCTTATTTGGTATATGTACTACACCTTATTCTCCAATTACAAAGTGAACTCCTTGAGAAGCCTGTTTTCTTCTTTGAATTCTAGCATCATCATGCATAGCAGACATTCTGTGAATTTTTGTTTGGTTTCATTGTGTTCTCAACTTGAAGGTCAGAAGATTAAGAACTGTCAGCTCAACCACACATACTGAACAAATATGTCTGGGTTTTATTTTCAAGCAAAAAAATAACAGTTTGTCTTTCTGGGATGTTAGAATCATCTTTACCTAATAATACTTCCTTTCTCCTGTTGGTTCATCTGGCTTACACGTAGACAAGTTCTAGGTCCTTGTTCCCCAGGAGCTCCTGAGGAGACAGCAGAGTATAAATACAAGGTTTTCTTTGCCTCCAAAACTTCCAATGCTTCAGTAAACAAACATGCACTTGAAGACTTTCTACCCAAACCAAAGCAGTGATGGAGAGCAAGTAGCAGGAGTATGGGAGATGAGTCAAGGAAGGTCTAGGGAATCTCATCCTTGTGGCACACAGAGCTGGAGAATACAGTGGGGTGCCCTTTCTGTAGCTTTTCCCAATCTCTCCGTATTTGGTTACAGTGTGCTGTAGTTATTGAGACACAACACTTGCTCCCTATCCCAACTAATGGCTAAAATATACAGTCCAATTTTTGAAGTTAGACACATTTCCCTAACTTTTCACACAAGCTTTTGATAAAGACAAACACTTCCCACTGGAAAATATTCTACTTTTATCTAGGGTTCATTTCTTTGAATTCACTGCCAACCTATGGTTTCCATTTATATCATTTAAGACACTTCAGAAATTCTTACAATCTATTTCTCAGTTTCAATCTTATTTACACTAAGACTCAACTAAAAAATTGTCCTAGCAACCCTGAGGTACCCTAGCCCCCAAAAGAACACTACTTACAGTCCAACTAATTATTAAAGCCACATCTTTCTGGATTTAAGATTTTCTAATGGACAGCTAGAAGCTTGGCTATCACTTCACACCTGCCATAGAGTCAATCAGTTGGAGGAAATAATATTTTTATGTCAATCAAGTAACCCTTGGGGAGGTTGTAACCTGTTATGATGCATTATCCTTTGATCACTGTTACTTAAAGTCTTCAGCCTTAAAGAGCATGTGCCAGAAATAATTAGAAGCTAATCTTGATTGTATTCACATATAAATGAAGCATTTAGCATGAGAGTGTTTATACTGTCTGGGCAAGAAATCTGGAGAGTCCATCTTCCCTGGTGCCACCATCAGCATTGCCATTAATCAAATATAGTGGATTGAGATTCAAAGCTATTGCCCTAATGCTGCAAATATTTAACACCAATGTGATTACTATTATCCTGTATTAATGTCCTGCTACTAGTGTTAACAAGGCCAGTATAGCAAACTGACTAATTCTCAATGCCCCTAGCATCCTGTGGTGAAAGAGATAGATTTTCCAGGAAACAACCATTGTGGAATACAGCAATATATAGGGCTGAGGCTGGCCTTACACATTTTAGTGGTTACAAAAACGTCTCCCCCTACCCCTTGTGAGTTACAGCGCACCAAGGTATGACACTGAATCACCTTATCTCTCCCAGTAACTGCTCTGTTGTGCCTGGCTCAAGGGCATTCATCCGAATGACACCAACCTCAAAATCGAAATTTGGGCTCTAAATCTTGAGCATGGGATATTTTTCTTTATGGCCAGATTTCAGAGAGCCCCATAGAAGAGAGAGAATCACCAACACACACCTGGCTTGCACTTGTTCACAACTCATCTTGGCCATTGCAACATCCTGTCCTTAGAATGACCTTACAGAAAAGAAGAGCTAACGGGAATAGCTACAAAAATGAGAATGACTGAGGAGTAAATAAAACAACAGGAAGGCAAGCAGGGACTGTGGTGCCCAGACTGAACCAGAATAAAACAAATTCATTATACTGTAAATTGCTCATACTATATAGGAGTCTATTACCAGGAGTTTGTGAGAGCTGGGGAGGGGGGGTAGATTCCTACTATATTCAGAGCCCATCGATCACTCCAAAATCCCCAGAGCCAGAGAAATCTAACTCCTGATGGATTGTTTATGGTTGTAGAGGGTGAGTAGAGAGTAGGTAAATTAAACCCCCAGATAGCCCTATCCGTGGTGTGAAGTACATTATAGGTCTTTCTCCTGCAATTGGGCTGTGAACACTTGAGGATAATTTGCCATCCTGAAGGCCCAGCACAGGGTCAGCCAGGTGGCTAGTACTCAGTATATTCCTGTTGACTTCAAGAAGATTGTCCTGAAGTGTTAAAGCACTTTGCACATAGTAAACATTCAATAAATATCAGTGATTCTGTAGCTGCACAATCACTTTCTCCATTTAAGCTCCCTACCCCCACCATGGATGTATAATCCACATTACAAGATATACAAACCTTCCTTTTCTCACATCATTGCTTCATTCATCATTCATTCATCCATGCATTCATTCATTTAACAAATAACAATAGAGCAATTATGTGCTAGACATTATCAATCACATGTTCTGGAGTTTGGTAATAGCTTTGACATCAGATGGATCTGGGTTCAAATCCTGGCTCTGTGATACTGAGTAAGTTCCTTAATATTTCTGAGCTTCAGTCTCCTCATCTACAAAGTGAGCATAATAATAATACCCTTCTTGGATTATTGTGAGTGTTAAAATAGCTTGAATACAATAAGGTATTTAGCAGAGCTTAACATATGGTAAACTCCATAAATGTAGTGGCTTCAAAGCTCCACTTAAATCCAGACAACACTGTGACCCTACCCTAACTTACACAGCTCTTGTTATTTTTGTCTTTCCCTGAGCTTAATTAGTACTTGTTATCTGTTCTATCAAGTTCAGCTCTTGACTTTGTAATTGACTTGCTAATCTTTCATCCTTGGCCTATAATTCCACCAGTCTTTACCTTTGGCTTGTCTCATTGAGAAACACTATTGAAAAGGAGCCCAGCATATGAGAAATCTATGTGTTGGGAACTGAATCCATGAGAATCTCAGTGCAGGAAAAAGCTCATCTTCACAAAGGAAGAGTGAGGCTTGAGGGAAGATGAATAGAATCATTGTAGAAAAAAGCAGGATGAGGGACAGAAAGAAGAATGGATGAGTATTTGATGGATACCTCAGAGGCAGCTGGGCATATTCTGTAGTATACGAAGTCCCCTGGGGCAATAGGGATTCCATGGGGGAAGTTGTATGAGGATGGTTGTTCACAATATCTGAAGGGGAAACAAGAGAGTTCTCATGTAAATTATGGGGCAATCAACATAGTGGGGGTGGGTTTTTAATAGTCAAGTTAACCCTATTTCCCCATCTTTGATCTTTAACTCTTGTTGACTGTAAGCAACTTAGGTTCATTCGTAGTCTCAGTGTTAGTCCCACAGTGACTTTACCTCTGCACCTTTGAATGTCCAGTCATCATCTGGGATCCAAGAACATAATTTTAAAGAATAGAATAAAAAATAGCTAAGAGGTGAGAAAGAGGCAGAATGGTCCCTGAATCTCAATGCTCCTACTTTTAAAGTGGGATTCTTAACTTTCTGAAATTGTGAGCAAAGTTTTATGAATGTGTGTTTATGGGGTTATTTTTTACAAAAGAGGGGGTCAGTAGATTTCATAAGATACTCAAAGAGGACTGCAAATTGTTCCCGCCCTGCTTTGCTCAGAGGAATGACATGGGGGAGTTCATGCTCCCTTGACATCCACTGAACATTCTCAAGGGTGGCCACAAAGGGCAGTAGAAGAGGATAGAGAATGTACTGACAGATTTCCCTCCTGCCTTCCCACTTCAGTAGGCACAGTTATTTTTTCACAGAGAAGTAATTTTACTCCATTAAAAAGTTAGAAAAGTAAACATGAAAAATTAAGAGTAAGATTATTTAGCTGAATTAGTCTTTTACCTCTTATACCCACTTTCATCATTGTAGCAAGGCATCTTGTAACAGGGTGACCAGTGTTTACAGGGTGTTTGTGGCTTCAGCCCTGGACTGGAACACACAACATACTTTACCCTTTTTTGGTTTTCCATTTCTATTTTTTCTGTTTCTGTTCTTACTATGTCCATATTTTTTCATTTATTTCATTTTTGGCAGCCATCTTGACTCTTCTCAAGCATGGCTCTATTTTCTCCACACAAGCTATGCTATTCTGGATCTCCTTAGCTAACAGCTCTTTTATTTCAGTCCAGTCCCAGATCTCTTCAGGTCTGACTCCTATCATACAGGTGGACTGTTCACTCAACCCACTTGGACCCTGGGCCCTTTAGGCTGATTTGAATATCCACCATGCTTTAGAATATTTAACCACTTCATAGATAGAGGCCCTTCAAACTCCATACCCCTTCATGTCTTCTGAAACCCAGAGGGTATTTAAATCATTGACCACCCAAAGACCAACCCACAATTGCAGCTCATCATAGGGCTCAACTGCCTGCAATGCTTCATTCCTCAAATTTGAAGACAGAAAATGAAAAAAGTCTACATTCACAACAACAGGAAAATGGTCAAATACACTATGGTATAGTCATTCTATGTAACAGTATGTGGACAATCTAACTGATACTTGTGAAAGATATTTATGATTAAACCCTAAATGGGAAAAGTTTAGTTATACAAAAACTTCCTGTGAAGTGATGATTCAAATGCAAATTATTTGAGATGTTGCAGATCTTTACAATTCTCCTGGTTATACGCGATGGTTATAAGACAGCAGCTGCAGCAGGCACACAGTGAGCAGATGCTTCCCCAGAAATCCCGTGGAACAGTTGTGCTTGTTTCCCACTTAGCAGCACTTTGACCAGGCCTGGCTGAAAAGTAGATAAGAAAAGAAGTTTGTAAATGGGGACTGAGTCCACCAGTCAATGAGTGTTCCAGCTGGTGACTGAAAAGTTACCCTGTCTAACTTCTGGGCTTGAAGTAGTCTACCACAGTAACCAATGATTTAGTAAGACCAGAATATAAAGAGAAATTGTTTTCATTCCTTCCTTTCTTCCTCCTTTCCTTCCTTCCCTTCTTCTCTTCTTTGTATTGTAAGACCTAAATTTTCAAGTGCTACATTGACAGCTTTGAGTCTCACAGGTCCCTAAGGACCTAGCTGTGGGTTCTCCTGTTCTTGCCCAAACATCCCCTCTCCTTGCAGCTGGGTCAGCTGCACCCTGCCTGGTCTTCAACCTCATGAGTTTCACTCCCTGTCAGATTGTGTAATTATTTTAGAAAGTCAATCACATCCTTTCATGTGATCTCAGGGTCTCCTCAACCCCTGCCGGTTTACTCCCATGTGAAATTTCCGCATGGTCCTTTCTGCAGGGCCAGAGGTATCCTCCTCCCCTGGGCTGTATTTATGGCTAATAAACTGTTGCCTATTTCATCTGTCTGGAATCTTCTGTTTCATGACCATCTACTATATAAGGTGGTGGATCCCTCCCATACCAACATAGTGAGTAGGAAATGATCAAAATATCCTTCAATCTTCCTTCCTTCCTTCCAAGCCCATGTCCCAGGCACTTCTCTAGATACTGACATTACATCACTAAACAAGACATACTTAAGTATTGCCCCGAGGTGGCTTACCACCTAGGCACAAAGGTACATGTCTCTATTGTGTTTGCTTCTCCAAGTATTGGAATAGAGTGCTGTGAGGATACATGACATGAACAAGAAAGCTAGAGTGGAGTATGTGTGTGACTGTGTGTGTACACCTACAAGAGAGAAGTCTGTGGTGAGAGAGCGTTATCCTGGAAGGATTAGATAGTGAGAGAAGAGATTTTTGTTTGATGTGATTGCAGCTAAGAGTTTGAGGAGGTGAAAACATTGTAGAAGGGGGCACTACAAAACAAAACAAAACAAAACAAAACTGGTTGAGAGAAGCCAGAGAGGGACATAGAGGCCAAATCATGGAAGGCCGTCTCAAGAGAGTGAAGTTCAGACTTCAATGGGCGAGTACTGGAATTCTGCTTTCAGCATGAATACATCAATGGACATTTGCTTTTGGAAAGATCCCTGTGGCTTCAGTGTGGAGAGTGAGAAGGTACCACATGGGGAACAGAAAAAAAAATCAAGGAGGCTGTGGCATTGATCTAGGCAGAAAAACATCACACCTGAGCCCTCAACATGGCAAAGCTATGAGAGATGTGGAAGGAGTGTCTATGAAGCCATGGGCCAATAGATGGAGAGTAATGTGTGGCTTCTAAGTGACTTCACACTTGAGGGTTTGTGTGCCTACCATCCTTATAAGGGGCAGGGAAGTAAAAGTTATCTGCTCATCTAGGACAATGGTTCAATTGTCTGTCTATATCATAATTTTCTGCATCTCCAAGTGAAAGAAAATATAACTCGAGTGGCTTACATAAATCTGAACCTATTTCTTACAGGAAGAGGTGGTTGACTCAAAGATGTCAGAGCACATACAACTGTGATGTGGCCCTCACTGTCACAAGATGAATGCTGTATCTCCATCCATTATGCACTTGAGGCAGTAGAAAGAGTAAGTGGGAAAGGCTGCACTATCATGATGTGTCCTTGTATCAGGAAAGAGAAATATTTTATAAATGCCCTCTCCCAGAAGACTTCTGCCTATTCCTCATGGGCACTGGCTGCACCTACCTGCATGGAAGCTGGGATGGCAAGTATTGCTTTTCTGGACTCTACAGAAGGAGGCAGAAAGGGAGAAGGGGGCTGAGAATGGCCCTTCAGCATCCAATCAACAGTGCTTGTCACAAGTGCATTATAAGCATAGGTTATATTTGAGGGGGCAGGGGAAGCTGTGAGGGAAAAGCACGTAGCAGAGGTCAGTCACAGTCACGAATTTTATGAAAGGTTTGCTGGGAAACTACTTTTAAGAAAATATATATGGTGACTATGATTCCCCTGACAGCACGACTGAGTGATTTGCAATATAGTTGCAATTCATGGCCCTCATTCCAAGAACTGTCATTTGCTCTCATGTCAGACACTTGAGTTGTTTCAAAATCACCAGGCTGGCCCACTATTAAATTACATACCCTTGCACACACAGAGATGTTTTAGAAGCCCCCAGTGCATGGTGAGAAGTGTGCTTGCTCTTCTGATAGCTGTGGCATCAACATTATTGATTTGTTTGGGCAAATGCTTCTTTGCAAGACTGGAACTCCAGGAAGATTAAAACTGCCCTCTGCTCCAGGTCTCTTGCCGAATGTCTGGAGTCTAAACTCCTTTAATGCTGTTTTACACCCATGATATTGTTTGATGCTCATGGCAATCCTGCAAAACAGGCTCTGCTCAGCATCTTAGAAGACAAAACTGACCTAAAGAAATGAAATAACTTGCTTATGATCACCCAATAGAGCATGGGGGTCAGCAGCCACACTTCTCTAAAGGAAGACTTCTGGGTTCAAATCCCAGCTCCTTCTAAAGCTGGATGATTCAAAGGACTTTCAGGGCAGAAGCAAAGTCAAGCCACAGAGAAATAAAGGAAGGGCAGCATTGATAAACTGAACTATAATTCTAGTTTAGGAAAACCTGGAAAGAAGCTGTTCTGTATATATATAGGTGCTAATAAAAAACAACCCAAAATTGAGTCCCATAGAACCCCAATTATTTTATTATGCTCATGGATCCTGTGATTTAAGAACTCAGACAGATCGTAGAGGGGATGGTTTGTCTGCTCCATGATTTCTGGTGTCTCAGCCGGGAAGATTTAAATGGCTGTGGGTTATTCCATGGCTGAGGGCTGGAATTGTTTCAGGACTTTCACTCACATGTCTGGCTCATGGGCTGAGATGACTTCAAAGCTGGACTCAGATGGGAATATTGATGTAAACATCTATGCTTGTCTTCTCCATGTGGCTTGGGATTCCTCACAACATGGCAGCCTCAGGGCAATTGGACATTTTTATATGGCTACTCAGAGTTCTTTAAAAAGATTGTGTTCCATTAAACAAGGCACAAACTGAGTGGCCCTTTGTAAGCACACACTGTCACTTTTCCATGCTTTTCACTGCCTTTGATTAGGTTTTTATTCAAAATTAGCTGTACACAGTGATTTGACTTCTGTGGAATAAATAAGTTTAAGTTTATGCCACAGGTGTGTTTTCTTCTCTGGTGGGTTTCTTTCCTAGGCTTCTTCTCAGCTGCTGGTTTCTTGGTAGCTGCAGCCTTTTCTTGCACCAAAGGCTTCTTCTGCTTTGTAGTGCCAACAGCCTTCTTTCCTTCTTTCCCTACCACAGGCTTAATGCTTGGAACTCTTTTTTCATCTGATTTGGCTTCTAGGGCTGCTGCTGCTCTATCCACCAGGAGCCTGTGATTCTTGGCCTGGAAAAGAATGGTGTTCTGGTGTATGGTTTTTGCATATGGGTTTAACTTCAACATGATTCTCAAGTTTTTCAGTCGACTCTTCTTCAGGACTCTGCTGTGAATCTTCTTGTGTGGTTCTCAGAGGGCTTTTTGGATCTCTGGGCTTTTCAAGATTCTGCTAAGGTCTCTGTTGCACATGACATATATGTAAAGATTATAGTTACTCTTGAGGGAGGTGGCTTTATGACAGGTGCCATATAGATCATCTAACTTGTGGAAAGCTCTTTCAGTTCCAATGCAGAAACCACCTACATGACCACCAGAAACAGGTTTCAGAATGTTCAGTTTGCTTACATGAAGCAGATAATTCCAGGGATGTCTCTGAAGGCTTTGATGATACCATTGTCCTCATTATAGATGATTCAAGGTCCCCTGCACTGGATATCATGATGGCTTCTCATTTTGCCCTTGCAGCTCTCATTCATTGAAAGGCAAGACGCATAGACCTTTTTGATATCATTTCAGGCCTTAAGTTTCTTAAGAAACAAAACAGCCTCCTTGGTTTTCTTGTAGCCTTTCAACTTTATCTTCAACCACCAAAGGACATTCAGGAACTCCTTCAATAAATGACCTTTAGACATGACCCGTGCTAGTAAGATTGAGGCAGGCAGGGCAGAGAAGATGGCATATTGATTATGTGTTGTGTTCACTCTGCACTGCCAATGATGCCAGGTTTTTGTTGGTGGAAACATAAGACCTCCTCAACACATTTTCCAAAAGCACCCTGGTCAGACCGATCAGTCTCATCACCTTGAATCCTGGGAATTTGGGCCACAGCTCTGTCAGCACCCCAAGATTCAGCACTGGTTAGGTGACCTGGCAAGTCCCTGACAGCATAGAGCTGTCTATCATTTTTGTGCAAGTTAGTATGAAAGAAGTTCATAATATGTGGTCAAATAGGAGCCTGGAACACAATAAGCAAAGTGACCTTTTTGCCAGAGGAGTCCCCTTTTCTGGAGCACATTGGTATCAGTGGACGAGCACAGACCATGGTTTGAAGAGGAGAACTCCTCTCAACCAGGTGCCTTCCACAGGAAAGGGCCACATAGTGTCACATCACCACATTCTCTTCATTGAAGTAGTCTCAAATCCACCTAGATTCAGGAGCAGAAGATTCCACTTAATGAAAAGTGTTCAGAATATTTGCAGTCATATTTTAAAACCAGTGCAGAAACCAACCTATTGAATATATTTGTGACCTTAACTTTCTTTTCTGAAAGTTTTAACCTCTAAATCTATTTATCTGGCATTAATACCATCACTTGTTAACTGTGTGAGCATGATATCTTACCTGGAGTCTCTGAACCCAGTTTTCATGTCTTTAAAATGCCTTTAAAATAGAATACCTCATTTATTATACCTTATAATAATAAATACCTACCTCACTGGGCTTCTGTGAGAAGGAAATGAGGCAATCTATGCAAAGTGCTTAAAAGAACCTGTTCCACATTTACTCAACACATATATCCAGTAATGTGCCAAGCTTTGTTCTAAGTGTTTCATAGAGATTGTCTCATTTAATCCTCATTTAGCCCTACAACATAGACAGTGTTATTATCCCTAGTCTAAGGATGAGAAAACAGAAATGCAGAGAGGGCAGTGACTTGCCCATGGTCACATAGCACATACATGGAAGACCCAGACTTGAACAGAATAATCTGGCTCTTGAGTCCATACTTTCAATCACACTGATGTGTGGCCTTTGGTAGATAGTATAGATGTGAAAATACACATGCATATATAATTTCTTGAGCATCTGCAAGTAGCAGTGTGAACCCAAGATTTGGTTTGTGCAAAGACTGTTCGTCTAGACAGGGGTCTGCCAATTATGACTGTGGTCCAAGTAGGGACACTGCCACTCATTGTATATTACCCATGGCTACTTTCATGCCACACTAGCAGAACTGAATAGTTGTGACAGACTATTATGTCCTGCAAAGCTGAAATGTTTATTATCTGGCTTTTTACAGAAGAAAAGTTGGCTAATCCTGTTTTAGATCTTATTTGCAACAATACTTTATCCTGGATTTATTTGAATTTCAAGGATGTTGAACCATGTCTTGATTAATCCCTTCACTTAACGAGTGTTTAATTGAGTACCTAACATATGACAGCCATTGTTCTAGACTCTGGATCTACTTAGTGAAGAAAAGAGTTATAGTCCTTGCCCTCAGAGAGTTGATGTTCTGGTGGAGGGAAATTAAAAAGAAAGTAAGCAAAATGAAGTGATTGTAGACTATAATGTCTTATGAAAGAAAGAACTAGGATAAAAAGTAATTGAGGTTAAGGAGTGGATTATTTATAAATAGGCACCATTTTTCTTGGGAACTCTAACAGCAGCTACAAGCATTCTAATAAAAAAATACAAGGAAGAGACTGACAGCTTGTTAGAGGAGAGGGGTTTGGGGGCTAGACAAGAAAGAAAGGTGAAGAGAATAAGCAAAGAAAAAGAAGACTCAAGGACACAGACAAGAGTATGGTGATTGTCAGAGGGAAGAGGATGGGGGTGGTAGAAGAGGGTAAGGGGGAATAAATGGTGATGGAAGGAGACTTCACTTTGGGTGGTGAACACACAAGACAATATACAGGTTATGTATCACAGAATTGTATATCTGAAATCTATATACTTTTATTAACCAATGTCACCCCAATAAATTCAACTTAAAAAAATAAAAATACTTTTATCAGACACACACGTGCGCGTGCAGACACACACACACACACACACACACAAGGTATGTAGAGAGGAGATGCAGATTTGTTATCTCTGATAGAGGAATAGAAAGCTTCTTGGAAGTGCGGAAAGATAGCTGCTCAGTGCAGAGCACCCGCCTCTGGATGTAATAGTGAATTGAAAGTAAAGCTGGTCAGCTTGATAGTATGATTTTTTTCTTCTGCAATATGAAGTAACTTGGATGCAGACATGGGGGAAGCAGATAGTGAGTTCAACAAAAGTTGAGGTTTTAGAGGAGAGCAATAAATGGAAGGAAGTAAGGCAAGAGGTAAATGGACAAATTTAGCTTGGAGATAGATTTTGTTTGGCTCATGCATTGTATTAGAACCATTTGAATGTCTTCAGATGGAGCACAGTTTGGTTCATCACTTCCCCACAGGTTCTCACTGTGTCCTGTCTTTCCTGTTTGTCTTGTTTATGTTTCCTGCCTGGCCCTGTATGAGTTTGAGATTGCAAGACCGAATTATAGTAATATATGACAGACTTTTACCTACATAAGGAGAAATTGGAAAGACAGAGAGTAAAAGGGTTATGAGAGAGTTACTCATGAATTGAAGACTGAAGTTTTGATGAGGTTTGATGAGAGCTAAGGACTATTTAAGTAAGACCTGGAAATATAGGAAGGTCTCTTTAAAATGGAGCATCAGAAATCAGGATTTCTGATTTTTACAAGTATCAAAAAATCCTGATATTTACAAGTTAAAGTGTGTGTCACCAGGAATGAATAGCTGAGGTAGGGAGAAGCAATATGTTATGTACACATACATACACATATATGAAACATGTACACATATAACCTGCTCTTATACACATACATAAATTTATACACACATAGTTTGAAGTAATTTTAAGAGGCTAATTGGCATTACAATTTAAGACAATATCTCTACATTATGAAGATGTGCTTTTTATGTTTTTTCTAGATACCCGATGAAAAGAATCATTAGGAAACAGCCAAAATGCAATCAGCCAAAGGCAAGCCATAGCTAGAATACAAGAAATCCTTATTCTGACAAAAATAACTTTTCTTTTTGCTACAGACAAATCAGTACAATTGAATTATTAAAAATATACCTAAGGTTTCCCGGGAGCCAATCACAATGACTGCTGCTTAGGCCACTGTTTTCCTGTAAATCTACATATATCTTCCCTCCTCCTCCCTTCCGCTCTTTCCTCTCTTTTTTCTCTTTTCTCTTCTCTCTCTCTCTCCCCTCCCCCAAACCATACCCTCAGCACAAATAGCACAAAGAGAATGCTCAAACCTCAAAGCAATTTCAATTTTAAAAAAGGGAAAACATGAAATACCAGTGAGCAGTGTTTCACACTCCCACCACAAGCCTTTGAGGTCAGCAGGGGTGATCTAAAAACATGGATGCAGGAGAGAAGAGGGAAGCTAGCAGCTGCCCTAAAACTGCTCTAAAAGAACCACTACAAGAAACCACCCTAAGTTGAAAATGTTAAAAACGTGTCCTGCTAAATAAGAGCATTAACAAGAGGGGAGGAGTTTAAAACATGTGTAATTAAAAGAGACAGATTTTGAAAAGCAGATAGCTTCTGGAGGACAAAAAAGTAAAAAGAAAGGCAGAAATTCTTTTTGGCAATTGGGTGGTAAAAATGTATAATCCTGAAAGACAAAAAAAGAAAAAAATGAACCTCAAAATTATCACAACACACACAAACTTCCTTCATAAATAACTATTTACAGAATAAACTGAGATTTGCTGCACTTAGAGAATGACATTCAACTAAGAATGTTATAATATACCAAAAAACTACACAATAAACTGAAGAATAAAGACAACAGGTCGATGAGAAGTTAGTACAAAAAATATATAAATCAAGAATTCATCACCTCAGATGGTGAAACTGCTTCCCCAAAAGAAAAAAACTGTAAAACAGAAAAAGTCTGACCAATGCTGCATATTATTAAACTACATTAAATAGGCACTTTTGAATGTAAAAAAGCACACTAACTCAGAAACTGAATGACTAAGAACAGAATGGACAAAAATAGGAAGAGATAAATTGATTACATTTAGAAAAAGGAAGGAAAATAAAAAATAAATGATCTCAGAAATGAGCACTAAATTACAAGATGTCCAAAGGAATGGTAGCGAGTGAAAATTTATTGGGCATTGAAAAGATTCAGGAAATTAGCTAAGGAAATAAAAGCGACATTAAGAAATAAATAAAAGACCAGAAGAAAATGATGAAAATAAAAGGCAGGAAATGAAGGAATAATGTATGTATAATTGGGGCTGAAAGACAAAAACAAGACAATGTAACATAAATAATGTCTGAAATCATAGTCTAAGAAAACATTCAGAAAAAAATTGGTATTTACATATTGGAAGGTTACTTGGTACCTGGGAAAATGAACTTGGCTAAATCACTCCAAAATATATCCCAGTAAAACTATTAGATTTCAAAGATTAGAAAAAATCTCAAGACCTCCTGGCAAAAAGAGAAAACAACTTATAATAATAAAATATTAGGCTGGCATCATACTTCTCAAATATATCATAAAAAGCAAGGCAAAAAGAGAGCAGTGGTTCCAAAAAGAAAACTCAGTAAAGTCTGAACAAGAATTTTCAAGCTGTCTATAAAGTATCAAAAGTTATATAAAGTGTTTGAAACATACCAATACTTAGAATTCTATACCAGTGGTTTTCAACCTTTTTCATTTCACAACACAGATAAACTAATTACTAAAATTCTCCAGCAACCCCAAAAATATATTATAATTTTTGCTGATCTGCCTAAAAAATAAGTATAATTTTGATTCATTCACAGCAGATAGGTATTGTTGTCTTGGCTGTCATCATTTTTTTTAATTGACAATCTAAGGGAGAAGAGGTGAGTGCCCCTGACTAAATAGTCAGGTACTGCATGTTTTAAAAATCCTTGAGACATACCAGTTGGGAAAGCTTATACAAAAAGAACTGATAGTGAATGCTTTTTAAAATAAATACAGATATTCATAAGTACTACATATAAACATATGTATAGTAGATTAAGATTAATACAAAAGTTGAGATCAGGTAAAAGATTAATGTGCAGATGCTATATATGTTGACAAAGCTGAAATAATGCAATTAAAAATGGAATGAAAAGGGAAAGGGAAATAGGCAAATAGGATAATCTCATTGTGTAGATAATAGTTAGGAGTTAAAGGGAATCGTGAAAAACTGACAACTGTTGTAAAACTACCAGTAAGAAAGCATGGAACTAAGGGTATTTTAACAAAAACTATTAGTACAAAGGTAGGACAATAATATGAGCCTTGTTAAGTATTAATATAAAAATTTTAAAAAGTCAAAGAATATATGTCAAATAAATAAAGGAATACAGTAAATAATACAATTGGGGCCAAATATATCAATTGTGTTGATAAATTAAGTGGTTTTTACTTACTTAATAAAAGAAAAACATTTTAAATTTGTCTCACAAGACCTGACCATATATTGTACACTAGAGACTTACCTAAATGAAAGTGATTTGACATGCATTAAAAAAGGCATGGGTAGACAAAGCTATACAATTGGGATTAAAAGTAAGTAAAAGGAAAAGATCTTTATAGCAGACAAAGTAGAATTTAAATTTAAAAAAAATAAATGAAATGCACAAAGACTAAATGCCACAACTCACAAAAAGATACTTTATAGATATCTATGCACTTAATAACATAGCAATCATCTTTAAGAAGCAAAATCTACAGGAAATGCAAGGATACAATCTAATAAGGATATAAAGCCATCATTCCCAACACAAAAATATCAATGGACAAAAATAGTAAATAAGAATATGGAAGACTTAAAAATTTTTTATAAGTTGAATTTATGAATATATATTGAATTTTATACCCTGTTATTGGTTGAATTATGTCAGCCTGAGATCATTTCAAGTAAGTATCATCAATGAATATTAAAATAGGGTTGAAACAAAAATGAGATGAGAAACAGGATTTTTATGTAGTCTCAAAGCAATTTCTCAGAAGATACAATGGAAAAGAAAAAATATAGATAACTGGTAACATCACTTTACTAAAGCAATCAAAGTTAATATTACCAATTGTGGGACAGATTGGCCACTAAGAATTTGTACAGAAGAGGTAAAACTTCTGAATTATGCATGATGAGGACACATCATCATTTCTGTTGTATTCTTGCCCACAATGCATAACTTCAATTTAATCATAAAGCGATATGAGACAAACCTATATTGAGAAACATTAGAGAAAATATCTGACCAGTGTCCTTTAAATGTGCGAGGTTGTACAAGATAAAGACTGAGGAACTGTTTTTCATTAATGGTTATTAAGGAGACATAATAATTAAATGTAGTATGTAATACTGGATTGGATTCTGGACCAGGAAATGGGTGCTGGAGGGCCATTTGATAGTTTAGGTAATAACATTATATCAATATTAATTTATTAATTTTAATAATTATATATTTTTAAAAGATTTTATTTATTTTTTAGAGAGAGGGGAAGGAAGGGAGAAAGAGTGGGAGAGAAACATCAATGTGAGAGAGAAACATTGATTGGTTACTTCTCTCACACCCCCAACTGGTATCTGGCTTGCTACTCAGGAATCCAACCAGCACCCTTTTATTTTAGTTTGCAGAATGAAACCCAGCTCACTGATCCACACAGTCAGGGCGATAATTACATTCTTGTCATTTGCACAATCTGGGTGAAGTTCATACAGAAGCTCTTTGCATGGTTTTTACAACATTTTTGTAAGTTTGAATCATTTTGAAATGAAAAATTAAAGAAAAATCTAATAATCTAATTTCTCTTTGGTGTATTGTGGCATATGCTTAAATGATATGTACAGTAATATTTTTCTGTATAATTATGCAAGAAACAAACAGATCTATCTAGTCACTGGTTCCTTCAATGTTCTCTTGATATGCAGCAGTTAGAAAAAATAAATGAAAAGTTCCTTTTGGATATTCAGCTCTCCAAGCAGAATACACTTTTCTTATCCTCCAGCCAGGATAATTTTTGGCCATTTACTGATTTTCCCCACAATTTATTAATGAAATAAACATTACTCTTAACTGGAGAATCTTCTTTTAACTGTAATCTCATCGACGTTCACAGCCAGAAAAAATTAGTAAAGGCTCAAGGTACTTCCAAAAAGCTTTTCTTAGTTTTTGTAGGTTGAACAAGGCAACTGTATGGTTTCCTTCAAAAGTAAAAAAAAAAAAAAAAAAGGGAATGTGGGAACTCTCTGTTGATACCTTTACCTTTATCTGAGTAAACGGAAAGGTCATAATTAACTAATATTATATTGTCAGCAGACTTTTTTTTTTCTTAGATGAGTTGTGATATTTTTTTGCAAGAGACAAACTAATCAGCTCATTGGCTGGACTGGAAATTCCAAACTGTGTGTTTAAAGAAAGGCTCATCTTCTCAAAACACCTGAGTTCTCTGAGCATTCGCTTCGCTCCTCCTGTAAATGATCTACACTGGAGCTTTCCAGCCCATCACTACGGTTTGATCAATAGTTGTGCTGCATATAAAGTTATGTCTTACAGGATGTCAATATTAACCTTTCAAGTGTGCATTTTTAAAGATTTATTCCTCAATAGCACTACTAAATATATTTCATATGCTGCAAGCACTTATTTTTTTTACCAAGAAAGGAAACTGACGTTTAGAAGCTAACTACCCTCCGCCAGGACACTCTGTCTTCTGGAGTCAGGGGGACATCTCGCCTAACTGGGCTGACACTGGCTGGCTCAGTGATTATCCACAGAAGGTCTGAGTCTCCCTGGTAACTACCTCAAGGGTAAATATTTTTAAACCCACTGCAGCATCTAAGATTATCTTGAACAATGAAAAAATGCTCAATAAACACGTCCAGATTGACTTCGTCATGAATCTAAATGTCACCGATTTTGTCATTAGTTATTTAACTCTTAATTGTTTAATGGCTATACTTTTAAAATCAGTTTCTGCATAGCAGGCACTGACTAAAAGTGTTCTAAATTTTAAATAATTTCATTTAATCCTCAAATCTGAAAGATAAATAATGTTGCCCTTTCTAAAAATAGATAAAAATAGGAAACTTCCACAAAGCACTTGGCTGATACAAATGAGAGAGTTGGTATTTGCTGCCAGGTATAATACTAACGTGATGCTTAATCTTTATGCAATGTGTAGTAGCACCACCTATGGGGGAACAGAGCTTAGAATTCAGACCTCCAAGTACATCAAGTTTGTTCTGTAGTTAGAAGCAATATGTGCTCTTAATCTAACTATTCTAATAATTCAGTTTTCTAGGGGCAGCTTGTGCCTGGGTAACAAGAGATAAAATTTGAAATTTTGCCTGAGGCACCAAAGTATCAGTATTAGCAGCCTATTGCTACAGTAACAAATAGCCACAGTCCTTGTGGCTTAAAATAACAAATTTATTATTGCAGAGTTCTGGGGATCAGAAATCCATAATCAGTTTCACTCCACTAAAGCAAGGTGTTGGCAGGGCTGATTCCTCCCAAGGCTTCAGGGTAGAATTTGTTTCCTTGCTCTTTTCAGTTTCTGGAGGCCACCTGCATTCCCTGGCTCATGGCCCCTTCTTCACATCACTCCTATCTCTTGCTTCTGTTATCTCATCTCCTCCCACTGACTCTGACCTGCCTTCCTGTTATAAGGACTCTAGTGATCACATGGGGCCCTCCCAGATGTCTCCCCATCTCAAGATCCTTACTTCATCACATTGGCAAAGTCCCTTTTATTATGTAAGGTAACATAGTAAAACAGTCTGGGGATTTGAATGTGGACATATTTGCAGGGCCATTATTCAGCCTACCATAATACCGCAGATAAAATTTCAAAGTAAGTTGCCACATCACAATGGAAATTTTCAAACTAAGTAACTGAGCTGATTTCATAACTTTTGAAACAGTTTAACCACTTGAAGAACATAAAATTGTCAAGATTGGATCACTAAAGGGGGAGTTCTTTGGTGAAAGTAACTTATGAATCATTTTTAATAGGCAAAGAGAGGAAATATCTACTTAGTGTTTTATAGGAAACCACTTGGGGAACTGATATATATATCTCCCGAAGTTTGACCAAGGTTAGACCGTATCTGAGGAATCTGAGAAAAGGGCTGTGGCTGATAACCTGAGAAGCAGGACTGAGGGAAAAGTATAGGTCTGCATTTGAAAATAACCCTGCACCCACCAAAGCATGGTGTTGCGTGTTCCCCATGTACCAAAGGTAGGTGATATAGGAGAAAGAGAGTGAGGCTGGAGCCACTCAAGAATTCTACACCCAAGTACGACCTAGAGGGGTAATAGGATTCTTGTAGAGAGAGGTCTGGAAGAGAAGTTCTCCACTAAAGGAGAACAAAGGTGGGAAAAAGGCTTGGAAAAAGATGTATACTTCTCACATTATAGAATTATAGTCAGAGGAGCCAAAAGAAAAACACTCATAAGAAAAATTGTAACTTTATTTTTAAAAATTTTTTATTGTCATTCAATTGCAGTTGTCCCCATTTTTCCCCCATTACTCTCCCCTGCCCTACCCACCCCCACCTCCCACCGGCAATCCTTCCCCCACTTCCCGTCGTCTTTGTCTGTGGTCCTTTATACATGTTCCTCAACTGGACCCTTCCCCTTCTTTTCCCTGTTATCCCCCTCCCATGTGGTTACTGTTAGTTTGTTCTTTATTTCCATGTTTCTGGTTCTATTTTGCTTAGTTTGTTTTATTGATTAGGTTCCACTTATAGGTGAGATCATATGGTGTTTCTCTTTCACTGCCTGGCTTATTTCACTTAGCATAATGCTCTCCAGTTCCATCAGGAAGAAAGAAGGGACTCGCACCCTTCACAACTGCATGGATGGAACTGGAAATATTATCACTTTAAATGCCAGTCTACCTACTCTGCAAAGAGGGAAGAACCCTTTTTTAGAGGAAATTAGTATCAGCTTGCATCACTACATTTTTAGTTCCTATTTATAAAATAAATTGTTAGAACCAATGACCATATACAAAGGTGCTCAATATCATTAGTCATTAAAGAGATGCAAATAAAACTATTATGAGATACTATTATGTACGCATGAGAGTGGATAAAGTTACCAATATCAGATGTTGGAGAGGATGTAGAATTAAGATATCTTATCTCTGGGGATTCCCTGAAGGTCTTGAATGAAATTCCATTTGTACTTGCACAAGACAAGTTTATTTGAAGGTTTCTAAAGAGCAAGTTTTACAGAGATGAGAACAAAATATTTGGTAAAATTATATAACCCAAGAACTTTACTCTTTGATATGTACTTAGTAGAAATATATCAAAATTCATATACAAGAATAATCATAGAAACTATATTTAAATACCTTCAGCTGGAAACAACCTCTGTATCCATCAAGAATAGGAAAGTAAATAATGTGTGGTAAATTCAGACAGTGGAACAATACACAATAGGAAAGAACACAGACTACTAATACACAGGACAACATGGATGAATCTAAAGACTTTGTAAAGTGAATGATGTTAGGCACAAAATTCTACAAATGTGGTTTCATTTATAGGAAGTTTAAGCACTGATCTGTAGAGATAGAAAATCAGAATAATGGTAAACTCTGGGGGTCTAGTGACTGAGAGGAAGCATAAAGAGGTCTTCCAGGATTCTGAAATATTCTAAATCTTGCTAAGGTGGTGGCTATACAGTCATTATACATATGTAATAATCCATCAAATTATAAACTAAGATTTTGTCTTTTTTTGGTATCTGTTAAACATCAATTAAAAAATGCTACCAGTCTCACAAAAAGACAGGGCCAAAAACTAAGAAAGAAATAACACAGAAAATAGAGATATATCTATCATGATTTGGCTGACAAAAGCTTTAAAATCATTATGCTTAATTTGTTCAAGACAATAGAGATAAAGCTGGACGAAATAAATTAAAAGATGAATTTCATGAGAGTATCAGAATCTATAAAAAATCAAATAATTTTCTATAATTAAAAAAAACACAGTGTCTGGATTTAGTTCTTAGCTATGATGGAGAAACTGGTACCAACTAGCCCTCCCATTAATAAATACAAAACCCACAAAAATTTAGAAAGTATAGGATAATAGGGAGCACAGGACTGACTCCTAAAGAAAAGAAACTAATGAAATAGGTGCCACTTACGGATGCTTGTTCTAGATCTCTTCTTGAGGACAATTTTTTATATCATGATGCAGCAATTGGAAATCTGAACAGAGTTCAACAGTCTTCCTGAACTGGGGAGGTTGAGAGCAAAGTTTGAGGCAGCTGAAGAGTTTAAAAAGCTGAATAGGATATGAAAAAGGAGGCAGCTGTGCAAAGCAGAGGCTTCAGAACCATGTATGACAATTCTCTAGAAGTCTGTGACTAAGGGCTGGACCATGTTTGCATAGGACAAAATAAGTAGAAAATTTCCATAGAGCTAGTTCATCACAGATGAGAGGAGAGCAAAGAAACTAGAGGTCAAGCAGTGCTAGGGAACAATGGGAATCCAGCCCAGCTGTAGTAGAGGGGCCTCATTAATATCACAGGCATCCAACTGAGATACCAAAACTTAAGAATAGGGACCTCTCTACAAAGCCTACTCTAGAGCCTCTCTAGCAAAGTCTAAAACCAAGACATGACAAAATCTACAGAGAGGGCAGGGTTTGGTAAATAAACCCTTCCAACCTAAAAGAAGTGGAAGAAAGACAAGGATTAAGGAGAAGGAATAGGAGAAGGAGAAGGAGAGAAAGTTGAGGATTTTTACAGGTCTGCCCTAAGAAAGTATAAAACCAAGTATACACAAATTCAAATTGATAAACCCATAATTTAATTGTATACTTGAACAAAAATCAACTTTCTTCACAGGCATATAGTACTATCTAGAGTGTCTACAATGTATCATTAACTATATCCAGTAGAGAATAAAAACTTACTAGACATGGAATTAAATGAAGAAGATACAGCTCATATTCAAGGAAAAAAGAAATAGCCATGAAACAGACCCAAGCTGGCCCAGATGTTAGATTTAGCACACAGAAACTTTGAAGAAGCTGTTACAAACATATTAAAAAAATTAAAAGAACATATATTCAAGAAACTAAAGCAAAATATGGTCTTCTTAAATGAATAATTAGGAAATCCATTAAGAGAATTGAAAACTATTGAGAAAAATAAACAAATGAAAACTCCAGGTCTAAAAAAACTAAAATGGAAATTTAAATTTAAATAGATGTACTTAACAGCAAACTGGAGATGACAGAAAAAAGAAACAAAGGAATTAGATGAATAGAAATTATCCAAACTTAAAACAGAGACAAATGAGTTGAAGTAAAGTAAACAGTTCAGCAAGAATCTATGGGACAACATCACTCAGCCCAAATTATGTGTAATAGAAGTCTCAGAAGGGGGAAAAAGTGGAAACATTTTGAAGAAAGAAAAACATTTTGAAGAAATAATAGCCAAAATTCCACAGATAAGATTTGAAAACATTTATTTTTATGAGATTCAAGAAACTCAGAAAATCCCAAGCAAAGTAAATTCATACACACACAGACCAAAACATAATAAAATTTCAAGAAATATTTTGAAAACATAAGGGGAAAAATACCTTTATACGTTTACATATAGGGAAATAATTACATGAATGAACTTTGACTTCTTAGAAACAACAAAGGCCAGAACAATAGAATGTTATCTTTAAAGTGCTAAAATACAAAGAAAATACATATATTTTCTTTTACATATGTATATATGTATATATATAGCCATTCTCTTTGCAAAAACAAAAATTGGAAACATGCTGAATATCCAACAAAAAGATGTCATTCAATCTCATTGTGCATCTTTCAAAAAAAATCTATAAAGACATTAGAAATGAAATTAAAGTTCTAAATGACAAGAACATGTTCATGATATCTTATATTTTTTGACTTCTTTATCTGGTAATTTCTTAGATAATTGTGTGAAATATTTCACTACAACTGTTATTATGTGTGTGTTGTAGTTGGATATGTGAGTTAATGATTTTTATATAGTCTTGATTAATTGCTGCTCCTATCTGTAGTTTGTATATTTCTAATCATACTTTTTATGTTAAATTATATGTTGATATTAATGCAGTTTTCTTTCAATGATATTTTCCTGATTTATCTTATTTTTTGAATTGTTGTATTTAACTGTTCTGTATAATTTTTATGGCATTAACTTATAATTATTTTTTTTTATTCAGTCAGAGAGTCACTCTTTCTAATAAGTACATTTAGTCTGTCTCTATTTATCTGGACTCCTGAGGTGTTTGCTTGTATGTTTGCCATCTTATGTTGCCTTCTTTTTTCTCATCTTTTCCTTGCATCTTGTTTACATCATTCTCTGCCTTCTGTTCACTTTTTATTCTCCATTGAAAATTATAGAATATTAAAAAATTATTATTTATGTTTTAATATTTTAATAATGGAAATACAATTTTAAATTATTTTTATATCTTTCTCTTGAACATGGAAGAAAATGACCATGCTTTAACTGCCCATTTCTCTATTCACTTACCCATCTCCCCTCAGACTCCATTTGAGCCAGTAAAACTCTAAGGCACAAAATGAAAAGCTCAGCATCTAAAATTATTTATATTAAGCTTTCATAATGACAGTAAAATAAAGTTTGGTATAAAAATTGAAAGACAATAAAGAATAAATATGAGTTTGGAAATGAGCATTCCTATCTTTAACTAACATTTGAATTAGGGAAGAAATCACAAAGAAATTTATGACTTATTTAGTATTCCACTAGAAATGTTTCATGTAAAAACCTGTGAGATGCAGCTAAAGTATTATTCAGAGATAAATGTATGTCCATATGTAAAGATATGTTAAAATAAAAAGATTCTAAAAATAAAAGGTAATCCTGCATCTATGTAAGAAATAACAAAACAAAACAAATTATTACTGAATATCAAAATAAATGAAATGAAGAAAATAAAGTTAGAAGCAAGGAGGGAGGGGTGGCGGGCAAAAGGAAGGGAAGGGGAAAGTCAAGGAACATATAGCAAGGACTCATGGACAAAACCAAAGGGGAAGAGCTGAAGGAGGGAAGGAGGGAGGGGGCAAGGGAAAGTAGTAGGGGGTAGGCAGAGACAAATGTATTTGAAAAAATAAATTAAAATAAAATTAAAAAAAATAGAAGCAGAAACTAAAATAAAGCATAAAGAAGTGACAATAAACACAATAAACTGAAATGCTTTTTAAAAAATCAATAAAATAAAACAGCATACATAGGAAGACAAAACTAAACAAACAATATTAGTTAACAAAAAAGAAGGCTGAAGTCTAGATACTCTGGAAATTTAAAAAAATCATTTAAAATTGTGATGAATAATTATGACAATGAATTTGAAAAATGTAGATGAAATGGACAACAGACTAGAACATTACAGATTGCTATAACTGACTTAAGAAAACTTGAAAACCTGAATAAACTATCAAAAATTGAACCAATTTTAAAACCCTTTCTTCCCCAAACTACAACAAAATAAATAGTTTTAAGGAAAGTTGCTGTTAAAAAAATATGCCTTATAATTTTTTTTGATAATAAAAGAATGCATAAATATCCTGTTTACTCTCTAAGGTCAGTGTAACTTGGATACTATAACTAGACAAGGATAGGTAAAGAAACTAAAATTATAGAACTGTTTTATCTATAAATATAGCTGCAAGAATCTTGTATATATTATTAATTGTATGTCACTATTGTATTAACTCTATATAATATGAAATATTTACAGAGGTATAAGTATACTTATATAGAATATATTTATATGATGTATATCAGCGGTACCCAACTTTTTGGCACCAGCGACTGGTTTCATGGAAGACAATTTTTCCACGACAGCGGGAGTGAGGGGTTGGCTGGGGGAAACAGGAGGCAGAGCTCAGGTGGTAAGGCAAGTGAGCAACCTCCTCATCTCCTGCTGTGTAGCCTGGTTCCTAGCAGGCCCCAACCAGCCTGTGGTCCCTGGATTGGGGACCACTGATATATATGGTTTTACCTACTTATTTCCTTATGAAAACTGTGCAAGCCTAGTTCATTATTATGAAAACCTTTTGTATTCTACCACATTACCATTGAATATACTAAGTATCTAAATATTATATTAGGTATTAAATTTATAATACAGGCTGTCATATTTATTAAATAAAATCAATACATATATTAAACATTTATATCTACATCATGTATATTAAACCAAGCAAAGATAATTTCCTATCAGGAAATCTCTCTATGTAGGTCATCAGGTTAAAAGAGTAAAGACAAAGAAATATGGTCATTTTCCTAAGTACAGAAAAGAAATTTAATAAAATTTAACACTCATTACGGATTTTAAATGTCAATGGATGGTTGCTGGTACCAATTCAAAGCCAAGAGGAATCCTCAACTTGTGGCATGATGAAGAAGGAAACTTTATTCAGTGCAGAACAGCTCCATTTTGATATAGCACAGCTGTGAAAACAGCATGGCTGTAAGCTCTGAGGCTAAGTGGTCCTGGAGCCAGGTCACTCTTAAGCTAGCTAGCTCTGCTCTTCTCTATGCAGGTCTTCTTTGCCCCACGCTGGTCTGTTTTGCCCTGCTCTAGTCTGCTTCATTCTGTGCCAGTCTGCTCTGACCTGCACTGGACTGCTTTGTTCTGCTCCAGCAAGACATCTTTGGTGTTTGGGCTTCAGTTAGAGAAATACAGTCTTCAGTGGAAAGGGAAAGTGAGCTCCTAGAGCCAGAGGGAGCTCAATGATATAACTCACTTATATACTCCTGACTGACTCATCCTCATGCAAATGAGGACACCAAATTTTCACAGTATGATTGGTCCAAAAGGCATTGTGCTGATTGGTTGGAAAAGAACCACTCTGTTTGATTGGTGAAGAAGCTGATCAGTGTGGAAAGTTCTCATCATTGCGTGAATGAGGTTGAGCTAACTGGTTAGTCACATGGACATGAATAAAAATTCAGGTCCTTACCTCACACTGTATTTTTTCCCAAACATTAAAGGTATGAAAATCAAACTTTAAAACTTTTTAGTAAAGGTATAAAAGAATATCTTTATAGGAATACCAACTTTGAAGATGGTGGCAAGGTAGGTGGGAGCTGAACCCACCTGCTCATGCACCCAAATGGAACACCTAGCCAATCTTCTGAAGAACAGAGTGAACAGCTAACAGAATCCCAGCTTATATGAAGTTTGGAAGCCAAAGATTGCAGAGGACATTTAAAAATGGATGGTAAGGAGATTTTGTAGGCTGACTGGAAGGTTCCTGTGCCCTGTGCTGGAGACTGCAGCTGCCGGAGGAGCTTTGGAGGAGAGCCAGGTTAGTGATCGCAACTTGGCAGCAGCTCCCTCTCCTCCTAGAACAGGGAAGCCACAGACCCACACCAGGAGAGACCTGAACACTTGAAGTTGCTGGGGGTATAAAGATGAAATAGGAGGCACATAGCACATGGCATTCCCAGGCTGTCACAGACTGGGAAAGTACCACAGAAATTGGGGAGCCGGGTGACACCTGGAGATGGGAAAAGAGTTGGGCTATGACTGACATGACCCAGATAGTCTTGGGAGTGGTCAGAGAGCTGGACTGTGTGAAAAGCCAAGCGCTTGTTAGGAACAGCTGCCCGCAACCAAGGGGAATTTGCTCAAAAAATGGCCCTCATCCAATGACCTCTCACGCTCAGCAGCTGGGCCAGTGAAGGGTTGGGGGGGGATTTGTTTCCACATAGGGCATCTCATGGATTGATCAAAGGGCTGCAGCAAGGGCTCAGAGTACAGTCCCCAGAGACACTTACTTAATAGGGAACTAGACTACCCTGAAAGGACTTTGCACAGAGGCAGTGCCCAGGCCGGCAAAGAGGGAGGAGGAGAGGTGTGAATTGCTTCAACTTGGTGCACCTCACAGGCTAATCAAAGGATTGCACAATGAGGTGGATCAAAGTTGCTGGCCAGGTGCATGAACAGTGTGGGCTGTGCAGTGCTCTGAGGGCTCGGGCTGGAGGCTGGGAACCTGTGAATATTGTAGCCCAGGCTGAGCCCCCATCCTCACAGAACCATAGGAAAGGAAAGAAGGAGCCCAACTCCCATCTGCCTGCAGCATCTGGGAAGACCAGCAGAACCCGCTTAGGGGGTTTAAAAGGCAGCAGGAGCATTTTTTTTTTTTTTTTTGCAAGGGTAACACCTGGAACTGTGAAAGGACCAAAGATAGATCCAGAGAGAGATCAGAAGGTTAACACTAATATCTGAGACAAGTTTCACTTTGCTATCCTTCAGAACTTGCATTTTTTTGTCTTTTTTTAAATTTCTCTTCTTTCTATTTAGTTTTTTTGTTTGTTTGATTTTATTGCTTGATTGGTTTTCTTTGTTTTCTCTTACATATTGCATTTTAATTTTCCTTCTTTCATTTCACTCATATTCCAATAACACACTACTTTTGGTCTTTTACTTTTTATTGTTTTTATTCAGATTATGTATTTCTTGTCATATTATTGTTGCTCCAAATCCCACACAGTGGCCTTCCCTGGTCTTGGTCCATTTTGCTATCCTCCTGAGCTTTATTACTATTGTGGTTAATTTTATTGTCTTCTACACTATGCCAAGTTTCTATCCCTTACTCTCACTATATCTCATCGTCTTGCCTCACCTCACATGAGCACTCTGCCTTCTGGAGTCAGCTTACATACTCTTTCCCCTCTAAAAAGAGTCTTATCTCTTTTTCACCTTTTATAAAATGTGGCTAGAAGGGTGGAACATCACGGTATTGCTGTACTTTTCCAAAGGATCTCCTATCTGTTCCCTACTTGTTGGTACTTTAAATCCCATAGAATACTCTCCTGCTGTCTTAATTCATTTCACCTTTGCCCTGCCCCTGATCACATACAAGACAAGATGGCAATTGGGAATACCAGTAAACCTGCTGGAGGACAGAATCCACCAACAAAGGAGGCACCAACAGGTAAAATATGAGTACAGCAAGAGAACCCACACAAATGGAAGAAAGGGCAACTCTAGAACATCCAGACAAGCATATCAAAGAGATCACATCACTGAGTCCCACAGAACGCCTACCACAGAAGTTCACCCTACAAGAACAGCAGGCAAAGCAAAGTATCAGGAATCATAGAAACAAACAAAAAGAGTCACCTAAAATGGGAAGACGAAGAAAGAACCAGCAATCAAAAGGAATGGAAGACTCCTGAATAAAGGAGCTGAATGAAATAGAAACAAACAAACTATCAGATATAGAATTCAAAAGGATGGTTATAAGGATGCTCAAGAAACTCACAGACAACTATAAGGAACTGAGTGAGAACTACAAGAGAATGAAAAAGGAAATAAAACTAAAAACAAGAACCAGGAAGAAATGAAGAATACAATTTCTGAAATAAACCACTCTAGAAGGAATTACAAGCAGGCTGGATGAGGCAGAGGACCAAATTAGGGAGCTGGAAGACAAGATAGAAATACCCAGGTAGAGCAGCTGCATGAAGAAAGACTAAAAAGATATGAAGGTAGCTTAGGGGAACTGCAAGACAACATGAAACACAACAACATTCAAATCATAGGAATACCAGAAAGAGAAGAAAAGGAACAAGGGGTAGAAACCCTGTTTGAAAAAATAATGACAAAAAACTTCCTGAACCTGGACAGGGGAAAAAACATGCATATTCAGGAAACACAGAGGGTTCCAATCAAGATGTATCCAAAGAAGCCTACTCCAAGACACATCATAATTAAAATGCCAAGTTTTAAAGACAAAGGGAGAATCTTAAAAGCAGCAAGGGAGAAACAAGAAGTAACATGAAACAAGAAGTAACATATCAGGGGCTCTCTGATAAAGCTAGCAGCTGACTTCTCAACAGAAACACTACAATCCAGAAGAGAATGGCAACCAATAGTCCAAGCACTGAAAGAAAAAGCCTGAAACCAAGACTACTCTACCCAGCAAGATGCTCAATTAAAATGGAAGGTGAAATAAGGAGTTTTTCAGATAAAAGAAGGCTAAGAGAATATCCCTCCACCAAACCAGCATTGCAAGATATGCTAAAGAGACTGCTATAAGAAGAGGAAGAAAAAGAGGAAGAGAGAGAGGAACACAGGTACAAAGGGGGAAAATGAATAAGTACCTATCAGTAATAACTATAAATGTTAATGTATTAAATGCTCCAATCAGAAGACATAGGGTAGCTGAATGGATAAGAAAACATGACCTGCACATATGCTGCCTACAAGAGACCCACCTCAGAGCAAAAGATCTACACAGACTGAAAGTGAAGGGTTGTTAAAAAATATTCAAAGCAAATGGACAGAAAAAAAAAGCTGGGGTAGAAATACTTATATCAGACAAAATAGATCTCAAAACAAAAGTCATAAAAGGAGACACTGAAGACACTTCACAATACTCAAGGAAGAATCCATCAAGGAGACATAAACATTGTAAACATATATGCACCCAACATAGAAGCACCCAAATACCAAATATATAAGGAAAATCTTGGAAGACTTCAAGAAAGGTATAGACAGCAACACACTGACAACAGGGGATTTTAACACCCCTCTGTCAAAAAATGGATACATCTTCCAAACACAATATCATCAAGAATATTACAGCATTGAACAATGATCTAGATCAAATGAACCTAACTGATTTTATATATATATATATCTTCCATCCCCAAAGAAGCAAAATACACATTCTTTTCCCATGCACATGTATCATTTTCAAAGAGAGACCACATGATACAACACAAAACAAGTCTCAAAAAATTCAAGAAAATTGAAATCACATCAAGCATTTTCTCAGACCACAAGGGCCTGAAACTAGAAACCATCCTCAAGAGAAAAACTCAAAAACACTCAAATTCATGGAGATTGAATAGCATGCTATTAAACAATGAATAGGTTAATAATGAGATCAAGGAAGACATCAAAAAGTTTCTGGAAGCAAATGAAAATGAGCACACAACAGTTCAAAACTTAATGGGATACAGCAAAGGCAGTCCTGAGAGGGAAGTTCATAGCAATGCAGGCCTACTTAAAAAGGATATAAAAATTTCAAATAAACAACTTAACCCTACATCTACAAGAACTGGAGGAATAACAACAAACAAAGCCCAAAGTGAGGAAAAGGAAGGAAATAACCAAGATCAGAGCAGAAATGAAAGACATAGAGACTAAAAGAACAATTCAAAGGATCAATAAATCCAGGAACTGGTTCTTTGAAAAGATAAACAAAATCAACATGCTTTTAAGCAGACTCATCAAGAAAAAAGGGGAGAGGACCCGAATAAATAAAATCAGAAATGAAAGAGGAGAGATTACAATTGGTACCATGAAAATACAAAGGATTGTAAGAAATTACTACAAACAAGTATATGTCAAGAAATTTGAAAACCTGGATGAAATGGACAAATTTCTAGAAAAATATAATCTTCCAAAACTGAATGAACAAGAAGCAAAAACCTGAACAGACCAATAACAGCTGGTGAAATTGAAGCAGTAATCAAAAAACTCCCAGCACACAAAAGCCCTGGACCAGTCAGTTTCACAGGAGAATTTTATGAAATGTTTAAGGAAGAGCTAACCCATGTCCTTCTTAGACTATTCCAAAAAGTCCAAGAAGATGGAAGACTCCCAAATTCTTTTGATGAGGCCAGCATCATCCTAATATCCAAACAAAATACAGACACAACAAAGAAAGAAAACTACAGGCCAATATCTCTTATCAACATAGACACTAAAATCCTTAACAAAATATTGGCAAACCCCATCCAGCAATACATTACAAAGATCATCCACCACGATCAAGTGGGATTCATCCCAGGGGTGCAAGGATGGTACAATACTTAGAAATCAATAAGTGTAATACATCACATAAACAAAAGGAAAGACCAAAAACATGTGATCATATCAATAGATGTGTAAAAGCATTTGATAAGGTGCAGCACCCATTTATGATAAGAACACTCAGCAAAGTGGGAGTAGAAGGAGTACCTCTACATAATATAGGCCATATATGAGAAACCTACAGCCAGCCTTATACTCAATAGGCAAAAACTAAAAACTTTCCCACTAAGATCAGGAACAAAACAAGGATGTCCACTTTCACCACTTCTATTCAACATAATATTGGAAGTCCTAGCCACAATGATCAGACAAGAAAAAGAAATCAAAGGCATCCAAACTGGAAAGGAGGAAGTAAAACAGTTGCTGTTTGCAAATGACATAATAGTGTACATAGAAAACCCTACAGACTCCACCAAAAAACTACTTGACCTTATAAGTGAATTTGGCAAAACAGCAGGATACAAAGTCAATATTTAGAAAATGAAGGCATTTTTGTACACCAACAACAAAGTATCAGAAATCAGGAAAGAAAAATTCCATGCTCGAGCAAAAAGAAAAAATAAAGAACCTAGGAATAAACCTAACCAAGGAGGTAAAAGATGTGCTCAGAAAATTATACAAACTGAGGAAAGAAATTAAGACACAAATAAATGGAAGCATATACCGTGTTCATGGATTGGACAAATTAACATCATCTAAATGTCCATACTACCCAATGCAATTTATAGATTCAACACAATCCTTATTAAAATACCAATGACATATTTCACAGATATAGAACAAACATTTCAAAAATTTTTATGGAACCATTAACGACCCCAAATAACCTCAGCGATTTTGAGAAAGAAGACCAAAGTAAGAGGGATCACAATAACTGACATCAAACTATATTACAAGGTCACGGTAATCAAAACAGTCTGGTATTGGCATAAGAACAGACACATAAATCAATGAAACAAAATAGAAAGCCCAGAAATAAACCCATGTCTCTCTGTTCAATTCTACAAAGGGGGAAGAAGCATACAGTGGAGTAAGAATAGCCTCTTGAACAAATGGTTTTGGGAGACCTGGACAGCTACATGCAAAAGAATGAAATTTGACCACCAAATTACACCAATCACAAAAATAAACTCAGGATGGATAAAAGACTTAAATATAAGTCATGACACCATAAAAGTCCTAAAGGGGAACATAGGTAGGAAAGCCTCCAATATTCCATGCAGCAATATTTTCACCGTTTTGTCTCCTGGAGCAAGGAACATAAAGGAAAGAGTAAACAAATTGGACCTCACCAAAATAAAAATCTTCTGCATGGCTAAAGAAAACATCAGCAAAATGTAAAGGGAACCAACCATATGGGAAAATATATATGCAAGTGATACCTTGGACAAGAATTTAATCTCCAAAACATGTAAAGAATTTACAGAACTCCATTCTAGGAAGACAAATGACCCAATTCAAAAATGGGCAAAGGATCTGAACAGACACTTCTCCAAGGAGGACATACAGAAGGACCAGAGACATATGAAAGGATGCTCAGCATCACTAGCCATCAGAGAGATGCAAATTAAAACTACAATGAGATACCACTTCCCACTGGTCAAAATGGCCATCATAAACAAATCTACAAACAACAAATGCTGGTGAGGTTATGGAGAAAATGGAACCCTATTACACTGTTGGTGGAAATGCAGACTGGTGCAGCCACTGTGGAAAACAGTGTGGAATTTCCTCAAAAAGTTAAAAATGAAACTGCTTTTTGACCTGGCAACTCCACTGTTGGGATTATACCCTAAGAATTCCAAATCACCAATTCAAAGGAACCTGTGCACCCCAATATTCATAGCAGCACAATTTACATTAACCAAGTGCTGGAAGCAACCTAAGTGCCTATTAACAAATGAGTGGATAAAAAAAATACTGTGGTATATTTACACAATGGAATACTATAGAGCAGAAAGAAAAAAAGGAGCTCCTATCCTTCGGGACAGAATGGATGAAACGGGAGAGCATTATGGTAAGTAAAATAAGCCAGGTAGTGAAAGACAAATGCCATATGATCTCACCTGTAAGTGGAGCCTAATCAGCAAAACAAGTAACCAAGCAAAATATAACCAGCAACAATGAAATAAAAAAAAACAAACCAACAGTAACCAGAGGGAAGGAGGGAGTGTGGTTAAGGAGGGAAAGAAGGGGAAGGGTCAAGTCAAGTAACATGTATAAAGGACCCATGGACAAAACTAAAACAGGCAGTTTCGAGGGTGGGAGGTGGGCATGGGGTGGGGCGGGGGGGAGTGTGGGGAGAAAATGGACAATTGTACTTGAACAAGAGTAAAAAAAAGAATATCTTTCTAGGACTGTGGCAGGATCCCCTTAAAAAACAGAAAATGCAGATCATGAAGAAAAAGGTTAATATGATCAACTATATTAAAATGTTCTGCTTGACCAAAAGCTCCATATAAAAGTGAAAAGATGCCCATGCCGGGTCTCTCAGTTTGTTGGAGCATCATTCCAGAACACCAAGAAAGTTTCGGGTTTGATTCCTGGCCAGGGCACATGCATGGGTTGTGGGTTTGATCCCCTGCTGGGGTGCATATGGAAAACAACTGATCAATGTTTCTCTCTTTCTCTCCCTTCCTCTTTCTCTAAAATCAATTAAAAAATGTAAGACAAGCCACAAATAGAAAGAAGATATTTGCAATATACATATCTGACAAAGTGTGAGAATTCAGAATATACACTGGACTCTCAAACGTCAACAAGTTAAAGTTACTCAACCCTATGTGATGACAATGGACAATATTTTAAAGAAGGAAACAAGGTAACTAATACCTGCAAAAAGATAGGCAACTTTATGAATACTCAGAAAAATGCAAATTTAAAAATTGAGATATTTCATAATCATCAAGCCTGAAAGTTTGATAAAATGAAGTGTTGGCAAGAAGTAAAGAAATAAGTAACTTACGTACACTGTTAGTGGGATCCAAATTAGTTTAATGACTTTGAAAAGTATTTTGGCAATTCCACTTTTAAGTATACTCACCAGATTAACTCTTACATATGTGTACATGGAGACATGTTCAAAAATTATTATTGAAGCATTATTTGTAATAACAACAAATTAAAGATAGCCAGAAAGTATATCAGCAAGTAAATAAGAATAAACTTGGTACATCCCTCAAAGGAACATTATACAGCAGATGAAATAAATCAACTACCGCCAAAAGTGTCAATATGGATAAATTGTAAAAGTGGGTGCTTAAAAGACAGAGAGGACCAAAAAACCCTGAAATATTTTCCGGAGGGTGGGTACCTTGTACTACAGGCTTCCCCTGCTATGTGAGTGTTCTAGGAACCCATCTGTATCAGTGTACCAGCTGGCATTGCTGTAAGGAGCTGTATTTGGCTTCGGTGAATTTTTTGGAAGACTCAACACTTTTGTTCATTTCATGATGGGTGACTTACAAGTGCACCTGCCCACACCACACTGAGTGTTGTGGCAGCTTTTGACCAAAAACAGGGCAACCTCTGCGCCCCACTCTCCCTATTAACTGATATCGTCCTGACTATTTTTTTGTTTCCCCAGATGAAAAAAGTCCTCAAAAGGAAATATTTTTCCTATGTGGAAGAGGTGAAACAAAAAACCCACAGAAGCACTAAAAGACATCAAAATTGACAAGTTCAAAAACTGTTTTGAGCAGTGTAAAAAATGTCTTCATAGGTGTATTGCATCAAATGGAGAGTACTTTGAAGGTGACTGAAGTTTAAGCATGTAAGAATAAATACACAATTTTTTATCAATAAATTCCATTTTTGGGGGATCCTCTGTCATATACATGGGCACCCCATTTGATCATCCCATGTCTTTTCCCCATGCTATCTTCCAAACACCTCTGTCCCATGATTGGGTACCTCCTAAGAATTTCAGAGCCGTCCTTTCTTCCTTTGAAACATTAATGTAAAACACTTCTTTCTGAACTCCACAAAAATCGACCATGTCATGTGCACAGTGTAGAAAAATAATGGATCATACTGCTGGTTCACTCCATATTTTCTATCTTATGTGAGCCTTCCTGTAAGATTTTTATTTTTTTGGTCTCTGTCTTTATGCCTAAAGAAAGCAAACAAATAATCATTAGTGTGTAAGAAGAATATAAGATTTATACTTATAAGATTTATACAATTTCATTTTTCTAAAAAGTCAAATTAAAATGATTCTATCACAATACCAAAAGTATTGTAAAGAAGAAAATCTTTCTTTGAATCTAGCTGCAAGCTTTTCTATGCTACCTCAACTCAGTGTTTTTTATATTCAGCACCGTTCTGCATTGGAAATGGAAACAAATTCATGTCATTGACCTGAAAGGGTACATAATCATTTAGGGGAGCAGCACATTATTAGAGGTGAGGATTAAGAACATCTCCAAACAATGGTTTAAAAATGAACTCTTCCTGTATTGCTTGTGTCTAAACTCAAATAGATACAACAGAGTTGAACCCATTTGGAGCAAGACTTATGACCATACAGATATGGAGGAAACTCAGGTCAAATTATGTTCCCTGACACTGAACCACTTAGAAAACAGATCAGTCCTGTGTACCTCACTAGAGTAATAAAAAGTTCCAATTTTCAGGAAGAAACAGAGGGGTGGGGGCGGAAAGTGGATTTTGATGTGAAATTTCTAATCCCAGCTATTGAAAATCAATTTCATTAGCAATTATTCTTTGAGGATAGATAGGGTAAAAATCCTCAATTCTTGGGGGTACTTTTGATGACCTAGGGAAGAGTGGGACAATATGTAACATGCATTCATGCAACCACCCTCAGCTGTCTTCCAGGATTATTAAGTACCCAGCACTGTAAACTCCTACTTGTTTCTTTACAAATTGTTAAAGCAGAAATGCCAGCATGTCAATAGCAGAGTAATATCTAAATCATATATTATTCCTTCCAAGAGGCTGGGAAAAGGCAATGTGCATCCCCCAATGAGGACAAGACTAATCGCAGAGCTAGTGCCAAGTCTGTGGAGATTTCCCCGGGGAACTCATCATTTTATCACATGTCACAGCTTCTCTCAGTCTCAACATGCACTCCAGAGCAGACTCTCTTCTCTCCACAGGCACCGCCATTATGGGGAAAGAGCTTTCTATGAAATCTACCCAGGACAGGGCTGGCTTGGTTCAGGGGTTATGGTGCTATATAGCATACTAACAAAACACATACAGCCTGGGCTAATGTGGCTCAGTTGATTAGAACATTATCCCATAACCAAAAGGTTGTGGGTTCGATTCCTGGTCAGGGCATATGCCTGGGTTATGAATTTGATCTTCAGCCCAGGCGCATGCAATCCCAGGTATAAGCGTGTACAGAAGGCAGCCTACCACTGTTTCTCTTTCAATCTTTCCCTCTCTCTCTAAAAGCAATGAGAACAAAATGTCCTTGGGTGAAGGATAAAAGACATTTTTTTCAAGGAAACACATCCATTGATATAGAAGCCTTCCCCTTGACCCGAGGGCAGTGGCTTAACTCATCCTAGCATTCAGATCAGGAGTTGATAATTCGTGGTGATTAGTTAATTTGGGTATTTCCATGAATCGATACTGGCTGTCAACAGCTGAAGTATCATTCCTCCTTTCACTGCTTTTGGTCTTCTTCATCCCTCCATGTGCATAGCTATGATGGCTTTGGGAACATGACCATGCTCCCAAAACTTACACACATACACACAGAGACACACATTTAGAAGTTGTCAATATAGTCTGCCAATCGGGTTTTGAAATCTTGCTTAGCTAGTGTTAGATACAGAACTCATAATCGTGGAAGGCTGCAAGGTTTTGCATTACTTCCTTTTCCTCCACCCAGATAGTTCAGGAAGTGTTAACCCTGTCACTTCCCCATCATCTATACAACAAAATATCCCCTCAGCCTTGCTTGTTTTGACCTGGTCCTGCAAGTCTAGGGAAATGCATTAATTTATTCATTCAGGATAAGTATGATTAAATCTCATGATGGCAGGCAACATAAAGCAGTGCCAGAATGCAAAGTATTGAGAAATCACAGAAATATGTTTGTCGACCTGACCTGAGGTCATCAGAAACCACTAGCTCCCTTTAGTGCCCAAGACCTCAGGCAGATAGAATTATGGAAAGTAGACCACACATAGAGCCCACTGTTTGCCACATGATCAAAGACACAGGGTTCTTCAACATTCCTAGGAGTGGGTAGAACTCTTACTAGCTCTAAAATTCCCTGATTGTGACTCAGACTTGCATCAGTCTTGCTAGCCAAAAAAAAAAAAAAAAAAAAAAAAAAAAAGGTTATATGTTCTCTGAGGTGGTATTGAATTGACCTGGCCAGAGATTAAAATGTTCTTTGTATCTTTTATGCTCTCCAGTTACACTGCATTCTCAGCCCACACTTCTGAGAGAGCCAAGATGGACGACAAGGTGCTGTTAAATGTCTTGCTGAAAATATATAGGAATAAAGAGATTGTCAGCAAAGACTTCTGTGAAGGTTGCAGGGACAGGAGAGGGCAATTGTTTTCTGAAGTACAGTTGTCACTCTGTGTTAATAACTGCATGTGACCTTTCCCTGACAAAGGTCCTTTGCTGGGTTCCACACTGAGCGGTCAGAATGATTTAAAATTTAAGCACTAACAACAGGGGACAGCCCATTTGAGTGAGCAAAACACTGCACTTTGTTTCCTCCAAAGCCTTTGCCTGTCATGGAAACTCTGTGGAAGGCAAAAAAAAAAAAAAAAAAAAACCCAGAAAAGAACACCATGGCCACTCCTTAGGGCATGCTATGCTGGTAGCTAAAGAGCTTCATGCTTAAAACTACAATTCAAGTACTTAAAAAAAAATCAACTAAGGCACCAGTTCTTTTGCCTCAGGGATAAATGGTTAAAAATGACTAAAAAATATTTGTGAATCCCTGTCCACCGCTAGACCTAGCATAACTTCCCACTACAGACTTCCCTTCATTAAAACTCATCTTCCTATTCAACTCCTTTTGAACTGATGTCTTGGTCGAATTCTTGTTTCACATTTCTCCTACCAGTTTTCCCACAGCATTGTTTGCACTGATAGCCCAGTATACCCTGAGCTGCTGGCACTAATCATGAGCTCTCTAGAGAGCTTTATGGTATATTATCCTCAGCTATAATTTAGCTAGGATCATCTATTTGTGCCTGAATCCATCAAACTTGTTTTGTATTTAGAAGAAATAAAAATTTGGTAGCAAAATGTTTATTTAATATGGGGATCTATTAGTCGAAGGCACTGTATTAGGCTTTAGAGAAATGCAGAGAAAGGTCAGCTGTAAGCTTGACCCTCACAACACTTCTGGTTCAGAGGTGCATAGGCAGCCAAGGCCAGAACTGGTGGCAAATGCCATTCAAGCTTGAGAAGATGGTTTCTAAACTGAGGTCAGCAGGAGAGTAGGATCTAATATCAAAAGATTCCTTACGCTGAAACCATTTTAATTTATATATGCCTGAACTAAGACCTAAAACGGTTTGCTAGTGGCAAGGATCAGCAAAGTCAGGATGGTATAATAATAGGAGCTAATAATAATGAACTACAAATACTTCAGGAGCACTTAAGAGTCAGGCCCTGTGTGAAGCAATTGAGAGATGAAGTGACTTTTCCAAGGTCACACAGTTAGAGAGCCATGCTGAGGATCCAGAGCTCTGCCACCATCATCTGTGCCCCTTTGGCCCTCTATCCTTATTCTGACTTTCTTCAAATAAGAAGAAAAAAGAAACAAAAATGGAGTTAGAGCCACTTGTCTGGGCCCATGATTTCCTTGCTCTCTGTGAAACCTGACCCTGTTCTCTTTTAGTTCAAAGCTCCAGGTGTCTTTAAAATCATCAGTCCTACAGGGGACGTTTCATCAAAAGGTCTTGGTTACCTGCTCACAAACTAAGAGGGTCAGACCAGGTAATCTCAGAGGTCCCTGCTGGTTCTTACAGTCTATGATTCTATAATTCCGAACAAATATTGCTATTTTCAAAGACTAACTTTCAACCCCATTCACAAGCTCTAAAGAGGAAGGAAAGGAAAGAAGAATTGATTGCATGCTTGTGCAAATTTAAGTAACAGAGAATAGAGATGCTACCCTTGTGAATTCCTGGGTGATATGCATGACTTGGAAAAAGAAGAAAAGTATTTCATGCAATACCATAGGGCACCCTTAGCTCAGCCTTTCTTCCAGAAATAAAAATACAAGTGAGTTTTTCAAGTTAGTTGGTTGATGTATCACCCTGTTCCCTTCATCATTCTCATATGATTCAACAAACATTAGAGAGAAATTTTTCTGCTTAAATTCCTTCCTGCAACAGAAGTAAATATCTTACTTTTATAAAATACATTTCTTAAAGATAAAATACAGTTCTACAATGCTGTTTCAGATAGATTTGCCATAATTCAAGTGCCCTCGTTCAAATAATGGACTATGAACATAATCCATCTTGGAGAGTCAGGAAGTACAGAACTTGGTCTTATTAAGGTGCTCTGTTATGAGGCCCAGTCACTGATACAATGAATTGTTTTTCAACTGGGCTGTGGCTGCCACCATAAGTCTTTGGCTTGAATGAAAAGGCAATTAAGAAAGGAAGTTGTAACAAGAAACTCAAACTAAATACTCTTCTTTTTCCAGTGCTAACATAATTAAAATGGTGTTTAACTGCCAGTCGGCTAAAACTAAATAAAAATGTGCAATTAAGGACACCAGTGAGACCAGCTATACCTCAAAAAACTCTCTTTCCTACTAGTGCCATTTGATCTTTACTTTTCTTTCTTGCAGAATTTTCTTCTAAGTTGCACTAAACCCTGCATGTGAACAATGAAAGGTTGCATACTCTAATGGGGACATTTTACACTCTTCTACTCTAGAGATGGTTGGCCTTAAAGACATAAGACATTTCTTGCCATTGTGTACAGGGCTGTTAACCTGAGAGTATTAAAAGCCCATAGTCCAATGTACTCTTATGTAACTGTGGCAAGAAATTCTTAATCTCCCAAGAAAGCAAAAATTGTACTCTATTAAGAACTGTATTAACCATCTATTACTGTGTAACAAAATGCCACAAAATGTAGTGGCTGAAAAAAAATAGTTATTATCTCACAGATTTTTAAAAAACATTTCTTTGTTTATCAATTAAAGAGAGAGAGAGAGAGAGGCATTGACTTGTTGTTCCACTTATTTATGCTTTCATTGGTTGATTCTTGTATGTGCCCTGACCTGGAATCAAACCTGCAACCTTGCTGTATTGGGATGATACTCTAATCAACTGAGCTACTTGGCCACCGCTCACAGATTTTTGGGTCAGGAACCTGGGCTTGCCTTAGCTGGGTAATTAACTGGATGGTCTCTCATAACACTATAATAAAGGTTTTACTGAAATAGGATCTGCTTCCTAGTTTAATTCAGTGGTTGTTGTCAGTCTTTAGCATCTTGAAAACTTTTGGACTAAGAGCCTGAGGTTCTTGCTGGCTGTTGGCTGCAGGCTACCTTACGTTCTTTGTCACATGGCGTCTCCAAATGGCAGCTCGTTTTATCCTGGTAAACCAAAGAGAGTGTCTGCTAGCAAGATAAAGTCACATTTTCTGTAATTTTAATCATGGAATTGACATCACATCACCTTATCACATTCCATCCATTAGACATAAGGCACTAAGTTAATCAGTTGACACTCAAGGGGAGATTTTACAAGGGTGTAAATACTAGGCCACGGGGATCATTGAAGGTCATTTTAGAAGTCATGTACTACAGGACTTGACCAATCCCCATATGATAATTAGAGATCAGGGTCTAATCAAGTATCCTCTTCCCTAATATATACAGCAAAAGTGTCATTCCATGAAGAATATAATCATCAATTATAGGTAACCTCCTTGCTTCTACTACTACCTACATGTGTGATTTAATTGCTACTACTTAAAAATAAACTCTTTCCTGTATAACAGTTAAAGTTACACTGTTGTATTATTTCTCTCAGAATTTACAATAATAACTCTGATAGTTTAGTTGATAAATTAAATTATGTTGATGCTGGTCTGACCTAAGTTTATAAATCTGTCCTGATTATTTACAATAAATCCCTGTTGCAACTTGGCCAAATTAATTCCCCACATTGGGTCTAAATTTTCTTACCTGAGAAATAAGAAGTTTGAATTAGGTGGGGACTAAGCTCCCTAATCTTAGTTATTATATAGTTTTATTTCGGGTTCCTCAAAAGAAGCGATAATTAACATCTCACTGGATTTCTTATAATCAATATGGCCAACTGATTGTATCTGGTTTCTATCTGTTAGGGTTCTCTCTTCTAAGCAACAGAAACTGACTCTGCATAGATCAAGCTCAAGACAATAGTGTGAGGAAGAAGGGAATTTATTAGAAGAATAATGGGACTCACAGACTAAAAGGAAGAGGAAAATAACTAGGCAACTGGAAGAGAAGGAACCAAGGCCTTTCTGGGGCCTGCAACAGTGGGTTTTTCCTTTTGGGGTCCCTCCACATTGCAGTACGGCACTAAGTACCTTACATTACTGTGTGTCTTCTCTGATTAAGCCAATATTCATATTTATAGGAGAGAGATTCTGATTTGCTTGACTGAAATGATCATCTTACCCCTGCAGTCTAGGAAAAGAGTCTTATGATTGCCAGTCCCAAAAGAACCACATGTGATGTGGGAGGAGCATTTCCCTATAAGAGGTGATACTGAGTAGATTAAAACAATCGGCATCACTATGTTCAGCTAAAAGGGTGGCTGGGACAATGGACATTGGTAAGAGGTAATTTAAAAATATATCGTCCACCTATTCTCCAGTCTTATTTATGACATGTAAAATACCAAGGTTAGTCCAACTAACTTTGTTCTAAGAATGCCTTCATTAACCAATAGTACTTAATAGTAGCCACATCTCCTCTATTGAAATGTAAGCCTCATGAGGGCCAAAATTTTTGGTTTATTGATATGTATATCACAAGTGCCTAGAACAGAGCATGGCACATAGTTGACTTATTCAATAAATCAGCCAATAAACACTGGTTTAGTAACTGCTTTAAATGTGTACTGTTGGCACAAATATGCATTGGTACAAGTGAACTGTATTTCACACAGAGGTTAGATTTTACCATCAGTTTGTTAGGGGGAGCTGTGTGACTAAAAAATGGCCTCATGATGAATATCATGGGGGACTTTGTAAGCAATACTGAACGTTGACATTTTAGACCATTTTTCTACCCAACTCCAACAGAGTTTTTCCTTCTCTGAATTTTCTTTGGTTGAGCCCCATAAAGTGATTCCTTTGCATTTAGTGGCCAAGATGTATTTAAAGATGTGTCATTAAACTATCACGACAGGCCTCAGGAACTGAGAAGGACTAAGCATATGCAGGTTCATTTGTCCTGTCTGTGCTCCCTCCAGCATGTACACTTGAATTTATGTTGCTTTTTTGGAAAGTATCAAGATCCTTAAAGATGTTCACACAGTTGGACCCAGTATGATTGAAGTATAGAAGTCATCATAGGAAAATAACAGAGCTATATAGGGATATATAATGCAGTGTTATTTTTTATAGCACAATTTAAAGCTATTAAAATGTAAACTAGTCAGAGAAAGGTTAAATAAGCACTTTATGTATATGTAATTAAATACTCTGAAACCTTTAAAACTCTAGTAAAATGTTATTGCACCCATTTTACCAGTGGGGAAATTAAAGTTAAGAGAAATTCAGTTCCCTATACAATGTTAAAGTGTTTTATATCTCGGTGCTGGTAAGCTGACTTCTGGTCAGTCAGTGCAACTCCAGTTTAATGTGAGAGTTTTTTCCATGCCCCACTACCAGGTCCTCTGACAAGCTTGCCACTCCAGTGGATGGTGAGATCGGTAGAATAGAGGCCCCTCGAACATGTCCACCTCCTAATCCATGGAACCGGTAAATATGTTATATTACATGGCAAAGAGGAATTAAAGTGGCAGATGGGATTGAGGTTGCTAATCAGCTGGCCTTAAAATAAGGAGACTTTCCTAGATTTTCTTGGTGGGTTTAATGAAATCATGAGGGTCCTTGAAAGTGAAAGAGGAAAGCAAAAAAGAAACAAAAATGTAACTATAAAAAAATTGTCAGAGACATGGAACATTACTGGCTTTGAAGATGGAGGGAAGGGGCCACAAGCTGAGGAATTTAGGGGGGCTGTAGAAGTCTGAAGATGTGAGGAAACATTCCTCCTCGGTCTTCAGATGAACACTGACCTGCTGACACTGCGATTTTAACCCATTTCAAACTTCTGACCTCCAGAACGGTAAGATAAACAATTTGTATTGTTTAAGCCAGTAAGTTTGTGGCAATTGGTCAGAGCAACCATAGCAAATTAACATAGATGGGTAGCTAGCCACTTCTCAAAACCATGCCCACGTTTCAAATCTTACAGGGCAACGTGGAAGAATGGACACAATTTTTATTGACTAGGATAAACCCAAAAGATAGATTTGGGAAAACCCTTCTAATGTCTTACCTCAAATATTTTCTCAAAAATACATTTCTGATTCATTAAAAGTATGTTATATAACACACCTTGGCACATTGTCTTGCAATTACCTGCTGCTTTTGGCTGCTTCGGTTTGGGTTACTTCATACATGTGGTGGTATGCAGTGCCTTGATTTCTCTGCTTTCTTAAATTTGTTAGACATTGATATGGTGATTAATTAAATCACCTCAAATAAGTGAATAGACTAATAACTGATGAAGTTGAAGACCTACTCAGAGGTTGACTCATAAGCTATAGCCTAGGATCCTCAGTAGAATTTAATAAAGAATGTTTTCCTATTATACATTTCACCAGCCTTAAATTATTAGAAAGGAAATAAAGGAGTCATCAAGTTATATGGTTACATATTAATCATTAGATTTCAGAGTTAGTCAGTTATGTTATTTATGACCATTTTATGCGTCAAGTGCAATATTTGGTAGCATATACATAGTTACATATACTTAGGGACTTATAACCTAGGAAAAGGGGGTTTGATTTCTGTGTGCCCTTTGTTTACTTGCATGAACCATAAGATGCACTTCTAATTAAGTCGGGACATCATCCAAAGATGTGACTGTTGTTAAAAGAGCACAAATTAAACGGCAAGAACTGAAGGCAACCCGGAGTTTTTTGAGAGCAATCTTAGAGCTTGGAGAATTCATAAACCAAGTAAACCTTCTGACATAACTATAAAATGTGGTATAAACCCTAGAAAAAAATGGCCATCTTGAAAGGGTAACAGCACTTTTATGAGAATTCCAACCGCACCATGGCAACATCAACCCGTCAAAGCAAATGAAGGGTAGTAAAAGTAAAATTAAACATGATGAAGGGGACACCAGCTTGCTAACAGCTTTCCAAGCAGTAAAGCTTTCAAATGTTATCTCTTCATTGGTCTGTTCAATCACACATGCCTGCTACCAAGCTTTATCATATTATGTATCTTTCTCATCACTGCAGCCTGCCATGGGTTTGATGGACTTGTCTTTATATTCGCACAAGAGGGACAGAGAGCACTCCCCTCCCCCCACTGCAGCCCCTGCCCTGTGTGCCCTCATCCCTCTTCTGTAATTCTTCTTCCTCACCATCCTCGTCCTCTCTTGCCCTTGGTTGGTGTCCAACGTGAGTCCCTCTGCCATAATAGAGGTTGCTGTGCAGCTCTGAGCTTTGGGGACTAAATATAGATCAACCCCCCATCCTACCCTCTGTCATCCAAAAGACAGGTTCCAACATGTGTCTGACTTTATCCTCTCTCTGCTTCCAAAAATCATAATCTTTTTCTTCTCATCGTTCTTTTTCCTCTCAACTAATCCCTCTTCCCTCTTCCTTCTCCAACCTCCTGCAGGGAAAATTATGAAGGCATTTTCAATGTGTTACCTAACAGCCTAGCTAATCCTCTGGTCTGAATACCTCTGCCCTGTCCGCAGAGACCCACAAATATCAAGGTTACATTTATTCTTTGACCTGCTCAGCCACCAGGGAGTCAGGACAAATTCTGACCTTTTCAGTACTTTAAATGTCTTCCTGACTTGACTTCCCCTTTCTCAACAACTTCCCATTAATTGTGTGTACAGTGTTTGCCAAAATTCCTCAGCCTGTAGACCATATGAGTTATTCAACAGTATGGGACAGAAGAAGAAAAACAAATGACTAATCGGCCAATTTAGGCTTTCCATAACCCACACAATGACAAGGATATTCAGGAAAACAGAAAAAAACCTGGATTCCATGCTGTGGTGCTTACAAACAGCCAATAGGGGGTAGAAAGGGAAAGGAAAAACCAAGAAAAGAAAAGGCCAAGTTGCTGCAGCTAAGTGCCTCATAAAATTACCATGTTTTAGCCTGAGTTTATTGTCTGCTAGTGTTGGTAACTGAATTGCTTTCTCTACTGTGGGCAAGCATGTGAACCCTTGTCCTTTCTCTATGATCAACATTAAAGTGTGTTCTCAGTTAAATCAGCTCCTTTGATTCATTCATCCATTCAACATATACTTATTGAGCCCCAGCAGCTTGCAGAGTAGGACTTAGAATGCATTTGAAGTCTGAGAAAGGGCAGCACAGAACTTAATAATGGGCACTTAGGGGAGAAGATCCCTAAACGTGTTTTGATGGCTCTCACCACCTCTTTCTTTGCACATTTCTCTGCATATTTGCCTCCTATGAGTCTGGCCTCAGGCATTTGTTTGTCCTAGCCCTAGTTTCCAGCCAGCAACCCAGATGTCTCCCTTTGCCGATTTTCCATCTTTTTTTTTTTCATTCCTATAAGGTTACCATATCCTTCCTCACTTTCTGTGTAGAGTTTCTGCTTATAGCACACACATTTACTTGGAGAAAATATTAAAAATATGAATGAGGTCATGGTTCTAAAAAGAGCCCATGAGGATTCTGACTGATTTAACCATGTTGTGTGATTGTGTGTAGGCACAAACACACACATTCAATCATGCTTACGAGTATGTGCACACACATGTGCACTTATTATTCTGTTCTAAGAAGATGAAAGTAAGGTCTGGTATGTTAGATAACCACCTAGAGTATAGGGACACCATACCTTAATTCTCTGACAGAATCCTCAGGAAGTACTCACTCAGTCTAAAACAGACTTACTCATGTCTCGCATTTATACTATTTGCTGTGATCAGTTGTGGCCCATGCCCAGAACAGGCATCTCCAGTGCCAATGGAGGGAGACAGTAGCCAAGCAGCAGCAAATAGTATTTGGAGCCTGATACTGCATTACGGTAACTAAGATCACCAGAGGTCCAGAAGAGGGGAAGTTGGCCTGGAGTCACAATAAACATTTACATCACACACCCAGTATTATTCTCATCTTTTTACCTTGGTCATAATCCTCACAACAACCATATGTGGGCTACAATTATTTAAATCATTTTTCAAAAAGGGTAAAGCAAAAGCCTAGACAGTTGGAGTAATTTGCCCCTGGTCACAGAGCTTATAAGTGGCCAGCTGGGACTTGAACCCAGGCAAAGCTAAATTTAGCAGCTGGGCGCTTAACTCCTACATCAGCACTGGTAGTTTCAACACACCTACTTACCTCCTTAAATCCTGTTCCACCTCAGTTGCCAAGTCCTCAACAATCCACAGTTCCTTCTAACCATGTTATCTTGTAACCATTACCTTATGAAGTTTCATTACCATAACTGTCTCTTCAGTGACTTCAAGCAGGTTCTCCCATCTGTGCCTCCACGAGCCCCCACTGAAGCCGATGGGCCACAGGCATTCAGCTGCTTCCCTGAGCAGTCCAAATCTACTCCTCCCCACTGCTCTAACTACTCCCGGAGTTTTGCCTTCTGATTCAGGGTTTACAAGGGAGTCATCATGACACAATTACCTTGAGCCATGCAGCGCTGACAATGCAATCATCTGTCAGCAAATGAGCCGAGCTATGCCTGCATGAGGCTGTCTGGACCATACTAGGCAAAATCAGGTTGTTACCTTCATGCCTTCGAACCAAACATGAACAACACAGCTCTCCAGGACCCAGAATGGGAGCAGTTCTCTCCAGCTTTCCTGCCCACATACTGAGATTCAGATAGAAGCCACAAAGGTAATAGGGAACTATCTCAAGACAAAATGCCTTTGTCCCATCTCTTTAGCTAAAAAAGAGTTGAACATGTTTAGTACAAATTTCTTGGAAAACAATTATAATATTCCTTGCACATCTTTTCAGTGAGGAGTGTGTTCCTGGCAGTTTTGTCACCTGGATAGTCAAAGTGTAATCATTGTATCTAGTCAGCGGGTAGGGCAAAGATTGAGTTAGAGACACATGGGGCACTCAAGATAGGACATAAAGCCTCTGTGTACTATTCGTGCCGGCCAGGAAAGATAGACCCTTTACCGCACCACTCTTCCCCCTGCCCTGCACCCAACATTGTATTATGAAAAATTTCCAAAATACAGAAAAGTTGAAAGGATTTTACAATGAACTACCTTCCCATACTCACTTAGATTTTATTATACTTGCTTTATACTATATTTATCAGTCTGTCTGTTCTTCAGTTATTGAATCATTTTATTTTTAAATGCATTTTGAAGTAAATTGCAGATCTTGAAACACACTTCACCCCAAATAATTCAGCAAATATATTATCAATTAAGTTTAGTATTGATAATTCTGTGTGACTTTTGAGCTTTGATGGAAAGCTTGCATATTCAATATAATGCAGAAATATTAAGCAGACCCTTCACTAAATTTTGACATATATACACCTAAGTAATCTGAATCTCTATCAAGTTATACGACATGAACATCAATCCAAAAAATTCTCTCAAGCCACATTCCAGTCAATCTTCCACATCACTTCCCCAGAGACAAACAATATTATGACTGTTTGTTTCCCAACATAGACCAGTTTTGTTGCTCTAAAATATCATACACATGAAATCAGAGAGTAGGTACTCTTTTGTGTAAGATTCCTTCCCACAGCATTTTGAGATTTGCCCATGCTCATCATCAGTAATTCATTCCTTTTAATTACTAAGAAGTATCCTCTATGTATGGACATATCATACTTTGTTTATCCATTTACCAGTTGATGAACACCTAGGCTCTTTCTGGATTTTGGCTATTGTGAATAAAGCTGCTGTGAATATTTGTGTACAAGTCTTTGTGTGGATAAATTTTTTTCATTTCTCTCAGATGAATATGTAGGAGTACAATTGCTGGTGAAGGCATATTTTTAGTTTTTTAAGAAATTGCAAGTCTTTTTTCCAAAGTATTTATCTCATTTTATACACTTGCTAATGTTTGAAAGTTCATTTTGCTCTACATCATCACTGACATTGGGTGTTGTCAATCATTTAATTTTAGTGATTCTGGTGGAAGTATAGGAACCTTGTTGAGGTGTTAATTTACATTTCCAAGATGATAAAATGATGTTGAGCACTTACTTTTCCATGTGCATATGACCATCCATCCATATATTTTCTTTTGGAAAATGTCCATTTAAAACTCTTGTCCATTTAAAACAATTTTTAAGATGGATTTTTAGAGAGAGAGAGGAAATGGGAAAGTGAGAGCGAGACGGAGAAACATGGATTTGTTGTTCCACTTAGTTACGCATTCATTGGTTGTTTCTCGTATGTGCCCTGACTGGGGATTGAACCCTCAACCTTGGCATATTGGGAAAACACTCTAACCAAATTAGCTAGCCAACCAGGGCTGTTTGCCTTTTTTTTTCTTTTTCTTTTTTTTTTTTTTTTTTTGAATGGAGGGCCTGGTCACACCCTGGCCTCCTTCCCAGGAGACAGAGCCACAGCACATGCTGCATTAGGAAACCCAGCCCATCCCTACTTCTCTACTCCCTGCTCAGGCTCTAATGAACCTGAAAAGATAATTTTTGAGTAAATGTTGGTTGTACTCCTCATTTGCTGGGTGCTGCCAACAGGCAGCAGGAATTGACGGCTTGTTAGCAAAGCCTGGCCCCTTTGTGAGATGTTTTCAGAATGATTGATTTACAATAAAGTGGTTCCCGGTGGGTGCATGCAGGTGGAACTGATGCGGATCGATTCCAGTGGCGCTAACTAATCAGCTGTTTAAACTGGCAGAGGGAATGCTTAGTGACAGACACAGTGTGACCATCATTTTCTCCCTAAGATTACAAATTAACTTGTTGGGGTTTGCTGAGGTGTGTGATAACCTGGAACCAGCCTCTGAGCAGCGGAGGGTGCCTGTGCCCTCCGGGAGGCCCCTCTGGGATCTGCCTTTCCCATCCAGCTGGGCCTGGGCAAATGGCACTCTGGCTGGAGGAAAAGGCATCTCATCTCAGAAAGCGTGGAGATTTTCATCCTCATTGAAATCCATCCTCTCCTTCCCCAACGGGGAGAAGGAGCTGGATTTTAAAGGGTCCACTCCTGTCCTTTTTTATTTATTTTAGCTCTTTGGCCCCAAGGCCCACCCATGTCTCTTCACATATGGTGGACACACAGGGAATCAACCTCAATTTTCTCTGCTCTTGAAGGAAACTCAAGATCCCCTAATCTAAACTTTTGGGGGATAAGGAGGGTTATATTTTGTCTTGTTTGTTTTTAAGGCTCTTGACTTATAGCAGGATTTAACTCTGGTATTCTCTAAGCACTGAGTTATTTGCTTTCACTATATTAATTACAAAATGTGACTCTGAAAATTGGGAATCCCATTTCAGCCTGAAGAGGCCAGTTATGGTGTGGAGGGCAATGATGATAAAGTGGGAGGGGTGCTTAACTGTGGCCCAGTCGCGGCCACCCACAGGAAAGTCCAACCTAGCTCCAGACTCTGGGATCAAGCTTGGCCTCTTGCCCACAAAATTTTTTCATGCATAACTTATCTTTGAGATAGGTTCATGGGATGTATAGGAACCATCATTTTATATTTTAGAAAGCAGAAATCAAAAGACATCCTCGAGTAGATGCTGAGAGACATGACATCTGACCTCAGATAAGGACTTTGGAATTTAGTATTTCCAGTTATAGTTCTAGAAGCCTAAATTGGCAGGTTAAATACTTTATGTGATGCATGAAGTGTCTAGGATGGCATTCCAATATTAGAAGGCGAATCTGTTAAGACAGTCCAAATTAACACTTTAAAAAATGTGTTTCTTCAGAAGTTGATACTGTTATTCTAAAGGAATAATCAGGTAAGAGCTGAAACAGGCTGTCACGAGATATTAAAACTTAGTGTAAAAGTCTAATAATTAAATCAGCATGGTCCAAGGGTAAATGTACAAATAAAATAGAATAAGTGGCTTTGTAACAGACTCTAGTATTTGCAAAAACAAAATATGATAAAAGAGATACCAAAACTGTATAGAGAGAATGGGAAAGAATAGTCAAATGGCTCTGTAAAACATTTAAAAAAATTACTAAGGAAAAAAAGTATATTTAGATCCTTAACAGATGCTGTGCTCCAAAATAAGTACTAAGTATTTCAATATTTAACTATAGAAATCCAAGTCATAAAAGTCTTCAAAACATCTAGGTGATTATTTAAGTCTTTGGGATTAAGAAAGACTATAAGCAGAAAAGAAAAGCAGAAATCACAAATGAAAATATTCATGGCATTAATTCATAAAAGTAAAGTTCTTTATCTAAAAAAACAATACAAAGAATAAAAGCCAACAACAAACTAGGAGAACTATTTGTAAAAATTATGCTAAAGTACTAAGATCAGTTAATATACAATATCTTGTTCAAGTCAATAAGAAAATAGGAGTCTTAATGAATACATTGAGGCCAAGAATATAAAGAGATAAGTTATAATGGAGCAAATAAAAACATTAAATTGCCTTTTCTTCTTAAGTTCAGTAAACAAAGGATTAAAAATTGGAATAATGGGATATTTTCATCTATGAAATTAGCAAAGATGAAAATGTAATAGTAATGTTAGCAATAATATGATAAAACAGACACTCTCATACACTAATGATAAAGGTTAAATTGCACATCTTTTCTGGACACTAAGCGTGTATGTTGCCCTTACTAACCTTTCCTGTCTTATCTCATATTGCTGCTTCTTTGCTCTCTGTTGCAGGATAAGGGGATTGTTCTTTTCAGTTGTTGTCACACAGATTTTGCATATGCCTAGAAAAGTCTCAGACTTCCCCTCTCCTCCTCCCTCTCACTTCCTGTGCTTCCCTTTCATTCCTCTCCTCTTTTCTCTCTTCTCTCTCCCCTTCCAGTCTCCCTCAGCCTCCTCTGTTTCCATTTTTATTGCTCCAATCCTTCTTCCATGTTTATTCCTTTTCCCTCCTTTTCTTTTTCTTCCTCCTTCCCTTCCTTTCCATTTTCTCCTCAATGTCTGCCTAGTTAAGACATCCTTAAAATCACAAATCAAACATCACTTAATGCAGCCTCCTTATTCTCCCTAAAAGTGTCACATTATCTGGCTGTTTGTGCTCACATCACCTTGTAACTTTCCTTTATATCACAATTGCAATCTCAATTTGTATATCTGTAGTTATTTGAGTAATACTTTTCTCACTCGCAGAATTACATGGACTGTGTTACCTTTAGTCACCATGAAATCCCCAGGATATGCAGCAGGGTGCCAGAAAATAAGTGGGTTGATACCTATTGAGTTGGGTATTTCAACTGCCCATTTCCCAAAAGTGGTCTAAACAAGGCTAAATTTATCAAAATTACTGAAGAAAGGGAAAACCTGCCTTGACAGATCAAGAATGTAAAAATATTATACTTGGAGTTTTTTTATGCTATTTGACCAAATCCTCAAACTATCTTTGTGGAAAAGTTATAGAGTTGAAATAATCAGTAAGGTGGCTAGTACTTGGCTGAAGAACTATACTTGAAGAGTATGGATTAATATATTAATTTTACCTGCATTAATATATTAGTTTGGACTTATGGATGTTCAAAATAACTATGAAGCAGCAGGGGTCAGTCATAGTGCAATAAAAACTTATGTGATGCTAACACCTCAGTGGGCCAAGGTCATATTCAGGGCCAATTAAACTCTATGTCCTGCAACAGAAAATCAAAATGTCTCTTGTACAAAAAAACCCATGAGATTTGATGTTTTAATGATGATGATGATGACGGTAATTTCTGCCTAAGTTACTTGAAGTAAACAGCTCCAATGTGAAAATATATACTTTCATTGAGTCATCTAAACAGAGTGTAGAGTTTATTTTCTTAGCCCTCAACTGTGTCAAATCTGTTTTAGTGAATGATTTTTAGCTTCAACAACATGCTCAAAAAAATCTTTAATAATTGAAGTGGATAGATGAGGTGGAGCTAATTATAAAACAATTCATCAAAGTATGAAAATAAGAAATATATAAATAGTGTATCGCTACATCTTATTAAAAGAGTCATTTACCTGGCATATGTCGTCGTGTTCATATCACTTGAATCAACACCTACACCACATTAGGAAGTCAGGCTATTAACAAATAGATAATGCCATAAACAATAAGTTTGTGGATGTCAATTATTTTGTACTTACGTGTAATATCTCATAATACATGTGGTAGCCAGATAGAACATAGAATATCACTTTTAATACCACAGGATTATATGTTCTATGGAAGTTATAGAGGAATATTTTTTAATCCACTGACGAGTGGCTTTTGAATTGATTCCTGAAGCACTAGGCAAAATCGGCCAGCCATGTGAGGATGGGAGCAGAAAGTTGTAGGTAGAGGGAGGGAAAGGAAAGAAATCTAAATGGGAATGAGCATAGTATATTTCAGGAACCAAAGAAGTCTTTCCTTGCTCGAGTGGGCAGAGGAGGTTAGAGGGAATCTGGATGAGACTGAGAGGTGGGCAAGGACAAGTTCACATGGTGGCTTGCAGTCCAAGGACACGAAGTTGGATTTCAGTCTAAGCAAAATGGGAAGCCATTGGAGGATTTTAGGGAAGGAAGCAACATTACCTGACTTCTTTTTAAAAGCACCCCTCTTGGCTGTTGAGGGGAATTATGGAATGTAAATGAGTAAGAATAGAAATGGAGAGGCCAGTTAGAAAAGTATTACATCAGTGTAGAAAGAAATGATATTGGCTTGCACTAGGGAGGAAGCGGAAAGATTAAGCGAGGTAGAGGCATTCCGATATATTTTGAAGGTAGAGCTAAGAGGATCTGAAGGTGGAGTGGATGCAGTGGAATGGAAAGGTAAAGGATGAATCATGATGGTTCCTAATTTGGAAGTTTGAATGAATTTAGTGAATGGTTATACTGTTAAATATGTATTAAAAATATGTTTTGAACATGTCCTCTGTGGAGGACACTTTTGGCAAGATATATTTTTCTAACTTCTAAAACACTTTTATTACTAACCAATTGTGGATGTGAACTACATTTAAATTTGTCATCAATATTTCCATTTTATTTCAAACAAATGTTCTAAGTAAGCATTTTTTCCTGTCCCTCCCTCATTATCTTTGTTATTGTATCAAAAATCAGGAGTTGGCCAACTTTCTCTGAAAAGAGCCAGATAGTAATTATTTTAGGATTTGCAGTCTACATGGATTCTGTAGCAACTACACAACCATGATGTTGTAGTGTGAAAACAACTATAGATAATTCACTAAGAAATGAGTGTATCAATCAAACCTTATTTACAAAGCAGCCAGTGGGCCACATTTGATCTGTGGATTGTATTTTGCAGATCCTTAAATAAGACAATTTAAAGAGAGTAAAAAGAAAAGTCTGGTTATGAAAAAAGCCAAATACTTATTTGTTGATTGACAACAGTGCATAGTGAAATTTAAAAATTTTTATTTACTTATTTTTAATTTTTTTACCTCAGTATTAGTTTGAATAGCAATTCTTTTGATTTCTTCAGGATCCCATACATCATATAATCCTGATAAGAGTATAAATCATGGTACTTTGCTCTCTGCCACAATGGTAGGTCCTAACCCAGGTTGGCCAAACTGAGGAGTCTCTTCTCCATGGTCACAGCTGATTGGGTTAGAGATGGGAGCATGAGTCAAGCAAGGAAAATTGATACATAGATAGTAGGAAACAGTTTTCTTGGCTGAGGAAATGCTAAGAGAGGGAGCTGAAAAATTTTTAACTTAAACTGGCTATTTTGCCAGGCATTTGGTCAGTGCTTATGTTCAGAACAACTGCAAGCAGAGATAGAATCAAGAGCCATGACAACATTGTTTGGAAGCTTAGTCCAGCTATATCTAAAACCAGAGACATGTCAGGACTTCTAGTTATATGAGTCAGTAAATTCTCTTTCTGCTTAAGCTAGTTTCAGTTGCAAACAAAAGATTATAGACCAAACTATTACTCCTTTGAATCTGGAAGCAGAAGACAATTAACACTGAATTCCTTGAATGCCAAACATAATACATAATAATCTTAGTTAAACTTAAAATAGCCCATGTTTAAAGTTGAGAGAACAGGGACTCAGGCGCAAGTGATTTGACTGAAGTTTCATACATTTTTGTTAGAGTTATCATTTGACTGCTGATGTTTCTGGCTCCAAAGACATGCTATTTACATGATAACATGTACTAAGGGAGCATAGAAAATAAATGAAAAACTAATAAAATACAATTTTGGAATTTCTCTCTATTTCTCTTCAACTAGTTTATTCTAAGGCTCCAAAACTGAGGGAGATCATAAAGATGGTTCTTTCAGGCTCAGAAAGATAGTTGACTCTCCAAGGAATTTCTTTAAGTAGAGGCAATATATGAGCTGTTAAGCCATCAAACACAGATAGACTTTCACAGTTGCTTTGAATCTTAAAGTAGAATGTTTCTAGGCTAATTGTCCATAGGCTAAAGCTGGAAAATGTTACACCTTTTTTCCCCTGCTTAAAGAGATCAGATTCCATATAATGCAGGAAACATGGAGCCTGGGATACTGTTCAATTCCATATCCCTAACTGGCTGTGTGAGCTGCAGGAAGGAGGGCAGAGAAGGGATGTAAAATCACAATCAAAGATTCATGCCTGGGAAACTTCTTGAGACCTATATGGAAACAGGAGTACAAGAGGGGTTTTGTTCTAGGTGAGAAGAGATGATAATTAAACATAATTTGTAGAAGAAAATTAATAATGATGGACTTGAATCCTTTATAGCAAATGTACATTTCGAAGCAATTTTGTGTGGAGACGTAAAAAGCTATAATATATGGCTGAGTGGTATACGCTGACAGTAATGGTCCTCTTGTGCAGTGAGTTATTAAAGACTTTCATCTCATGGTTTTCAATAATGAAAAGGGAGGCAGTTTGGGGGCATTTTCTGAGATATGTCCCTTGTGTTGATTTAGGTTGTATGATCACTAGGTTATCTTAACAGCTGTATTGAAAAGATTAAATTTGCCAAGGAGGTAAAAGACTAAAATAAGCATGTTATTTTAGAGAGATGTATTAGTTTCTCTAGGAGCCCAACAGAAACTATGACCTTGGGAAGTAATTTAATCTCTCTTGGGGCTTGGTCTTCGCATCTTGTCTAAGGGTCTTGTCCATAGCTTTTTCCAAATTCAATAATCCATGATTTCTTCTTATGATAAAAATATTCTCATGGGAATGGGCTTTTCTTCCCCTCTTTTGGGGGTTTGCTGTGAAGAAACCCCCCAGAAACTTTGCTTGGAGTCATTTCTTCTTTCCTTATTTTTGACATGGGTTCAGCTCCAGTACTGCATCTCTCTCTCTTTTTTTTTTTTAAATTGTTCAGATACATTTGTCTCCACTTTCCCGCCACCACTTTCCCCTGCGCCACCCATCAACAGCTCCTACCCTCAATTCTTCCCCACTGTGGCTTTGTCAATGGGTCCTTTATAGATATTCTTTGGCTTGGCCCTTCCACTCATTTTCCTCGTTACTTCCTTCCCTTCTACCCTCTGGTTACTGTAGGTTTGTTTTTTCTTTCACTGTTGCTGGTTATATTTTTCTTGCTTGTTTGTTTTGTTGATTAGGTTCCACTTATAGGTGAGATGTGGTATTTGTCTTTCACCCCCTGGATTATTTCACTTACCATAATGCTCTCCAGTTCCGTTCATGCTGTCATGAGGGGTAGTAGCTCTTTCTTTCTGCTGCATAGTATTCCATTGTGTAAATGTGCCACAGTTTTTTGATCCACTCATTTATTGATGGGCACCTAGGTTGCTTCCAGCACTTGGCTATTGTAAATTGTGCTGCTATGAACATTGGGGTGCACAGGTTCCTTTGAATTGGTTTTTCAGGATTCTTAGGGTATAATCCCAGCAGTGGAATCCCTGGGTCAAAAGGCAGTTCCATTTTTAGCTTTTTGAGGAAATTCCAAACTGTTTTCCATAGTAGCTGCACCAGTCTGCATTCCCACCAACAGTGTACTAGTGTTCCCTTTTCTCCACAACCTTGCCAGTACTTGCTGTTTGTTATTTGTTTATGATGGCCATTCTGACCAGTGGGAAGTGGTATCTCAAATATCAACAAGGATATTGTGGAACTACATCTCTTCTGTTAAGCAAGATACAAAGAGAGCTAGTGAAGGACCAGAGCCACTTCACAAAGCTCATTGTTCAAGCTTTCACAAAGATCACAATTTCACAAGTTTCACAGAAGGAAATGGTCTGACTACCAATAGCTCAGCTTAATGAGTCACAATATAAATGACTATGGGTTAGGGGTGTTTTTGAATAGTCCTGGCTTGTCAGGATTGGACCATGAGAAATGAGAAATAGGACTGTGAAACAAAATATCAAATATTTTTGATAGTTACTGAATTTATTAAATTTTGAGGGGTTGAATATGGGGTCTTAGTATCATGGATTTTATAGACCTTAGTAAATAATTTACATTCCAGAGCATAGATAAACAGTCATCTTACATTAGCATATTTGTCAAAACTGATTAATCAATATTGATTCACTATTGCTAACTAAAGGCCAAACTTTGTTCAGATTTATTAGTTTTTACCTAATGTCCTTCTGCTGTTTGAGGATTCCATCAAGAATGGAACATTACCTTTGATCATTATGAACTCTTTAGAGCCTTTTACATTATAAGAATTTCTCAAATATTACTTGTTTTGGGCAGCTTTCCCTCTTTACAAGAGTTCTGGTCAGGTATTGAATAGCATGTTTCTCAATTTGTGTTCATCTGGTGTTTTTTTTCTCATGATTAAACTGGAATTATGGGTTCATTGGAGACTACAGAGTTTGTAAAGTGCCATTCTTATCACATCATAGCAACTGCACATGTTATTGATACAACTTTTCACTGAAGATGTTAAACTTGATCACATGGCTGAGGTAGTGTTTGTTGTTTCACCTCTGTACAATTATTCCTGCCTTTCCACACTTATACTCTTTAGCCTCTCCCACACTAACATGAGTGGAGAATTATGATCTGCCTCCTTGTGGGGAGAGTAATTTCATGCATTGGTTATAATTCTTCTGTATGGGATATTTGTCCATTCTCATTTATTTATTCATTCAATTTTTATATCAATATAGACTCATAGATGTTTATAGTTCTACACTGGGTTATATTCTGATATATGTTATTTATTTTATTGCTCAGATTGTTCAGCTTTGGCCATTGGAAGCTCTTTACTTGGCTTCTGTGTCCCTCTGACATAACCCTATTGACTTTTTATTTTGTTTCATTTTAATACTTCCTTACTTTCTGACTCTAGATGCTTTAAACTCATCTTGTATATCTTTGCCTCAGCCCTTAAAACTGCCATGTATCTCAGAACCTCTAGTTTCTCTTTGGAGAATGGTATTTGAGGAAGGGAGGAATGGGAGTTACTTTTTAATTTTTTATTGTATTTTATCCATTACCATTTGTTCCTTCTTTTCCCCCTCCCCCCACAATCACCACATTGTTGTCCATGTCTACGAGTCCTTTTTCCTTTTTGATTGACCCCCAACCTCTCCCCGCCCAGCTGTCATTCTGCTCCCTGTGAATCTGTTTCTGTTTCACTTGTCAGTTCACTATGTTCATTAGACTCCACATATTAGTGAAATCATATGGTATTTGTCTCCTTTGGCTGGCTTAATTCACTTAGCATAATATTCTCCAGGTTCATCCATGCTGTCGCAAAAGGTAAAATTTTCTTCTTTTTTATGGCCAAGTTGTATTCCACTCTGTAAATGACGCATCATTGTTTTATCCACTCATCTACTGATGGACACTTGGGTGGCTTTAATATTTTGGCAATTGTAAATAACACTGCAATGTACATAGAGGTGCTTATGTTCTTTCAAATAAGTGTGTCAGGTTTCTTTGGATAAATTCCCAGAAGTGGAATCTGTGGGTCATAAGTCAGACCCATTTTCAATTTTTTGAGGTATCTCCATACTGCCTTCCACTGTGGCTGTACCAAGCTGTGTTCCAACCAACAGTATAAAAGCGTTCCCCTTTATCCACACCCTTGCCAGCACTTGTTGGTTGTTTATTTATGGATGATGGGCATTCTGACAGATGTGAGATGATATCTCATTATGGTTTTAATCTCCATTTCTCTGATGACTAGTAACTTTAAGCATCTTATCATATGTCTATTGGCTATCTGCACGTCCTCTTTGGAGAAGTGTCTGTTTGAGTCCTTTGCCCATTTTTTTAATAGGATTATTTGTTTTTTGGTGTTAAGTTTTATAAGTTCTTTATACATTTTGGATATTAATCCCTTAAAAATGTATTGGTGAATATGTTCTCCAATTCACTGGGTTGTCTTTTTATTTTGTTGATGGTTTCTTTTGCTGTGCAAAAACTTTTAGTTTAATGTAGTCCCACTTGTTATTTTTTTCTTTTGTTTTCCTTGACTGAGGAGATATATCAGATAAAATATTGCTATGAGCAATGTCTGAGATTTTACTGCCTGTGTTTTCTTCTATGATTTTTATGGTTTCAGCTCTAACATTTAAGTCTTTAATCCATTTTGAATTTATTCTTGTGTGCAGCATAATATGGTGGTCTAGTTTCATTTTTCTGCATGTATCTGTCCAATTTTTCCAAAACCATTTATTGAATAAACTATCTCCAGTGCATTGTATGGTGTCAAATATTAATTGACTATAAAGGCATGGATTTATTTCTGGATTCTCTATTTTGTTCCATTGACCTGTGTGTCTGTTTTTATGCCAGTATCATGCTTTTTTGATTACTATGACCTTATAGTACAGTTTGATATTAGGTAGCATGATTCCTCCAACTTTGTTCTTTCTCAGGATCACTGTTGCTCTTTGGGGCTTCTTGTGTTTCCATATGAATTTTTGAAATATTTGTTCTAGTTCTGTGAAATACATCATGGGTATCTTGGTAGGAATTGTGTCGAATTTATGGATTGCTTTGGGTACTGTGGATATTTTAATTATGTTAATTCTTCCTCTCATGAACACCGTATGTGCTTCCACTTATTTGTATTTTCTTCAATTTCTTTCTTCAGTGTCTTATAATTTTCCAAGTACAGGTTTCTTATATCCTTGGTTAGATTTACTCCTAAGTATTTTTATTCTTTTTGAAGCAATTGTGAATGGGATTTTTTCTTAATTTCCTTTTCTGGTAGTTCATTATTGGCATGTAAAATTACAACTGATTTCTGGATATTAATTTTGTATCCTGCTACTTTACTGAATTCCTTTATCAGGTCTAGTAGTTTCTTGGTAGAATCTTTAGGATTCTCCATGTACAGAAGCATGTTGCCTGCAAATAAAAACAGTTTTACTTCTTCCTTTCCAATTTGGATGTCTTTCTTTTTTTCTTCTTATCTGATTGCTGTGGCTAGGACTTCTAGTACTATGTTGCATAAGAGAGGTGAAAGTGAACATCTCCGTCTTGCTCTCAGACTTAAGGGAAATGCTTGTAGTTTTTGCCCATTGAGTATAATTTTGGCTGTGGATTTGTCATATATGGCCTTTATTATGTTTAAGTATATTCCCTCCATTCCCAATTTACTGAAAGTTTCTTATCATAAATGGGTGCTTGATTTTATCAAATGTTTTTTCTGCATCTATTGATATAATCATGTGGTTTTTATCCTTCATTTTGTTTATGTGGTGTATTACATTTACTGATTTGCAAATACTGTTCTGACCTTGCATTTCTAGAATAAATCCCACTTGATCATGGTGTATGATCTTTTTTATGTATTGACGTATTTGGTTTGCTGATATTTTGTTGAAGATTTTAGCACCTCTGTTCATCAGGATTATTGGTCTATAATCTTTTTTTATAGTATCTTTATCTGGTTTTGGAATTAGGATAATGCTGGCCTTGCAAAATGAGCTTGGGAGTCTTCTGTACTCTTGAGTTTTCTGAAATAGTTTGAGAAGGCTATGTGTTAGTTCTTCCTAGAATGTTTGGTAAAATACACATGTGAAGCCATCTGGTTCAGGGCTTTTGCTTACTGGGAGTTTTTTTTATTACTATCTCGATTTTACTAGGTTTAGTCTGTCTCTTCAGATTCTCTGATTCTCCTGGTTTAGTTTTGGAAGATTATATGTTTCTAGACATTTATCCATTTTGTCCAGGTTCCCAATTTGTCGGCATATCTTGTTTGTCATGTTTTCTTTCAAGCCTTTGTATTTCTTCAGCATCAGTTGTTACTGCTTTAATTTCTGATTTTATTTATTTGTGTTTTCTCTCTTTTTTCTTGATGAGTCTGATTACAGATTTGTCAATTTTGACTGGTGTGAGGTGGTACCTCATGGTGGTTTTGATCTGCATTTCTCTGATGGCTAGTGATGCCGAGCATCCTTTCAAATGCCTCTGGGCCCTCTGTATCTCCTCCTTAGAAAAGCATCTGCCCAGGTCCTTTGCCCATTTTTTGACTGGATCATTTGTCTTCTTGGAGTAAAGTCGAGTGAGTTCTTTGTATATCTTGGAGATCAAATCTCTATCTGATGTATCATTAGCAAATATATTTTCCCAAATGGTTGGCTCCCTTTTCATTTTGCTGATGTTTTCTTTAGCCGTGCAGAAGCTTCTTATTTTGATGAGGTCCCACTTGTTTATTCTTTCCTTTATGTCCCTTGCTTTAGGAGACATATCAGTGAAAAAATTGCTGCGTGGGATATCTGAGAGTTTCCTGCCAATGTTCTCCTCTAGGACTTTGATGGTGTTGCAACTTATATTTAAGTCTTTTATCCATCTTGAGTTTATTTTTGTGTATGGTGTCAGCTGATGATCCAATTTCAATTTTTTGCATGTAGCCATCCAGCTCTCCCAACACCATTTGTTGAAGAGGCTGTTATTGCCCCATTTTATGCTTCTGCCCCCTTTGTTGAATATTAGATGTCCATAGAGACCTGGGCTTATTTCTGGGCTTTCTATTCTGTTCCACTGGTCTATGGGTCTGTTCTTGTGCCAGTACCAGATTGTTTTGAGTATAGTGGCTTTGTAGTAGAGTTTGATGTCCGGTATTGTGATCCCTCCTACGTTGTGTTTCTTTCTCAAAATTGCTGCGGCTATTCGAGGTCGTTTATGGTTCCATATAAATTTTTGAAATGTCTGTTCTATTTCTGTGAAATACGTCATTGGTATCTTAATAGGGATTGCGTTGAATCTATAAATTGCTTTTGGTAGTATGGACATTTTAAGGATATTAATTCTTCCAATCCATGTGCACGGTATATGCTTCCATTTATTTGTGTCTTCCTTAATTTCTTTTTTCAATGTTGTATAGTTTTCTGCATACAGGTCTTTTGTGTCTTTGGTTAAATTTATCCCTAGGTACTTTATCTTTTTTCGTGCTATATCGAATGGTATATTTTTCCTGATTTCTTCTTCTTCTATTGCATTGCTGGTGTACAAAAACGCCTTTGATTTCTGAATGTTGACTTTGTATCCTGCTGTTTTGCCAAATTCACTTATTAGGTTGAGGAGTTTTTTGGTAGAGTCTACAGGGTTCTCACACCAGTCAGAATGGCCATCATAAACAGATCCACAAACAACAGGTGCTGGCGAGGCTGTGGAGAAAAGGGAACTCTAGTCCACTGTTGGTGGGAATGCAGACTGGTGCAGCCACTATGGAAAGCAGTGTGGAATTTCCTCAGAAAGCTGAAAATGGAACTGCCTTTTGATCCAGCGATTCCCCTGCTGGGACTATACCCTGAGAACACCAAAACGCCAATACAAAAGAACCTATGCACCCCAATGTTCATAGCAGCACAATTTACAATAGCCAAGTGTTGGAAGCAACCTAAATGCCCATCAGTAGATGACTGGATCAAAAAATTATGGTACATATATACAATGGAATACTACGCAGCAGAAAGAAAAAAGAAGTACTAAACTTTGCGACAGCATGGATGGAACTGGAGAGCATCATGCTAAGCAAAATAAGCCAGGGGGCGAAAGACAAATACCATATGATCTCACCTATAAGCGGAACCTAACCAACAATGCAAAGAAGCAAGGAAAATATGACCAGCAACACTGAAAGGAAAAGAAATCAACAGAGACAAGAGGGAAGGGGGGGGCAGGGAAAGGGAAGGGAAGGGGAAAGTCAAAGAACATATAGCAAGGACTCATGGACAAAACCAAAGGGGAAGAGCTGAGGGAGGGAAGGTGGGAGGGGGCAAGGGAAAGAGGTGGGGGGAAGGCAGAGACAAATGTATTTAAAAAGTAAATAAATTAATTTAAAAAAAAAAAGATTTGTCAATTTTGTTTATCTTTTCAAAAAAACAGCTCTTGGATTCGTTGATCTTTTGTATTATTTTTTTAGACTCTGTTTTGTTTATTTCTGTTCTGATCTTCATTATTTCCTTCCTTCTACTCATTTTGGGATTTGTTTGTTGTTATTTTTCAAGTTCCTTTAAATTTCAAGTTAGAGTGAACTTTTTCTTGTTTCTTGAGAAAGACTTGTAATGCTATGAATTTCTCTCTTAGGATTGCTTTCCCTGTGTCCCACAGATTTTGAGTTGTTGTGTTCTCACTTTCATTTATTTCTTCCTTAATTTCATTGTTCACCCATTCATTATTTAATAACATATTATTTAGATTTCATGTCTTTGTCTATTTTTCAATTTTCTCTTGTGATTGATTTCTAGTTTCATAGCATTGTGGTCAGAGAAGATGCCTGATATGATTTCAATTTTCTTAAATTTATTGAAACTTGTTTTGTGTTCCTAATATGTGGTCTACACTAGAAAACATTCCATGAGAACTTGGAAAGTATGTATATTCTGCTGCACTGGTGTAACATGCTCTGTAGATATTAGTTAGATTCAGTTGATCTAGTGTGTTATTGTAGGCCACTGTATCCTGGCTGATTTTTCTGTCTGGAAGATCTATCCATTGAAGTCAATGGAGTGTTAAAATCCTGTACTCTGACTGTGTTTCTGTTGATCTCTCTGTTTATGTGATCAGGATTTACTTTACATATTTAGAGGCTCTTAGGTTAGGTTAGGTTAGGTTAGTAAATGTTTACTAGCATTATATCCTCTCATTGGATTGTTTCCTTTATCATTATGTAGTGTCCTTCGGTGTCTCTTACTATAGCCTTAGTTTTAAAGTCTATTTTGTCAGATATAAGTATTATTACCTAGCTTTTTTCTCCTTTCAATTTGTATAAAATATCTTTTTTAATTTGTTTACTTTTACTCCATGTATATCTTTTGCTCTGAAGTGTAGACTATTTCAGAGATCAGCCTGCAAGCCTGCAGGCTAAGGTGGATCTCTGAGAGCTCTGAGACTTTAGCTGACCCTCCTCTGGGCCCAGTGCTGGTAAAAGCCTGGCTTGGTGTGCAGTTTTGTTCTTTCTGCACATACCCAGGCCCAGCAGAGGGAACCAGAAGCTCTGGATTGCATATAGCTCTAAAAATGTTGCTGAGGTCCAGTGACAGACAGTGTCTGACATAGGTCTACACCAGAGTCTTTGCAAATTTCCCTATACACAGAAACAAACACAATGAATTAACCAAAATGGTAAGAGAAGAAAACAGGCTGCAAATGAGAGAACAAGAGAATTCTCCATACAAAGAACTAAAAGAAATGAGGCAAACAAGTTATCAGATATAGAGTTTAGAGTAATGATTATAAGGATAGTCAACAGCATCAAAAAAGACATAAACACCATAAAAAGAACAGTCAGAAATAAAGAATGCAATATCTGGAATAAATAATACACTGGAAGGAATAAATAGTAGGTTAGATGAAGCAGATGACTGAATCAGCAATTTTGAAGAAAAGGTGCAAAACACACCAATTCAGAGCAGCAAAAAGAAAAAGAATTTAAAAAATGAGGAGATTTTAAGAAAACTTTGAGACAACATGAAGTGTAACAGCATCTGCATCAAGGGAATACCAGAAGGAGAAGAGAGTGAGTGAGGGATCAAGAACGTATTTGAGGAATTAATGATTGAAAACTTCCTTAACCTGGTACAAGAAAAAAACATATAGGCCCAGGAAGTGCAGACAATTCCAAACAAGATGGACTCAAAGAGACCCACACTAAGACACATGATTATTAAAATACCAAAGCCTAGAGACAAGGAGAGAATTTTAAAGTTGCAAATGAAAAGCAGTTATTTTCCTACAGGGAAGCTCCCATTAGTGTCAACAGAAACATTTTAGGCCAGAAATAATTGCTATGAAATATTCAAGGTGATGAAAAGTAAGGACCTACAACCAAGGTTACTTCACCCAGCAAGACTATCATTTAAAATTGAAGGAGAAATAAGAAGCTTCACCGACAATAAAAAGTTAAAGGAGTTTGTGAACACCAAATCAGTATTGCAACAGATATTAAAGGGCTTGCTTTAAGAAGAAGGAAGAGGAGGAGGGGGGGAGAAAGAGATGGACAAAGAGAGAAAGAGGAGAAAAATAAGGATAAGGAGAAGGAGAGGAGAAGGAAAAGAAGAAGAAGAGGAAAAAGAAGAAAGGGGAAATATTTAAAAATAAAATGGCAAGAAATATGTATTTATCAGTAATCACTTCAAATAAATGGCTTAAATGCTCAAATCAAAAGACACAGAATATTTGAATGGATAAGAAAACAAGACCTACATACTGTCTCCAATGGAAGTTAATTTTAGGTGGATCAGAGATATAGTTTGGGAAGATGAAAAAACTTCTGGAGATGGATGGTGGTGATGGTTACATAATAATGTGAATGTACTGAGTTTGTGCCATTGAACAATAGACTTAGAATGGTTAAAATGGTAAATTTTGTTTTATACATTTTAGCAAAATTTAAATATGTTTTATATAAAAAACCCAAAATTGCCAAAATATTTCCAGAATGGTTGTATCATTCTGTGTCCCCATCAGTCATAAATTAGAGTCCCTGTTGTTCCACATTCTCATCAGCATTCAGTTGTCAGTATTGTTTTATTTTTAGCTATCCTGATAGTTGTGTAGTGATATCTCATTGTTATTTTAATTTGCATTTCCCAAATAATATGAACTTGAGCATTATCTCATATGCTCATTTGACATCTGTATATTTCTTTGCTGATGAATTTTGTATTGTGCTCCTTTTTAATCGAGTTGTTTATTTCCTTAGTTCTGAGTTTTAAGAGTTCTTTGTATAGTCTTGATATAAGTCCTTTATCAGTTATGTGAGTTGCAAATATTTTCTCCCAGTCTGTGACTTTTCTTTTCATTTTCTTAACAATGTATTTCACAGTGCAAGATTTTAATTTTAGTAATATCCAATTTTTCATTTTTTTTCTTTCATGGATGATAATTCTGGCTTTATATCTAAAAGGTCATCATCAAAATCAATATTATACAAGTTTTCTTCTAGAAGTTTCATAGTTTTGCATTTAAGGTTTAGGTCTGTATCCATTTTGAGTTCATTTTTGTGTCAGTTGTGATTTCTGTGTCACAGACCATTCTTGACTTCCTGAAATGACCCCCACTTTTTATTGTACATACACATATTACTGGAGTCAATTTACTTGTATTTTGTTAAAAATCTTTTGTCCAAGTTTATGAAATATATTGGCTTATAATTTCCTTTCTTATAGTGTCTTTACCTGGTTTTTATATTAGAGTAGTGCTGGCCTCATAAAATGAGTTGGAGAATTGGCATTATTTTTTCCATAAATTTACTAATTTTCCACCTGGACCTGGTGATTACATTTTGGAAGTTTGTAAATAATGAACTCAATTTATTTAATAGTTTCAGTATTATTCAGATTATCTATCACTTCTTAGTGTGAGATATAGCAGTTTATATAATCAAGACATCAGTTCATTTCATCTAAATTACCAAATTTGTGGGCTTAGAGTCATTCATAGTTCTTTCTTGTTATCCTTTTAATGTCTTTGGGAATAGTTGTAATGACCCTTCTCTTATTCCTGATATTTATAATTTGTTTTTTCTTTGTCTTCTACAGATTTGGGTTGCCTGGACTCTTACCAATCTTTATTAGTCTTTTCAAAGAACTACATTTTGGTTTTATTTATTTTCTCTATTTGTTTCCTGGTTTAAATTTTGTTAAATTCTGTTCTAGTTTTTATGATTACTTTTCCTTTAGGTGTAACTTGTTTTTCTTTATTTTTCTTAGATGCACACTTACATTGTCAACTTTAAATCTTTATTCTTTTCTAACACATGTTTAATACCATAATTTTCTCTCTATGCACTGCTTTCGAGGTATCCTGCAAATTTTGTTTCATATTTTCATTTAGCTTAAAGTATTTTAAATTTTTTGAAACTACTTATTTGATCTAGTGGTTATTAAGAAGTATGTTGTTTACTGCTCAAATTTTGGTCATTTTTCCAGCTATCTTTCTGTTATTGACTACCAGTTTAATTCTGTGGTAATTTGATAGCATATTTGTATGATATGATTTCTATTCTTTAAAAAAAATTTAAGATATATTTTATGATCCAGATATTATCTAATTTGGTGAATATTCTATGTGTATTTAAGAAATATGTATATTCTGCTATTCTTTGATGGAATGTGTTACATATGTCAATTTGATCAAATTGATTAATGGTGATGTTCAGGTCACTTTAAATTTATTGATTTTTCGTCAGCTTGATCTATCAATTACTGACAGAGATATATTGATGTTTCCAAATATAATAGTATATTTGTCTATTCTCTTTTCTGTTATCTTAGTTATTGCCTCACATACTTTGGTGCTCTTTTGTTAGGTACATACACGTTTACGACTTTTTGTTCTGGAAAAATTGACCTCCCTCTACTATTATGTCGTATCTCTCTTTATCCCTGATGATCTTTCCTTTTCCTCAGTTTATTTTGCCCTTAATTAAAATAGTTACTCCAGCTTTATTTTGATGAACGTTAGCGTGTTATCTCATTTCCCTCTCTTGTGTCAAAATATTTGTGTTTAAAGCAGCTTTCTCCTAAATGACACATAAGTTTGTTTCTTACTCCAATTTAACAATCTCTGATTTATAACGGTTGTGCTTATATCATTTACATTTAAAGAGATTATTGATATAATTGGATTAAAACATATCATCTTTGTAACTTTTCTAAAAATTACATTTTTTTTTGTTCTTTGTATTTCCTGTTTCCCTGTTGTCTCTGGTTTTAATTGACCATTTTATGAGTCTTTTCTATGTTTTCTCAACATGTCATTTATACTTCCTTTTCAAATGTTTTTAGTGATTGCCATAGGGTTCACAATATATAGATTAAAAACAAGCTAAATCAACTTTAAAGTAACACTATACCACTTTATAGATAGTGCAGGTATCTTATAACAGAGTATTCCCAGTTCCTCCAACTGTCCCTTGTAAAATTTTTGTAATATGTTTCATTTATCCATATACTATAATTATCCAATACATGTTATTTTATTGCTTTAAACAAACAAGTGTCCTTAGATGAATTAAAGGTAATAAAATAAAATATTTACTTTTGCTTAGTTTTTCTCTTTCTGACATTCTTCCTTTCTTTATGTAGATCCAAGTTGCTGATCTATATAATTTTTATCTTCCTAAAAAACTCCTTTTAAATTTTTAATCAAATTGTTCTGCTGTTCAAAAATTATCTTAGTTTTTGATTGTCTGAGAATGACTATTTTTTATAACTTTATTGGTTATAGAATTCTATATTGGCATTTTTTTTTCTTTCCAATGCTTTCAACATTTCAGTGCATTCTCTTTTTGCTTGTGTGGATTCTGATGAGAAGTCTGCTGTGTTCTTAACCTTGTTCCTATAAAGGTAAGGTTTTTCTTCCCACTCTAGTTTATTTTAAGATTTTTCTCTTTGTCTTTGTGTTTTTTTTTTACAGTTGAACATGATATGCTTAGATGTATGCTGTGTTTTTTGGGGGGGTATTTATCTTTTTTGGTGTTCTGTGAGCTTATAAAACTTGTGGTTTGGTGTTTTTTGATAATTTTAGTAATAACTCAGCAACTGTTACTTCGACAATTTCTTCTGCCTTACTTTCTCCTTATTTCTCTTTCCGGCACTGCAGTCATGCATATGTTTCATCCCCAAAGTTCTTGGATATTCTAACCTGTTATTTTTTTCTATTTGTGCTTCCTTTTGGCATTTCTATCACCCTATCATTCTTTTCTTAACTCTATCAAGCCTGCTGAAGGCATTCTTTATTTACATGTTTTTGATTTCTAATACTTTCTTTTAATTTTTTAAAAATGGTTTCTCCCACTCTGGTGACATTACTCATTTGCTCTTACATGTTACCTATTTTTTTTTTATTAGAACCCTTAACATACTCATCATAGTTAAATTCCTTATCTGTTAGTTCATATCTAAATGTGGTTATGATGATTGCTTTGTCTCCTCAGATTGTGTTTTTTCCTTGCCTTTGGTTTGCCTTTTAATTTTTCACTGAATGTCAACCTGTTGTACCCATAATATGTAGTTAAGTAAATAGACCTTTCTGGGGAAGATTTATGTTCATCTGGTTTTGAGCTGGGTTGTGTTTAATGTTTGCTATAGTGATATGTGGTAGAGACTCCAAGTTCCTCTAATATCATTTTTGTTTTCTCTCTTGGCTTTAGAGCTTCTCTTTGTGTTGCTTCTCAGAGGGCATCTATGTTTTATAGTTATTTTTGCTGTAATTTTGTTACACTGAAAGCTTATTGGTATGGTTGTTTGGTGAGGTAATGAAAAGGTCCCAGTCTCCTGGAGCACCTCTGTTTCAGACTGTAGCCCTCACAAGTATTTCTGTTCCCCTTCCAGACATGTAGCTCCCTCCATCTTCTCTGTACCGTTTCCAAAGGGTTTTCTTGAAGTTCTGTCCCCTTCACTTTTTCTCTTCCCACTTTGGTGAAACAAATGCTAGCAGGGACTGCAGGGGGTAGGGAATCTCTTTGCCCAGGTGAGAAAAAGTTTCAGTATTGCTCCGTGGCAAAGTATTTCTCCTTGGAGATTAAGTAAGCCTTTGCTACAGAAGGAAATGAGGCGGTTACCCGGGATGCATTTCCTCTCCTCCTGTCAGAGCCTCGGGAGACTTTTCTGGGATCTTCAGTGAGACAACCTGTGGGGTTCTAGAAAGTAAAGCCCAAGAAAGTATGGGAACTGTCTTTTGATTGCAGCCCCCAGAAATTTGTCATTATCGATCTAGTTAGCACTCAGGCTACAGCAATTTGTCACAATTACGAGTAAAGGAAGTGGTTTTACAGCTTGTAGCTTCTAGTGCCTTGGCTCTAGGTAAACAAACCTCCAGTATGCTTATCTCTGGATGTATCAGTCTCTCCAGATTTTGGAGTGGCAGTTTTCTCTGTTACCTCAGTTTTTTGGTGGGTTCAAAAACAACTGTTGATTTTCACTTTGCCCGGCATTTCTTGTAATAACAAAAATGATGACTTGAAAGCTCCTTACATGTCAGAGCTGAAATGGATAAGCCTATGTCTGTTAACTTTAATGGGAAAAAATTACACGTGCTCTCTTTCAGCCCTAAAGACCCACACATTTTACACAATAAGAGAGACATGTAAATTGAACAGTTGAGTAAGTTTATGTAAGATATAAGCAATAATTTAAAAACCAATAGATACATAACATAATATAGATGTACTGTACTTACCATAGGATAAAGAGCAAATTTTAGAATGAGTGCTGGTTTGTGGAGGAGAATTGCAAGGGGTTAGAAGCTGCATTCATCATTCTGCACCTCTTGTTAACATTTTTGAGTACATGTTATATCTTGCACTCAAAATATTATAAATAAAATCAAAGAAAAGAAAAAAAAATATAAGAAAATATAGGCTAAATTCAAAAGCATGCTGAAACATATGGAAAAAATACATATACCAACAGGCTGCAGAGATGAAGAAGAAGCTCCTCTTTATCCTTCTCATGTGGCACGTATTCACAAACAAAAATGTTTTGGTTCATTGGACCATGACCTGCAGTTTAAATTTGTTCCATACAATATTCTCTGACTAGAAAGTGTGTCTAGTAAATTGGTAAATATGTCTTTGCTTGAAAATGTAACTTTGGAATGGAATACCATATCTTAGAGTATATTTACTTAGTGTGTTTTTAGCTGCAAAGTCTTTATGCCAAAAAAGAAAAAGAAAAAATAAAAAGAAGAGTTGTGTCTTAAAAACTGATATACTTTTTTAAGAACTGTTATGGCAAAGTATCATTAACTGAGCAGTCACTGTGTAAGGTAATTCTATAATTTGTATTCCTTTCAAGTTTGGAATCAGTTAATTGGTAACTATGTTTCCACCAGAGTAATGCAAAAATCATAGTAAACTTTCATTTTCCTCAGTTTTTCTCCTTTGGTTCCACCAATCTTCATGTGGAAAATGCCTGGGATTTTTGTTGATGTTATGTTACTATTTTCTTTTCTTAATAAGTACTTACTTAGATCTAACCACAAGTGGTTCTCACTTCTCTGTTAAATATGTCTTCACAGATAGTTCTGCTTCTTTCTAGATTAATTTTTGTTCCTGATGTAGTTCATCCTCTAATAAGTAGTTATTTTCAGACAGTCTATAAGTTACAGACTCACCCTTAAATGACAGTATGTGTGGGTATAGAATTCTAGAATCCAAGTATTCTAGAATTTTCAAGTGCTCCACTGTCTTTTTGTATTCAATATTGTTAATGATAAATCTAGTGTTACCTGAATTCTTAAAGCAGGTTTTGAGGCAAAGATGTGAGAATAAGCCAATTATCAATTTACTGTTAATGCTCAGAGGTATATTTACAACATGTCAATATAGCATTGGTGCTGTTGTAGTGTATATTTTAGTCTTGCTCTGCCATCCCTTTCAATCTAAGGATACATATCTTTCTTTAATTCTTAGAAATCAGCAGTTATTTTTGGAATATTATTTTTCATTTATTCTCTCTATTCCTTCCTCTAAAATATCTAGAACATATATGTTGGGACCTCTGTTCTATCCATACAATAATAGTCCAAAAAACTTAGAATTGGATTATTTGTTTCTTAATAATAAAATATCTAGAATTCTTTGTACATTCTTCATTCACTTCCTTTATCAGATATCTGATTTGCAAATCACAATCTGTGGCTTGTCTGTTCATTTTCTTAATTGTATTATTCAAAGGGTAGAAACCCTTAGCTTGGACAAAGGCCAATTTATCATTTTTTTATAGCTTCTCTTTTTAGTATTGGATCTAAGAAAGTATTTTCCCACAGTTTTTTCTAGAAGTTTTATAGTTTTAGGTGTTATATTTAGGTATATATTTTGTGTTAGAGTTGATTTTTATAAATATTGCACAAATGAATTAAAGTTATTATTTTTCATATTGATATAACTTTTTTTCAGCACTATTTTTGAAATGGCTGTTCTTCACCAAAAACTTTTCCTCTTTTTTGAAAGTCAACTAACCATATCTGTGGGGATCTATTTTTAGTTTCTTTTTTCTGTTTCATTGTTTATCTATCTTGACTCTTATATCACACTTTTTTGATTACTATAGTTTTATTATAAATCCTGAAGTGAGATAGTATAATTCTTCCAGCTTTTTAAACAGACTTTTTCAAAGTTGTTTTTGGTATTTCTAAGTCCTTCACATTTCTGTAGGAATTTTAGAAACAACTATTTAATATTTACCAAAAAAAACTTTTGGAAATATGATTGGAGTTCCATTGAATATATTAGTCTATTTGGAAAGAATTGATATCTACATAACACCAAGTCTTCAGATCCATGAATATAATATCACTCTCTAATTATGTATGTCTTTAAAAGTTTCTCTCAGCTGTAGGGAAGAAAATTTCTAAGCTTGATGAAAAACCTAAAGTTGGCATCATCTATAGACTGAATGCTTTATACCTGTGATAGGAAGCAAACAAAAATGTCTGCTTTTACCATCTCTATTTAATATTGTGTGGAAGATCATATACAGTGCTACAAGGCAAGAAAAAGAAGGAAAAATGAATAGATTTAAAAGAAATAGAAATATTATACATATATGCAGATATCATGATCATCTAAGTAGAAAAATCCAAGAAATCTACAAAAAACTATGAAAATTAGAGAGTGATTTTAGTAAGATGCAGGATACAATATCAGTGTACAAAACCGATTGTATTTTATGCACTAGCAATCGACAACTGGACGTTGCAATGAAAAATGATACCTTTTGAAAAATCATAAACATGAAATATTTACAGATATAAGACAATCTGTATAAGAGCTGTATGTTGAAAACTGCAAAACTACTGCAAGAGATGTATAGTGCCATATATTGAAGATTGAATAATGTTTTAATGTCAAATTTTAGAAAATTAATCTAGAGATTCAATGCAATCTCAATCCCAACCAAAGTCCCAGCAGGATTTTTAAAGATATTGACAATTTGATTCCAAATTTTATGGAAATGCAAAGACCAGAATGGTCAGGACCATTTTGAATGTGAAAGTCATTGGGTCATTGGAGTATGTAACCTGTTAGCAAGACTTACCATTAAACTACAGTAATTAAAACAGTATGATAGACATATAATTTAATAAAATAGAATAGCCAATTTAGTAACATTCTCATACCTCTATGATTAATATATTTTCAACAAACCTACCAAAATAATTCAGTGAGAGAAAGCACACTTTTTTCCCCCAATAAATGGCACTGAACCTCATCTTGAAAAAAATGAACCCTTATCTCACACTGTACACAGTTAATTTATCATGGATCATAGAACTATAATTAAGAAGTAAAACAATATTGAGGTCTATCTAGAAAGTATCAAGTCATGTAATATAAAAAATAGAGACATTTATTGAAGAAGATACAAGATACAAGAAACATTCCAAGTAGGATAATGATGCTTCAGTCCCCTTCATAGAAGGCACCTTGGGACATTACATGGTTCTCCCAATCACTGTCAGCTGCCCTGTCATATTTTCCTGAATCACATCATGCTCTGAAATCTCTCCCCTTTCAAAGGTGATTTTAGGTTTGGGAAAAGCCAGAAGTCACAGGGCACCAAATCTGGGCTGAGTCACCTGGGTGATTTGATGTTTCGCCAAAAAACGCTACATGAGACATGATGTATGAGTGGGCATGTTTTGATGAAGCCACCAATCACCAGTTGCCCAGAACTGAAGACTTCTGAGTCACGCAAATAGTTTCCATGGAAGAATGTTCAGACTTAACGCAAAATTTGAGGCAGATACCTTGCTCTATTCACTCAGTCCTTTTAAATGTCATGGCCACATAGTACACATGCTCACTCAACAGCGTCTACTGCCCCACTGACTAGTATAGTGAAGTCATCATTGTTCACCCATGCATATTTCAGTCCACTCTTCATGACTGCCAGGTTACATCAATATCATGCAAATTATTCTAATTGTGTTAACAATGGTTGGAATTTTTCTGGACAGACCTCATACTATTTCTAGAAAAATGTAATGGAGGAAATCTTTGTGACCTTGAGTTAAACAAAACTTTTTTGTTAAGACACACAAAAAAAACATGAATAATAAGAAAACAATGAAATGGTTTTATCAAAATTAAGAAACACACTGTCTTGAAAATGAAAAAGCAAATCACACCCTGCCAGAAACTTATAAAACATCTGATAAAGGACTTGTATTCACAATAAATAAAGAACTCTTACAATGAAATATTAAGAAAAAACTTTTTAAAAGGGCCAAAGATTTGAACAGATATTTCAGCAGATATTTCTAATGTATATGACTAGATAAGGATTGAAAAGATAGATGCTAACAGCTCTACAAACCATAAATGGAAATTAAAGCCACATGAAAAACTATTGCTCATCCAGAAGAATGTCTAAAATAAAAAGACTATCAGCCTAAGTGTTGGTGAGGATGGTAATTACCTCTCATGCATTGCTGGTGTGAATACAAAGTTATACAGCCACTTTAAAAAATATGTTGGTAGTTTCTAATAATGTTAACCAGAGCTTTGCCATTCAACTCAGCATTTCCTCTTAAGATTTATTCAAGAAAAATTAAAACATATGTTTGTCTAATCATTTGTAATAAGATATTTTCATCAACTTTATTCTTAATAGCTAAAAATTGGTAAAAACCCAGAGGCATATTCATTGGTGAAATGAAAAACATACTGTGGCATATCCATTCAAGGAATGCTACTCAGCAGCATGAAAGGGCAAACTACTGAAATAATCAACTACCTAATGAATCTTAAAAGCATTATGCTAAGTAAAAGTAACCTGATACAAAGACTGTGTATTATATAATTCCATTAGAATAAAATTTTAGAAAAGTCAGAACTCTAGTAACAGCAAGCAGCTCAGTGGTTGCCTATGGTATGGGAGGGGATTAACTGCAAGGAAGCAGAGGGGAAATTGTTGTTGATGATGGGATTATTCTGTATCTTGATTGTTGCTTTCATTACATGACTTTATATACATGTTGTGTGTGCCCATGTCATAAAATTGTAATTTTAAAATTGATAGGTTTCTTTGTCTGTAAAATTTGCTTCAAGAAAACTGATAATAAAAAGTATTGGCTCAGGCCCTGGCTGGGTTGCTCAGTTGGTTGGAGCATTGTCCCATACACCAAAAGGTTGCAGGTTCGATTCCTGGTCAGAGCACATAGCTAGGTAGTGTTTGATCCCAGTTTGGGGAGCATACAGGAGGCAATTAATAGAAATTTCTCTCTCACACTCCTCTCCCTCTCTCCCTCTTTCTTTCTCTAAATCAATAAATAAACTTTCAGGTGAGGATTTTAAAAAGGCTCAGAAATGACAGGAAATATAGAACCATTTTCATTGGAGAGAAAAACCTGAGGGTAATAGAGCATTTAGAATACTTTCATTACATCACATTCAGAAGTGGCTCTACCAGAAAATTCTCCTAAAGAATTTAGCTGTGTTCTTTGCTCCATATCAAAGTTCTTATTTTTTTTGTGTCTTTTGTTTTCTTTTCCTTGAAAATAAAGATTAATGTTCTTATATTGCTAAAGAACCTTAAAAATGTCAGGTATAATTCGAAAAGGATAAACAAATGCCAGTATTCTTGTTTTCACATTTCTTTGAGGATTATAGAGAGGGGAGAGTTTGTGACTCGGCTAGTAAAGTCCTGCTCCGGTCTCTTCTCCCCTTCCCCCTGTCCACACACACAGGGTTGCTGGCTGCTTCTAGCTTGAAGACTGACTGCAGAAACATTAGCCCTGGCCATCAGACTGGGTTCAGACATGAGCCTATAGAACCAAGAGTTTTGTGAATCTTTCCCTCACTTATCTCAATAGCTGCTTAGGCCTAAAGGCTGTGTAGCTATATAAGTTTTATAATAGAACAAGCATTGTAGACTCAAAGTAGTTATAACTATTAATTTTTAAAAAAGAGGAAGAAGTATCATTTTTAGTTATTCTTGTTAGCTTACCAAGCACGTTGGCTTCATTACCAACACTGTCACACAGAAGTATTTAAAAGTTTACTGCTATTTGGAACAGCTTTATTCCACAACTTTTATGACTTTCTCATCTTCCATAACTGTCATCTTCAGCATTTGTAGCCTTTCTCGAGAGAGAATGAAATATATGTTCTGTATGTGATATATGATGACTCAACCATGTTGTTATCGCTCATAGGAGAGATGAAGAATCGTAAGGTATTAGTTATCCCACCCTCCTTCATTCAGAGATAAAAACATAGAAATGCTACTTCAACATTTGGGAAAGATATACATGCTAGGAATGGCAGAGAACAATAAATTGTCCCAGTAACTTCTGTATTCTTTCACAATAAAATGGTAGAATAGAGGGAGGCCATGGAAGCTTCTAAAATAGAATAATTATTTCACCAAATTTAATCTTTATATTTATTTGGATAAAAAAGTCTCCCAGTGTTTTGGGTGTTCAAAGAGTCTCTAAACACATTTACTTGCATGTGGAATGAAGAAGTTCATGTAGATGATTCACTGGTTTAAGAACTAGATTTGGTTGCAGGATTTAGGGAACTGTGAAACACTTTGAACTTGCTGAGTAATAAGCCCTAAAAAGAGCTTCAAGTTTGTAGCCTTGAAGCCATTCTTTACCTTAGCACAAATGTACATTCTATAACATACCACTGATGATAATGGTCTGTTCCTGGGTTTGGCTTCAAGACCTTCATTTAAATGTTTTCCTATATTGTAACTTTGTGTGTTTGGAGCTCTGAAAAACATAACAAGCAGTTTTGGTCTTTCTATGAGATAATTAGCATTCTAGTAAAGTTGACCAACCCCCCCGCAAGTAACAATTCTATAGAAATTTGTGAAGCTAGGGTATTAAAAGCCCATAAGATGTATATACAGTAATTCAATGATGTTTACTGTTCAATATATTTTTCTCTCCAGCAACATACAGAGTTCTTAAAGAAATATTCTTAAAAATATTGAACATTTTTCAAACTTTCATGCATGTACCGACCCTGTTATATGTCATCCTTGCAAAGCTGCATGGGAACTTTAAAAAAAATTGAAATACTATTCTAGACATATTTTGCATGTGGACTCCTGTTTGTGGGAAAGTCATCTTTCATCTAATAGTGTGACTATTAGAACTGCGCAGGAAACTTAAGGACTGTTAAGATGATTAAAAGCCACATTTAATAGTTGCTCCAGTATCATCTTATTTTTTCTTTTTCAAATGTGCTCCAGTAGCATCTTGACAAACACATTTTATATCTCTCAAGTAAACCCATAAAACAGCATGATATAAAAATTCTTAACAAATACATTAATAAAAATTTACACATGTTTATATTACTTATGCTGTTTTTTAGTTAATTACATAATAATATTGCCTTGTATCAACTTTAATGAGATTAAATATTGATCAGTGCAATTTCCATTGATATTTCATTAACACAATAACTATCTTGTTATATCCAGATGTAACTTTAAATTAATTAGAGTCTGGCTGTAAATGAAAGGTTATGTAAAGATATACAAAGCAAGCTCTTTTAAACATAAACAGGATTGGGAAGCTCAACCTGTGAATTAAAGCAGAAAAGAAAAATAAGAATCTACCTATTTTAGGGGTTTAAAGTAATTAGATCTAAGAACAACAATGCACGATTTTTCCCCCATAGGATGTCAGTTCTAATATTAGACAAGTTTCATCCATCACTCTGTATTAAAGAAGAGGTTATGAAATATTACAATTATTACTTAGGATTATGGTCTTTGTTTATTTCAAAAAGAACCTAAATTTTAAACAGCATCGAAGATTTCTTAGGATGTGATTAATGCTGTTTATTTTTATGCTGATGAGCTGAGAGCTGTTTCAATGGGGAGATGCTGTAATTTTCCCATGATCTGGAAAATAATTCATGACACTTTTTATGTTGTCATTAACTGTCACATCTCTTGAGTTAAATATGAGCCTCGTCATTTGGAAGTCAGAAAGTGGCTCCTAAATTTTGCAATTTTATTAGCAATTGATTCACATCATTTCCTGAAAATAGTCTGAATTGACATATGAATTGTAGTGGTTCATCATCTTGGTGATTAATTAATCAAGCCATCAGGTTCACATTAAACTATTTATCAATCTTATGATTTCCTGCTTTCAGAAAAATTAAAAAGTGCTCCAATGATATTTTATGAGTTTTGAGAAAAATTAAAAAGGGATCAAAAAAGCAATGTCTCTCCTAATTCAGAAGCTCCATAATGTCAATTTCTGTAAGCAGAGACACTACCAGGAGGAGATGGGGTTGGAATCTATACCCCAGGGAAGACATGTGGGTCATTTCTGCAGGACTCTGTTTCTTCATCTGTAAAATAAGGAAACGGAACTAAATAATTTCTCATGTTTTGTTCATTTTTAAAATTGTCTGTAATAAATCAAGATGTAATATGATTGTTATTGTTACTTTTATTTTATTATTTTAATGTGTGTCAGTGTCTTTACACACAACTTTTGGTAGAGCCTCAAAGACTTCAAATTACGATTGTGATTGACATTCTTGGAGCAGCATTGGACAGTGTTCTGCAATTTGCACTTGAAATACTATTTTCCATTAAAAGCCACATTAGTCTGGGTGTTTTCTGTTGGGCTATTTTAAGAAGGGACCACAGTCTTTTGCTTTAGCCCAGAATGACAGTATCAACCTTTCCAAGACTGGGCCACACCAAAGCTGTTTGTGAGCTGAGAAAACTCTGACAAAACATCAAGTTGTTTGCCTGTTTGATTTCATTCAAACTTTGCTGAATTCAGTTAATTAATAGCCAGTTCTTTTCAGAATAAATGACTAGCCAACCAAATTCAGCCCCTTTTCTTTCACATTTGCTGTGCGTATAACTGCAAATTGAATGTCTCATTCTAAACAAATCCCTCTGTTATTATTTCCAAAAAACTAATGTTTTATTTCTCCTAAAGTTAATTCCATTTTAAGTACTCGGGTGCCGCTGGTGTTCTGGAACAGAGAGCGCAAGCCACACAGAAAAGATCCCACATACACCTCTAGGGTGGACTCCCATCTCTTGACTGCTGTGGGAGCGGGGACAAATGCCAGAGACATGGTGTCCAAAAGGACAGAGACAGCTGGTGTGCTTAACCCTTCAGCCACTCCTTGCGCAGGGAAGTCAGGGAGATTCGTAGAAATGAAATGTCTTTTTCCTCCATTTTTTTTCACCCTCAGGGAGAGCTCTGACTGGTTTGCCCTGCATGGCACAAACTGCAGAGGAGGGACCTTGGCAGGGAAAGGACCACAGAGAATCTAGACCACAGAGAAACCACCCCGAGGGCTGTCCTCCTGGAGGCTGGATGAAGCTGCTCTTTTTTTTGAAAGCAGCTAGGGCGTCTCTCATTCTGGAGAAATGGACAAGAGACCTTTGGGCGTGGGGTCTCATTTTGGACTATTGTGGCTCTGAGAATCCCCCACCTTAACCCCTGACACAGATGCATAATTTATAGATGAGCACCCCCATAAAATAACTTGCCCAAGAATATGGCCTGTAGGGGAACGGGGTGAGAATGGGGACGTAGAGAGGCTAGTTGACTCACAGACCCACCAAGGATCTCACACTTAGATTTTATCTCCAGATGAGGTTATTCATACAGTTGCATACATAACTAAATTTGGGGGAAAAATAATGTTATCACACACCTAGAAACTTGTGTACCTCTATAGAAAAATATTGACCATAACCCCTGTTTTATGAATCCTGTATCTTAGGTATAGCTCAATAATATTACATTTTTAAACTTAAATATATCTTTTGTTCAGCATAGCAATTTAAAACTATAATATGATTTGCTTTAGTCCTATTTCACTTTTAAAAAAAAATATACCAGGAACCTCAGAAAATGAGAAGCCCAGGCTTATTTCACCCTGACTGAGGCTTGGCGTGTGTGTCCTGGGCATGCTTCATTTTAGTCCTCACCGTGCCGGGGTCCCACTCCATGCAGACACAGCCATGTAGCAGAAGGAAAATAACATATGGGAGAAGCACATTACAAGTATCTAATGAATGACCTAAGCCCTGTAACAGCTTTGGTGCACTGCCAGAAGACACCTCCAATTACCTTACTAAAGAGAAGGAGAATCCTCACCTCTAAATTACATCCTACTCCTGCTATTTTATTATAATGCACTTGTAATGCATAACTATCCCAAGCCCTTTCTGGAATACGCTATGCTTTCAAACTCCTGTGCTAGCACCGTGAGGATGGAAAGGCATTGCATTTGCACATGTCAGCCTACCTCATCCATCTCCCCTCATTCAAACAATACGCATTCGAGGTTCAGCAATCAGAGTTATATATTTTTCCTTAATGTTGTTGTAAGGTAATGGTTCTCTTATCTGAAATTCATCAGCCTGCTATAAATTTAAACTCCATTACTGCCAATAGAGAAAAGCTAAGCACCAAACCACTTTCAATAAATTTGCACTTATGCAATTGAACTGATACGGCCTCAGAGGAAAAGGTGAAACTCGTCTTGAGATATTTAAGTTAGTCTGAGTCACTGCTTCGTCTAGTGTTAAATTGGATCCATTGAAAAATGTAGGGCAGCACTCATCAGTCCTGAGTTATAAGAGGAGATTTCAGGCTGAAAAAAATTCTGTCTCCAACATTCATTATTAGACGACGTAATTCTATGAGACCACTGGCTGGCTCTGTTATTTGGCACAACTAAATGCTACAAATGGAAACCCTGATAGATGTATGTTTTTATGAACATCATTAATCAGACTCAGGCCAGCCCAAGTCCTTCGGATTTGTTATGTCCAGTCATGAAGCTGTGAGTATGTCTAGACAATCAACGTAAAGAGACTACTTACAAAATATTTGTATAAGGCTTCAGGATTTAGAGATAACACTTCTGGTCTATACACCCACCTGGGACACAACAATTGTTATTTACCATCTTCAATTTATAATGAGGAAACTGAAGCTCAGTTGGTGAAACAACAACCTTTCTTGGGTGTGTGAAAGCAGTGACTTGATATCAATGTCTTCCTGGCTCTGAGTTTTTGGCAGTGGAAGGTTGAGAGCACACCCAATTCAACAACCTCAGAAGGCTGCCAAAATCTCTTGGTGAAGAAGGACTTCTTGATCAGGAGCCAAAAGGATAAAATGAGCTACCGCCATGGTTGTAGCTGTAGCTTCCTTGAAGTTATAGGAGGCCTCCGGAGGCTGACTTTCTGAAACAGTCTAGACTGGGGTCGGCTGGTCAGTTAGAGTTGATGGTTTTATAGGAGGAGGACAGCATGACCAGGCAGCAGCTTGCAGGCTGTTACAAATTGGAGGCTTAGAAATTTAAGATGAGTTTCATTTACGGTTGGGAAAAAGCATCTCTCTGTGGACTTGAGCATGGGAAGTTTAACTCCCAGGAGGTAATGAGCATGCTACACATTGTAGGGGCTTAGCTGTCAGACATACACCCACACAACCTCTCACCCTCCCTACCCCTGTCCCCATCCCCAGCCGCAGTGCCCATTCTAAGGCCAGAACTGGCATCACATACCAGTTGCAAGAACTGAAAAGCTTTTGCACTTAATTGGATGATATACATTATTCATGAGCCTTGAGTCTGATGATTTTGGCATTCATTAGGGGGGAAAAACGGGACATTAGTTTTCTTGGTACAAAACATTTCGTATTAAACTTCATTTGCAATCCACTTTTCAATGTAAGGAATTAGAAATGCTTTTAAGCAAAGTTAGGAACTATGAAATAGCTGGGAAATGAGCATCAGCAACTTCTAAAGATGGCAAAGGAAGGAGTAAAAGCTGAGATTTTCAAATGTCTCAACACTTAGAGCTCTAAGTAGAGGGGAGGGAGAGTCAGCCTAAAATTCAAGCAGATTAATTCAAATTACAATGATAGTAATAATAAATGCTTGCATGCATATATATGACATATATCTATGTACCATCTATTATACATAATCTATATTTTATATTTGAATATATGTGCACATATATTCAAAATTTATTTCAAATCAATGAATGAGTTTTTGTCCTATCTCTACTTTTCCAAAATAAAAGGCATCATCACCTGAGAGCTCAGTGAGGCCTAGTTTAGGGTACTATCATGCCCTTCTCTAGTCTGTTTAAAATAAAGACTTCAGTACCTATCGGAAGCTTCTGTAGAATGAGGTTGAGCATGCCTAGTTTCCCCTTTCAAAGGTGTATCTAGAATCTCAGAATTCAGATACTCTAAGTCAATTCCTTTATTTTGCAAATAAAAAACAGGTACAATGAGAGGTTTATGATTTCTAGTGCTCAGAGGATGAGAGGTGGAGAAAAATTGGGCTTTATTGACAACTTTCATACAACCTGCTCCCCGAACGGCCATGGCTCCCTGGGAAGACCTCTTAGCGAGGGGCTTTGAAATCAAACAAATCTGGGAACAAACACTATCGGACCTTAGGCAAGCTTCTTCATCTTATTATGCCTTAGTTCTTTAATTATGAATTGAAGATAAATTTTGGGTGTTTGTTAGGAAGTTTAGAAGCAGTAACTACAAGTAAAGCCCTGAGGACAGTGTCTGGCATATTCTTGACTCCATAAAGGTTGGCTGTGATTTCCTTGTTTTATTATAAAGTATGAGAACACAGCCTACCTGGACATTCTTGCTGCCGTTTGCCAGTTGTCCCACCTTGGTGACATTTGTTTAATTTTCTCAGTTAGACATGAAATTCCTTAGAGCAGAGTCATCTTTTAGTCCCACTTAGCATTGCCCTGTGCCTGACCTTAATTCAAGTAGCAGGTGCTCAATAATGATACAAATTGTGTTTTACACGGTGAGACAATTTATAACGTGCAGTCTTTTCACATGCCCTCTGCCTTCAGAAATCACTGCTGATTCTGTGCTTTAATGCTGCAGAAAAATCTCACTTACAAGAATGTTGACAAGCAAAGCTCTCATCTTTGTCTCAGTTAATATACACCAGGACCAGGGCTGGCAGATCCCTCTATCCCCATTTAATGGAGGTGGGGAGGGGAGTGCGGGGAGAAGGTAGCTCTGTGCCTGAAGTGCTGAGACAGTCATGGCCTGGAAAATCACCAGATGTCCCATCCTCCATCCAGCACGGTTCCACCAACACCGTGTCCCAGTGTAGACTTACTGTCTGCTGCTGTGGGTTGAACTCCATAAAGCAAGGTCCGTATTTAAGGATGCTGCTTTCAAAGGAGTAGGATAACTAAGTTGGCTTGACGCTGAAAGTATTTTATTTGAGAAGGCCCCAAAGCCAGAGTAAAGTGATTGCTTGTCAACAGGGGTATGGATCATACCTCCAAGAGGCTCACCACAAGAGAGAAATTTCTTTGAAGTTTCCCATTAAAATTCACATCCATTTGAGTCAACCCCAAGTTAAAATATATTTATTTTTAATACACAGTTGCTCCTTAAATATTGAAGTAAAATAGCCATGGCACAAAAATGCACAATTTTATCCCGTGGTTCAGGGTGCCCATGGCCTGCAGCTGTCCACTGAGATTCAGGAGAATGGTTGGCAGGCTCTCTGTCTCTAATCCCCGAGACTCAGCACAAGCCCACATGGGTGATAACCCCACAGTCTATTGTCATCAGGGCACAGCTAATGGGCCTCGATGAGGGCTGACCCATCTGTCAGTTTTTCTTAAGGAGCCATGAGGATGTTTGCCTTCCCACAAAAGCCCTAAGAGCAGCTGAACTCATTTCTCTTCTGTCCATGTGTATTAATTCCTGTTTCTGTAATGAGATACAGAAGAGAAAAAAGGGGAGAGGACTGATGTGGAATCAGATTGGGCTTGATGAGTTATGGAGCCTGCCTTCTCATCAGCGATGTAAAACAGCCTGGGCTCTATTTACTGCCGCTGTCAGCAGGATCAATAAATAACATTTTCAGTGACATGAAGAGGGAATGCGTGAGCTCAATGAAATGAAGGGGTGCCAGAGGTAGAAGCAGACAGTGCCCTTTTTATCTTCTTGCCCTGGCAGGAGTCACCTGTTTGGCTGGGGGATGTGGGGGATGAAATTTGGTTTGGCTCTTAAGAAGGGAGGAGGAGCTATTCCTGGGAGGAACAGAGGGCTTCTCTGCTGAGAGGGAAGGCAAGGAAGGGCATGGTCCATTGTCACCATAACTTCCCCTGTAAGTCAAGCCACACTCCCATCTGAATCTATAAGCCACCATCGACAGGTCTGGGTGTGCAGTGCCCCCAGCTTCTGGAAGGGATTTGGCTTCCTGTTAGTGTTTGAGAAGGATCACAGGCAAAACCCAGAGGAGGTGTGCTTTGTCTGGCCAAGCAGAGAGGATGCTGACCATTAAGAAAGGCCTCCGTAGTGAGGTTAAGTGAGGTGATCTACAGTACAACAGACTTCAGGTTCCTTTCAACAAGAATTTGGAGTCACGAGATAACACAGTCATGGAATTTCCACTTTGAAGGAATCTCTTAAAGTCATCTTGCCCAGCCTCCTCCCAGACATCAGAATCACCTCTTCAGTGCCCATGAGGGGCTGAGATGGCCTCCAGGCACAGGAGGTCACCAGCTCTTTCCACAAAGGCCCCTCCATGCTGCAGGGAGTTTGACGCATCCAATGCAGGCCGCAGCAAGGCTAACTCCAGTTTGTCTGCTTTGCATACACATGAGATTGGCATTCTGCCAGCAGGCTGGGCTATTGGGAACTCTAAAGATTGACCCTGGGCAGCCCCTCTGGCCTCTGCTTCATAGACAGCTTTGTAACAAGATCCCTTCAGCTGGAAACAAGCAAGGAACTCAGTTTAAGGTATGGTAAACAAAATAACACTGAGGGCTTCATTTGCATTATTTTTCTTTTCCCTCATCACTTTCTTAGCATTTTTATTTGGGCTGAAAATCATGGTGGCTGAGAGTCATTTCAAGCCCTGGCCAGATGGCTCAGTTGGTTGGTGCATCAACCCATGTACCAAAAGTTTGTGGGTTCAACCCCTCATCATGGCACATACCTAGGTTGTGGGTCTCATCCCCAGTTGGGTGCCTACAGGAGGCAACGATCAATGTTTCTCTCTCACATCAGTTTCCTTCTTTCTCCCTCTCTTGAATCAATAAATATATCCTTTGGTGAGGACTCTTTTTTAAAAAAAATAGTCATTTCTAAATCTTGGCTACCTCAGACTCTACATGGCAGAAAGAGTTGCAATAGCTCAAGAAGCATCTAGGGAACAGAGAGGAAGAGACAGGAGGAAGTCATTAGTGTGAGAGTGGTTAGAATAGTGGGCATAGAGAGGAGAGAGAGAGGAAAGAACAGAGAGGAAAGAGGAAAATGGGAAATAGGGAAAAGAGAGAATAAAGAGATGTCTGAGCAAAAGAAGAGATGAGAAAATGAGTAAGAAAGAAACTGTTCAGCAATCCCTTCTCTCATCAACCCAGCTTCAAATTTATAAGTGTTAATAGGCAATTAGATAGACATGAGTAGAAACAATAAGCCACAGAAGGTCACCAGGGCAGAAAGACCCAGGTGCCTAGCAAAGGACCTTGTCCCCAGGGTGTACTTCCTTGCCCTAGCATGCAGTTTAGACCCCCTGACCTTTCATATCATTGGTCATGTTGTTCGGGACCCTCCTGGACCTTTCTTCCTTTGGTATGTCACTAGTTGACCCCCTTCAAGGAGGAACAATGGGGGCTGGAGAATAGCTTCATATGATTCCCATACAAGCTGTTGCATGAGCACTCCGTTAAGCATTAAGTCCTCTGGACAATGAGGTTCTAACCTACATCAAATAATCTTAGGAACGAAGCCTTGGGTCAGTTGACACCCAGAGACAGAGTTTTGGTCAAACTAGAGAAAACATCTAGGTCTCAGTTGTGTTTGAGCTCTAGGCCCAGAAGAGCAGCAAGGCCAGGAAGGGTGATGCCATGGCTGACGTCAGGACCAGCTGTGCTGACTAATGATCCTCTGCCCTGGTGCAGACCAATCAGTGGAAACTACGACCCTGAGAGAACACACTTGGAAAACTGATGAATATTCTATTGAGATCATCTCTTGGGAGATCCCCTAAAATCCTGGCCTTTGGAAACAGATGAAACTCCTTAAGACAAAGGACCCAGTACATGGCTCTCTCCATGGGGCATGCGTGCACCTTTCCTTCCCCTTTCTTCCCTCATGAAGCATACCTTTGCTTTCTTTCCCCTAAGCTCCAAGGGTCCTTCTTTTGCCTTTGCAATTTGTTTTGAGTCCATACAGCTCACCTGGCTCACTTCTTCTAAAGCTCTCTTCTTCTACCCCTGTAACTTTCTATCTAAAATTTTGTTTGTATTTGAGTCTTGGGTCTTAATTCTTTTTTAACCAAAACTCAAGGACCAAGGTTTAACATTCTGGAACTGTTTGCCATTAACATTCACACTGCTAGTTTGGTAGAACAAATCACAAAAAGAAGCTCTTTTCCAGACATTGTGTTGAAAAGTGCCAACAAATAAAATATAGAATCAAGGTATATTTTAGATTCTAATTCCAAGGATTCTTTGAGGAAATACAATGAAATCCTCTGGCAACATGGACATGTCAGAATTAAAGTCCTTTTAAATACTACTAATAGTGAGTGCTTACTAGATGCCATGAATTGATTGTTCAAAGTACTGTACCCTATTATTCTTTCGAACGGACATACCAAATCTACAAAACTGGAGCCATTACCACACCTGTTTTGTCTGGAAGCATAGAGACTAACTGTCTAGGGCCACACAATCAGGAACACAGAAGCCAAGATGTGATTTTTATGTCAGTCAATCTGGCTCCAGAGCCTGGCATTTGACCACTATATAAACCCGCCTCTCATTTACTTTCAGTCATTCAATCATTCAGTTGATATTTATTGAGCTTGAAACTTCCCCCAATAACACCACCTGGGCACAAAGGATATAGGTGAGACTAGGCACAGTCACTGCTCTGATGGGTAAGGCCTGCTGAAGAACAAAATTTAAGCCAGTAAATCTGAAAGTATAATTGGCTTTATTAAAGGGATTTATGAATCAGGCAGCATCCAGTCTAGCAATTAGAAGAGTGCTCTGAGAGGTACAAAATGGAAGGTTTTTATAGGAAGAAAGGTGGGACAAAGGAGATATTAACAAAAGGAAAAAAAGATTATTTTTAGACCAGAACATCTTCTCTTGGGGGACAGGGAAGGGCAAGCATTTTTATCTTTTTAAGATTTCCTCTTTTTCTATGGTGTGTGTGGAGTAAAGAAGGATCATGTGACAGATTACTGGTACCTCTCTGGTGCTGACCAGAAGATTCCAGACTGATTAATCAAAATTATGTTTCTGGAAGAAGTTGAAACAACGACTGGGTGAGGTGTTAAATCTAGGCTCAGTATCATGGGCTTTACCGCAAGCGATGACATCTTAGGCCTGGGCTTTGCTATTTAACAGATCTCACAATGGATGATAACTCCTTGCTTTTCTGTTCCCATATACTAAAAAGCATAAGCATGGGGGCACAGAATTTGCATTTCTAATGCAGTTGCACAGAATGTCAATGTTGCTGGTCTGGGGACCACACTTTGAGGACCATTGGGTTACAGATAGTGTTGTAAACAGAAAGAACAGAACCTGAGAGACCTAGAATGTCATTGAGAGGTTTCCAAGTAAACAGGCTAGAGGAGAGAATTTCCAGAAGCCTAGAGGCAATAGGCAGATGCCCCTTCAGCAAATGGGGGTAACGGCAGGGACCGGAATGGTATAGCTAGTGAGGGAGAGAAGAAGCAACTCAGGGGCAGGTAAATTTAAGGGAACTCTCACCCAGTGCAGGGGAGGGTCATAACACTAAAAATCCCACTGAGTTACCACATAAGGTTCTTTGTTTCCAGAAAGTAAAGTCATCTTTTGTTGTGAAAGGCCAGTCAGGTTTCCATCTGGCCTTCCTCCATCTTCTTTTGGGGAAGTTGCCCCAGGCTGGACTGACCCCTCATTTCAGTTGCTGCATGAGAATAAGGCACATGTACAAGTCAATGATGTGGCTTTGTCCATGACAGAACACAGATCATGACGCTGATCCCATAGGTAACTGCTTCTGCAGATGGTTTTGAGAGGAGCTGAAGTCACACTGGCTGCTTAAGAGCTTCCAAATCCCACAATTATAGCACTCCTATTAATCTATGGGATCACCTGGAGACTCTTATTAATGTGCAAATGTGTATTTAGGAAAGATAATTTATTACTCTCATAATCCTCATGAATACATTCTTAGAGAGAAGTTTATAAGATTATCTACTTGTTTTCTGTGGCCTGGGCTGGTGTTGGGGATAAAGGAATCTATGTCAGTATTTCTTAATAGATGCCTCCACCTGCAGAGAGGTCACTGATCTTTATGACCAGCAGACTATGTGCATACACAGTTGTGACCAGGATCATCTATACATGTGTTTAATTTGATATTCACTGGCCACTTCATTTCAGTCTGCATGATAGTTGCCTCAGGGCTCAAAGATCTCTCCCTCTCTATCTCTATCTCTATTTCTATCTATTTATATCGAGTCTTTTTTTATATTCTTAGACATATATAAACATAGATATGGATGATACAGATATAGATATAGATAGATGATATAGATATATAGATGACATAGATATAGATATTCTCTCCAGAATTCTTTTATGGTCCCAATCACAAATGAACAATAAAATTTTAGAAACCTTATCTTTGGGGGAGAGTAAAACATGGGTACCTAAGCTAGTGATATAAGGAATAAGTAAAACTACAACACAAAGAAAAAGAGAATGGTAGGTAAACTCAAAGTGGAATGGAAGAGAGGGGATGGAGAAGGGAGCTGACGGGTTAGCACAAGGGTACTAAATGCAAAACTCCTTTATATCAGGCTCATGGCTACAGATTCTCTTGGGGAAGGAGTGGGCTGAACATAAATGGGTCAGTGAGCTTGACTGTGGACCCAGAAAAAGCATAATATTACTATCCTTCTCTCTACATGATACTGAATTCTGGTCCGGAATTGTGGAGTAGCACAAACCTTTCAAGATAAGAAATAAAACAACAACTTCAACAAAAAACTTCACTTAAGCTCTGAAACATGAATTATGGTTTGAATTCTTTTCCTCTTCCAAGAGGTATGTTTCAGTGATTACCTTAAGGCTCTAGCAGTTATCCTGGGATGATACCCATGGAGAGATGGCATGAGGAGGTGTGTACATAAGGAGTTGTGATCCTCCCAACCAGTGCAACCTCCACTAATACAAAAAAAGTGACTCTTCCATTTAGGTATGGGTTAGCAAGACCCAAAGGGCTTTTTTTTTCTCACCCTTATCAGATATTGATCAGCAGGACTGTTAATGTTTCTCTTTCTCTCTCTTTCAAAACCTGATATATGTCAGACCCCTGGCTTGTTAACTGCTGATTTGGCAATCATTAGTTCCTGCTCCAGATGACTGTCCCATTTCTCCTGGCTTAATACATAACCATGCCAACATATGATGGTCTATGGGTATTATTTTATTATGCTCAAGTAGCATATTGAAGCATGCTTCAATTTAAAGTGACACTCAAATCTAACTTTCCTCATCCTTTTATTTGACTCAGTGGTAACACAATATGAGCATAACAGACAATGTACAGTCTATTAGCAATTTTACAGTGAATCAGTGTTAGGAACTGTCATCTTAGGATTTATTTAACTGAGTCTCATATGATCCAGTTGAACATTTCCTCTATGCCTGCATTTTGTTTCCTGACAACATGTGTAAGACAGCACATCTAACATGGCATGTGAATATGCATGTGTCCTTCCATGGAGAAGTTTATAAATATACCATGTTAAGAGTAAAAAACTTAAACAAAGGTGACACAGTAGATTCTGCTCTAGTATGCATAATTATTATTGAAATTTTAGACTCATTAAAGGAAATAGTCTGAAGAAGGAGCTTTAAGAACTATGGACACTGCATCAGTTTTGTGTTTCTGAGGCTCTTTCTGGGAGAAGACAGAGGTGAGTTTTCAGTTAGCCACCAGTTAGCAAAAAAAAATCATTAACATTTTTGTGATCATGATGGGAGCCTTTTTCTGCTATTCGCTGCTTTAGAAAATGAGGGTGGGGGGTAAAGGACCTTTGAGAAAATTCAAATTGTCTACAAGCTTTATTAATTCAACCACAACATCAGTTAAATAGATCTGAAAAATAATAGTATACATACATGCACACATATGTACAGGTACACATGCATCCATGAGATAATACAGTATACTTGCATGTGTGTGCATGTTTATATGCTGATGTGTATATATATATAGTCACTGTGTGAGGAAAAGTTGTAGCTCATCTTCCATGTTCTTAAATTCAACTTTGAACCATTCTTCTTATTCATTCCTTATTTGTTCTTCAGTCTTAGATAAAGGCCTTATGTTCCTTTCAACTTTTCAGCTGGCTCTCTCTTGGTTTATTTAACAACAATGCTTTATTCTCTTGCTGTTGCTTTGTTTAATCTAGTTTGAAATGGGTTATAGAATATATAGCTTTAGGCATTGCTGGATTCAGGTGCTCAAATGATGTTATCAGGGTTCTGGCTATCTTGCCATGTCTGGATTCACTTCCCACGGTGTGATTGTGTCATTCTCAGACAAGCTCCAGGTGGTGAGAAAGATGGTTGTTAGCATCCCCAGGCCTTTATACTAATGGCTTATGGTCTAAAACAAAGAGCAACATTTTTTTCAGTACCAAACTGCAGAATCTTAGGGAGGTTCCTAACTGGCCCTACTTAGATCACTTCCCCAATTACTGGACTAATCACTGGACCTGTCTACACTTTGGATCTAGCCTGGTGACTTGAGTCCAGCTTAGGGCCAGGGGCTAAGTGTAGTTCCAATGTTATGAGCCTCATCAGAACCACATGGAATGGCATGTGTGTTAGGGGTGGAGTGGGGAGAACAGCTCTCATAGAGAAGCTGAATTAGAAGTAGAAACTACCTCTCCTTACCTACCAGATGCATTGACTCAAATCACTTTAGATAATCACCTGTCCCTATTTTACCATCCTTGGGTCTATCTAATTCCATACCCTCCATGCAAGCCTCAACTACTTCTTTCCTAAGCATGCTCTATATCACAGCTGAAGTTACTCAGGGCTTTCCCAGGGAAGTCAGAAGTCAACAAGAGCCCAAGAGATAAAACACTTGTCTGGCCAATAAACCTTAAAATAGGCAGTAAATATGGGCAGATGGTCTTCGTTCAACAGTCTTGGAAAAGCAGTCAGATGTTCTGTACATGCCTAATAAACATCAGACAAATCACAAACACCCAGAAAGATGGGTACTGTTCATGGCCACTGGTGGATCCCTGGAAGAAGAAATATTCTCAATCTTGTTTCCTAGCCAAGTCCTTCTTTCCATCCCCAAATTATTGATATCTTGCCATTGAATTTAAGCCTTCCCTATAGTGACTTGCTGTGTCATGGTGCTACAATTTTAGAGTAAGATAGACTTGACACGAGGGCAAATTACCTAGTCTCTGTAAACTTATCTTTTATCTTTAGCCTGGGAATAAGAATATTTATTTCATGTGATAATTCAATGACTTAACTTTAATCTTTAATTTCATGGTCCATACAAAGGACATATAGTAATACTTTGCTCATAGGGTAAACCAGAGTAGCCTACACGATATTCATTCTGTTCTTCCTTAGTAGCATAACCCTAACTTTAATAGGCGTGGCAATATGCCATGATTTAACGAAGGCACAGCCTTCTTTGCAGATAGGGGTGGTCAATGAGTTATAAGAGAAAATTGTCAAGAGTGACACAGAGGAACCCTTTCAAAGGAGGCTATACAATTGAGTGCTATACTCTATTACCTTTATTTCTTTTTATCTGCAATTAGGGTGTGATGTCTTCAGATTCAACAGCTGTCTTGGGTCCCAAAGGAAAAGACAAAGAATTGCTGGGACCTTGGCTCTGACATCCCAGAGTGGCTAAAGCAATGCCGGCAAATCCCTCCTTAATTTAGACTTCTTGTTATTTGAGAAAAAACAAATCCTTTTGTGTTCAGCCTTCTGCAAGTAGGTCTATGCTGCTTGTGGCTAAATGCAATATGTAATTGTACAAAATTTTTTAAGGATTGAAGGAAATAATCTGTACAAAGTATTCATTACAAAAATTTGCAATACAGAATCTAAGGCATTTGGATGCTGTTGTTTTTTTGTTGTTTTGTCAATGAAATGCTTTTTCCTATGGTGTCACATCTGTCACCTGGCTGGCAACAGGTACACTGGGATTGATTTATAAGATATACATGATTTCAGAAATGTTAAGATGGGCAAATCGTGTATCATAGAATCAATGAAATATAATAATAATAATAGCTAACATTTACAGAGCAATTCTTATTCTTATTCATAAATGTAATGTGCTAACACATTGCCAGTTACAGGGCAGGTGCTTAAAGGTTCTTTTCTTTCCTTACATTTTTGTCCCTTTTTTAAATGTAAGAGTATGTCTGCTGAGGAAGAGTCAGCCTGTTTCAATAATATGTAAATGGTAATAATTTTCAGGTGTACTCAGGAGGTGAGCACATTAAAAAGAGTTTTCTTACTACTGAATTCAAAGAAAACCCAAACATGAATTTTGGAAAAATAATGTGTTCTGTAACAAATTGTCTTTACAGGGGATATGACAAGGCTGGTCCCTAATTCTGGTTGGCTCTTCAAAGTAGGTCTGATTAATGGGCTGGAATTAGCACTATTGGGAAGGACCAGTTCATTGAAATATTTAGTTTCCTATCACCACCACCCTCCACCCAGGCCTAGTGAAGAGGCAGCCTCTACCATCAGCGTTTCCATGACGATGCAGTACATTTAGTCAGCAGCACCTCCCGAGTAAACAGTAATCCTTCAGAAAAACAAGAAGGTCATTACAGCAACTTGTCAAATCAATGCAGAGGGTGTCGAGGCCGATTAAGGCATCTTCTCTCACAGCTGACACAGTGTCAATAGTACTGGGCCACTACTGCTCAGGCAGATGATTGAAGTGAAGTGCCCATCAGTCAGGGCGTTGAGGTGGACTAACGATTCCCTGCGCTGCCTATTAGAGCTACATGACAACTCAATCCTGTTTGCTGGCAAAGCGAGAGAAGGAGAAGGAGAGAGAGAGAGAAAGGGGAAAAACAGTGACCTTGTTGCTTTGTTTGAAGCAGAATTAAATTGACAAGAGCAGCTAATCTTTACCTAGGGCGATTAACAGAATTAAAGACCACAACAAAGGCACCCAAGGTTTTAACATCTATGCAAGGGCTCAGGGATGTTTATGATGTAGAAAGCTCTCCTTTGGTATTCAGGTACAATCCAGATATATATTCTGGGCCAAGCCTCCTCCAAATGAAGCGTGGGTAATCCCATTAACATCCTGCCAAAGCAGCGTGTAAGGACACAAGGTGTTCACTGGATATACCTCTTTCCTCATCAGCTTGGAAGCTGACTCTTCCCAGTGGTGCTGGCTGATTATTTTAGACTTATGAATCTGAGCTGGGGAAAGCCATAAATACACAGAGTTTTTAATATATTTCCCTGGTGAAATATTTTGCCTTATTTTCAATCTTCTAAGCCCATGATTTCATAGCAATATTTTCCAAATCTTCCAATGGTTCAGCAAAATAAGAGAAGTGCCTCATGGTGGGAGGAACTCCCCAAAAAAGGTAATGAAGAGTTTGAATGATTTTAGGACAGAAAATTTTTTCTCACTTACTGGAACATTCTATTCTTGATAAAATTAGACATGTGCTCTAGCATGAACAAGTGAAAACAAACTAGAATGATAATATCAAGGGTGAAAACTTTACTTTTATATACATAATTCCATTTAACATTTACTAAGGATACTCTTAAATGGCCAAAAGTAAGGGATATTAAATTTAAAGGCCAAATAGTAAATATTTTAGGCTTTGTGGACCTTACAGTTTATTCTGCAACTACTGAACTCTGCATTGTAGCATGAATGAATCATAGACAATATGTAAATGAGTAAGAGTGGTTGTGTGCTAAGAAACCTTTATTTACAATAATAGACAGTGGACCACATTTGGCTTGTTGGCTGCAGTTTGCAGACCACTGATCAAAAAGATTGTAGTAATTCTATTCAACCAACTAATATTCACAGAATGTTTTCTGCTTGCCAGGCACAGAGCCAGCAGTTAGAAAAAGAAAAGATGAAACATACATGTTCCCTGCATTTGAAGAACCTGTAGTGTAATGGAGAAGACAGCTATTTATGGGCTTGAATATAATGTAATACATTTGGTGCTGTAGTTAAAGAAACACAAATTAAAGTGATAAATTCTTCCAAGTCAGAAGATGTCAGAGAAAATTACAGAAGGCATGAGGGTTTCAGGATACACATTCAAGAAACTCTAGGTGGATAAAGTGGGTAAGGACATTACAGATTCAGAGTGGTCCAGGAGAGAAGAGAAAAGAGAAGAGAAGAACAGAGGATAACAAAGGAGAGGAGAGCAGAGGAGAGGAGAGGAGAGGAGAGGAGGGGGGAGGGGAGGGGAGAGGAGAGAGGAGAGAAAAAAGACAAGACAGATCAAATAAGTGGGGTCAGGAATGGAAAAAAGGCTTTGGGGGATAAATTGGTTGCAGAAAAGACTAGAAAAATACATGGGGAACAGATGAAGGGATTCACTCATCTATTGGAAATAAAAAACAATAGCTTTAAGTAGGGGAGTAATATAACAAATGGCTATGTGGAGACAGGGAAAATCTAGGCAGAGGCTATTATAATTGTTCCAAGCAAATGGAATAAAATCCTGGATTAGCATTGCACAGGGAATAGAGAGAAGGAAAAATATGTGAGAAATTTATAAATAGACTTTATCAAGTGCCTGCTCTTCTGGATAGGGCAAATATAGCTGAAGGGTTACCTCACCAACTGTTCCAAGAAAGTTGGTCTTAGGGGAATGTAGAACCTTGAGAAGGGTTTGCATGGGACCAACTAAGGCAGCAGAACAAAGGGAGAAAGGAGGTCTAAGAAGATAGCCAAGAATATCACCATGGAAACAGTCTATAAGTGCCAAGTACAGAAGATAATCCAAAGGTAAGAGTGAGGTATTGGATTGCTGAGGTGAGAAGCTCATGAAAGTTGATGTAGGTCAGGCTGCAGAGCTGGGAATATGGTTGGGGCAAATTATTTAGGACTGAAGTGAGCTGGAGATAATTTCTCACTTTGCTGAAGTGCCAGTGTGGGTTCATTTAATAATATATGGACTCATAGACTCAGATGCAATCAGTAACACCACAAATTATTCCAAGAATTTTAGATGGGCAATTCAAAGCAAGGTGATGTTAATAGAGATAGTGGAGACAGAAGATGATGTAGGCAGAGTGATATTGAGTTGACTTGAGCAATGATGAATTGAAAACACTACATACTAACTGGTGGCCTGTTGAATATATTGATGTAGGGCTTAGAATGGGAGATAGAATTTGAGACTAATCAGTATGCAGCTGTTGTTTAAGTCATGGAATGGATGAGAACACCCAAAAAAGAATGTGCCTGAAGAGAACAGGGAGACAAAGAGAATCCCATGAAAAACACTTAACAGAGAAGCTGGAGAAAACTTACTCACCAAAAGAGACAAAGACTGGTCAGAGAAGTAAAAGGAAAATCAAGGAAGAATGTTTCTGGAGTGGGGATGAGGGTAGGAATGGGAATGGTTAACAGCAAATGTTACAGAGAAATGAATTTAGTTAAAGCCAAACAGAACACAGCAGAACACAAATTCTTTTCAAATGTACATTGAAACATTCTCTAGGATAGATCACATGTTAGGACACAAAACAAATCTTAAGAATTTCAAGAAGATTAAAACCATATCAAGTATCTTCTCTGACAACAACTGCATGAAACTAGAAATCAATTACAATAAAAAAACTGAAAACCACTCAAACACATGGAGGCTAAGTAATATTTTACTAAACAACAAATGGATTAACAATGAGATCAAGAAAGAAATAAAAAGTTACCTTGAGACAAATGAAAATGAACATAAAACAACCCCAAATCCATGGGACACAGCAAAGGCAGTCCTAAAAGAAAAATAGCATTACAGGCATACCTCAAAAAGCAAGAAAAAGCTCAAATAAAGAATCTAACCCTATACATAAAAGAACTAGGAAAAAAACAACAACAAACAAAGGCTAAAGTAAGGTAGAAGAAAGAAAATAGAGATTAGAGAGGAAATAATTGATATAGAGACTAAAAGAACAAAAGATCAATGAAACCAAGAGCTGGTTCTTTGAAAAGATAAACAATGTTGACAAAACTTTAACCAGATTCATAAGGAAAAAAGAAAGAGGACCCAAATAAATAAAATCAGAAATGAAAGAAGAGAAATAACAACTGACATACACAAAAAAAAATGAATTGTAAGAATATATCACAAACAACTATATACTAATAAATTAGACACCCTGGGTAAAATAGATAAATTCCTAGAAACATTTAGTCTTGCAAATCTGCATCAGGAAAAATCAGAAAATCTGAATAGACCTTTAAAACTAATGAAATCAAAGCAGTAATAAAAAAAAATCTGAACAAACAAAAGTTCTGGACCAGATGGCCTCACAAGTGAATTTTAGCAAACATTCAAAGGAAAACTAACACCTATCTTTCTCAGGCTATTCCAGAAAATTAAAGAGGGAAAACTTCCAAGCTCATTTTAAAAGGCCAGCATTATCCTAATTCTAAAACCAGATAAATGCACTACGAAGAAAGAAAATTATAAGCCAATATCTCTGATGAACATAGATGTTAAAATACTCAACAAATATAAAGAAAATGAATACAGCAATGCATCAAAAAGAACATATGCCATCATCAAGTGGGATTTATTCTGGTAATGCAAGGTTGATACAACATTCACAAATCAATAAATATGATTCACCACATAAACAAAATGAAGGATAAAAACCATATGATCATATCAATAGATGTGGAAAAAGCATTTGATAAAATCCAGCACCCATTTATAATAACAACTCCCAGCAAAGTGGGAATAGAGGCAACATACCTCAACATAATAAAGGCAATATATGAGAAAACTACAGCCAATATTATACTCAATGGGCAAAAACTGAAAGCATTTCCCTTAAGATCAGGAACAAGACAGGGATGTTCACTTTTACCATTCTTATTCAACATAGCCACAGCAGTCAGACAAGAAGAATAAATAACAGGCATCCAAATTAGAAAAGAAGTAAAGCTGTCATTACTTGCAGATGACATGATGTTGTACATAGAAAATTTTAAAAATTTCACCAAAAAACTACTAGAACTGATAAGTGAATTTAGAAAAATCGCAGGATACAAAGTAAGTATCTAGAAATCAGTTGTGTATTTGGACATCAGTAATGAACTATCAGAGAAACTAAGAAAGCAACCCCATTTACAATTGCATCAAAAAATACTAGGAATAAATTTAACTAAATATGCAGATGGCATGTTATAGAGCTGTACACCTGTATGGTTTTATTGACCAGTATTACCCCAATAGATTCAATAAAAATTTTTTTAAAAACCCAAACAAACAGAACAGAAAACCTTTGGGCTAACTGTTGGCAATCCTGGGTTAAATGGTGTTGGGAAAATAGTGTTAGAAGAATAGTATGGATAAATAAATAAAGAAAGAAACAAACAGCTAAATAAATAAATAAAATAAATAAATAAATAAATAAATAAGAGAAAGTAGATTATCCTGGGGTCAGGACTGAATGGGAGTCATTGTCAAGACTTTTGATGATAAAGAGATATGGTGGTAACTTTAGGAAGATATATAGTAGAGGAAACATGATTTAAGAATGAGATATATTTAAAGATATTTGAAGTCTGTTCTGACCAGGGTGGCTCAGTTGGTTGGAGCATCATCCCATAAACACAAAAGGTCACCGGTTTGATTCCTGGTCAGGGCACATGTCTAGGTTGCTGGTTAGGTCCCGGCTGGGGACAAGGCAACTAATCAGCATTTCTCTCCCTTTCTTCTCCTCTCTAAAATCAATAAGCATGTCCTCAAGTAAGGATTAATAAAAAAGATATTTTAGATCAGAAGAGAAGCTGATAGAGTGTGAAAATATCAAAGAGGAGACATAGAAAATCTGGGATATTATTTCCTAAATTAACCTGTAAACATAAATTACCATGGTACGTTTCCTGGGCTCCAACCCAGACACTCTAATTTAGTTTTATACCAGAGGGACCTGGGGATCTCAATGTATAATAAGCATTTCAGGTGATCCTTATAATCATGAAAGTTTGAGAAGTTACTCTAGGAATACTTGAGATTAGAGCAGTGGTCTACAAGCTTGACTGATTATTGGAATTAACTGAGGAGCTTAAAAAGAATATCAATGCCTAGGTCCCACTCCTAGAGATGATGATTTATTTTAGAATTCTGCCTGGGTATTAAAAATCTTATAATTTTTTAAATGGGATTCTAAAATGCAGCTAAGTTTGAGGTGTATATATGGGAAAATAAGGATAAGTGAATATGTTTGGGGAAAGAAATGAGCAAAATATGTTTGCTTCATACTTCCATGGCCTCCATTATATTGAAGAAATAAGAACCTCCATAATGTATTGAGATTGAAGAAGCAGAAGTTCAGTTTTGGACATAGGGAAAAGATAAGGAATATGAAATTTAAGAGCCCTCAATGTATTCCTGAAACCATACCCACTTTCAGCAGAAGGCAATTATTCAGAAATTGAAGCTGGGTGAGTCTCTATCTGATCCTGGAGTTGACAGGGAAAATGCAGCAGTGTGACCAGAGAAAATAGAATTGAAGGAATTGAAGAGAACTGTACTAACATCATTCAAGAAGGAAACATGGTTACAGGGGGACTGTTGTGATTAACATGTCATGATCATGTTTATAATCTTAGAGCATTATGCCTGCACTGTGTAGCCATACAAATGACTTTCCCAGATGAAGTAAAAATAAATATCTTTGTAGTAAATTTTGTTCAGGAACTATAAAGTTTAAGTTTTGGGATGTGGAATTGCCTTGTGGGGTTAAAGGGCTTCAATTCTAGATTTATCAAACTCGGCTCTTTGCATAACTAACTATTCAACTCATGGAAACCTCAACTTCTCCATCTGTAAAATTGAGATAATAATACTTAATAGAAAATTTCATGAACAAGAGAATGGTCAATGATGTCAAAGGCTTTAGTAAAGGGCCAATATTTTAAATAAAGAGAAGGCTTTGAATTGGTCAATAAGATGATTGTCAATGGTAAGTTTAAAAAGAGTGATGGGGGCAGAAGCCAAATTCTAATTTCTGCAAAGGAAAGTCATTAAGTAGAAACTTTTTCAAGAAATTAGATGAAGAGGAAGAGATATTTTATGATGAATTTAAGAAAAGTCATGGAATATTTAGACAATTTTTATGATGATTAAGTAAAATAATGAGTACAAAGCATTTAGCCTTGTGGGCACACAGTACTCAGCAAAAGCTATCTATCTGTATTATTATTATTACTACTTCTATTAACAATAGCAAAATTGTGGATGATAATCACTGATTTGGAGAAATGAGAATATCATATATTTTATTAGTTTCGTGATTGTGTTGAGTAGATGAAAAATTTATGACCTATGGCATGAAGTGGTGAAATACTTTATTTGAAATCAGGGTGTTATAGCAGACATGGTATATAAGGTAGCTTAACAGACAACAAGTCTATTAGACAATGTTCTGACTATTTTGTCATCAGGTTTGCCACTAAAATGAGGTTCCATGAAAAGTCTATTTATAACTATGGGGCCATTCTAAGCTTGATAAAAGATGACTTTTTATTTGTATCATGTTTCCATGTAAGGTATCAGTTTATATTACTGACATTCTCAATCAAACAGAATAAAATGCTACCAAGAATAGGTAGAGTGAGAATAAGAGTGAAAGTATCCACTCCAAAAAGAGTTTGAAAAATAAAAAACATCACAGAAAATCAGAAGTAATTACTTTTATTACTGGTCCTGAGTCCTGCTGGGCACAGGTTTATGTCCTCTAAACAGATAACACACTCTAGCATCCAGAAAAAGAAATCACTGCTGCAGTACTCTACTATACAGAAGGACTAGATACTAGAGGAGACCCAAAATGAGCACTTCAGAGAGGGATCTAGTATACCAGGGGAAAACATTCTACTATTCATCTTAAGGACAAATCATGCAAACAGAGAAGAACCAACCATCAAAAATGAAGTCTCCACAGTTGATGAAGAGAGACTTAATGGAATACCTGGTTTCAAATAACAACTCCAGTGGGCCAGACCGATCTCTGAGGCCCTCAGAGTACAGGGAGGTAGAATTATTATAATGACTTTTAGTTGGCAAGGCTAGATTTAGCGGATGAAAGTTAAAGGGAGTGAGAAGTCAGGTTAACATAAGAAAATGCATCTGTACAACCACAGATATTGAACAAACAAAGAAACTCTGCTTAGGAAATACAGCTGACTCAAACAATGCAGGTTTGAACTACACAGATCCACTTACACACAAACTTTTTTCAATTAACCCACTAAATTCCATTGCCCATCAAAGTTCAGTTGTCTTGTGAAGTTCAAATTGATGTTGTTCAAGGGTCAACTTGCCATTGGGACTCCATATATGTGGAAGGCTCACTAAAATTTTTTGCATATTTTCAACTGCACTGGTGGTTGATGCTCCTAACACCTACATTGCTCAAGGGTCGACAGTGGTGATTTTTGCTTGCTATTGAATACCCGCAAAATGAAATGAACAGCCAATTGCTGAGGATCTTGTTGAAAGGATAAAGCATCCAATAGGTTCTGTTTGAACTCTGAGATATTACTTATAATGTTTTGCACTATCAGGGTCACCAACTCTTCTTTGGAGTGAGCCAGGATTGAGTTGGTCAAAGTTCTTTCGGATTAGATAGGTATCATGATATTGTAGAACTCTGGGAAAGTTTTGTAAAGAGAATTTTTTTTTTTTGTGGGGGAGAGGAGCTTTCCATTTATATCTATTGAGACACATCATGTTCAAGAATGTACGACAGACTTAAAATTTATCTCATTTAAGTTCACTAAAAATCCATGAAGTAACTACTATAATCCTTCTTTCTTAGATGAAAATATGGAGGAATTAGAGTAGTTAAGTGAGTCGTACATAATCTCACAGCTAGAAAAACATTTATCCTACTGTTTGGGCTCTTATTGCTACACTCCAATGTTCTGTTTATGTCACTGACTAGCTGCATGATTTTGGGAATAATACCCTATAGCCTTGAAGTTTTTATCCTTGATTACAATGATATATGGAGGATTTCTGGGTAGCTGAAAATGATAAGAATTACTTAAGTCTAAACTTTCAATACATCTTGTAAAAGTATGATAATGGAGATCAACAAGAAGGTTGATTAAACCACACAAATATGACAGTTTCAACATAACTAGAACACAGAGAATTACCAAACTTTAAAATAACTGCAGAAATAAATTACCAAATTCTAGTAAGTTGTTTCTCAATCTCCTTAACAAAGCTGTTCAAGATGAACAAGGGCAGTGTAAGAGAAACTATGAGAAAATGAGAAGATGGGAGCTAAAGTTGGACATAAATTTCTGTAAAACCACAACCAGAAAAAGAAAGTTCACCTTAGGTGTGAAGGTACTAAAAAAATCTATTGACCAGTTTGATCATTGATGACAAGAAAGGTGTTTTAAAGCACACATAATTTGCAATGGCAGTTTTGAAAGGCATGTCTTCAGGAAGAGAAACCAGTGAAAAGGAAGGGAGAGGATTTGACAATTGAATGGTGAAGGAGAAAAGAAGTAAAATGAAAAATTTTAGTGCTCTATAAAAGAAAAAACAAACAAAAAATAACAAAAATAGAAGAAACAGAACATCTTGCTCATCCCACTTTCTCTCTCTCTCTCTCTCTCTCTCTCTCTCTCTCTCACACACACACACACACACACACTCCACTAAGGAGTAGACTTTACAACACTGGCAGAAGAGGGCAGCATTGAATTGGAAATATAAATATTAACAAATCGCTAAAAATCAATATGACAGTTAAAAAGTCAATTTAAAGTTATAAAAAATAGAAAAAAGAGTCAATACATTTCAGTGAATAAAAATTTTCCCTTAAAAATAACTAGAAAGTAGAAATAATTTGCAAAACAACACTGAAAATTTAATTAAATATATATATAAGCAGGAAGTTGAAAATACAAAAAATCACTTTGAATCAGAAATTCAAAAGAAAAAAGATAAAAAGTGGGAAAAATTAAAAATATTTTGAACCAAAAAAAGGAAAAATAATCAAAATTATTTCAGGAGAAAATAGATTCAAATAAAAATTTAATAAACGATTTTGAATAAAGATAAGAAATAGACAAAATAATGGAAATAAAATACAGAAGAAGAAAAGACAGAGAAAAATGTTAGTAATAAAAAGCAGGCAAAGAAGAAATAAGATACATATAATTGGAGGCCAGAACAAAAAAAAGTAAAATAATTGGACATATCTAATATTTAAAACTTTATTTCAATATTATTTTCTAGAAACACAAAGAAAAAACTTGAATGTATACATTGAAAGTGCCTAGCAGACTCTTGGGAAATTAACACTGAGGTGATCAACCTAAGACACATTCTATAACTATTGGACTTCAAAGAAAAAGGAAAAACTCTGAAGTTTCAAAAATAGACACAGACACACAACTCAAAACATGAAATTTTCTGCCTTCTAAAAGACTTGTGGGCCATCACAAAATTGATTCTATATTAAGTTACAAAGAAATCAGCTATAAGTCTCATAAAGTAGAAATATTATAAATAATACTATGTCTGGTCATTGTGCAAAAATAAGCACTTAGATATCATTAAGAAAATTTAAAAAATCCCAAAGTCTTTCTACCAGAATTTTTTTTTAAAAACCCCTCATGTAATGGGATAATACAAATGGAAAATATAGAATCGTATAAATTAATGATAATGAAAACACTTTATCAGAATCTATGGATACATTTTAAGCAATGATTGGAAGAAACTGCATACCCAAAAATACTCATAAATAAAAATGAAAAAAAGGAAATTAAATATTCATCTTAACAAAAATATAAGAAGTAAAAGAAAATACAGTTTAAAAATACAGAAAGAAGAAAATAACAAATAGAAAACAGAAGTTACTAAAGTAGAGATTGGGTAAGAGCATAGGGAGAAACTATGCTGGCACAGGTGCATGAGGCTGACAGTTGAGACTGGTGCAGAAACACTGAGAAATACTATTCCATGCCAGAGCCCCCAAACTAAACACAAGATAATGCTAAGAAATTTAAAGCCAGTGTACATTATGGGTAACATTAGAACCAGTAAAACCTAAACCCAGCTTTGGCCCTAACTAGATCAACTAAGCTTTCACTCTAATGGTCTAAGAGAAGGAATGTGCCTATTTCCAGGCATAAATATTATTTACCTCAGCTGCTATTGTTCTGCACATAATATCTGCCACTCTGTTAAAAATGACAAGGTGCTAAAAGGCAAGAAAATGAATCCACTCGTAAGAGACAAAATAATCAGCAGAATAGGCCTCAAAGGCAAACCAGATGTTGGAAACAGACAGGAACTTAAACATAACTATGGTAAATATGTTAAAGTCTCCAGTAAAAAAGGTGGATGACATTTATAAACAGTAAACAAGTGGGAAATTTTTGGAGGAAAAAAGCAAGAAACTATATGATCCATATGAAAATATTAGAAGTAAAATCCATGATAACAAGTATGAATAGTGTTCTTCATGGGCTCATCAGTACATTCTATGCAGCTGGGGAAAGAATCAGTGAATGTGTAGATGGGTTGATAGAAATTATCTACACTGAAACACAGGAGAAAAATGACGGGAGTAGGAAGGGAGCACAGAGAATGCAGCATCCTGAAGCTATGAGACAATAACAAATTATCTAATATCAAGAAAAGGGAAAAACCTAATTTAGTAATTCTCTTTTTAAAAAATAATATACATGCCACTGCTTTGGCAAGAAGAAAATAGGGACATGTTACAAAGTCACAGAGGCCAACATGAAAAGGCTCTATATAGCCAAATTTAGAAAATTTTGAGGGATAAAATAAATCAATTAGAACCCATAGATTAAAATAAGAATTCATGGCTTTATATGGATATAAACTTATATGTTAATACTGATATAAATGTATACTTATAAAATTATATGAACGAATGAATGAGACAGCTTTTCCCTACAGCATATTTCCAACTATGTATGTAGAAAGAAGTGTGAAAATAGAAAATCATCATTTGAGAAACATTAGAGTAGTAACTGTGTCACACCAGAATTATCAGTAGATGCTGAAATTAGTGGGTGGCAGTATGATGAGGAACAAGATATTTTTATTATTTTAAATATCTCCACACAATATACTTCTTAATTACAAATAGAAAATATATTAACCACAGTAGAAACCTTGTATGTAGCTGCTTAATGAAGTGATGTTAATCATTAGTAATGGCACAAATTAACAGGAGCCTCATGATATGTACTTAGAGAAGGGTACAATATCAATTTTTCAGTATTTTTGCCAGAAATTTAAATTAGAATGTAGTCATGTGGAGACATTAGACAACTCAGATTGAGGATCAGTTTACAAAATAAATGGCCAATGTTCTTTCAAAAGTGCTGAGGTCATGAAAAACAAAGGCAAACTGAGAAATTGTCCCAGATTGCCAGATATACTAACTAAAGACACGTTAACTAAATTGCAGCATGGAATCCTGTATTGAATTCTAGACCAAAAATAGTGTTAGTGGGATAATTGATGATATTCTAATAAGGTCTGTAGATTAGATAGTAGTGTATCAATAGTGTTATATCAGTCATGCTGAGATTTAATTGTTGGGAATTCTGTATGAAGGATATTTGAAAAGTCCTTTTGCACCTTTTTTGTAAGCCTGAAATTATTTTTAAATGACAAGTTGTTAAAAATTTTAACATTAAAAAAAATGACATAAAACAAGCCTGCTGCCTGTGGACAAGATTATCAGTGGACTCTCTAAAGCACAAACCTCACCATTTCTCTTCCCTTTTGAAAATCTTCTAAGCCCTGGACTCCCTCATCTGGTCCCTGCCCACCACATTCAGCTCTGTCATGACCAGTACCTATGTTCCCAACATCCTGAGCTCTAAGGAGAATCAGGCTCTCTCAAGCCCATGGACATCAGGGACCTCCCCTTCTTTGAACCACTGTATTAGGGCTGGACTTAGTGATCGGACATCCAGAGCAGATTGTTTTCTAACACCTCCCTTGTCTAACAGATAATATTATTTTCTCTTGAGATCACATAATAATTAATAATGATTATTTTTATTTGTTCACTAGTTTAAACAATTGAGTTTCAAATGTCAATTTAAAAAATATTGGCAATATCTGTGAAGTATTTCATTAATGAATTAAAGTTTTTTCTACTTGTAACAAAACTGTTACAACTTGTAGTTTGTACTATTTCCCTATTCTTTAACTTTCTTTTATTTACATGATTAAAGATGTCCCGATTTTTTTCTCCCTTTGTCCACCTTCTACTTTTTTTAAAAAATACAAATATGTGGTCACTTAGCATGAAGTAACTCTAATTCTGTCATCTTTCTAACCATGTGCTATCATTGCTTATTTTGAATCCAGGAATATGTAGTACTTTAGACATTGGAGACAATGACTGATTCTGAAAGGACCTGAGTGTACCATTACGAACTTACTCTGGAAACAAATGAGTATCATCAGGTCTGGATGTGTGGAGGGGCTGGCGGTATAACTGAAAGTTCTCTGAATTTACTTCTATATAGAAAGGAATGTTTCTTAAAGGACAGGTGATAAAATGTGCTAATTTCCTGTTTATATGTATACTATTCAAATGCAACAGTAACTCCAACAATTATTTAGAATTTAGCCCAAAAAATGATTTTCAGGGAAAGGAGAATTTTGTCACAAGTATTGTTTGAATTTATTATCTTACAATGATAACAAAAAAGGCTAACTTTTAGTTGATTCTATTATTATTTTTAATTTGTCCACAACACATTGCTTCATTGCCTGTTCCTGGTTGATCCCATACCATCTAGCCTTTGGAATACTGCTGCGTTGCACCCTAAATTTTCTTCTCTCACTATATCTGCTACCCTGTATTTTAAGAGTTTGCTGATATATCTATCATACAGAGGATATTATGAGCTGTTTGAGTAGAGCCCAGGCTTTTTTGTTCATCTCTATTATCCCCAACACTTGACGTATAATAGTTTCTCAATAACTGTTTTTTTTTTTTTGAAAGAGGAATAGTTCAACGAATACTTGCATACAAGAGTGGACCAAGATTCAAATTTACATATGTACATATATGGCAAGGGTAAAAAACCTCCAACTTTAACACTGCCCAAAATCTTAGGACTTCCCAGCTTGAGTCTGTGTGGACTTCTGATGAAGCAGAGTAGGTGGTCGCAGCTCAAGGCCCAAATTTTCTTATGTCTATAGCAAATACTTCAGGAGTTCAAGGTGGTGAAGAACTTGCAATGGGTGTCAGACAATGATGAGCTTGTCTTATCTCTGTCACTTCTGTGGCAGCTTTTGAAAAGTTTACAAAAGTGCTTGACTTCGCTGAGGCTCAGTTTCCTCAAAAGTCACAGTGGGCAGAATCACTACATGACATAGGATTCTAATGATATTTAAATGAAAGGTCTTTACCTTCATGTCTCTGGCACAGAGTCACCTTAGCACAGCTCAGTAAATGTTGGTTGCTATCCCATTTTACACTTTTTCTCAGGCAACTAATGCTTAAACATACTCTAAATTTATCTCCATTATATTTCATAAAACCCAAAGGACATTTTCTATGTAACATAACATTTCTTTTAAGGTAGGAAACATGCATTACGGCTTGGGGATGTGGCAGATGTAAATATTTTTCATCAACTACGGGAGGATTCAGTTTTGAAACTCCAGGCTTCCCTTGATGCTGTCAGGACTATCCAGGGTACCCTGTGGGGGGCTGACAGAGGAATTGGAGAATCGTTTCTTAAAACCCAGCTGGAAGTCTGTATAATACCAACTGACAACCATGGAGCTCAAAAGCCAGAATTAACCAGCATCGTCTTCTCTCCTTTCAACAGATATTTCATTGGTGTCTCTTAATCAACCTGACTGGCTTTCAATAATCACAACTTTTCCAACCTGCCAGGGCATGCTTAGAGGAAGAAAAAAGGAGAGCACATAGTGTGGTAGGTGTGACTATGTACAGATAAGCAACATATTTTAATTGAATTTCAGGTTTGAGCTTAAACCTCTCGTTGAAGATTCAATATTGGATCTATACATTAGTAGAATAATTCTATTCTTTTTTTCTCATTATTTTAAATTGGCCAGCAAAAAAAAAGTGTGCCTGAGCACATTTGTTTCTTGGGAAAATTAACTGAAATAATGGAAGCAATAGTACAATCCAATGATACCTAATAGAACTTCCTGCTATGCTGAAATTATTCTAATATGCTCTAGGTAATATGATAGCTATTACCTGCATATGATTATTGAGCAGTTGAACTGTGCATAGTCCAAGTAAGAAACTGAATTTTAAATTTTATTTAATTTTAATTTAAATATAGACACCTACATATGACTAGTGACTGCTGCAATGGATAGCACAGATAAGAGAGTACAGGTAAGGCAAAGTCCACTGCATATCACCATGCTGTCAGCATACTGGTGTTTAGGCTGCATTGCTATAAGGGATACCTACCTGTATGTGTATAACTCCCTGCATGCTCCTGTCCAGCTTTTGCTCCTCCAAATAACCGTTGAACAACTTTTGCTCACCTCTAGTTATTGTTTATCCAATATTGCTTCATAAGCTGCACTCTCCCTGGTTTTCTGAGGCCCTTACAGTTGATTTATCTTACTGTTTTCTGCCCTGCACCCACTTTCTTTTCCAGAATAGCTTCTCAGTTTTCTTTGGAGAACCATCTCTTCTCCTCCTCTGAACTCAATTCAAGTGGTTTGGGAACAGCTGACTCCATTTTTTAACTCTAGGAATACACTGCATCCCTCTGGCCTCAGTTCTACAGAGATTGACATATGGCACAGGTCTATCCCATGCAGCACTCAGGGGAACATTTGCTGGGATTGTTATAAAAGTGAAGCTCCCTTTTAATTGGGATTGTTCATTTAATAGAATGGAAATGTGGATTGCTGGTGACTATTTGACACCATAGAGAGATGAATTCAATATAGATGAGAATACAGATTAGATTGGAGAAAGACACTTCTGATGATGTTGTCTTTAAACACCTGGATCTAGGCATGCCTGAAGATATGTGCACTAATAAATTGTTTTTCTTCTCTCCCTCTCTCCCTTTCTTCCTCTTTTCTCTCTCTCTCCCTTTCTGAACACCCTATCATTTTATTTTGGTTTAAGTAAGTTTGAGTTGGGGGTTCCATAAATTTCACATAAATGAGATTTTGACTAATATAGAGTTTCTATAATAAATCTCCTATAAATGTGACCCCTTCCCAAATCTCCTTTTATTTCTCAGTAGTGCTATAAATGCACCCTCTGTCAACATCAAGCATACCTCCTCACTCACTTTCTCTATCTCATTGATTTTTGTATCTTTTCCATGCCTAGTATAAAATTCTTTTTTTCTTATTTTCAAATATTCTCTTGGGTTCATAATCCAGGTCAAAACCTATCTCCCTTGACTTCTCTACCTCACCTCCTTTCCCTCTCCTCTGAGCTTTTGCATAGCACTTCAATCACACTCACTCTCTTGTGCTCTGTGCTTTATGGCTTTGTCTTTGTGTACCAACAAGACTTTGAGCATCCCTGTGGGCAGACACCATATGGAATTCATTTTTATCTCTTGCATATATCCTCTCTCAGGGTTTAGCACAGCAGTGCTCAACAATTCTGATTGAATGATTGATTGTTTAATAGAAAACACAGAATTCACAAACACTGCTTTCTGGGTGTCTAGAAAGGAAGATAGAGTGAGAAACAGTCTTAATAAGGGTCAAATCAAGGAAGATGTATAAAGGACCCATGGACAAAGCCAAAGTGGGGAAGGATTGAGGGTGGGAGGTGGGGGTGGGTGAGGCAGGGGAAAGCGGTGGCAGGAAAATGGAGACAAATGTATTTGAACAATAAAAATATAAGAAAAAATCAAAGCATAGTTTACATATAGCAAAAAAAAAAAAAAACTACTAAAACTAAAAATGTATATAAACCACCTTTTGTTTACTTTTACATTTTTTTTTGTGAAAATTTTATTCACACTCTCAATCTAGGGTTATGTTCTTTGTTCAGAACTGGTTTATGTCTTTTTTTTTTTTTTTTCTTCTCAGGACACCTCAGTGGAATGGGTGCTTTTATTTTCAGTGATATGTATATGCAAATACAATCAGTCACAAATGAGACCTTCTTAGTTTATGTCTTTATCCAGGTCTAATGTTAGTAAAAAACAAAGAGGATTAATTATAGCTGAGATCCAGGGAGTCAACCATCAAAGGCTGAAGCAATAAAGTTTAGGAGAACCTACAGTCCATTTGTCTGTTAATGATACTATCATCAAACTGAATGTGTTTACGAAAAGACCACTCAGTACCTACAAATAAAAACAATGGAAGCTAGAAAAAATAAAGGCATTATCTTGGCTCTCAGGACATCCTCACCTCCTTAGATGAAAAGGTTAACATTTCTGAGATAATAATGAACAAGACAATGAAATATATAATGAACTCTGTGGGGGTACATCAATGGTGTAGAATTTAAAAGATGTGGAAGATCACTGAAGAGTATAGAAGTCACTGAAATTATCTTAGAGAAAGTAATAGTTAGCCAGGTTTTGAAGAATAGGTAAGAGCTGAATGAACAGAGACAATATATAACTGGGCATTGAAAAAGAAAATTTAAAGGAATTAAATGTTGTAGGGCTTTAAATTTATTTTTTTATTTATTGATTTTTTTTAGAGAGAGAAGGAGGAAGAGAGACAGAGTAAGAAAGAAAAAGAGAAACATCAATTTGCTGTTCCACTTATTTATGTATTCATTGGTTTCTTCTTGTAGGTGCTCTGACTGGAGATTGAACCCACAACCTTGCCATATTGGGATGATGTTCTAACCAACTAAGCTACCTGGCCAGGAGAGATTCAGAACTCTACTATTTTACAATTCTGATTGAGAATCACTTTAAACATTTTAATCAATCAAAGGCAAGTCTTTCCAGTTCAGATATAATGCTGTGTATGCACATCTAAGAGGGCACCATTCATATTTTAAGCATCATAAATGTAGGTACATTACAACATTTCCTTGCAGATGGTAGTAAAGTAACTTGATTTCACAAAATTACTATGCTAATATATGAGAGATAAAAGTAAATTTCTTGAGGAAGGAGTGCCTTTTTCTTACTCTTTCCAGGTCACCTTTGAGAATCAGAGGCAGGAAGGACAGGCCTTCATAGTCAGCATTCAGGGATTCTCTTGTCTCTGACTTTACCCTCAAAAGTCTCAAAAAATCCTCAGGGAAAAAGAAATGATATCAATTCCCAGGTTATTTTAGTTCCCCCAAAGGTTTTTACATGGTCTCTCTTTAAAAAGTCCAAGTCATAAAATGATCTGAAAAAAAGTCAAAACAAAAGTTGGGTTTTAATGAATGATACTGGTAATAACTATTGCAGAAGTTTAGTGCAAAGAGAGTCCACTGTGCATTAGTGGAGGAACAATCGAGGTTGGCCTCAAATGGTCAGTAAGATTTTCATAGTTATTTATAGGTGGGCAGAAAATTTCCAGTAGAAAAGAAGGTACAGAAGCAGAAGAGTAATACATACAGGCAACAAATGGAGTGTGGAGAACATCAGTACCATTTATTTTATCCTTAATCACAAGAAACTGACTTCTAGTTTCTGATTCAACATGTAAAAAACTTGAAAGCTGTCACTCCCATCCTTAAAACAACAACAAAAATCTGCTAAAGTGAAAATTAACAATTCTGCTTGGGTTATCAGAGAATTGAGGTCATAAGGTATACCATTTCTTCACAGTTGGTGAGAGGTGAATACAGATAGTAAATTTACTGAGAGCAAAAGCTCAGGAGCAGACACTGCCATTGGAGCTACTTCTGGTTAAACTGGAACTGAAAAATTTCAGAGGCTTGATGTAGACTTGTTTGAGAGACAAGGTCTTAGAAGAGACCTTTTACCTTCTAAAGCTTTACCTCCGGGAGCCCCACTATAGTCTCAAGGTACACACTAGACAAAAATCTCCTTGTGTTTCTGGTAGAGTGGGGAAGTAAACAATTTGAAATATGCCTAGAATTTCCATTCTCCTTAAAAACAGGACTTCACTCAAAATAAACACTGCATCTCTACAAATGGTTGTACATAGAAACCACAAAATGTGGTGACAGGTTGTTAACAAGACTTACTGCGGTGATGATTTTGCAATACAAACAAATATAAAATTATCATGTTGAACACCTGAGAGTATACTGTAATATGTGAATTATAGTGCAAAGGAATAAATAAATAAATGAATAAGTAAATAAATAAATTTTTACACTTTTTTTTTATTGTTCCAATACATTTGTCTCCATTTACCTGCCTCCACTCTCCCCTGCCCCACCCACCTCCACCTTCCCCCCGCAAATCTTCCCCACTTTGGCTTCATGCATGTGTCCTTCACACCTGTTCCTTGATCTGACATTTCCCCTTCCCCTCCCCGCTACCTCCCTCCCTCCCTTTCTCCCTCCCTCCAGTCCCTGTTGGTTTCTTCTTTAATTCAATGTTGCTAGGCATATTTTCCTTACTTGCTTGCTTTGCCGATTAGATTCCACTTATAGGTGAGATCATAAGGTATTTGTCTTTCACCACCTGGCTTATTTAGCTTAGCATAATGCTCTCCAGTTCCATTCATGCTGTCGGGAAGGGTAGGAGCTCTATCTTTCTGCTGCATAGTACTCCATTGTGTAGATGTACCATAGTTTTTCTGATCCTCTCATTTACTGATGGGCACTTAGGTTGCTTCCAGCACTTGGCTACTGGAAATTGTGCTGCTATAAACATTCGGATGCATAGGTTCTTCTGAACTGGTGTTTTGGGATTCTTAGGGTATAATCCCAGCAGTGGAATTGCTCAGTCAAAAGGCATTTCCATTTTCAGCTTTTTGAGGAAATTCCATGCTGTTTTCCACAGTGGCTGCACTAGTCTGCATTCCCACCAACAGTGTTCCAGGGTTCCCTTTTCTCCACAGCATCGCCAGCACCTGTTGTTTGTTGATCTGTTTATGATGGCCATTCTGACCAGTGTGAAGTGGTATCTTGTTGTGGTTTTAATTTGCCTTTCTCTGATGGCTAGTGATGCTGAGCATCCTTTCATATATCTCTGGGCCCTGGGTATGTCTTCCTTGGAGAAGTGTCTGTTCAGGTCCTTTGCCCATTTTTTAATAGGATTGTTTGTCTTCTTGGAATGGAGACATGTGAGTTCTTTATGTATTTGGGAGATCAAACCCATTTCTGAGGTATCATTGACAAATATATTTTCCCATATGGTTGGCTCCCTTTTCATTTTGCTGATGTTGTCTTTAGCAGTGCAGAAACTTCTTATTTTGATGAGGTCCCAATTGTTTATTCTTTCCTTTATGTCTCTTGCTCTAGGGGACATATGGGTGAAAATACTGCTGCGTGGAATATCTGAGGGTTTGCTGCTTATGTTCTCCTCTAGGACTTTCATGGTGTCATAACTTATATTTAAGTCTTCTATCCATCCTCAGTTTATTTTTCTGTATGGTATAAGTTCGTAGTCAAAATTCAATTTTTTGCATGTAGCTGTCCAGGTCTCCCAACACCATTTGTTGAAGAGGCTATTTTTACTCCATTTTAAGCTCCTGTCCCCTTTGTCAAATACTAATTGACCATAGAGACATAGGTTTATTTCTGGGCTCTTCATTCTGTTCCATTGATCTATGTGTCTGCTCTTATGCCAGTACCAGATTGTTTTGATTATAGTGGCCTTGTAATATAGTGTGATGTCAGGTACTGTGATCCCTCCTACTTTGTTTTCTTTCTCAAAATTGCTGCAGCTACTTGGGGTCATTTACGGTTCCATATAAATTTTACAAATGTCTGTTCTATGTCTGTGATATATGTCATTGGTATTTTAATAAGGATTGCATTGAATCTATAAATTGCTTTGGGTATATGAACATTTTGATGATGTTAATTCTTCCAATCCATGAACATGTAACATGCTTCCATTTATTTGTGTCTTCCTTAATTTCTTTCTTCAGTGTTGTATAGTTTTCTGAATACAGGCCTTTTACTTTCTTGGTTAAGTATATTCCTAAGTACTTTATTTTTCTTGTTGCTATAACAAATGGGATTTTTTCCCCTGATTTCTCCTTCTGGTATTTCATTTTTGGTGTACAAAAATGCCTTCTACTTATGAATATTGACTTTGTATCCTGCTATTTTGCCAAATTCACTGATTAGGTCGAATAGTTTTTTGGTGGAGTCTATGGGGTTTTCCATGTACACTATCATGTCATCTGCAAACAATGATAGTTTTACTTCTTCCTTTCCAATTTGGGTGCCTTTTATTTCTTTTTCATGTCTGATCTTTGTGGTTATAACTTCTAATACTATGTTGAATAGAAGTGGTGAAAGTGGACATCCTTGTCTTGTTCCTGATCTAAGTGGGAATACTTTTACTTTTTGCCCATTGAATATGAGGTTGGCTGTAGATTTTTCATATATGGCCTTTATTATGTTGAGTCATGCCCCCTTTATTCCCACTCTGCTGAGTGTTTTTATCATAAGTGTGTGCTGTACTTTAGCAAATGCTTTTTCTGCATCTATTGATATGATCATGTGATTTTGGATATTCCTTTTGTTTATGTGATATATCATTTTTATTGATTTGTGAATATTGAACCACCCTTGCATCCCTGGATTGAATCACACTTGATCATGGTGGATGATCTTTTTAATGAATTGCTGGATGCGGTTTGCCAATATTTTATTGAAGATTTTAGCTCTGTTCATCAGCAATTTTGGCTTGTAGTTTTCTTTCTTTGTTTTGTCTTTATCTGGTTTTGGGATGAGATTGATAATGGCCTCATAAAAATAGTTTGGAAATTTTCCCTCTTCTTGGATTTTTTGGAATAGTCTGAAAAGGACAAGGGTTAGCTCTTCCTTAAGTGTTTTGTAAAATTCTCCTGTGAAACTGTCCCATTCAGGGATTTCACGTGCCAGGAGTTTTATGATTACTGTTTCAAATTTCACCAGCTGTTATTGATCTGTCCAGGTTTTCTGCTTCTTCTCCATTCACTGTTGGAAGATTACATTTTTCTAGAAATTTGCCCATTTCATCGAGGTTTTCAAATTCCTTGGCATATAATTGTTCATAGTAGTTTCTTACAATCCATTGTATTTCTGTGGTATCAGTTGTTATTTCTCCTCTTTCATTTCTGGTATTATTATTTTGGCCCTCCCCCTTTTTTTCTTGATGAGTCTGCTTAAAAGCTTGTCAATTTTGTCTATCTTTTCAAAGAACCAGCTCCTGGATTGATTGATCCTTTGAATTGTTCTTTTAGTTTCTATGTCATTCAATTCTGCTTTGATCTTGATTATTTCCTTCCTTCTAATTGCTCTGGGATTTGTTTGTTGTTTTTTCTCCAGTTTTGAAGCTGGAGGGTTAGGTCATTTATTTGAAATATTTCTATCTTTTTTAGGTAGGCCTGTATCACTTCACTTTCAGGGCTGCCTTTGCTGCGTCCCATAGGTTTTTGACGGTTGCGTGTTCATTTTCATTTGCTTCTAGAAACTTTTTCATTTCTCCTCTTATCTCATTATTGACCCATTCATTGCTTAATAGAGTGCTATTCAGTCTCCATGCATTTGAATGTTTTTGAGGTTTTTCCTTGAAGTTGGTTTCCAGTTTCAAGCCTTTGTGGTCTGAGAAAATGCTTGTTATGATTTCAGTTTTCCTGAATTTTTTGAGGCTTGCTGGTGTCCTATCATGTGGTATATCTTTGAAAATGTTCCCTATGCGTTTGAAAAGAATGTGTGTTTTGCTTCTTTGGGATGAAAGGTTCTATATAGGTGAGTTAAGTCCATTTGATCTAATGTGTCATTCAGTTCGACAATATCCCTGTTGATGTTTTGTTTGGAAGATCTGTCCATTTTTGACAGTGGGGTGTTAAAATCCCTTACTATCAGTGTGTTGCTGTCAATATCTTTCTTGAAGTCCTCTAAGATTTTCCTTATATATTGGGATGCTCCTATGTTGGGTGCATACAGGTTTACAATATTTATGTCTTCTTGATTGATACTTCCTTTGAGTATTATAAAGTGTCTTCTGGGTCTCATTTTATGGCCTTTGTTTTGAAATCTGTTTTGTCTGATATAAGTATTGTTACTCCTGCTTTTTTCCCCTGCCATTTGTTTGGAATATTTTTTTCCATTCCTTTACTTTCAGTCTGTGTAGGTCCTTTGTTCTGAGGTGGGTCTCTTGTAGGCAGCATATGTGTGGGTCATGTTTTCTTATCCATTCAGCTATCCTGTGTCTTTTGATTGGGGTATTTAATCCATTTATATTTAAAGTTATTGTTGTAAGGTACTTATTCATCTTTTCATTTTGTATCTGTGTCTTTCTCTTTCTCACTCCTTTTCTTCATCTTCTTAAAACAGTCTTTTTAGCATATCTTGTAGTGCTGATTTGGTGGACGTGAATTCTTTTAGCCTTCTTTTGTCTGGGAAACTCCTTACTTCACCTTCTATTTTAATTGAGAGCCTTGCTGGGTAGAGCAGTCTTGGTTGCAGGCCTTTGCTTTTCATTACTTGGAATATTTCTTGCCATTCCCACCTGGCTTGAAGTGTTTGTGTTGAGTAGTCAGCTGCTAGCCGTATTGAGGCTCCCTTATATGTTACTACCTCTTTCTTCCTTGCTGCCATTAGAATTCTCTCTTTGTCTTTGATATTTGCCATTTTATTGATGATGTATCTTGGAGTGGGCCTCTTTGGGTTCTTCTTGAATGGGACCCTCTGTGCTTCCTGGACTTGTGTGACTTTTTCTCTCCTCAAATTAGAAAAGTTTTCCATCATTACTTTTTCACACAGGTTCTCTAGCCTTTACTCTTCTTCTCCTTCTGGTATCCCTATTATACGGAAATTATTACATTTCAGGTTGTCCTGCATTTCCCTAAATGTCTCTTCATTCGTTTTGAGTCTTTTTTCATTTTCTTGTTCTTTTTGGGAGCCTTTTTCTACCTTGTCTGCTAGCTTGCAGATTCAATCCTCTGCTTCATCTAGCCTGCTTTTGATTCCTTCCAGTGTATTCTTCAATTCAGAAATTGTATTCTTCATTTCCTCTTGCCTCTTATTGATAGTTTCTATGTCTTTTTTTTTCATACTGATACAGTTTGCAATAAGTTCCTCATATTTTCCCTGTAGTGTTTTATAATTCTCTCTGAGCTTACTGAGCTCATTGAGCTTCCTTAGAACTGTTGTTTTGAACGCAATATCTGATAGTTGACTTGCCTCTATTTCATTTAGTTCTCTATGTGGGGATTCCTTCTTTCCCTTCCATTGGGGGTGTTTCTTTTTTCCCATTATTTGTGAGACTCTTTTTTCTTTCTTTTTGGTTCTGCTTCTTAAATTTATATGTCTTGACTTGACTTTGTGGCATGAACTTCTATGGTAGGATACTGCTTTTTTTTTTTTTCTTTCCGGATCTGTCTCTGATGATGTCAGCTGTTGACCCCGTCTGACCTTAGGCAGTCTTTAGGAGACTTCCAGGAATCTGCTGTCTGTGTCTGTCTCTTCCAGTTGTCAATCTTGTCACTCTGCATTCAGGAGTCAGGACTGGGCAGAGTCCCTCCTGTGGGCAGAGCTATTGGGTGGTTTCACGCTGCTGCCACTCTGTGGACTGGTCTTTCTGAGCAAGATGGTTGCTGCCGTATGGAGGAGGAATCAGCACCGGGATTCCCCTGGCTACTCCCTCAGTTCTCTCCTCAACGCCTCTGTCTCTGGACTTTCCTCAAGTATCTCTTGACCATTCTGGGTCCCCTTTAGCCAGGGATCTACTATCTGTGACTGCTGTCTGTACTCAGCAGTTGGGCTTGCCTAATGCTGGGCCATGCCTGAGCCTCCTGGGGACAAGGCTACAGTGTCCTTTCAAGCCACTGCCACTCAGGGGAGTGGTCCACCCAAGCAAGATGGTAGCTGTGGAATGCAAGTGAGTCAGCACTGGGTCCCTGCCGGCCATTTTCTCAGTCCTCTCACCAAAGCCTCCTTCCCCAGTCTCTCTTCAGATGGCTCCAGCCCACTCTGCTCCCACCTCCGCTGGAGCCCTGGATAAGTGGCTGCCACTACAAAATTTTCACTGGTCCTTTAAATGGCTCCTTGTGTTTCTAGGCACCAGTCTCTGGCAGAGAGCAACCCTGCTGCTTTTTGCAATTGTGTGTTTGCATGCTTCTTGGGCTCTGGCACTGAAGGCTGAGATCCTCGCCTATGGTTTAGACCCTGCTCTTCTCAGGGGGTTTCCAGCTGGCTGTTTCAGTATCCCTCTGGCGTTGCCACCCGTGGCTGCCTAGCCCACCTTCTCAAGCCTCTACGGCACTCTTTACCAGTTAGGTTGTGCTAAAGCCAACTCTCCTGTCTGTTCATTGTTTTAAGGCTCCTCTCTCACTATCATTCAGTTGTTTGTTCCAGTTGATTTCTCCATAGTTTAGTTGTAACTCCAGATTGGTCCTGGGAGGAAGTTTGTTTGACTTCCACTCACTCCTCTGCCATCTTGAATTCTCAAAATGTAACTTAAATAAATAAATTTAAAAAAAAGAAAAAATGGAACCATTTCATTAGTTTAATGTCTTGGCTTTTACCAGATATTAGTTGACATGGAGGAAGAAACATGCCTTTCCAACATGCCACCACATCAATCAGGCTTCTATATAATATCATTGCTTTATAGGAAAAAGACTTTAAGATGGAGGCACTAGTTAAGAAATCTCTCATGAAACCCAAAAACAATAGAGGGGACAAAAACAGATATACTACGAGATATTTTACCTTCTGATATCTACAGCTATAAAAAACAATAAATGCAGTCTAACTCCTAGAAAACATTAAAACCCACAGCAAAGGGTATTTACCTCAGTTTTTAAAATCTAATATTACACATTTGGCTTTCACCATAAATTACAGGCATGCTAAAAGACAAAAACAACAGTTTTAGAAAACAATGCAAGCATTGAAACAAGACAGCTATTGCAGAAATTTAGAATTATCAGACCAGAAATTTAAAATAATGTTGATTAATTTGCTACAGGTCAAGTGAAACAAGTGAACTACAGAGAAGATAGGTAATGCAAGTAGAAAGATGGAAACTCAAAGAAAATAATCAAAAAGAAATGTGAGAATTTAAAAACACTGCAACAGAAATTAAGAATTCCTTTGAAGGGCTCATTTGAGGACAGAACACACCTGAAGAATCAGTGAACTTGATGATATAACCATAGAAACCTTTCAAACTAAAAGTAAAGAGAAAAATACATGAATATGAAATGGAATAAAATATCCAAGAACTGTGGGACCGTTACAAAAGGTATAATATTTGCATAATGGGAATACCAAAGGAGAAGTGGGTGACAAAGGAAATTTCCAAAATTAATAATAGACACAAAACTCAGATCCAGAAAGTTTAGAGAACACCAAATATGATAAATACTAGGGAACTTACATCTAGGTATATCGTATTCAAATACAGAATATCAAAGAAAGAGGTAGAATCTTGAAAGAAGATACAAGGTAGGGGCAACTTATATATGAAGGAAAAAGACTTGACGTTACACAAACCACATAAGCACAAAAAGAGTGAAGTAAAATTTTTGAACTGTTGAAAGAAAAAAAAACCCCACCAACATAGAATTCTTTGTTCTGCAAGTAACCCTTCAAAAGTGAAGAACAGCTAAAGGCTTTCTCAAACAAAATTGAGGAAATTCGTTTCCAATAGACCTGCTTTGAAATAAATGTTAAAAGAGGTTCTTTAGCAAAAAAAAAAAAAAATGATATAGGGGAGAAACTCAGATCTTCATAAAGAAAGGAAGTGTTACAGAAAAAAATAAATGAGAATAAAATTAAAATTTTTATTTTTCTTAATTTTAATAGACCTAACATTTTAATTGACCTAAAGGATGGTAGTTTATTTGAAATAATAATAGTAAGAATGTATTCAGTGTAATTATGGATAAGTAAAATGAATGACAGCAATGTCATAAAGAATGGAAGGGAAGAAGTGAGAAAACTGTTATAAAGGACCTGCACTAGCCATGAAGTAATAAGGAGTGATTTGAAAGTGGACTTGAATTAGTTGTAAATTTATGTTGAAAACTATGGTAAAACCACTAAAATTTTTAAATGAAATTATATTTGATATGCTAAGATAGGAAAGAAAAATGAAATTATATTGTGTTTATTTAAAACTATAGAAGGCAGAAAAAGAATAGAAAGCAAAAAATGGGAAAGAAACAAAGGGCAAGCGCAACAGGCTGAAAATATTAAAATATGATAGCTATTAAACCAATTATATCAATAGTCTGTTTAAATATGAATGGTCTAAATACTCCAATTTAAAGAGAGACTGTGATGGTGGATTTAAAATTCAAATGGAAACTATATGTTATCTACAAGAAACCTATTATGGGATGCGGAAAGATGCTAAAACTATGCTAAAACTAATCAAAGTTGGAATAGGTATATTGATTTCAGACACAGATATAGAGGCATTAAATAATGATAGAGGGGTCAATTTTCCAAGAAGATACAACAACCTTTACCCTACCTATGTGTTTAACAACAGAATGTCAACATACATGTGACAAAACCTGAGAGACCTATAAGGAGAAATGGACAAATTCACTACTATATTTGGAGATTACAATATCCTTCAAACAGTAATTGTCAGATCTAGCAGTCAACTACATAAAAATAGATTTGAACAGAACAACACCATCAATCAACTGAATCCAGTTGACATTTACAGAATATTTCGTCTAACAACAGCAGAAGACATATTTTTCTCAAGTACATATGGAACATTTACTAAGATGGACCACATCTTAAGCCATAAAACTTACCATCACATACTTAAAAGAATAAAAATTATAGACCATAGTCTCTTAGACCGCAATGGAATTCAACCAGAAATCAAAAACAGAAAGAGTTGAAAAATCCTGAAGTACTTGGAAATTAAATAACATCTAAATAACACATGTGTCACAGAAGAATTATCAAGAGAAATTTTAAAATGTCTTGAACTAAATGAAAATAAAAATACAGTTTATCAAAATGTATGGGATGCAACAAAAGCAGTACTTGGAGGGAAATTTATAGCACTGAATGCACATATTAGAAAAGAAAACAGATCAAAATCAATCATCAAAGATTTCACCTTAGGAAAATAGAAAAAAAGGAAAACAAATTAAATGCACAGCAAGAGGAAGGGAAGAAATAATAAAATTAGAGCGGAAATCAATGACATTGAAATAGGAAAATCAGTAAGAAAAAAATTAATAAAAACAAAAGCTTGTACTTTGCAAATAGCAATAAAATAATAAATATTTAGCTAGGTTAACCAATAAAAACGAGAGAAAACACAAATTACTAATATCAGAGATGAAAGAGGGACCATCGCTACAGTTCCAGTGGAAATTAAGAGGAAAACAAAAGAATATTATTAACACTCTATTCCCAGGTTTGTAACTAAGATGAAATTGACCAATGCCTTCAATGACACAAATCTACCAATCACACTCCCAGGAATTCACCCAAATGAGCCAAAAATTTACAACCACAGAAAAATCTGCACATGAATATTTATAGCAGCTATATTAATAATTAACAAAACTTGGGAGCACCAAGATAATCTTTCAAAGGTGAACGGATCAACCAACTCTGGTACATTCATATGGAATATTATTAAGTAATGAAAAGAAATGAAATACTAAGCAGTGAATGACTTAAAGGCACCTTAAATTTCTATTGTTAAGTAAAAGAAGTTAATCATCAAAGGTTACATACTGTATGACACCAACCTTATGACATTCTGGAAATGTATTTGCCAAGGGTTTGGGAATAGGAAGAGAGGGATTAATAACTGGAGTGCAGGGGATTTTTAAGGCAATGCAATTATTTCTCTATAATACTGTCACAGTAAATATATGATATTCTGCCTTTGTCAAAAGCTATAAAACTGTACAACATAAAAAGTTAACCCTAATGTAAACTATGGGCTATAATTAATAATAATATGTCAGTATTGGTTCTTCAATTGCAAAAAATGTACCACAGCATTGTAAAATGTTAATAATAGGGAAAACTGTTTTGGGGAGTGGCAACAAGGGGGTATGTTGGAATTGTCAGGACTTTCCACTCAACTTCTCTATAAACATAAAACTGCTTTAAAAATGAAGTCTATGAATTTTTAAGAAGCACATGCCAAAAAATTTTGGAATATAATTTTAAAACACCTTTTTAAAATTTTTATTTATTTATTTATTGTTCAGTTACACTTGTCCTACCCTTTTCCCCATTGCTCACCCCTACTCCATCCCCCTCACTGCCACAGTCAATCTCCCCCTCCCTCCTCATTAAGCAACAGGAAAGCCAAAGTATTAGTTTCCCAAAGTCAAGAAGGAGCCACCAGGCATAATCCCTTGATTCACAGTACCCTCCTGTATGTTATTTATTGCACGCTTAAGAGCACAATGCAAGTGTGAGAAGTTGGTGCCATTAGAAAGAGTCAGAAATATGACTGTCATATGAGAAGGAACAAATGTGTCCATCAGAGATTCTCTAAACATGTTGTAAAACCAATATATGGGCAGTGTCATGTCTTTTCCCTGAATTAACTCCCATGGTACAGTCACACCTTTTTCAATCTTTATTCAGTCAGTATAGCACTATGGGTCAAAGCAGAAGCTCTGAAGTCAGATGGCCTGGGTTTAACTTCTGATTACACTACCTATCTGCTGAGTGACTCTGGGCAAGAATGTCATATCTTTGTGCCCAGCTTTTCCATTTGTAAAGTGAAGGTAATAATACTATCTATTTCATGAAATTGTAAGGATTAAAATAAGTTAATTCATGTTAAGTATCTAGAGCATTGTCCTTTTGGAACATCTCCTCTTTGGAGGTGCACCAAGCGCATGAATGTATTAAAGGCTCTGATAAGTCCTGTAATGACAATGTTCTGAACTGCAGATTTTCTAAATTCATTTGACTAAACAATCTTTTTTTCAATTGATAACTATTAATATTCTGCAGAATGAATGTTAATTGGAAAATACTTTGAGTAATGCCAGACACAAACATCAACCTTATCTGCCCTTTGTTTACCTCTTTGCCCTTTTCTCAGCATTGCTCACCTGACCAAAATAAACATCATGATCTCTTTTTAATGACCTCTGTATTATTGGGCTGACTTTTTTCTTAAAGAGAGAGATTTTTGGAAGAGACTCACCCTCTGTGTTATCCTCTGGTAGATAAACTTTCCTTCTGCTGTTTGTGATATTCTCATTATCAGAAATCCAAAACAAAAGAATTATAAATTGCTGGGAAGATGTTCAGTCCAACGTGGGTCTGGTCTTTGTTATGTATTGAAGGCTGACAGGCTATAAATATTTGATAGCAATAGGTACCCAATACCATGTGAAACCATAGAGGAGCTTCCAGACAAGAATGCTTGGGGGTGGGGGACAGCTGGTACTAGGGTACTTAGTTGGGAAATAAAGAAAGTGGAGAGGAAGCCAACATTTCTAGAGCTGCTTCATTCCCTTTTCTGCTTAGAATATCCAATCACAAAATGGCCAAGTTCCAAGCAAACTATAGCTAAAGAAACACAGCAAATGAGTATTGGCAAAGCAATATGGTTCACGAAGAAAAGTGAATAGTCACCATTTGTGTGTTGGCTCATAGGGTGGCCTTTAAAAGGAAGTCCTGGTTTGAAGGATTGGATCCAGTTTCCAGAGCTAGGAAATATATACCAGACACAGCACACCCGTGAACTGTCAGAAAGAATTAGAGCCACACTGAATTGGGAAAAGGCACTTCTCTTGGTGGGAGGAAGACTTATCTTGCTCAATGGCCTGTCAATGTGTGGTAAAATTGTCTTACATTCTACAGATGAAAGACATTATCCCACCCAGGAAGATAGCAGTTATTCCCCCAAATGAATCAGAGGATGTCATCCTCATATGGACACCATTTGTGGAGTGTTTATATGGAAACTATGAAATTTAATAGACTAAAGAAAATAATAAAAAATAAACTAAGAAAAGACAAGTAGAGAAAAAAAAATGTTTATGGTTGCCTCCAGGATCTGTCTTAGGAATGTCATTATTTTTCAAACTGTACCCTAGGAACACCTGAACTGAGCAAGAGGGTCTTAGAAGAAAAAGCTCTATGGCTCACTTAGCTAAGAATAATCTCTGCTCTATAGTCCTTGTTGGTAAATGACAACTTTAAGAACTTTGAAAGTCCTAGAGCAAAATTAAAAAAAATACACCTTGTTTCATTTTGATTTATCCCAATTTTCTCTAAATGTCTACGAGCATGAAGCTCTTTTATTTAAAACCTCTATTAAACATAGTAACAGTTTCTTTAGCTATCAAGCTCTGTTAATCTTTAAACTAGGTCAGATGACAAAGTTAACAATATTTGCCCCTTTTGGTTTAATGGGATAAAAATTGTCATTGGTATGAGTATTTTGAGAGGCTTAGAATGTTTGTATAAATACATCTCATGTAACCTGTTGCTGAAGGCTTGTAGAAGTGAGCCTGCCCTGATTGGCAAGGCTAATTAGTTGAATGAATCTAATTACATGCCACTGTTTGTTAGGCTTCCCCACAATAAGAGATTTTTTTTCCCCTTGAACAAAATGTGATGCAGAAAAAAAGATAAAAGCTGTTTGAAGAGGAAAACAAAAACTCAACAAGTTTAGGCAAAACAGATTTTCAACAATTAACTCATCTATTCAACAAATGTTTATCAATCCTGTATAGTTAGGATTCTTTCTACGATGAGTGATAGAAAATCTAACCCAGACTGACTTGTGGCACATTGCATTTCCCAGAAATGGTCACAGTTATATTTCCAGTCCCACATGCTCTTCTGGAACACTGCCTTTCCTCTTCTCTTGAACCTGAGTGTTTTTGTGAGTGCTCCAACCAATCAAGGATGGCAGAACTGATACTGAGTGACTCTTCAAAAAAGGGGATGCAATTTCTGACTTGCTCTCTCTCTTTTGTTGGGGGTGGAAGTGGGATGCTCACTTGAGGAAAAGCTGGCACCATGATGTGAGGAAGCCCAGATTAGCCCATGAGGAAGGAGCAGCTGAAGAGACCTATATGAAGAGGACGCACTGCCTCTTGCTGACCACTGGCATCTATCACCAATCCTTCAGATGATCTCAACCCTAGCCTTTGGGCTACCACCTTTAACATCTAGTGGAGGAGAGGCAAGCTATCACTGCTGAATATGGGGGACTCTGGCCTGTAAAGTCCCTGGATTCACTGCAGATGGAAGAAAGAGTCATTCCAGACACCATTTGCCTGTCAAGGGAAGGGGAAAGCAATTCCCTCTAGAGGGAGAATGCCCCGAGCCCCCATGCTCAATGGCTTTTATTGAAGGGGTTACAAGCAGGGGATAGGTAACAGGAATGTATAGGTAATCTAATTACATCAGTATCTTAAGTTACAGAGAGTAGGTGATGTTTAAAGAAGACAATGGCAGGAATAAACAGATGAATAAACATTATGGTGCCAGATGGGATTTGGGTCAGGGTCTAGGAATTTTGTGAATTTCCTTCCCAGCCTTGAGCTGCTTATCTGGTATAAGATTAACAGAGCTTGAGGGAGAAACAAAGCATGCTTCAAGGAGAATAATTTACTTCCAGGCCTGATTTCTTCCGGGGGCCCTTGGAGCTATTATTGGGTCCGCCTATCAACCCGCATTACCAGTGTTCCAGCCAAGGCTTATGAAGCCTCTCTCAGGCCCCAGCTTGTGCAGGACTACAGTCCCCATTACCACTCAAAGTGGCTGCCTACAGCTGAATCCTGTCCAAATTGCAGATTCATGAACAAAATACATTTTACCATTGTTTTAAGCCACTAAATTGAGGAGTTATACAGCAAGCATCAGGGAGCAGGGTTCATAAAAGGAAATATTCAGGAGTGCTGCTGTCTTCTTGCATAGATTGATCAGAGACTCAAAAAATGTCATCAGGGATCGAGTTTTTCCCACTCTATCTCTTGGTCCAGTTCTCCTTGTTGACTCTTTTCTCAGATAATCTCTACCCTCCAGGCAGAATGAGACAGCTAGAGCAGTGACCCAAATAGTTCCAGGTTTAGTCCAGTATAGAAAGGGTGTTCTCCTTTATGCCAGGCATCCCAACAAAAGTGTCACATACTCTTCCTGGCTATAATGAGGGTATGTATCCATCTCTGACCTCATCCTGGTACCAGAGTAATGATTGGCTAGACCTGATTCACAAGCCCACTGCATTGAGGAGGAAAGAAGGTAGTTCTGGGAAAACTTTAGAGACTGAAATTTAGGATTTAGGGTGAGGTGAGCTCCACAAGAGAAATCAAGAGTTACTATTGGTAAAAGATTGCTTAAATAAAAAACAAATAATAAACAATCAGAAGACAACTTCTTATTTATTTATGGTTTATTTTTAATTAACTTTTCTTGGGTGACATTGTTTAATATAATTACATAGGTTTCAAGTGTACAATGCTATGATACATGATCTGTATATTGCATTGTGTGCCCACCACCCAAAGTCAAATCTTCCATCGCCATGTATTTAAATCCCTTTATTAACCGCACCAATCTCCTTCCCTCTGGTAATCACCATATTGTTGTCTGTATCTATGAGTTTTGGGTTTTTTTTGTTTGTTTGTTCATTTGTTGCTTTCAGTTTTATATCCCACATATGAGTAAGAAAATTTTATGAATTTTACCCCAAAGAAAAGGGAAGTAAAAGCAAAATAAATAAATAAATAAATAAATAAATGGGACTATATCGAACTAAAAAGCTTCTGCACAGCAAAAGAAACCACCAACAAAATGAAAGGCAACCAGCCAAATGGGAGAAGATATAACAAACAACAGGCTCCAACAAGGGGTTAATGTTCAAAATATGTAAGTGACTCATACAACTGAACATCAAACAAACAATCCAATTAAAAAATGGGCAGAAGAGGTAAACAGACATTTCTCCCAGGAAGACTCCTAGTGGCCAACAGACATATGAAAAGATGTTCAACTTCACTAGCTATTAAGGAAATGCAAATCACAACTACAATAAGATACCACCTCACACCTATTAGAATGACTATTATCAACAAAACAAGTAATAACCAGTGTTGGAGAGGTTGGAGAGAAAAACGCATTTTTAAAAAGAATTTTTTAACTTTATTTTTAGTGTTTACACTATTACAGATTCCCCATTCCCCCCACCCACACTTTGTCCTTCTCCACCCATCCTGAACCCCTTTCCTTTGTGTCTATGGATTATGCATATATGTTCTCTGGCTGATCCTTTCACCTTCTTTCATCCAGTCTCCCCTTCCCCCTCCCCTCTGATAGCTGTCAGTCTGTTCCATGTATCCATGCGTCTGTTTCTATTTTGTTAGTTTATTTTTTAAATGTCAACTTTAAGCACCATTCTAAATAAAAAGTAAAAGTGAATGTTTATTGAGTGCTTACCTTGCAAAAGCAGAGTTCTAAGTGCTTTCTATGTCTTAATTAAAGCTCTTACAACTACTACTACATGGATATTATTAATAACACCATTTTAAAAAATGAAAGGAAGACACAGAGTTAGAAACTGACCAAGTCTGCATGGTTAGCAAATAGCAGAGGTAGAATTCAAACCAAGGTGGTCTAGCTCCAGAAACAACATTTTCATCACTGTGTTATAATGACATAGCAATTTAAATATATAGTAAAGACTAGAAATGAACAAATGGTGTGTTTCCTTAGAAAAACCTTTTTACTAATGGAGGACAAAAATATGTGACTACATAATTGCAACTCAATTTGTGAATTTCTCTAATAAAGTAAAGGACTATGAGGGCTAGGAAGAGAGAGTAATACCTACACCTAGAGTGGAGATTATAAAAAAATGCTGAAAAGTTTACATTGAACTGGTCCTTGAAATATAAATGGGACTTTGCCTTGGGTAGAGGCAGGACAGATTTTCCAGGCAATGTATGCAAGGAGAAATGATGTATTTTCCTAAAAAACTACCCAAAGTTATTAATTATTTCAAAATGTATTTATTGAGTACCTATGATGTAGCAGGCACCCTCTTAGGGACTTAGGGTACATCAATAAACAAAACAGACAAAGATTGTTGTCCTCGTGGAACTGAAGTGCTATTACTGTTAACAAGGATGGTGCCCAGGCTTCATCAAGAATATTGAATAGCCGTGTCTTCATGTTCTTTTAGGCAGGCTAGGATGACCCTCTCATCAAAGACAGCTAGCTTGGATGTGTCCTGTATTTCACTAGATTTCCCAAGGAAGAGAACTTATCTCAGCGGTTGCTACTTGCAGAGAGCAAGAAAACAACCAGGATGGGCCTGTAGGAGACAAAGAAATGAAAACCCTTTTTCCTTAGCTAAGTGTTGGCCCAGGATGGCCAGATTGGTGTATGTGCATGTGTGCATGTGAGTGTGTGTGCCTGGTTCCACACGTGTGGCAAGCCCCAGGGGGAGGGAAGGCAATGGGGCTCCATTCCTCACTGGTGCTCTGTAGTCCAAAGCTTGGAGAGGTGCCTGGGCATTAATAATGCAGGGAAGAAGATGGCATTTTAGTTTTTAGTAAATGACAAACTTTATTAGAGAAAAAGAAAAAATCAGACATATCCTGTTCTTTCAGAGTTCCTCATGAGGCAGGCAGAGTTCAGTGAAAGACTGAAGGAGGGGAGAATACCTCTCTCAGAGATAATTGAAGTGGTCTGTACTGTGTTATTAGGGAAAAAAAATCTCCCTCTCAGCTGGCATTTCTAAAATTATGTACTGAAACTTTTCAAAGAAAAGTCACACTACCCGATGTGAATTTTAAAGGTAATTATTTTTGTCGTCTCTTTTGGAATCTGAGTTCTGGGATTTGATTCAAAACTTAAGTCCCTCCAAAATAACACTGTGTCTATTGGCTTTTTCTTTCTGAACTCTGTACAGTTACACTCAACACTATTTTCAAAAAATCCCCACCCATCACATAGTAATTCATTCATTCAGCCATTCATCCATCTACTCCTCCATTCATTTTGTTCATTTTATTTTTAGCCCCTACTATTTTCAGGACCTGTGCTGGTGAACAAAGCTGCAGTATGATGAGATAGACTTGATCCCTGTGCTTGTGGAGCTCCAACTAACTCATGACTTACCCATGTATCTCATTTGTTCTAAAATCTCAAGAAAGTACCTCTCTTTTTTGTGCCTTATTTTCCTAGTGAGCAAAAGGAAGAGACTCAACACCCTATAACATTGTGATTGTATCATTAACATAAATAAAACATCAGTAAATAAATAAATAAATACAACATTTACAGAATCCAATGCCTAAATTGGATGATCCCCAGAGCATTTTTCCCATCTCCCTCAAGAGCTTCTAATCAGAAATTGGGGGTGGGTGGGGATGGGTAGAAATGGGCAGAATGATATCACTGATAAACTGGTAGAGCAGGGCATCTCTAGCAGAAGGTCTATTGCCTTTTGTCTATCTGACCCCTGTATTAGCAGTGAAAGCCTTGGTGAGAAATGCTCAAATCAAGTAGGACCCATAGTGTGATAGCAGCATCCATTTTCATGTTAATCACACTTAGAATCTTTCATAACTGGTACTTCCTTGAAAGATAAGAGTTAAATGTTGATTTATAACACATTACTGCTCCTCTCTCATAAGCAACACTGTTTGTGGTCTAATTTTTAAATTTACACCAACTAGTTTTTAGAGGACAATAGCTATTACTCCTGGCCCTTCCCAGTTAAATTCATTGAAGGTCAGTTAATGGGTTCTAGCTGGCCACTGCTTGTCTTCACAGCTAGGTTCTTCCCACTGCTGGGGCTACTTATCCACCACTTAAATGAACTCTCCACTGTGAGGTTTGATACTATTTACCTCATTCCTGAAGCCAAATGTCCAGCTCCAATGACTTGGTCTTGTTCTAATACCATGTTATTTTAGAACTGTAGCTATATTCTGGTTTGGTTGGGACGCCCCCCCAGTCCTATATGTAGAGTTTTGATTCTTGTGGCTGTTATCCACTAAGGTGGTCTACTTTCCCTTGTTCATTATTTGACTCTTCTTTTAGTCCCCCTTAGCAAACTGCTGAAGGTGAACAGGTCCCTGGACCATCCTGGAAGCTATGCTCTTTGGAATGCTCTGTTTCACCACCTGCTTGGATTTTCCACACTGGAAGGGGAGACCATCACTTCAGAGGGCAAGGGCTCACTCAGCTGCCCCATCTTACTGCATTGAGCACATGGGGGATTAAATGAGGAGCAAGGAGAAAAGGTATGAAAAATTAGCATTGAAATTAACATGGATGAAATCTAAGGAAGAGACAAAAGTGTGAAGAGAGATTTGTATAAGAGTGGGACATGAAAAACTTACTCTTTTTCTTTTTTGCTATTCTAAATGAGACGGTTTTAAATAAAAAAGCTAAGCTAAGCTACAGTAGAATTGTAAATACAGTAGATTTTCTAAAGCCTCACCCAAGGAAAAGTTTATTTTAGAGACAGAGGAAGGGGAGAGAGAGAGAGAGAAAGACAGAGACAGACAGACAGATGTGGATGTGAGAGAGGAACATTGATCACTTGCCTCCCATGTGGGCCCTGACCTGGGATCAAACCTGCAATATTTTAGTGTATAGGACGATGCTCCAACAGAGCCACCTGGCCAGGGCCAACCAGAATGTTTTAAAGCAATAGATATAGATTAAAAAAAAACTTTTATGCTGGCAGTAAATAAAATCACTTTGTATTAATAATTCTTAGATAATTCAACAAAACTTTGACACACCTACTGTGTATGAACCCTCCCTCAGCTGCTTGACTCAAATGAAACATGGATCTCTACAAAGATAAAAGAACATAGAACAGTGCAATCTGAGATAAAGTACAGTTTTGGAGAGATAGAGAATGATATACAAACTAAGATATTAGAAATCTTAAATACTCTTTCTGCATTTATAAAGGCCCATGTTGTTTTGTTCAGTGATGGTTGCTCTCAGGGCAGAAAAGAAACAAGTCTACAGTAATTTCTATTGTACGCACGTGTTTCAAAATCACCTTCTTATTGGCCCCTTAATGTACCACCCTATACAAATTAAAATGCACGTATCTGCTGAAATGAAGACCTTGGATTGGTTACGTAGGTGCTGGCTTGCCTCTGATTTTAGCGAATGTCAAATTCTTACTGTTTCATGTCCTGGTGGGCTCAGGCCTGGCTCAACCTAGAGAAATGAGTAGATTCAGTCCCGGGGATCTAAGACTGCTGTAGCCATAAACCAAGGTGCTTCATACAGGGGGTTACAGCTAAGAGCAGATGGCGAGTATTTCATCAGGTAGGGTGCAGCCCCCCACCGCCATCATTCTCTCCTCTCATCTCTGGCAGTGAAAAGCTGGACAGGACTCTAATGGCTGGCTAATGAGCATGATTAAATCCTGATAATGACTCATCCTAGGAGAAAATGTTCAACCCTGCAGAATACATTCTGCTTTATTATCTGCGAACCTCTTTCTGATGGGGACTGAAGACTGACGGGCTTCCATTATGTGGAGGGTGCAAGGTTTGCTGGAAATGAAAGGTACTTTCAAATTGTCATGGCTTGTGATGCTCTTCTGCTGATAGGAGGGCCCCTGCCAGGGATGTGCAAAAAAGCACCTTTCCCTCCTTAAAACCCAGATCCTTTGATCTGGCAAGAAGAGCAGTCGTTGATTCTAAACAGAATGTGTTGTTTTCTGTGTAGATTTGATTAACACCGTGCTGTTGAATCTTTACGGTCAGGCCAGATTATATTACAGTCATGACAAGTAGTTAATGAATTTACATTGACTAATCCATACAATGCTAAAGATTTTTCTGTCAGGATTAATATCCAAAATGCGCAGGACACTGTCTGATGTGTGGCTCTGCTCTTTGCACCAATGTGACCTGTGGCTGGTGTTTAATGTCCCATGATCAAAGCTAAGTGACAAACAGAATCTGGACACTTAGGCTCAGTACTGTTCGGAGAATTCTTAAAACAAACAAGGGCAAGCCTTTTCCTTGTTCCTTAGTCTCTGATCAGGTATCTTGTATCTTAGTTTCTCCTACTGGTGGGTCTGGGCAAGCACCTCTAAGAATCCCTGTAGGGCCCGTGACACCTCTAGAAATGGCAGGATAGTTTTCTTGCTCTCGTCTGGCTCCCAATCTTCTTGCCACAGCTTGCTCTGGTGCTTTGTTCCCTCTGCTGTGTCAACTCAGCAGGATTCTGAGCTATTGCCTTGTTTTGATCTTAGGTACCTGCCATCCCCTCCACAGTAAACATAACACACTCCACTCTACTCACCTTTTCCAGAATCCTGGCTCCACCCTACCCATGGCCTCACCAGCACCTTTAGGCTGTCTCAGTTCTAGCCACAGCATCCTTCCACAAACACAGGGCCTATTATAGCCATGACGTGATGGTGGTGGAAGGCCCTTGTTATACCCATCTGGATGGCAAACACCAAACTGCAACAGGCATCATATTCAATTGGAGAACATGTCAAGCATGTCAATTCATCACCTTATCCATTAGGTCTGCAGCAAGTCCCATAAATCTGCTTTTTATCAAGTAGCTCAAGTGATTCTTCATGCTTGATAAAAATTTGTTCATGGTCCACACTTCAAGAAACAAGAATGCCCCTTTTCAGGTCTTTCCAGTGGGTCCCTGATTTTTGTCAGCAGTGTCAGCACTAGCATATTTATTGACAAGGTGACAGGGAAGGAGGCAGCCACTGTGGAATCAACTCTCTGACAATAAACTCTCCCAATGTCATAAAAATTCTGCTCTTTTTTAACTTAAGCCTGTGAAAACCAAAAGCTTTACCTCCCAGTGGTTCTCTTTACCCTCATGCTTGGGTTGTTAAAGATGATGAAAATGTTTTATATTGACTAAATAAAAGCCCTTTCTGCAGAGAATTGGTAAAGAAGAGAATGAGGAGGTAGGCCAATGGTCCTTGTGGCTATCACCTCCACATAGTCATTTGCAGCTTAATTATCTATAAGTCTAAGGCTTACATTAACTTACACAAGTCTAGGAAGTGTGGCTTATACTTGAAAAAAATGGAAATTATAGTGTAAAATATGGAAATATCACTATAGATTGGGGATCATGAAGGGTAGCTTGAGTTAGGTCTATCAAGTGTCAGAATACTACGACACACCAGGAGGCGTGCTGACCTATGCTGAGTACCTGATAGGTGCTGGGGTTCATCAAGCATCATTGTTTCTACTCTTTACAACCACTCTTTGTGGTAAACAAAAGTGTTCCCATTTCCAAGCTGAGGAAATTCAGGGGCAGAGAATCTAAGTTAACTTGTCCCATATCACACATGTAGCATTGGCAGAAGAAGAATTTAAACTCCGATCAGACTGACTATCCCACTGCAAAACATTATGTGTTGAGGATATAGAAGATGTTAATTTGACCCAAAGCCATAGAAGCTTTTTGTTTAAGAAACAATGTCATCACCCTTAACTCTCACCTTCCTATTTTCTCTTCCTGGGGACAATATGGTGTTTAACAGGCCTCAACTGGCCTAAGTGGCTAACACAGGACTATTGAGATATATCAGACAAGCAGTGTGCTGTCATTACATTACATGACTATCAAAGACCAGGGTCTTTAGTTTACAAATGTTTTCTTCCAAATCAATCTGAGCACTGCATCTCTATAATCATCTGTATATTTATTCTCAGAGTCTCTGAAGGTTGGATGGAGCATGTAGTATTTATTTCTTGCTCTCATCATTATTATAATTGCATCTTGGTTCAAACACCTTTTCCTCCCCCATGAAAACTTCTTGATTTGTATAATTGAAATTTGAACTCTTTCTCCTGTTGGTCTCTGTGTCCTCCATTGGTCTTTGTATGCTTATCATCATGTCCTGCCATTGCAATCGCTTGGGTCCATATCCATCAACCGTATCTTGACCCTACATGCATAATGAAAAAGAATTGAGTTTTATTCATTTTTATTCACAGCCAATGTTAAATAAATGGTGATTAAATTCACAAATGGGGAATAAACCATATTGCTCAATGGATTCTTTGCCCAGGGCCTCATGCTTAATACGCGCCACAAAACCCTGGTCTTCTAGACCCTGAGAACTCAAGTACTCAGAAAGATGCCTTGCAAAGGGTTGATGGAGAGCCTTGTGTTGGCATCTCAGCCTGGGCAGCTTAAGCCTTAATTGGCCCAGACCCAAAAGGGCAGATCTGAGCAGATGTGAAGCTGAATTCCCTTCATTTCTCTTCATCACAAGAGGCCCATTGTTCCTCAATGAAGCTAGTCAGTAGGTACCTCTTTTTTCTTATTTCATGCTTGTTCTTCCTCAGAAGGGGTCTGGTCCATGACAGCACTCTTACACTGACTTCTCTAAACTGCTCCCAACGGGTTCAGTGGCATTTTCCATTTTTCAGAGGCTGAGCCATGGCCTGGACGAACATCTAGGTTCATGTCAAAAGTTCATCCCTGTTGAATCCCAGCCATGATGGCTAGAGCACCACAGACTTCCAGGAAGGCTCACAGAGGGCCCTCTTGTAACATTCACTGTCCTTTGGAAGATGTTCCTTATGTCCCAATTGGTTTTGGCTGAGGAGATGGTTGGCCAAGAACAAGGAGGCAGACACTTTCCTAAGATGCAGCCCCTGGGACCAGGGCACTGTGGGAAACTAGGAGGGAGACCTCCCTTCAGGCTTCCCCAAGGCAACTTTCTTAAGCTCCTTGGAACTCCTGGCACAATCACCCTTTAATGTCATTTTATCTCTTTATGATGTTTGTTTGCACGCTTGGGGTTATTTCTCCCTGGTTTGAAATCTCTTTTTTGGAGCCAGGTTTTAGATTCCTTTCAGAGTGAAAAATTTGTATCCTTCTTCAAGCAGAGGTGTTGAAAGGTCTTGCTTGTCCAGTGAGTACCTTCAACAAGAGGAGAAAAACATGTGAAAACATGATTTTTCTTTAGGCGTGGGGTGGTTGGGAAAATGTTAGTTTTGGGTTAAACTTTGGAATCAGTCTTTCAACATTTACTCATTTGGACTGAAGTTATTAAACACTCTTATGTTTGGTATTGTAGTAGGTACTGATGTGCTAGAAAGAAAAATGAGGTTCCTACTCTTGGGGAGAGTCCATACAAGTTGCAGATGCAAAATCTTCACCCTAAAAACAGCAGGAGCACAACTGTCAAGCAATGAGGGCTACTCTATAGCTGGGCTCTTTTTGTGGAATCCAGGAATTCCAGGACCCACCCATGAATGAGATTCTGTATGCAATAGTACATGCGTGAACTGCATGTAAGCAGATGAGGTATTTACATGCACAGAAACACATACATATGTGTATATATATGTGTATGTGTGTGTATGTATATATATATCCATAGTTTACTGAAATCCTTAAATGTTCCCCAAATTAAACTCCACATGTTAGAAGTAACTACACTGTTGTATGTTGGGACTCTATTCCCATATCTGGCTCTCCAGGTTAACATATGCCAAAACAAACAAATTTATCTTGTCTTTCTTCTTATTTTTTACCTTCCACCTTAGCTTCTGACCAGGAAGTTGTGTGTACCAGACCGCACTTGCTCAAGTCTTATCACTCTGTATTTTAAAAGGCATATATTTAAATGTGGACAAACTCTTTTTATGTTTTGTGAATATGATTTTGTTAATAAATATTTTTTTTTCTCCAAACAAACTGTTGTATCATTGGTAAACTCTCTATTTCCTTCCTTGGCCGGATTAAGAAAACAGTGTTTCATTTCAAATGAGATAATATGCAAAGCACTACCTGTACAACTGTGATGGCATTAAATCATAACCATGTACTACATCTTAATTTAGTCCTCTCCTTAGAAAAAAAAAAAGTTCCCAAAAAGAGGAAAAAAGCTATGTCTTCAAATGTTTTAGCATCCAAAAGTTCTGGATTGAAGAGAGCCAACATTTAATCTAATCTTTATAACTCCATCATCTCACAGCCTCCTCTGGTCCTTCTCTGGTGACAAGGAGCAGGCAGTAACTTCGATGACCTCCATGCTGGTCCAGGATGCTGCGGCACAAAACCAGTGTTAATGACACTTCCTGGAATTATGTAGAATGGTAGCCCTGATATGGCCAAAATAAAATTCTTCCTTACCCCACCTTGTGGTGTCCTCAAATGCTAGACCTGGGTTCTGCCGTCTAGGTCCACCTAGAACTGGTTGGATCTCTTTTATTAGGGGATTTCTTCTAGCAGTAGGAGTTTCAGCTTGGAGTCTATAGCACCAAGGAGAACTAACTGAATGAACACATCAATAAAAGAATGAAGGAGTTTATAGTTGATCCTGTGCTGGAAATAGAGATTCCATGGGAAATGACCATATTCAGAGTGACCCAGAGCTTGTCAGGTAAGCTCATGGATGCTGGGAAACTACTCTTAATTCATTTCTTTTTACCTCTGGTCTCTGGTGACTAGTTCTATGGCTGGTTAGCCTAGTAGTTACAGTATAGCACCAATAAAACTAGAATCTCAGATGTAATGTCTCCTCAGATGGACCTACTATTGTTAACCACTTCCCTGGCCGAGGGAAGCACTCCTTACTCTTATCAGATAGATTTCCCCCTCTCTCTTTAATATATGGGTATATACTGACTACTCTAAAAAGTTTCTAAAACAGAGTATAGAGTACTGAAAATAGGAGCACAGGACCTATAATTTGAAAGGAAAGCTAAGAGTAATTCAATTCCATCTGTGATCTAAGCCCCTAGGTCCATCTATAATATCTTTGACCTTTATTTACCAGCCTGATGATAATAATAACTACTCTTACTGCTCTGTCCCTATGACTCATTGAAAGCTTATGACACTTGCATTATATCATTTAACTTTCACCACAGTCCTGTGAGATTGGTATAGCTAATGCACACATTTCATAGATAAAGGAGCTATATCTGAGAAGGGTTAGGTAAAACTCCCAGGGTCACATAGCTTTTAAGTGTCAGTAGCCAAATTTCAACCTATGTCTGCCTAACTCTAAAGAGTCCAACTCTTAGTCCCTGTTCTCTCCTATACTACTTTTTTTCCCCATCTCCTGTGACAGGGACTCACTCTCTTTCAGTGGTGCTAACTGTGAGAAAGGTCTTTCTCATATAAATTTTTCTCATTTATTCATTCCTCCATTCAACAAATGTATATTGAGTTGTCTGTTCCAAGTACTGGACTGCATACTCTCACGTGTGCAGATTTTCCAGATCCGCTGCCTGGGGTCTTGCAACAATTCTACTTTCTTCAGGTATCTGGAGGCAGCAGGATGAAATTGCTAAGTTTGTTCTTCAATCATAATGTCCCCAGTTTCTTCCAAGCCCTTCATTTAGCATGGCTTCCATTGCTTCCCTCTTAATGAGTCCCCTCTTCAGCACATGCTTCCTCTCCCAGCAACCAGCAGACGAATTTAGAACCTGTTCTGCAACTTGTTAGAGCAGGACTGTCATCTTCCTCAAGGAAGCACTCTAGTAACAGTGGCCTCTGGTGCATCATTTCCAAACAATTGCCTAGTTTGAGGACAAATAGTAACAAATAAAAATGACTAATATTGGTCAAGAATTTATTATATGTCAGTTACTGTTTAAGCTTCTGCTTCACATGAATTAACTCATTTTATTTTCACACCAACTCTATGAGGTACATATATGTCTTGTTCCCAAGCTACAGAGGAGGAAACTGAGGTTCTGAGAGGTAAAAGACTTTGCCCGAAGTCACTTTTATAGCTGAACCCTAACAGCGTGGCTCCAGAAGCCAGGCTTACTCGGCCACAGCGTTTTAGCTCAGGAAGGGCAGTTCCAAGGACTGTTTTTCCCCAGCCAGGGCCAGACCCTTCCTTCTCAGCATAGTCTCTTCTGAGAGCTTCCCTTTCCTCCCAGGGTCCATAGAGCAGGCCACCTGGGCTCATGACAAACGTCCCCTAGTTCAGCAGCCCTTGGCCCCTTCTCTCTGTGTTTCATACTCAAAACCCTTACAAAGCCCATTTCTGCATTCTCAACCCAGGTTTTTCCTCTGCTCCTGAAGGAACAATGTACCATATCTGAAAGGTCATCTTCATTCTCCTTCTCAAATCCCTCACAAGAAAGAAAAATGCAAAAATACTTCTCCTTTAGTGACCCAGCCTCCCAAGAGAAGCTGGGCATACTTAGCAAGCATTAAGCTCCTAAAAATATGCATTCCTGACAACAGTAGGCATTATAAAGAAGCTAATCCATACCTATGTTTTAGAATCTGCCACAAGTGTTTCTTAAAAATCATTAGTTAACGTTTACTAGTCCTATCATTCTTTATAAAACATGTTTTCAAAACTCTTATTACATATGGCCAGAATTTTCTTCCCAAGGAAAAACCATGCAAACTTAACAGTCCTTTATTCATTATTTAAAGATAATTCTTTTTTCTGAACATGTATAATTTATGTTTGTGCATTAATTCTGTAATTAATGGTGATAAAGTACATCAAATATGTAAAGTGCTGCATAAGTGCTTAATTAAAATAAAAACAAAAAAACGATGATAATTAATTGTTCATCCCAAAGGCTAGACAGTATTATAGTTCCCAGTGACTATCAATTAATATTCCTATTGTTAATAATAAGCTAGACTTTTTTATGTAAAATAGAACACATTAAAATTTTCTGATTAAACATGGAGTCAAAAGAAAAAATTTCTTAAAAATATTTTCCTCATTATAGAGCCTCTGTGGGAAAACAGCTTTCAAATTTTGTATTTTAAATCTTTGGTTGAATTCAGCTTCATTATATATTTTTTGACTTAGAGTTATACTGTTATAATACCACACTTTTCAAATTCCTATTTCTCCTCAAGGAATCCTGAATATGCAGCCAATTCCAAGGAGGGTGATCTTAGTTATAAATATATGTTCATTAGTTTTTGAAAGGGCTAATATACAATAAGGCACCTACTAAGTGGAAAGAACTGTTCCAAGTGCTTTGGAATAAATTTTTGGTCACTTGTCAAATTTATTGAGTACCTACTGTGTGCTAGACACTGTGGTAAGCACTAGAAATACAACAGGGAATGAAAGCAGGTTCAGGCTCAACCCTCCATGGTGCTCAGGATCCAGGGAAGGATAGACATAAAAAAAGAATTGCAAATGATGAGTGCTGCAGGGAGCAGGCACTCCTAGCTAAAGTGCTGGTTTTGCAGACAAGACAATTGCTGATATAAGATGGTAAACTACTAAATATTGCCATTTAATCTTTCTTACTTTGTTTTTATAAGTCAGATTTTTTTCAGATTCCTAGCTTTTAAGAATGGCATCTTCATACATAATCCATCTGTTTTGACTTCATTAGCCAAGGACAGATAAGTAAATCAAATGGATATTATTTTACTTACTTTTATTCAGAGGATAAATTTACTGAAAATAGACAAACCAACATGTGTTTATGGAGAGTAATACATTGCTCAGCTAGCCTTACAAGTTCATTGGAATTGCTCAAGTTTCCTTTGTCAACTGCACAAAGCAGCATTATTGGCAGGTCACTGGGCCCACCCACCTTCTCCTTGGTTGACAGAGGTTGGGGGACTTCTGTCTATAGAAGTCATGTTTCTTAAAAACCAACTCTGACACCTGCTCTGCAGGCTTAACTCCCTCTCACTGCCTCTGTCCTCTTGAGAAGCAGTAGACCATTAAGGAGAGACAAGTAATCTCATTTTGAAAAGTAAAATATAACTTCCTGTCACTATGCTAATGAAGCAATAAAGTTGGAATTCATAAAGTGTTGTATTTAATGAAAATACCGCCAAGATAGGATTTTAGTGTGGTACATTCTAGAACAGCCACCCACACAGAGCTCTTCCTTCTGTGTATACTTTGGCACTGGATCTTATACTTGTTGATCTCAAGACTTAACCCTATGATAGAAAAATCTCTGCTCTCAGTTGATTAACCCATCTCATACTTGGAGCACCCTACTGGACTGGGCATGTGCTCTTCTTTCTATAATCATGCCACCCCTTAGTCAGCCACCCTGAACTTCTTGGCCAGGAATTTTAATTTGAGTTCCACAGATGAATGTCAAAAGATTAATGAACTCCAAGGACATAAGAACATTTTACATACTATGGATATGTCTGGGAACAAAGTGCATTTCTTTTACATTTAACTCTCAAAATGACCTATTTTATTATTATTATTTTTTATCCACACCCAAAGACCTTTTTTTCATTGCTTTTAGAGAGAGAGAAAGAGAGAAATGAAGGGAGAGAGAGAAACATCAATGTGAGAGAGAAGCATTGACTGGTTGCTTCTATCATGTGTGCTAACCTGGGATCGTACGTGCCCAGACCAAGGATCAAACCTGCAACTTTTTGGTTACTGGATGATGTTCCAACCAACTGACACTGCCCAGAGTGATCTCCTGATTTTTTAAAAAAAGTTTTAAAAGCATTGCTCTTTTTAGGCTCCTATGATGTATTCCATTAATGAGTCAAATCTTTTACCTTCCCTCTCTCCTCATATCGATCATGTGATTGTGTAGCTCTTGATGCTAAAGAAGTGGAGTCTAAGTTCCTCCTCATTGAGTTTGAGCTCAGACTTGTGACTTGCTTTCTCACCAATGGAATGAGGAAGAGGTTTAGTGTGTCGATTCCAAGTTTAGGGCTTAAAAGACTGTGTATGTTTCTGCTTTGTCTCTTTAGCTTCTGCCACCATCACAGGAAAGATGCCTGGATCAGTCTTCTGATCCCAAGAAGAGGATGAGGAATCCTGAGTTGCCACAACCAAGGTGCCTCAACTAAGCCCTGCTCAGAAAAAACACCCCAGATGAACAAGCACAAAACATACATGTAAGCAAGCCCAGTTGAAATGAAGCAAATTTAGTCTGCATCAGGAACACCCAGCTGACCTATAAATATGAAAGCTATAATAAATGACTGTTGTTTTAAGCCATTGAATTTGGGGTAGTTTGTTACACAGCAATAGCTAACTAATCCAACTCCCAATACTTAAGGAGAGATTCCTGGCTTGCTCTAACATCTCTGGAAATGTTCTTAGAATCTGATCCTCTTATCAAGGCAGACATGGCCTCAATTTCAATCTTTGATAAATTTTCTCTATGTCTGTCCCCTACACACAAATCTTGGGGATAACTCCATAAATTCTTCCTTTAGAATTATTATGTAAGTTTCCTGTGGTGAGCTTTCCTGATCCATTTTGCTCCACATCAAAAGACCACCATTGATAAAGTACTGTAGGCAGGATTCATGGGAAGTAAAGCCTTAACGCAGGTTAACATCAGGAGAGAACATTAGCAAAATGAAAGTGATGTGATAATAGAAGTGCTACTGAGTTGCTAAGGCCTAAAAGAGGAGCAGACACACTGACTATGCTTAATGGGATAGTAAATACTAAATAGTTTGATATCTATACATCCCCAGTTTTAAGTCTTGTTAAGATCTTTCATTGTCTTAAAAGCAAACTCTCTCTGACAACATGGTTCTTTGGACATAATTCATCATGTAACTCTTTCCTCTGCAAGATCAATTTCTCTTCCCCCCATAGCAGAAATAGCTGAAGGAGGAGGGTCAGCTCAATTTCCCATTGTCTGCTTGCCTTCTGACATTGCCCATAAACTACATTCCAACCTAAACAAAAACTGTACTGTATCCAAGACATCCCCACACTCTCACCACCTCCGTACTCTCATATATTGTAGCCATGTGACGTTGAACAAATATCATTTTCTGGATCCAGGTTTCTATGTTTGCTAACCTAAAGAACTGGAAACTAGATGACTTTGATGGCTAATAATCATAAAATTCTCTGATTAGTCTTATCTACTCAACTAAATTAATAGAAACATCAACTTTTTACTTTGGAAGAAACGTTCAAATTTATCCAGCCCCACCACTTTAATTTATGAAAGAGCAAACAGCCCCAGATGGATGAAGTGAATTGCCTGGGCCCACCCAGCAAGTTAACGGCAGAGCTAAGATGAGAACCTCTTTCCTTTTCAACATCGTCCCTCATCCCACTTCCTTGAGGATGGGGGGTAATTTCAAATTCATCTTTCATCTTCAGCCACACAATCCAAAAATTGTAACCAACACTCAATAAATCTCAATAAATATTTGTTGACTTGAATTGGGAATGAGTAAGCATTAGTTACACAGCCAAGAACAAAATTTTTGAGTCTGTTCAACCAAGAGACATTACCGCCACATTCCTTGGAGGTCTTCTCTCATGTGGGGGAGAAATATGAATGTGCGTAACTACTTTCTTAAGCTACATTTTGATCAAAGAGCCAAAACAGCTCCTTATCCAGCACTGGGTTGACATCACTGGATCTTCAAACACCAGCACTGTTCACCATGAAGGTGTAGTGGGCAATTTACACATCATTTCTCACTCACAGTTTAGATTTTGAGAGAAGAGATAGTCTGTGGGCAAGGACATGATGGATTGGATATCGGCAGACAGCCACTAAAAGTGCTTATTATTTCAGAGTGAACTAATGTTTCTCTGAATAGAAAATAACTTATACTCACAAGAAAGTAAAGCAAAAGAGTCAAGTACTGAGGACAACCAGACTTGAATTATTTGTCATAGTCCCAAATATTCTCCTCTCCCATTTTTGAGGATGTACAAGGTTGAACTTGGTCTCCTTCTGGGTGGCATTGCTGTGGAAATGAAAAGACACAGAACCATGCATCATTCTGACTCCCTCTCTTGGGAAACCACATTAATAAAGCTCAACTGACTCTCAAATCAGGTACTTACCGTGTATTCCAAGGGTAGTAGTTCTACATGTTAACGAAGGTCTTGTAGAAAGAAAATTCTGTACACAAACATGTCTGAGAAATTTTTGGTTAAATGGTTTTTTAACTTTATTATTTTCTTTTTCAAAATTATATAAATAAATATATGATATTGCATACATAAAAATAATATATGGTACATATAAACTATGAAGCTTAATAATAAAATAAATATCCATAAACCCCTATCAACTGAAAAATGAAAACATTGCCAATATTTCTGAATCTACTTGTGAATTCCTCACTTGCTCCTTCATCTGCCCTTATGAATATATATATATATATGAATATATATGTTAGATCTTATATAATTTTGCTTTTATGTAATTTTATAAAAATTGAATCATACTGTACACTGTCTTTAATGATTTGGTTTTTTTATTCATCATTATACATTAAGATTCATTCATATTGTATATAAATGTAGATCATGGAGTTGTTAATGTTCCATGCTGTGAAAATCCTACTATTTATTTATTTGTACTATTGTAGAGGGATGTGTTAGTTGTTTCCAGTTTTTAGTTATTGTGAATAATGATGGAATGAATGGCCTCATAAATGACTGCTATGACAAATATGCAAGAAATTGTCTAGCATGTATATCTAGGAGTAGAACTCTAAATTCATAAGTAATGTACATGTTGAACTTGACAAGATAAAAGCAAATTCTTTCCCAAAGTGATTATATTGATGTATTCTCTATGAGCAGTATATAAGAACAGTGTTGCCTTTATACCTAGGCAAGAAGTCTCTGCCCAGGCCTGTAGCACAGGGGATTGTGCACTTTGGAATGCTTTCCTGAAAAATTTCTACCTTTACCTCCAGTGTCTAAGACTGGTTTAGATCAGCTGTGGGTAGGGCATTCTATGCCTTATATAGCTTCTTTAGGATTCCTCCTGACCCTCTAACCCCCTACCCCAACCCACCTGCCCTATCCAAACATGAGAAGTTAGTTTCCAGATTCCCATCTTTAAGGTTGTCATGGGGCTTCAGGGTGGGGTCTCTCGTCCAGAGGTGTGCTTGGCTGACACGTTACTTCTGCTGGTTGTGGCATATTTCTTCTGCAGGGCTCTGTAAGACTGGGCTCCAGAATGGTGCTCACAAGCTGATGTGGGGTGATTTGTAATGTTTATAGTAACACTTTTCCTGAAAAATATATGTATTTTTTAGAGGTCCACAGAGTCTAGGAGTGGTTTTGTGTAAGAGTTCCCAGCATTCCACAGTTCCATAACCACTTAGTACTGTCAAACTTGCTAATTTTTCAACCTAGCAGGTGTGAAACTGTATCTTTTTGTGGTGGTAATTTGCATATCCTCTATTACTGGTTAATTTCATCATTTTTGTATTTTTATTTGCCATTATAATAACTTTTCTGTGAAATGCTTTTTCAGGTCCTTAAAACATTTTTTAAAAATTATGATAAAATACACATAATATTCACTATTTTAAATATTTTAAGTGTACAATTCAGTAGTGTAAAGTATATTAATATCCTTAGTTGTGCAATGAATATCATCAGGGACTTTTTCATCTTGCAAAACTGTAACTCTATACCCATTTAACAAATTTACATTTTCCTCTTCACAAGCCCCTGGTGGCTACCATTCTATTTTCTTTTATATGAATCCAACTATTCTATATGTCTCAAATAAGTGAAATCATATAGTATTTGTGACTAATTTATTTCAGTTAACATAATGTTCTCAAGGTTCATCTACATTGTAACATGTGTCAGAATTTCTTTTCCCTTTAAGGCTGAATAATATTAGATTGTTTTATTTATTTATCCATCTTTCAGAGGACATTTGGGTAGCTTCTACCTATTGACTATTGTGAATAATGCTGCTATAAACATGGTGTGCAGATATCTCTTCAAGACCCTGCTTTTGATTTTTTAGGGATAAATACTCAGAAGTGGAATTTCTGAATCATATGGTAACTCTATTTTAAATATTTTCAGAAACCATCATACCATTTTTCATAGTGGCTGCAGCATTTCACATTCCCACCAACAGGGCACAGGCATTCCAACTTCTTCAAATTCTTGTCAACTTATTATTTTTTAGTAATTACCATCCTAATAAACACAAGATGATATCTCAATGTGGTTTGTTTTGTACTAACAAACAATTTGTACTAATTGTTACCCTAACAATTAGTCATGTTGAACATCTTGTTATATGCTTCTTGGCCATTGTGTATCTTCTTTGGAGAAATCTCTATTCAAACCTTTTGACCATTTTAAAATCCAATTATTTATTACTATTGTTGAAACTCTAGGAGTTAGTTTTATATTCCGGATATTAACCCCTCACCAGATACATAATGTACAAATATTTTCTCTCATTCTGTAGACTTCTTTTGTACTCTGTTGATTGTGTCATTTGACATGCAGAAAGTTTTAATTTTGATGTAGTCAAATTTAACTATTTTTACTTTTCTTCCCTGTGATTCTGGTGTCACAATGATTGCCAATTTCAATGTCATGAAACTTTTCTTCTGTGTTTGATTCTAAAAGTTTTATTGTTTCCAGTCTTTCTTTAATCCATTTTGAGTTAATAGTCATATGTAGTATAGAGTAAGGGTTCCATTTCATTCTTTTGGATGTGCATATACAGTTTCCTTAACTGCGCTTGTTGAAAAGACAATTATCTTGAAACCCATTGTGCTTTTTCCTCATTGAATGGTCTTGTTGAAAAGTTTATTTCTGGACTGTTTATTCTATTCCATTGGTCTGTATGTCTTTCTTTATGACAGTACCACACTTTGTTGATTACTGTAGCTTTTAAAACAGTTTTGAAATTTGAAGTGAGACCAAACTTCATTTTTCTTTTTCAAAATTACTTTGGTTATTTGGGGTCCCTTGAGATTCCATCTGAATTTTAGGGTGGATTTTTCTATTTTTGCAAAAATACCAGTGAGATTTTGATAGGAATTACACTAAAATTGTAGATCACTTTAGGTAGTATTGACATAAAATATTAAGACTTTCAATCCATGAACATGATGTCTTCCCATTTATTTGTGTTGTCTTAAAGTCTTTTAGCAATGTTTGATAGTTTTTTTAGTGTCCTTTTCCTCCTTGGTAGCTTTCAAGTCTTTGCTTTTATTGTTAATTTTACTACTACATATTTTAGTTTTTTTGATCATATTGTAAGTATAATTGTTTTCTCCATTTCTTTTTCAGATTGCACATTATTAGTGTATAGAAGAAATTCACTGATTTTTGCATGGTGATTTTGTATCCTGCAACTTTGTGTTCTGCAACTTTGTTGAATTCTTTCTTAGTTCTAACAGTCTTATTTTTCATGGAATGTTTGGGATTTAATTTTACCATTTAAAAGAAATATATTTTCCTTTTAAATTTGGAGTTCATTATGTTTTTCAGATATTAATCCTTTGTTGGTAACATGTAACACAAATACTGTTTCCTGTATATGGCTTGTCTTTCATTTTTTTATGGGTCCTTGGAGGAACAATACACTTATTTTAATGTAGTTGAATTTAGCTCTTTTGGTTAGCATTTTTGGAGGTTTGTCTAAGAAATGATTTCCTAGTTCAATTTTATGAATATATTCTTTTATATATTCTTCCAAATTTAAATTGTTTAATACTTGAGCATCAAATTCATCTAGAATTGATTGCGTGGTATGAGATAAGGATATCATTTCATTTCATTTTTTCAGAGGTAGAGCCTTCTGTTCCCATACCAATTATTTACCAGTCCCTTAGTGATGTGACATGATTCCTCTGGTATAATCAAGTGTTCACTTATGAGTGGGATTCTGTCTGGACTCTTTATTTTGTTCTAAATTAACTTTCTGTTCACAATAATGAAAATACCTTAATAATTTGGCTTTAAAATGAGTCCTGATATTTGATGGGAACTGTCGCTTCATCTTATTCATCTTATTTAAGTATGTCTTGGCTGTTTGAGGTCATTTACTCTTTTGTATACATTTTAGAAACAGTTTAACAAGTTCCTTAAAAGTCTCATTTGGGATTTTTGTTAGAATTGCATTGAATCTCCAAATCAATTTAGAAGAACTGAATTTATAAGAATTTTGAATTTTTCAATTTGTAAATAATACCCTACATGTAAGATCTTTTATTTCTTTCATTATATGTTTTTAATGTTTATACATCAAAGATTCATAGGTCTCTTGTTACATTTATTCTTATTTTTTTGTTGCAATTGTAAATAATGTACTTTTATTTAAATTACATCTTTTAAATACTTATTTTTGATATAGGAAGTTAAATTTTTTTAATATGGATCTTATATCCACCCACCTTGGAATGCTCTCATTAATTTTTATAATTTATCTTTAGATTCTTTTGAGTTTTTCATGTAATCAAGTATACATTTATGTCAATATTATTTCCTCATTTGCATCCTTGTACTGTTTATTTCCTATCCTTTTCTTACTGCACCAGCTAGGATCTCCTCTGTAATATTTAACAGAAATAGTGATATTGGGACCATTTTCCCCTCTGACTTTTGAAAGAATAATTTTAGCTTTACTTTTAAGAATGATATTTGCTATAGTTTTTAATTAAATAGCTTTTATAAAGTTAAAGAAAGACACTTCTATTCTTAAGATTTTTTGCTTGTTAATTTTGTTTCCTTTTTGTTAACAATTGTTTAATTTTATCAAGTGATTTTGCTGTAAATATCGACAGAATTAAGTATTATCTACTTAATGTTTAATGGAATTAACAGATATAGGTATATAGGTAGGAAGGGAAGGGGAAAGTCAAGGAACATGTAGCAAGGACTCATGGACAAAACCAAAGGGGAAGAGCTGAGGGAGTGAAGGAGGTAGGGGGCAAGGGAAAGTGTTGGGGGGGAGGCAGAGACAAATGTATTTGAAAAAATAAATTTAAATAAAATTAAAAAAAAAAGAAAGTCAAGACAAAAGACAAATGGGGGGAAAAAAAAAGAAATATAAAGACTGACAGAAAAAAGTGCAAAAAGATCTCCCCAGGATAATGAGATGAAATAAAATCAAGATAAATGCAAAGTATTTAGGTTTACAAAATTAACTGTACAGGAGCACCAATGAAAAAACAGGAGTATTGTTTGATTCTTCTTTTGGTATTTCACATATAAACAGTCTTTTGCATTAACAAAGCAATATGCCCCATTTAATCACTTAGGAAGTTAGTTTTAGTGAGTCCAATGTATTAGAGAAAAATTTGCTCTGAATTGTCCTTTTGGTTGCAGGTTCAGTATACTCTGATTTAGGTTTAATTAAGTCTGAATTCATGTATACTGCCAAATATAGCTGTAGTCTAATTCTTGCCACACCTAAGAATTTCAATAGTGTGTGTTTTGCCCAGAATTAAACAGTGAGTCATGGGTAGGGATAAGAAGAAATATAAGATTTCCTTCTTAAAAAGAAAAAAGATATAGGTATATAATACATGCCATTAAAGGCAGGAAATACACACAAACACATAACAGTAATAAACATAATTAATAATATATTAATAAATTTGTATCACACCAAAGACAAAAGATATGCAAAATGGCAAAAGATGAAAAGTCAGACACTAAAAATTATATGAAATGTAAGTAATAGCAATAATTGAAGCCAAAAGATGATGGAAATATCTATAAAATGTTGAGTTGTGTAACCAGGAAAAACATCTTTCTAAAATAAAATAAAAAAAAACTAAAGAGATTTATAGACAATTTCCATCAACAAATATTCACTCAAAGAACTGGCAGCTCTGAGAAAGTTAAACATACACTTATCATATGACCCAGAAATTCTGTTCTAGATATATACCCCAAAGAATTGAAAACAGATACCCAAAAGAATACTTGTACATGAATACCCATAATAGCACTATTCATAATAACCAAATGGTGGAAACAGCCCAAATGCTAAGTGAAAGACACCAGACACAAAAAGTCACTTGTTGTATAATTTCCTTTATTTGAAATATCTAGAATAGTCAAATCTATAGGGACATACTAACATCCACTGACAACCAACAAGTAAGAGAATAGAGAGGACTGTGGAGAGTGGTGAGTGGCATTAAGAATTTTGACTTCAGAGAGAGGGCAGGGTGTGGTGGTAATATAGCAGTAACAGTGGTGGTGGTATAGCAGTATCTATTGTTATAGCAGTAATGGGTAGTATGGGCGCAGTCTAATACTTGAATCTGTCCACCAACAAATACTCATACTTCAAAGTTCCTTTAAAGTGAATGTTTACAGCAAGTCAGAAGCCCTGAGCAGGAATAAACACTGAGAGAAATGTGGTCTGAGAGAAAAGTACTGAGAAACCATGGAAACTCTTCCATCCAAACTCTGCTAGGGAGTGATGCGTATGGGTCATAGATTTCTGACCCCTGCCTTCTTCTGTGAGCACTCATTCTTCTCCTGCCAGCAGAAGTCCTTATTCCAGAGCCCAGCTTCCTTTTTGCTCCTCTTTGCCCCAGTTCAATTCAATAGACTCCTCCTACCTCTTAATTATGGCCACATATAGAATATCTAAGGTACCTATGATTTAAGGTACCTATATAATCTCTAAGGTACCTTTAAGGTACATGAACCCCGAGCTTACACTTTTTTTGTGGGGACATAATGCATGCTTCTGTGTTTCTTTAAGGTCCAGGATGCATGCCACAGTACTAATTCAATATGGGCATTGGTACCAGGAAGGAAGGTAGACTTGGGATTGACTGATTTTCCTCCCGTTTCTACCCAGAGTCTGCTCCTCAGCTTCCCTCTCCATCGGCTCCCATCACCCTCAGCGCCATCCATCACAGCTGCAGCTCAGCCCAGTGATGTATTACACTAACATATCATTAGTGCAACAGCAGAGCAAGGAGCTTTGATGATGTATTGGGGCCATACATCATCAGAATGAGTCACTCTGATGATGTATAACTCAAAAGATGGTACTATCCAGGGAAATGTGGACATACAATAAATCAGGGACAATGTTAAAGAAGAAAACCCAGGACAGCCTCGAAGGGAAATAAAGGTTCAGGGGTCTCCCGCAGTAGGGGTTGAAAGACAAAACTAGTAAATTCTTAACGGCTCAGATTGAAGCTTTCTGTTAGCTGTGGCATTCTTAATGACTAAACCAGATCATTGGCATCCCAGTGTGACACTTGGATTTCCTTTCCATCTGGAATTCAGTTTGGCTTCTCCTTTCCTGCAAAGCCCCTTGTCCTGGTAGAGATGCAGAGTCCACCAGATCAAACACAAAATGCTGCAGGTCTGCACTCCATCTGGGTCCTCTTACATTCATCAAACAGAATTGATTTTGGGGGCTGTTCAGTCTATGAGATTCAAGTTTACCATCTCTCAGAAGTTCTTCGCCTATAACCATTGATTACTGAAATTCCTTAGATTCATGAAGAGTCTAAGGGATGATTTTTGAAATTAGTCTGTAAAAATAAAGCCCTTGGGGAGGGGGTCCTTGCTTGGCTGTAGAAGTTATGAACTTTTAGAACATAGCTGAGGATTTCTATTTGTCAATAGGTTAGATCTTGCTGAAATTTTCTTTGCTTTTCTATCTGCAAAGGAACAACAGAAAAGGGAGGACCCTATGTAATATGTAGTTCAAGGCACACAAAATTCCAAAATTAGATTTTTATGCTGTCGACTCTAGTTGGACTATAAATGTTGACACATGGATATGGGAGGGTCTTCTGTTGAAGTCCCTTTCCTGCCATCCCCATATCTTTTCCAGTTTTCCCCATCTGCAGGGAGATAAATAGAAAGTGTCAGCCTCCCTACAGTATTCTCAGATTAAATGGAGGTGAGTGACATTCCCATAGTCAAGAGCATATACCTCTTTATAATGTTTTTAATTGGTAGACAAAGAAAGTCTTAAAGAAAGGGAGTTGAGAACCATAGGGCAGAAGGGATGTAAGACCACACGCAGACACAATGAAAAAAAATTAACACTTGTTTTAATGCTTTATTTAGTGCTGACCTGTCAGCTTGAGATCTGAAGCTCATGCATACAGATTCTATCCCTCCACCCACCCAAAATAAAATAAAAATCAAAGCCTAGGTGCTTTGGGACTGGAGAATATCAGAACTCAGCCCTTGGCATATGGGATCCATTATAGGCAAGAAGTCTTTCTCTGGGGGGTTCCTTCCTCTGGTCCCCACCCACACTCTCACAGGGGAGGGGACTGCAAGCAAAGACTCTTCCAGTCAACCCTGGTCAAGTTGCTGTCCCACTCGTTGTCTTTGTTTATTGTAAACTCTGCTGCAGGTTGTGTTCTAGAGGGCAGCACAATTGAAGGGGGCAGGGAGAAGGGGCTGAGTCAACCATAAAACAGAGTGCACCCTCCCTACTCACCTTGTGTGAAGAACAAGGGGGGCTTCACCACCTGAGCAGCAGTTAAGAAACAAAAGTTGTTTTTTGTTTTTTTTTTTTTTTAGTGTGCTCAAATAACCTTTAGTGTGCTTTCAAAGACTTTTAAAAGTTGAAACAAAACAGGCCTTGCCTCTGTTCTTTATTTATTCATTTTGGTGGGGAAAAAGAAGTAGAATAATGGGGAGTTCATTAAGCCAGCACATTTTAGGGGAGTTGTTTATAAAAGAGTAGGCAACAAAAGGGTCCGCAATGCCTTCAGGACCCTCTTGCTATTGAATGGAAGTTGCTACCTGCATTTGTGTGAAAGGCGTCCCTCTGCCTATGTGGAGAAGAGCTGTGGGACACAGAATACTGGGGCCTTGGGATGCATGTTCAGAGGGGGATGGCTACAGATAATGCCAAGGGGTGGGTTGTGGGAGCAGCTGGGACAGTACAATTCCAGGACAATACAACACTGTGATCAGCATGAGTGCAAGAGGGAACATAGAGAATTTTCAGAAACAGCAGTTTTAGCTATCAATGCATTGTACTCACTCAAGTGGCTTGGAACAAGCTGCGATGTGGTACAGCCATTGACTGACCCAGTAGATTTGGACCCCTGGGCCTGCAGCTCAGTTCATTGCTGTGCATCTACTTGTCAGATGTGCAAGACTCTGGAAATGTCAATAGTCAGAGGAGCAGCAGCAATAGCAACAACAGGTACCATAATTACACACATTTATTGTGTATCAGCAATGTGTTAAGCACTTGTCTTATATCTCAATCATCACATTAGCTTGAAGGGGTAGTCTTATGCACTTCATTTTTAGACGAAGAAACTGAGGCTAGTATTATTGTTTATCTTTTCTTGCTCACATGACTAGTAAATGACACAGTAAGATTTCAACTCAAGTTTCCTTGGCTTCTAAGCTTCCACTTGTCCTGCAATGTAAGGGCAGACCTGTAGTGTCACCCAATCAGGCTTTGAATCTCTCCCTTGGTTCATCATTTCCTTCTTAAACTGCCTGCCCTGAGAGACACTTCAGACTTCCATTCTAAAACCCATGGCCAACCTCTCTAAAACTTAAAGATCTATTACATCTCAAAACCTCTATTGTTTTGTGTCTGAATTAAAGAGCACAAATATAGTTCTAGAAAACAAAGTACATTTGCTTAATGGCACAGCCTAGAGGAAGAAAACAGTTGAGGTCGATGGGTCTACTTGGGAAGCTGCTCTTTGCTTGGCAGGGGGCTTGTGGCCTACCACATGCTTGAGTTTCCATCATCGGCCCAGGAACTTGTCTCAAAACTGTGTCCTGGCCCTTTAAAAACATGTTCACCCCGTCTCCAGCTTTCAGAGACACAGTTTGCCCAGAGTTCAGAGGGCAGCAGAAAAACACAGAGATAAAACAATTCAACTTTTCCTAAATTATTTGAATCTCCAGAATAAATAATAATAATAACAATAATGATAAAAACACCTTTGCTATATTACTTTATGTCTCCTCCCCCACACCAAATTCAACATAATAATGCATAGTTTTACAAGATAGAAGTGCAAGAACTAATAAAATATATGGTTTAATTAACTAAACTTATGCTGTAGTCCACATTAGAAGACCATGATTTAGTGTACACTCTCATCCTGAGGACAGAATAATGCAAACAGCATAATTAAAAGTTGATGAGAAGTATATTTATTAGGCACACAGAAGGAGGAGACACCCAGATTTATGATACATAAAGTAAACCTTTAGTTTACAATATAATTAATATTTTAAACATTGCACCGTGCATATAATGCAGTCGAAGAGTCTGCCTTGGCGGAAGGATAATTTCTTTGGTGCTGATCTTGGCCCCATTTAATAGTAAATTATGTTCCTGAGCATATACAAATGTAACATGATCTATTATGATCTAGAGATGATGCTCATTGAGATGTCTGCAGCTGTGATAGATCATGGTTGCGCGTCTCTGAAGACATGGAAGATGGCTGAAGGGCCAATTATTTATCTGTGGCATGAATTCCGCGGCTATTAGTCACACACGGTGATGTAAAATGAGGGTATGCCACTACATTTTAATCAATCTTGGCTCCGGAAAACCTCTCGTTTACACAGAGCAGAGGACATCAGAAGTTTTCAGGGGAAGAGGAGAGCCTTAGAAAAGCAAGAGGGTTGGATGACAGGGACAGCTCAAAGCAAAAGAAAACACACAGACATCCTCAGTGGCTCTGAGGACCCACCAGCACTTTGGTCTTGGGTCACGGGTTTCATCTCACATAATACGCATAATGACCACTTGTGATAGGTTCTATTTTATCATGCCTGTTGTGCAGAGGAGGAAAATTAGGCCCTGGGAAGTTAGCATGCCAGTAAAGGCAGAGAGAGTTTTCCCAGCCAGGCTGTATACCCAGGGCTTCCATGAAGGACCCTGAGAAAGCTGAGCAGTATTTCTCTAAAATTCAGTCCAGACTTCTTCTCAGAGTCCAGGAGCTCAAAGATCCTCCTCCTACAGGGATTCTGTTTCTCCTCCCAGACACACCGGAAACTGCCTCTCCTGGGAGGCAAGTATCTGCCACCTTTCATCCCATTTCCTTTTATACTTATGGCAGAACCACTAGTAATGACTTTCACTGTAGAGTCTCCAGGAATCTTGCTCTTGATCTCAACCTAAAGGATATTCCAAATAGGGTCATGCTTGTTGCCACTAATAGATGTATTTTTCTTTTAAACAAATGTCCTGATGAGTTACCTTCCCTCTCTCTCTTCTAATATTTCTGCCTTTCTTCCTTCTTTTCTTTCTTACTCCCTACCTTCATGCTTTTTTTAAACCTGAGAATTGGGTTTAAAAATATATTTGTATTTTAGTTTTTACTGAAATAGAAATACCGCATACTTGGGAAAAACCACATAAGATGGCTTTTGTGCATATTCTCTGCTACCCATGCAGTCAGTCTAAGTTCCCTGGACTGATTTATCTGCTTCTTTCCAGGGGTTATAAGGAATATAGGCACAATGTTCATTAGACTATTGCTCTTACCTGTTTACTTTTCTGGTCCTATATCCTGGCCCACTACTATGGGAGTTACTGAAGGATATAAAGAAGGAATACCTGACTGATTCCTCTACCCAATCTACAGGCTTCCCAGGCCATGGAATAGTTATAAGCATCTTATAGAGAATGGACAAGTGATGTTTAACCACAAGGCAGAACTCCTAGAAGCCTGGAGTGCCTGGACTTTGGGCTTTGGATCCCACTGCTTCAGCCAGATCCTAGCCTGGGCCCTCTCTCCCAAGTACCATAACCACAGACAAGGAGAAGTACAGTATGGACCACACTTTATATTCTGACTGTACGCCACATATGAAGTGGAAACCAGCATGTTTTGGTGTATTGCAGCCTCTCCAGGCTGGACAGGTCCTCTCAGGGCTCAGGCAGACAGAAGAAGATGCATGGAGCCTTGGGGATGCTTGACATGCCTTCATTCAGGAGAGTCACACAAGCACAAGCCCGTGTCTGGGGAAATCACACAGGCCACAAAGCCCATGTCTGCACCTCATACAGACCACAAGCCCGCAAGGAGGGAGTCACAGAGGCCACAAAGCCCGTGTCCAAGTCAGCGCCCAACTCCCCACCTCATCCTAAGCTCTTATCTTTTAAATACTAGCCCTAAACAAAGCAGGCTACAGACCAGAAATTGAAGTAACTATCATATGAGCTGTGCATGCTAGCCTACTCTAGGCTACAGGGCAGTTTTTTACACCCAGGCTTGAGGCCGTGAGACCCGGGCTCAAGGTTGTATGAACACTGCTTCATCAGACTCCTTCAAGGTTGTGAGGAGCTGCTCTCTCTGGTTATCCATGCACCAGGGTGATGGAGCAGGGGGAAAATGAACCCTGCTCTTGGTTAGCCCCTGAAGGGACCCATTTGACTTGAGGCTTAAGAGGAAATTCACCAGAGCTTGACTGACATCAAGTCCCTAAAAAGACACTGTGTTCTGGGTATAAATTTCGAAGTCCTGTTCTGGGTGGTCAGGACAGGAGTCCATCCAGCTTTCAAATTGGGATTTTTAGTAGGTTTCAGTGGAACTAAAGGAAATATTTACCTTTAATCCTAATGTTGTTGGAAACACTCTGAGGGAAGAGGCATGCAAAGGAAACATACAAAATAAATTAAGTACAAATTAGATAAAGAAAATAATATGAGTTCTTCATTATTTGGTTCGTTACACTTTTTAGTGCTTATTAAAATCATTGTTAAATGATTTAATTTTGTTTTGGATAAAAGTGGATGAAGGGAATAAGACATTAAGGAGATAAACTGCTGAGCTATCCATTTTGGAACTGGTTACAAACAAGGATACAATGAGAAAATAAATGCGTAGATCTCTCCCGGGGAGCAGTCAGCACCAGCCTCCACAACACACACACAATTTGCCTTATTTTTATTTTTTATTTTTTTGCTTAATTGGCATGGCCTTCTCTGGGGAGAGTACAACCTAAGCTGAGTAAGAAAATAAATCACCTTTAGTGTGGCCCCATTTGGGTCACAGATAATTTTTCTGACAGTCATGTCAGATCAGGATGCTAATGTATCACCTAGCACCTCTGTGTTCCAGTGCTGGGGGTATAATTTCCTTCCTATTAGCACACATAGACACAAACACACTCCCCAGGGTTCTTTAGAGAATGTCCCAGTCATCTGACTTGGGGAAGAAGAGCTGTGACAGCACCTAGAGTATGCCAGGCCAGTACAGACAACAATTTTTGCTTCTTGAACTAAATTTCCACTTTTAAGAGGTCTTCTTTCATCCTATCATGGAATTAATATCTTTAGTTGCCCCAGATGCCACAAGACACATGTGTGTAATCAGGTACATATGTGGTGGTGGCGGTTGTCCTATAGAGGTTTTCATGACATAACATTAGAGCTTTATGCTAAGTGAAATAAGCCAGGCGGTAAAAGACAAATACTATATGATCTCACCTATTAGTGGAACCTAATCAACAAAACAAACAAGGAAGCAAAATATAATCAGAGGTATTGAAATAAAGAACAAACTGACAGTAACCAGAGCGGAGAGGGGAGGGCACAATGGGGGAAAAAGGGGAAGGGTCACCAAGGAATATGTATAAAGGACACATGGACAAAGCCAAAGGCAAGTAAGATTGAGGGTGGGAGGTGGGGGTGGTTGGAGCAGGAGGAGTTGTAGGGGGAAAATGGAGACAACTGTTCTCAAACAACAATAAAAAAAATAAAGTTAAAAAAAGAAAAATAAGAATAAAGTAAAAAAGAAAAGACCATATGTGTCTATCAGGGAAAATATTTGGAGCTTAACATACAGGCTTTTAGGATACCATGCCTGAACTCACATGAATAATACAAATGGTGGAAATGTTGAGTTTTAAGATATAGAAAAGTATTTCAGGAAGGGGGAGACCACAGATAACCTATTGCATAACTCTTCTAACTACAGTGTCTATTTCCTAGCTTGGCTTCAGATGCTAGAAGGGCCAAGTGTGATCTCATGAAGAATTTCTTCAGAAGTAATCCTCTTGGGCCTCTAGATCCAGTCTTGGGATCACTAGGTATTTCTGAGCAATTATAAGCAAGGACCTAAAATATCCTGACCTTCCAGCCTGAATCAACTTTCCAGTCTCACCTCAACTGAGATTACCCTTTTGTCCTAAGTAACAGTCATACCAAACTATTTGACATTCCCTGAATATGTTTTTAGTTTTCTACACCATCCACTCCCTGAGGCAGACAGAATGCCCTCTTCCCTATGTGTGTGCCTATTTATCACAGCACTTGTCCCAATAAATGAGCACTGCTCATTCACATAAACCCTTCCTCACCAGGCTGTGAGCATCATGAAAGCAGGGACCATTGTCTTACATGGACATTGTAGTTATCATAGGGCCTGATAAATGGTATGTTCTCAAGTGGTTTGAATATGATGTGAGAAAATCTTACCTCAATGAAAAGCAGAGGAGATAGGAGATTATACCAATAATTTCAAGGCAAGATAGAAAATACCATGCCCTTTAACGGAAGTACATGTCTTAAAGTTATGGCAGTTTGGTGAAAGAAAAAAATAAGAAATGTTGTGTTACCCCAAAAGGACTCTGAACATGTGTGATTCTGAGACACAGAGATGCTGTCACCAGAGAGGATCAGACATGGCGCTGGGGCAGGTTAGTGAGCGGGGCATAATGGTTCACAAGTGAACTCCTGGGGTCTAAAGCATCTTCTTTTTGAGTTCTGGAGGTTGGCTTTTGCCTTTCTTTCCCAAATCTGCCTCTCTAACAATGTCAGTCTCTCCTGCAAGATCAATCCCTTTCCCACCATTGGGAATCCATAACCAATGGGAAGAACTTCAGGAGCCTAGCCAGTGAAAAAGGGCTTCCCATCAAACAACCGTGAGTGCTGAGGCTGACAGTGAGGACTCCTAAGGGAGAAAAGGGTGGTTCCTCTGCTGTCCCTGACAATGGGGAGCACCTCGTCTGGCGGGCTGGGTGCCTGGAAAGTCCTTGGCAATTAGGACGCAACACGATCCCCAAAGGGCATCCTTCCCATGCTTACTGACTGTCCATATTAGGTGCAGTGAATCTGCCATGTCTTCTGCAAGAGATAAACTGTGCAGCTATTCTCATCTTTTCTGTTGCCTAGGGACTTCCACCTACCTCTCAGAGTGAGCAACATCATTAATCGGAGAGACAACAAGAGAGGGAGCTGACACTGACCATCCGTGGAACCAGAAGCAGTGCTGGCCTGGGCAGGTGCCAGGGATGAGCCAAGCAAAATCTTTCCTTTATCCTGATGCTTCCCTCCCAGGAGTCTTTGGTCTCCATTACTAAATCCTCCACAAACTGCAGTGGGAGAAAACAAGCCTCTGCCTTTGATAATGGATTTGGGCATAAATGAGAATTGTTCCTAGTTAACTCACCTTGCCCTACTTTCTCCCACTTTCTTTCTAAAATAGTCAACCGGAGAGCAAATAGAGTTGGACCTTCAAAGCCAGAGATTTAAAACAGAAAAATCCTCCCCTCCATGGTGCCTGTACTTACAAATATGTATTCCATATTTATACAGCATATTAAAACCCAAAATCTACACTAATGCAACATTAAAGTCAAAAAATGCAAAAGTGAAGGGTTTATGGCATTGTTAGCTTGCCCACATTGTGCATTCTGCATAATGAACCTCACCTTGAAATTCAAGCTATATACCATGTGATGGAGTTCACCCCACCAAGCAAACCTTAAACCTTTTGCATTTTGTGAATTTCATTACCTCAAATTGCAATATTAATAACTGAAATGTACAGCCAAGAAAATGCTAATTTTTTGCTTTTCTTTTCATTTTTTCTTTCATCCATTTTCTCTTCTAATTAAAAAAGTGGGGAAGGTAAAGAAATAAGGAGAAAGGGAGGAGACAAAACAGATGAGATCGAAATTCACAATGTTGGACAATTTCATAGTAGGAAAACTGAGGCCCAGGGACACATGTCCATGGTTACTCAGCTTAGTGGGGACCTCACAGTCATTTTCCCACTGTAAACTCAAACTCAGTGCTCTCATTTTCCCTCCCATTCTTTGGCTTAATTTTCATTCCCATTCTTTGAGGAGGCCCCAAATCCAAATGGGGAAATGGATCCAATAGCAAGTAAAGGCAAAATTTCTTTAGAACTATTTTTCTTCCATTTATAATATCTGGTTTATCATTGCTTAACATAGCTCGGATCTCAAGAGGTGCAGAGTGACTTTAAATTACTGCCATTCAAAAAAGACTCACGTTTCAAACAATAAAAAGAATGCATTTTCTCTCTCTGATTATATATAATTCACAAGGAGAAGAACATATTGCCACAAAGCAGACAGCATGGACAGAGCTCCAAGAGCTACACAACAATATCCTTTCAACCCAATGAACTGGCACCCTTGCAGGGACAGTTGCCCCACAAGTCGGATGGGCAAACAAACATGGAGTCTGAGACGGAAAGCTTGTTGACAGGCCTGGCTTCCTCTCGAGCAGCCTGTTGACTGGACAAGCTGGGGTCACCTGGAAAAAGAAATGGTAAGCGTGACCTTGAGTCACTTTTCAAGGAATCAGGGGCCAGAACTGCCTTGGCACTTGGGATACTCAAAAAATCAACAAAAGAAATGGGGTGACTATTTATTCCAAAAATGTAACCATAGAACTTGCTTTGTCTGTTTCTTGGCTAGAATGTATTGGAAGGCAATGCCAACTTGGAAAATGTTGGCCCCACTGAAAGAAGGAGAGAGAGGAGAGAAAAGCAAACTCATGTCTGCAACCCCAGGAAGAGATGCTGCTAGATGCTGTTGGATGGGGAAAGTGCCCTTTGTATTCAATAAACTCTGACAAAGGGTAAGCCCCTTTTGAGCAGGACTGATGGGGGTTCCCTACAAGGGGAACTTTTCATTGGCGACCTTGCATCTCACATATTGATGATCTGGGAGTCGTGTTTCTATTTTGTGAAAGTTTTTGGAATCACAGTGAGTTATTCTGTGCTGAAAAGCTGAAGGCCTTTCTGCCTGGGACCTCCCTCTACAGAGATGTTTATGGTAAGTGGTAGACTTCAGGCAGTGGTCTAGCTGCTATTTCTGCCTACAGGACAATGAAAACCAAGTGCCACTAGTAGAGGGTAGAGGGAGAAGAAGAAGGTCCCCAAGAAGGTTTTGCTTAGTTAGAGGACTCCTTTACAAATGACCCTGAAACCCAGTGGATACAGTGGAAACAGATTTAATGAGGCAAAAGATGAGGGAAAGAGGAAACACCCAAGACTGGCAGATCAAAGCTGGAAACTAATGTCCATCAAACAGGAGATGAGAGGAAAAGGGGTTTTTCTTACTCCATCAATCCTGCTTAGAAGCGGCTTACCCTTTCGCGGTCAGTTTATTGAATCCAAAAGTTGCTTACCCCAGCCAACAACAGCGTGCTCTCCCTTCTCCCACCCTCTCCTATAGTTCCTGCTGTTCTCTTCCTAACAGATGGTAGCACACACGAGCATTTTTTCTTGCTTCTGATGCTAAACATGATTTACAAGCTTGAGTTATTATTTATCATTATTCATTTTCTGTCAGCAGTGCATTGAAGGTTAATAGAAATGCCAGCATGCTCTCTGATTTACTTAGTAAAATATTTGTTCCAAGGTTTAGGTCATATGATTGGTGTCTGAGCGAGTTTCAGGTTTATGCATTATGAAAAGCAAGATGACTTGACCTTCAGCCACCAACACTAGCACCATATATTACTTTAGTGAGTGACCTTCAGAGACCTCAGATGCAGTAGATGTATTCAACACATGTTAGCCTCCTCCATATTGCTGGCATTGTATACATACCAGCGGGGTTTACGCAGTGTAAGCTGAAACCTGGAGCCCATCTAATGAATGGGAATAGATGAGATGTAAACTCAGGCTAAACCAGATCCTCTTCTTAAGATAATAAACTGGCTTTGCAGCCCAGCTGCACTGAGATTGTGCATAAGCATGGGGACAAATCACTTCAGATTGCCTCCTGGGGTTCTTTCAGTTTGACAGAGAAGGAGGTAGACAAAAGGACAGCTCTGAAGGAAATTGGTCTTGGATGAGCAATTAGTCGGAGCCCAAAGGGGATAGTGGGCTTGAAGAGAGCTACCATGCTAGAATCAGTGTGTTGTGGTTGCAGGTTAGTGGTGACAAAGGAGGGAGGTAGCAAGAAGGAAGGGACATGAAACTTGGTCTCTAGGAGCTTAGGGCCATAGGCAAAAAAAACCCAAAAACTAAATAACATTGCAATGATACAGAAATAAAAACTATGTGAGAAACAATCAATGAATAATTATTTCTAAAGGGCCAGTTCTAACTGTTTCTGTAAAGGTAATGCAGTGTAGTGTAGTGGGTTAAAGTCATGTGCTAGATATAGTATGCATGAGTTTGAGTCTCAGCTCCACTGGGCAAGTTGACTTAACCTCTTTAATCCTCAGCTTTCTCATTTTTAAAATGAAGATGATAAATGTAGCTTTCTCTTGAGGCAGTTGAGAGGGTGAATTGATTGAGATAATACGTACAGTGTGCCTAGTACAGAGGCTGGTGTGCTCACCAAGGGTTCGTCATTATTTTAAGTTATATGAATAGATGGTGAAGAGATTGCTGAAAGCAGCTGGCAAACCTTCATATTTAAAAAGGGGCTTGACAAGGGAGTTAAGAAGGAAAGAGGAATAGCGCGGGTTGGTGGAGAAATGGGGTCATGAAAGAACAGAAAGCAGTTGGCTGTCAGAAACATGTCATAACCTGGAGTCAGAGATGAAAATTGGACTGTCTGTAAGTCTACCTTGTTGTCTCTTCCCAAACCATGCTCCTTCAAAAAGACTATCAATGGCCCATTAACAATAGTTCACTAAATATCACTTACTTAGAAATGCAAAGACATTTCTCTAAGCCTTTAGAATTGCCTCACAAATGCAATGGGGGGCTGAGAAGCAGACTTCCCAGTCACTCCTCTAATCTATCCTTGTTTCCCTCCTCGTTGTTAGCACAGTCCATTACCACCTAAACTTCCCATCTTACAGGTAGTAGTACATTTTATGTTTAAGGCCATTCACCCAGATTTAAGTAACCTGGCATACGTCAACTCTTCATGCCAATGGGAGGGGATAGGTGTTTTGTTCCACACAATATTTATTACCTTTAGTGCCTACACAGGTGGTTTTAATACTCCTGTGAAGTACCCACTTCTCCTAAAAGTAGCACAAATCCTCTTTCCCACATGTTTTAATGCTAAAAGAATTGCTCATGTGGACAAAGGTCAGGGAAGATGGCTTAACATCCAGTTAAGCCCCCAACCAAGAACTAAACCCCTCAACCAAGAACTAAACACTTGTTAGTTTTCTTCAGAAAAGCAAACATTAGAAATGAATCCAGTGATTCTCCATATAGCAGCCCAAAAAAGAAGGTAATATTGTATTTAAAATAAGAAAATGTATCTTTCACTGGGAAGATTTCAGTGAACTAGGTCCAATCCACAAAGAATGGAAGGCTGCCCATTGGTTATTCATTCATGCACTAATTCTAGATATAATGTTTGCTGGGGTGGAAGACAGGAAAGGACTTCCTGCATTCAGGGCATTCACTCAGTCTAGAGGCCAAACTCATGCAGGTCAAGGCCATGACTGGGACTCTGTTCTTCATGCCAATCATTTATAATAGATTCCCAGAGTCTTATCACTAGACAAGATCTGAGAGGTCATTGAAATTAATCTTTCCCCTTTGCCATGAGAATTCTGAAGCCCAGATTTGTTGATTTGTAATTGATAGTGGCAGAAACAGGCCTAGAACAAACCTCCTGGCTTCTGGGGGTGTTCTTTGCCCTTCTTCACATTTGCCTCTGTTCCAAAAAGTCCTTCTCCAAAACTAACCCTAGAAGTAAGCTGATGATGGGGCTCCAGCTGCCCAGACTACATGCCCACTCTTGAGAGAGCCACCTTTCCTCCCCTTGAACAAGAATGAGAATGCCAGGAAACCCATAGTGCGTCAGAAAAGTTGATGGCTAAATATTGCAATGTAATAACAAAGGCAACCTTCAGAGGAATAATGAAACAAAGCAATTTAAATCTCATTTAAATAATTTTCCTCTTTCCCCTATTTTTACCCTACACTGTTCAACGAGCCCATCTGAATTCTGAGGGCATGTTCATCCTCCCACAATGGGGGCTGAGTGCTGGAAATGTCCTTTCATTTAATTTCCAGTACTAGCTAAATTATCTATTGCCATGATCTGTGATTGATTTAGTTTTTATTGCTCTTGGCTGTGACAATCTATAAGGACCCAGATGATTTCCCTTTTTTGGGTTTTAGGCTTTATTGCTGTCATTTTAATGACAGATATTAAACACAGGGAATTCTCAGCTATATTTTCTCCAATAGGCTGAGCTGTATGTTGTATTTGAATGTGAAATTGTACTAAGAACTGGTTCTTCCAAAGTCCCCTTCTCTTACTTGCTCCATGAAACCATGCTAACTATCTCTGGCAACTCTGGAAAAGAGCACATATATCTTCAGGCAGATTTCATTATCACAGTGTCAAATATATAGTAAATACCTAATAAATATTTGATGAATAAACTAATGAATAAAGACTTCAGTAACCCTTTGACATGTGGACTTTTCCATGAATCTGCCATAAATCCTCATTTCCAAATGCTAGGTACCTACTGTGTGCAAGGCAATTATGCTAGGTGCAATTCAAAGAAGTACGTGACCTTCCTTTCTATGAATTTGTAATTTATGGATAAAAAGCAAGTATGTACATAAAAATCAACATTATAAAGTTTGAAATGCTGACAAATGAGATTGCAAATTCCTTAAGGGTGTAAAAGCTTGAGAAATTCCCTTGAGTTAAGCAAGGAAAGAGAAAAGAAGTAGGATAGATAATATAAGTTAACTATTTGATACTGTATTAGGTCTTTTTCAGCTGCAAGTGACAGAAACACAGTTCAAGTCAGTTTATTGGCTCAGATGACTGACTTCAGACACTGCTGGGTTAAGGGCTCATATGACATCTTGAGGGATCTAAAATATCTGCACACTACAAGACTAGAGGAAAAATTATTTTGTTCTACTCTCTGCATATACTCTCCTTTTCATAGATTTTTCAGCTAAATGGTTCTCCTTTACTCTTCAAACCTGGTCACAGCTTGTTGAGTATAAGAAATATAAAATTTCTAAGTTTAGTTTTTGAGATGTCTTCTTACGTCTCGAAAGTATGTGTTCAAATCAGGATGAAATCCATGAATAGCAGCATAGTCAAGTCAAGGAAGAAGGTGGCAGGTAAACTACTTGGAAGCCCAGAATTCTGTTTATCAATAATGGGCTCTAAGTAAGGCCTTCTTCTTTCTTTGCCACACTCACACACATTGTGACAGGCATTACTCAATGATATTCTAGCTCCTGTTCTTGGGAGCTGCTCTTGATGTTTTCTTTCATTTCTTAATAGACTCAGCTATTACTCTGGAGTGTCCATTTAGAGAGCTGACTCTGTTAGAAGAGAAAGAAATTTATTTATTCTTGATTATTATGAGGTTACTTATATATAGAGAGGTTGAGAAGGGAAATTTACCATCTAAAAATATATAATAATCCCACAGAATTGGATTTTTGCTTAGTCAGCAAACACAGACAATATGTCAATGTTTTTATTTAATATAATTATATGTATACATATTATATTTTAGTCAATATTTATATTTAACATAATTATGCATATAAAATGTGTTATATCTTAGGTGATAGAAAAAGATAACTTTTCATAAATTTTGTTGATATTGTTTTTCTTGTATGAAGACTTGAATGATGACAATGACAGCACCATATTTATCAGTGATACAGATGACACAAAGCTTTGATGAGAGAATCTATATTCAAAGAGATATTGAAAATGTCTTTTTCATTGTCTTCAACATTCAGAATACATGTGGGGAAATGAGTTTCAAAATAACAAAAGGAATGGAATATTAAGCTTCCCTTTTTCTGTTCTTTCTTTCTATTATTCCAAAAAAAGTAGTATTAAGTCAGCCATCATGCTGAGCTTATAGTAGGCTTAATGGTTAGAGGCACTTGAATTGCTTCTGATAGGAACAGAAGTCGGTGATTTGAGATAATTCAACTTAACTTGAAATTGTAGAGGTTGAGGTTTGCTTTCTATTGAAAACTTGGTTTTCTACATTCTGAGAAAAGAGGCTTTTTGAGCATCTGAAATTTTGAAGGGGTCTAGTTAAATCAAAGTCATTCATTCATTCAACAAATGTTTACAGAGTAGTTTTCATGTTCCATTCACTGTTCCTGGAGGTAGAGACATATCAACAAACAATTGCTATAAGTTCCTGTCCTTCTTGGGCTTACTAGTGAATGAAAAGAAGTGATTTCAGGATACAGCAAGAGATTCCTAATTTCACTAGCAGGGGACTTAAGGGTAGGGGCATGCCAAGAAGATGGGGAAAAAGAGGGATACTGGCTGAGACGGGGGGTGGGAGAAGGCTCTGGGGACTTTCTGAATTACACAGAAAATAAAACAAATTGAGGAGTTTGGTAAATGTCCAACATTCTACAGCCTCTTTGACCCCAAGACTGGAGTTTTCCACCCACCTCTGTACATTTTCAGAGACTCCACAGACAGCATCTCCACCAGATTTATTTCCTAATCCTCCAAGCAGAGAGAGCCTGAAGTCGGCCGTGATGGTAAAATTCCCTCTCCCTCTCTACCTTCCCTGCCCCGGAAAACCTCTGGGAACAGGGAGAGCACACACAGGATCCAGATGTCTCAAATGAATCCAAAATTCAATCAGAGGACCTAGGACAGTCATTCAATTCAAGCAATAAGAAAACCAATAATCACACATTATTGTGTGCCCAGTGCTTTATGTATGTTCAATAGTTTTTTAAAAGGAGATTTAAAGTAAAAAAAAAAAAAAAAGGGTTGGAAATCCAGCTATGATCATTTTTAGCTGTGACTTGAGTGAGAGTGAAAAACATAATATCTTCTATTATTATCATTACTACTATTCTACAACTATTACTTTTACTACTACTATAACAACTCTCATGATTACCTTTTGAATGTTATATAATTCACCCTACAACCTTATGAAGTAGGTATTATTATATACATTATACCAAGGAGAACAAACAGGAAAGAAAAAAAATAAAAGAAAAAGTAAAACTAAGATCTATTATTTTGTTCAAAGTTGTATATAGCAAGAAGGTAGTGGGATTAAAATTTGAACCCAGTTTGTTCAACTTCAAAACCTATAACTTACCCAATAATCCATAATATCTATAAGATATATAAGAATATAGCTCCTTTAGAGCTGAGGAAAATAAAACAAACCATTACCCCAAATCCTAAATAGCAGAAAAAAACTCTTAGCAGAACAAGAGGGCTGCTGGGAGCATGGCTCTGGGACTATCTCAGACATCATCCAAAATGGTTATCCAGGTCCTGAAGACTGCTCATATGTCATGTGCTCTCCTTGGCTTAACCATAAATGTTGCCTGAACTCTCACAACGCAAGCCAGATTCTGCTGCTACAGATCAGAGTTGGGCCATCTTCTCAGCTCTGCTGTGGGGATGCATATCTCCAGTGAGGCAAAATTGTCCAGGATATTCACCATTTAAAATATGTGGTCCTACTCTTTCACAAACCATGGAAATATTCTGAAAATCTGGATCTTTGTTTGTCCATAGTCTAAGAGTTAGGTTGAATTTTATACCTAGAAAGAGTTGAAATAAATTTATTGGGCTTATTTTTGAGTTGCAAAATACAGCTGACAGAGCAGGGTCTGTCTCCAGTTCAGCTTGCTTGCTGCTGACCTTGCAGAAGTTTGCTTGGTTCCTGAGTCAGAACAAGGAACTCAGGGCCTAATGTCTTGAAGAGGGGAATAACCACATCCAGAAAGCTCCTCTGGGTAGCATGAAAATAACAAGAAAGTATTCATATTTATCTGAGGCCGTTTGATATCAGATACTCATAAACTTCTTGTGAAGGAGGACAGGTGAGAAAGGGAATATATAAAGAAAGGGGCAGGGTTTTAGTTACCTAGTAGGTAGATGTTTTATCTGAGCTGGCTTATTTATACCTTCCACAGGTGAGTTATTTTCTCTCATTTATAAGTGAGAAAGTTCAAGTTCAGATAACTGAAGTAATTTGTCCAGGGTTAGCACATAGCCACGTAAAATCAGGCTTCCAGCTCTTTCCACAGGCCCACTCTACATTTCTTTCCCAAACCACAGGGCTGCAGGACCCTATTCCCAGCAACCTACTTCAAGGGATGCAGGCCCTGTGCCCTCCCTGTAGAGAAATAAAATGTAGGTAGATCATGAAGACTTCCATGTTTAGGACCTACACCATATTGAGGAATTTCCATCCAAAAAGCAATAGTGTAGTCTCATCCTGGAGGAAGGCCTCCCCTATACCTGCACAGTTGGTGAGGGAGCAAATGTGACAACTGATTCCTACCACTTTATTATCAGGCAGAAACATCTCTCCAGGTCTTATATTCAGAAAGTACAAAGGGTTTGTCACTTAGTCATTGCCATCTCCTCCAAGCATAGAAAACTTGGACTTGACCTTTTTTTTCCTTTGGGGAAGTCAACCTCCAATGCAGTTCCCTATTTAGGGCATAAAGAATTTTACCAAATTCTTCTTACCACTAATATCTATCATTTGATCAAACTCTTCTTGTGTGTTCAATGTTTTAAATGTCTGTGTTTATTTTATACTTACAATAATCCTATGAGCTAGACAGTTTTATGGTTATATCTCATAGAAGGGAGAACTGAGGATTTGAGTTACCCAGGTCTGTTTAATAGGAAAGTGCTGGGCTAGAATTCAAACTCAGGTCCTCTGGTTTGATAGCCTTGCGTTTGCGTCAGGCTGGTACCCTTCAGAAGAGGCTCCCTTGTTAAGGTTTCAGCACCAGCCTAGGTATTATTGAACTTGTCTTCAGGCACTGTTCCATTTCTGTTTGGGCTGGAGAGTAAAGAACATCCTCACAGCTTCAGCCCTTGGAGGGGTACTTGGGGTTTATAAGGCTAGATAGAGCTTGATGTCACCTACCTTCTTACTGCCTGGTTGTCAATTGTCAAAGAATCAGGAAATTTACCTGGGTTATTACCTTCAAATCACCCAGATCCCAGGTGAAGGGATATTGAGAGAGTCTCTCTATGTCTAGATTGAACTGGGAGAGGATAGGTGATGTCTGCAAGACATTATCATCATATCCCACAGCCTCTCCACCATTCAAACCTAGGGTATGCATGCTGTGTGTCCAAGTGCAAGGAGCAAGAGTACAGACCAGGAGCCATGTGACCTCAGCAGGATCCTTTCCCCAGTGGGCAGTGGAACCCCTTCAGCACCAACTGCTAAACATAGACACCCAGTCAGACTCCCCCAAGTGCACAGACCCTTTGTTCTCTTGAAAACATATCCTTGTTGGTGAGGTTGCTATTGTCGTGGTCTTGGGAGGGAGGAAAATGCCGACATCTCCAGTTTTTAATATGGTAAATGTCAGTGTTTATGCCTGCACAGGCTGGCCTAATTATCCCATGTCCTCTAAAATCTTCCCTGTAATTACCACTCACCGCAGTGACACCTACTGCTAAAGGGAGAGCCATCAGCTGCAGGAGCTCAAAGCTGGAGCACACTCAGCAAACTGCAAGCGACACCAACAGCTGTTTCTGGTTTCGAAGTGATGGGAACTTCGTGAGCCATTTTCCCTGGTCCCTCCGGAGTGAACGCCACCAGGGTTGAAAAGTTGGAAATGTTTGTCAGGGCCGGAACAAAACTGCGAATGAATACTGCAATAATTTGTTTTCCCACAATCCCATCTTTTCTCTACACCAACCATGGAGGCAACTAATGGGGCTAGAAAGAAAGGCGGGGGGGGGGGTGGGGGGAGACTATTAGCATTAGTGGTATCTGGTATGTCATTGCTATTATAAGTATAATAACCTTTGTGTTATCTACATATATACTGTAATGCAGAGAGAATGAGCTGAAGAGTTGCGACAGCTCAAGAGAATAGCTTTTAAGTAAAACAATATGCTAAAGAGACTGATAGTCTTTCTTTAAAAAAAGATGCCCATTAGCACACATGGGTGGTATTGAATTGTGTTTGCCGTGCAGAGAGAATAGTTTGGCTTGGCTTCCATGCTTGCAATTGTACAGAGGAGGAGAGGAGAAGAGGAAGAAGAAGGAAAAGGAGAAGGGGAAAAAAGATCAATAAATTCAGTGGAAGCAAAGTCACAGCAACCTTTAAAATAATAAGACAAATCCATTTATTTCACAAATGTCTTCATTTCCAAATGCCATTGTTTGGGGCACTCCGCTGTCATTGTCCGTGACATTTTCGAAAACTTGGCTCTTAATCATTTAGGTATAGCTGGAGTTCTCCAGCAACAGCCCAGTTAAAAGATTATACATTCACCCCACTGCTCCGGCAGGGAAGATCGACTTTAACAGCCTTGTCCTGTGGGGTGAAGGAGGGAGGCTGGTGGTGGGGGAAGAGGCTGGGAGAAAGACAAGGCTTAAATATGGACAGAAAAGCTCAGCTGTATTGCTATATACGATGAAAAGTAATTACAGAGAAAAATGAAAGCTGTTTCTTGCTGTTAGCAGGAAGAATAAGAGAATTCTGTACCTTTTTAAAGCTCTGAGTCCATTTTGATGTAATTGGTTCTGGAATTATTTATGACATTAATTGCTGCGCTATCGACTGCCTGTCAGTGGCCCTGGCAGTTAGTCCATCTTTCTTAGCAGAGACAGCCTGCTCAGCCCAAACTAGACTGACAAGCTAATTATACCCATCTTCCCCTTCAATGACAAATGCTGCTCATCGGAAACCTTTCTAGAAATAAGCTCTCATTCTTTTCCCTTTTTCCTGAGCCAGACATAACGGCTATCTCAAGGTGCAGATCGCAGCTAAAACTCAGCTCACAGGGCTATTAGCTCTGAACATCTCACTTGAGCCAAAAAACCTAAGCATCTTATGTTATCAAACTGTATGTCATTCCCTGATGCTAGTTTTCAGGGATGAGCAGAGCCCGGCCTGTCAGTCAGAGCGGGGCAGAGAGAGCCAAGCTCACTGTATTAGCCAAGCTTTTCTTAACCATCAACCACATCTGCCTCAGGTGATGCTGTGGAGGCTGAGGAAATGCCTTCTGTGCTTTGTACAGATGCTGTAAGGCTCATTCCAGGGATGCTCCCTGCAGGGGCCCAACTCAGGGAGGCAGGGTGGATCTTTCCCTGACCATCTTTTATCCAAAAGCCCCTTTGTGATTTAATCATGTAAATGGTTTTTGTGTTTAGGGTTTGTTTTGCATGTAAAGTACTCCTAACTCCTCAGGATTACTCATGTTCAGCTGGTACAGTAACCAAGAACTGCCAGAGGAGAAAGCTTTCAGTAAAGGACTCCTCAGCCTGCCTGGGAGCACTTCTGATGCATTTGTTGGTCTCTCTAGGAGGAATCTGTGCTTCCTATTTTTCAGTGTATAATTTCAGTGGGTTGGAGTTCCCTGTATGAAGTTTCTTCCCTACCTGGAGGAAGGGGACAATTGAATAGCTAAACTGTGGACATTTTATACTATTCTATTCTATTTTTTTTCCTGGTAAACTCTTGGGAAAAAACCACATAATATTAATATGAAGCTTTAAACATTGGTTCCTTTAAAGCACTCTCTGCCTATAGGTTGTGTGATGCTTAGGGCAGCTTCCTTAGGCCATTTTTTTTTTTCATTATGTGTGCAGAGCTGCCAAATAGGTAGATGAGGAGGATGATTATTGTGCATGTCCTCACCCTATCCCCAGGCAGCCAAGGATTCATTTCTGTGCTTCTCCCTCAAAAATTTCACAAAAAGACAAAATTAGTATCTTTCTAAGGGTCTTCTGCTGAAACAGTGAACCTAAAAGCAGAAGAGTCCCAGTCTGTGCCCCTGACTCATGACACCGAGCCTGGCCCAATGCGGAAACTCAGGAACTATCAGTTAAATGGACAAATTAACTTCAAGGCAAGATCTGGTTTGATTTGGTCTGGCTAAAGTGGAAGTTGAGGAATAGCAAGGAGATCGGGGAAGCATTTAGGGAAAGAGTAGTGTCATGACACTTTGCAAGAAAAATAGGCTCTCAGTCAAGCTGTAGGGGCGGGCTGCCTCCTGAGGCCCTCCGTCAGCAAGGTGACCTTGACGCAGGCAACTATTCTCTGCAGGTAGCAACTTCTCTCCTAACTAGGAAAATAAAAAGTGAACTTGGCAAACTGTCTTTCAAATCTGTAGCTTAGACTTTCAAATAAACATTTGTAACATGACATAGGAAGGCTTAAGCTTAGGCCTGATGAAGATTGAAATCATCCACCAATTACAATAAATCCATCCATTGTCTCTTACAGTTAGTAAACAGATCGCAGACTCCAGCGTTGTTTTACATGCATTAAATTATCCCATTTACAATGGCACAGCCACAAGTTAAGCTCCAATAAGGGCTGGGGCCCAGGTGTCTTCTGTTATCCTTGTATTCTTCTCACTTCAGTAAATATTTCTTAATAAATATTTGTAGAGTAAATCTCTGACATCAAATACGATAGTAAGGCTTAGAAATGCCATATTATTTTCCCAATGTTAAATAAGTTTGTAAATGGCAGAGTGGTTACATATTGGCACAGGGAGTTCAGAATATTTTCCAGGGGTTCTCATAACTCCGCTTCTTGCCATGGTAGATATAAGATCAGCTCCACTGATACAGGGAGTGTTCAAGTTGAGAAAAAGAGACAGTTTTATAAAAATAATGAAAAATATAGAAAAAACAGCTACCACCTATCAGTAGAAATTGTATAAGCTTAGTTCACAAATCATAAAGAAAACCAGATCTCTTTACAGCTTTGTGTTATATTATGACTTATCATGCTGTATAGATTGGAATAATTAAAAATAATATATTAGATGGCCCAAGCAATAGTTCTCTTTATTAAACTCCTTTGAATTTTCTGTATAAGGCATCCTTTGACTGGAATTTAGCAGCTGTGTAGATGATATATATAATTTTTCATCTTGAAAATAATATTATTTAGCACCCTATCCATGGTTTCTGGAGATTGTCCTCTTGGTGCTTCCAAAATGCCCTTTGCAGAGGAAATCCCACTCCTGACATTTGGGAGTCTTTGGGATGCCAGGGTAAGTAGACTGGTTTCATTCAACCAAGGTCAGAAAGGCTGCAATACTTAACTCCAGGGAAAGCTCTGTGTTTAGTAGTGTTTCCTCTTTTTAATTTCCAAATTTTAAGGCTGCAGTTGGAGAGAAGAGAGAGATGGGCATCCCATTTCCTTTTTGTCAATAAGCTCACATCAGCCTGCCCAGTACACACAGACATTATCTTCACTGGGGACAGGTGGTGGAAGAGGTGGTTTGCTCCCTCCTCACCTTGTCCTTTTAGATTTCCAACATTTTTGAGACACATGTAGAATTTTTTTCAGGTGAATTCCACAAGAGATCTAACAGATGATGCATTTGTTTTTGACTTCTAATTAATCAAGATAACATCTCTCTCAACCATTAGACAGTAAAATCAATACCTCAGGCGGCTGCACCGCCAGTTAGACTTACACACCAATACCTATTATTGGCAAATCAGTGATGTATTTAACCACATTGTACTATATCATTGTATAATATGTGACCAATGTGACTATGTTGAGGGTGTGCAGGGGGGGGTGATTTTTGCCCCTGGAATCAGCAATAGGATTTGTGCTACATCCTTAGTCTTGGCCACCTCCCTCTTGCACCCAAAGCTGGGGTGATGATTCATTTCCTAAAGTGACATGAAACCACTCACCATGAGGAATGTCAGAATACTAGTTTATGAAAAGCATAGATAGGGCAATAATCCTGGATACAAAGGTAGGACAACAACCATAAGAAATGTGGGTATATCAAGCTCCATCCATCAACAGGCATTAGTGGTCTGGAACAAGAAGGGCTCTAGCTATTCAGAGGCTCTGCTCTGCAATTGAGAGGAGGGAGTAGGAGAGGAAAGAGGAGGGAAGAAGGGAAGTGAGATCCTTTCTGGAAGTAGAATGTGGAAGATATCTAAGATCTAGTTGAGAGGGGAGGACATTTCTGGGGGATTCATTGTAGAATTTGCATGAAGCAGCACCTGTCTTAGTCATTGTAAACATTCTTTCAGGCAAACCCACCAAGTCAAGGGTTCCATGGTTAGGGTTGGGGAGACTTTCTCTTTAAGGCAACCTATTGCCTCCTGACCCAGGGTTGGAAGAGTGAGTACATGATATGTTCCAGCAATGAGCTAGACATCTAAGACCCTATGTGACCAACCAAAAAATCCTATAAGACAAGTGACTCTCCCATGGTCCCATTGTCAAGTCACTCAAGTCCTGAATCACTACCACTCTTTCCTAGGGTACCCAAAGTTTCAGTCATCCCAACTTTTCATCTAATATTTAAGTATTTTGTGAGCAAGACTTTGAAAGCATGATGGGATCTGAAGAAGGCCCTCTCACTAAGGCAAGGAAGAGGTTGGGGAAGTGACAAGATTGCAGGGGTTGAACAAAGGAGCCTGCCGGGACACTGAGGCAAAAGGAGCTAGTGCTAACATTTAGACACTCTTCTGACTAACTTTCCAGAAAGCATTTTCTGACCTCCTCAAGGTTTCCCTTCCACACCTTGGCTGTACTTGAAACCCCCTCTTAACTGCCTCAGGTAACTGACCTGTTTCCTGTCTCTTCCCAGGGTTACTGTGAACCCCATGAGTCTCATTTCTCTACATTTCTCCAGGGAAAATCCAGACTTTGTCCAAAGGGGGCACTGTGTCAACAGTAGCTAGTATGGTGTGAAAATTCAGTTGCCACAAGCACTCAGATGTGAGGGTAGGACACCACCAGTTAGAGCAAAAGGGTAAAGGAACACTGGATCAGTTCCATTTTCCAGAATACCTGCTGAGGAGTGGACCACACTTCTATAGCTCTTATATTTTAGGCAAGATGATGGCCATAGTAACAAGAAAAACAACATCTATCATTATTATGAAAGTAAGTGTGTGGCATTGTGTGTGTCCCTCTGAGGCTGGTGTTAATACCATGTCATATTGATGATAAAACTGACTCTGAGTGGTCAAATTATACACCTACCATCACACAGCACCTGAACCTGAATAGGTCTGACTCTAAAACCTGTGCTCTTTCCACTATACTACATTAACTTCCATGTAAAATTTTTAAATGACATCTCTTTAGTTTTCACGGACATATTTTCACTATTTCCTCAAAACTCAGTTCTTTCCCAAACCTCATGATGTTCACAGCCTTGTGTTCCTTTCATTGGAAAGTCAACATCTACAGAAAACTAAAATTTGGGGAATATTAACATTTTAGCAATGTTAAAACAACCAGGATATATTCTTTTGAGACCAAGATGGTGATTCAGTGAATCAAAGACATTACCCTGAAGACTTATATGTATACTCCCCCTCCCCAACAATGTGGGGAAAAACCTGTGGCATATGTGTTAGATGTAAACAATAAACTTCTGCTGACACTGCTTTTCACTGAAAGGCTTCAATTAGGTGTCCAAAGTTGTTCCCCAGTAACTTGAGCTATGGTGTGGGCTCAATGAGAGGACTCTTTTGCATTCCTTGCTTTACATCCAAACTGATGGTACCTTAGAGTTTATATGGTCTATAAACTTGGTTAAATTTCTTATTTAATATTTTGTTTAAACATGTCCTAGGCTGGAAGGCTGAATCTGTAATTTCCAGTACAAGTTTGTGTGAAATGGGGCATAGTGCCTCTGTCCTTCTTCAAGGCACTTCCCTTTTAAGGGTATCTTCACACTCCTACATCATATTGTCTTGGGCTATATACAGTCTTCCACATTTGAATGGAAAGTTTTTGTATCAACCACAACATGCAGTCCAATGCATTGCTCATAGGTTTGTGGGAATGAATCAGGGTTTTGATTAATTACCTGGTGTCTTAGCCTTGATGTCAAATCTCACCCTTAATCTATTACCCAGTGAACATGCATTATGGATTGGGAAACCACTCACCCACACAGGAAGTTGTTTGGCTGACATTTAATTTTACTACTTGTCAGCACCATGATATGAGAGATGAGCCATCTTTTGACAGAAAGTGCTCTAAATTCTCCTAGAGATTTGTTGGTGATGTACCAACCTCTGCAGGATATCTCACAATTGTTCTTCCAGTCCAGCATTCATGCTTCAAACACTGTTGGTTTGAGCTCCTCAGTATTAGTAAGCAGAGTCAAAGGCAGCTGGTCTTTCATAAAACATTCAGCTGGCCGGGGGCATCTTTGAATCATACTCTCTTCTGGTAGCCACTGCATCACGGTCTCTTCCACTGCATTTCCCGGGGGCTTCAGGTGACCTGTAATATTGGCCCATCCTTCCCTGGTCCAGACCACATGGAGACCTACTGCTCTAATCCAACTGCCATTGTTAGCATGTCTGTTTTCTTGCATTAATTCTTTATTTTTGTATTCATTTAAGAAATATTGGTTGAGCACCTACTTTGTGCCAGGCATTCTGCTAGATGGTAAGGATAAAGTTATGATTATGATTGACATGGTCCTTATATTCACAATTGTTAGAGTTTATTGGGGGAAATAGACTATAATCAAGTACATACAAATAAACATGTAATTATAAATCATAATAAATGCTAGGAAGAAAAATAAGAACATTCTGTAAAGAAAACAGTAACGTGGTACCTACTTGAGATGGGTTTGTGAGAGTTAGCCTGTAGATTTCTCACTTTATCAAGGAGCTCAACTGAACTGTGCTTTATTTATGCTTGGAGAATGACCTTTAGCTGAAGAGAGGTGCCCCACCCAAGGAAACACACCCTTCCCGAAGCACTTGTGTCCAATGACTGACCCACTTGGGGAACAAATGCCTGACGTCTTGCCTCAGGGCAGGACAACTCTGAAGACTGTTCCAGGTCCCCTATGGGATCAGTTGCAGCTATAGCCAGTTCAACCTCTCTCTCTACCTAGTCCTGCTCTCCTCACTCCTATAGAACTTGTTCCATATGTTACCCGCCAATAATCTTGCATGCAGATCCCAGAGTCCCAGAGCCTGGTTCCCTAGGAACCTACCTATGATGTAGCCCATCCCACAAGGGGTGAGCAGTAGAAAGAATGGAAAGACACCTTTCCAAAGCAGAGGAAATGGCATGTGGTAAGGACTAGAAGAAGCAGCACTGGGAAATAATTGTAAGTCAGAGGGGCTGTTGTGCCCTGAGGATTTTCCCTCTCACACTGGTGGTGCAGGATCTCTAAAGCATGACCTTGCCTTGCCTATCCATATTCCTCCTGACCTACTTTCCCACACCAGCTGCACACAGCCAGACCAGTGCACCCCTACCTCTGTGGTTCTGATTATGGACTTCTTCCTCCTTTATCATGGGCTATGCGAGTGTCTTCATCTTCTCTTACCAACTGCTGTTCTCATTATTTTGTTTTTAAACTTGATTGCAAGTTTATTATTCTCTCCCCTCAACTTCTACAAAGTAGTACTTAATTATTAAAGATTATTCTTAATTTATTTGGGTTTTTAAAAAAATGTTTTGCATGTATAACCTTCACAGTCCTTATGAACCAGAAGATGCTTCATGGAAAGGATTGTTTGGGAATGTCTACAGAATCCTTTTTTTGCCTAGAGAGAGGGCTAAGAGAGAAATGAAGTGGAGTACCAGTGAAAGTTCTTAGTTATGGGTAGAAGGACCCAATCTAGATGGTTCAGGAAGGACAGAAACTGGTGAGAGGCTATTATGTGATGCACAGAATATCTGGGAAAGCCAGAGAGCCAGGATTGGAGGCTACACAGGGAAGGAGCTTCATTTATCAAAGGTTATGTCAGTGGAGACAGCATGCCACATGGCCCAGACTTTGAAGCTCACATACAGCCCTGATGCTGAGTCAGGACATATCACTGGAGTCTCAGTCACTGTTGTCCCTGGGACATTTCTCCCTATCCCCTCAGAAGACAGTCTGTCTGACATCTGCTGCACCAAGTCTCTAGCTTCTGAATCAGTCTCATATACAGACATCTGATCAAAGGGGCCCAGGTCACTTGCCTGTGCTACAAAGGAAATTGACAAACTGGGTTCCTGGCATCTACTGTAGTGTGGTATGGACTCTAGATGGTAAAACTAGAGGCTTAGAAAAAGTGTTCAAATGCGATGCACAGCCAAAAACAATGAGTAATGAACATTATGTATGGATTGGGGGTGTGGTATGAGCTGGAGATAGAGCTTTAAGGGCCTCTAGCCTCAGTCTAAAAATTTGAACCATATCTAGGGGTAGCCACCCACCATCTTTCCTCTTCACAACCAATCCCTGAGAAAGGCTTTCTGATTTACTTCTCAATCATCTCTTAAAACCTCTGTCTCTCTTACCATAATCCTAGTCTGGGATCAGGAAACTTTGTCTGAAGGCCAAATGCAGTTTATCTCCTGCTTTTAAAAATCCAGTATTGGACCACAGTCATGTCCAATTGTTAACATATCATCTATGATTGTCTATGGTGATTTTGAATAGAGTAGTTTTGCTAGAGACTATATGGCTGACCAAACCTTAAATATTTATTACTTGGTCTTTTACAGAATAGGTTTCTTGACCCCTCTCCTAGTCTAAGCAAACAACATCTTTTACTGGACTTCTGCAAGAACTTCCTAAAAACAACAACAACAACAAAAACCCCACATTTCTTATCAGTATCTATAATCTTATGTCATCCCATAGCCAGAGTCATGACTGTGACATAGAAATATAATCATATTGATCCAAAACAAAATCATTCACTAAACTCCTGTTATACTTAATATAAAGAGCAACATCTTCAAAATGGCAATAAGATCACTCAGTTTAACTTGTGTCTGCATGAATGGTTGACCAATGGGACAATACTACTGAGTGCATGACACCAACAGCCATGGTTAAAGAATGTGACCTTTCTTGGATGATCAAGGTTGAGAGGAGATATTCAGACAACAAATGAGATGAGAGTTTGACCTCAGATACCAGATACAGGGAGGGGCTTCCACTTTTCCAAAATCCCTCTCAGAACAAACAGCTGCTATGGATGATACCTAAAGAAATTTGGATGCAGGCAGCTGTAAGAAGCCTGCTTTTGCCATTTTCTCCTGTTTTAAAAAATACCTTCCTGCCTCCCCTTCCCCTAAACCACCTGTCTGATACGAAGTCTCTGACTGTGGTCCTGCTTGCTCATTGGATGAAGTGACAAATGCTTTACATATCAGCATAGTCCTTTTTACTGCAGGACTATATAGATTAGTGATTAATTTTCCAGGTATGGTGAACTCTAGCAGACACATGCTTCAGGTATGCATAAGGCCTACCCTGAAAGATACCTTCTGATCTAAGATTAAGAATCCTCATAGAATCATTTCGGCAGATTTTGTTTCTGTGTTTGGTTGGTTGGTTTGGTTTTTTTGTTTTGTTTTCTTGCTTGTTTGTTTTTTTTGCTTGTTATAAAAATGTGTTTTATTATGAAGCTGCACTAATTACAACAGTGGGACAATACCCTATGCATTGACAAATTAATGGAATAAAAGAAAAGGTGCAATTAATAAACTCAAATCTACTTAGAAATTTTCTATGATAAAGACATCTCCTTTTATGTTGTTTTTTAAAGCTTTCTAAGCATATATTTAATATGGGCAGCATATAATTATCATTTGAACAACACAGTAAGAGGGAAGTACATTATTTAGGAAATGAATTAATTACTTTATCAATTGAATACTTTATCCATTTTTGTGAATATATTTTATATTTTATCAGCCCTTTTTGAGGATCAGTAATAGGCTTACAATGTCTCATAGATTAATAATTTCTACTAATTGCAGTAATAACTTTTTATTTTATAAAACTTATAAAAGGTTACCACAGGGCAACTAGGTATCTTACTCTTTAGGCTGACTGCTCTATTACTTTTAACACTCTTCCCAAGAATGGCTGAAGATAGTCTTGCTTTTTGCCAAGATTAAATTATTCTCTTCTACCACACACATGTAATGTGTATGCTACAGGGAGTCCTGAGTATGTATGTATAGATTGGTAGATACCAATCTATCTCTACCTAGTATCTACCACCATCTATCTCTTTGTTGATTTGTTTTAGGTACAATATTAGAAGCCAAAATTGGTTTTAGGACTATATGAGGTTAGTGTGGTTACAGTGGGCATATTAATTCTTTATTTTAGAAATTTAAAATTGTATTTATTCCTCATACATGGCCCACTGTAGGCACTGTCTCTTCAAAGGTTACAACTATTAAGAGAGCTGACATATTGTGTCTCCTTTATTCTTATGAGCATACCCTTTATATTGGATTAGGGCTCACTTAACACAGGTTTTGGAGAGATACAGTTCAACCCACAATAGTCAGTTTTAAAACTCTGTAGTTTGTTGCATACCCAGTTAAGATTGTTATGTCTTTTCAGTAAATTAATTTTTTATCCTAGGTGATATTTTCCCTCCAAATCTCACTTTGCCTGATATTAGTAGAAATATTCCAATTGTATTTTGACTAGAGTTTGCAAGTTATATCTTTTTTTGTCTGCTCTTAACCTACCTGTATACTATACTTCCAGAGAGTTTTAGTTTTTTATGGTTTTATCATGTATTTGTCAATTCTGATGAAATTGATCTTTTAATTGCTGTGTTTACACCATTAATATTTGGTGACATTGAGATATTCAGGTTTAAATCTACCATTTCATTTTTTTGTCATTTTATGGACAAGTATTAATCCATTGTGGAAATGTACCACAGCCTTTTTTTAATCCACTCATCTAATAATGGGCACTTGGGCTGCTTCCAAATCTAGACTTTTGTAAATAATGCTGCAATGAACATAAGGTTGCACATATTCCTTCAAATCAGTGTTTCAGATTTCTTCAGATATATTCCCAGAAGTAAAATTGCTGAATCATAAGGCAGTTCTATTTTTAGATTTTTTATTTATCTCCATACTGCTTTCCACAATGACTATATCAATCTGCATTCCCATCAACAGTGCACAAGTGTTCCCCTTTCTCCACATCCTAATCAACACTTGTTGTTTATTGATTTCTTGATGATAGCCATTCTGACAGGTGTGAGATGATCTCATTGCGGTTTTAATTTGCATTTTTCTGATGAATAGTGATGTTGACCATCACCTCATCACTATTGGTCATCTGTGTTTCCTCTTTGGAAAAGTGTCTATCCAAGGTAGTATGCCTATTTTTTAATTGTATTGTTTGGTATTTTGGTGTTGAGTTGGATAAATTCTTTATAAATTTTAGAAATTAACCTCTTATCAGATACATTATTGGTGAATATGTTCTCCCATTCAGTGGGTCGTCTTTCCCTTTTGTTGATGATTTCCTTGCCTGTACAAAGAATTTTTAGTTTGAGGTAGTCCCATTTGTTAATATATTCTTTTGTTTCCCTTGCTTGAGGAGATATATCAGAAAAATATTGCTATAAGTAATGTTCAAGATCTTACTGCTTGTGTTTTCTTCTAGGATTTTATGGTTTTGAGGCTTACATTTAAGTCTTTAATCCATTTTGAGTTTTTCTTGTATATGGTGTAAAAAAATGGTCTAGTTTCATTTTGTTGCATGTATCTGCCCAGTTTCTCTGGCACCATTTACTGAAGAGAGTGTCTTTACTCTGTGGTATGTCTTTGCTTCCTTTGTCAAATATTAGTTGACCACAAAGTTGTGGGTTTATTTCTGGACTCTCTATTTTGTTTTATTGATCTATATGTCTGCTTTTATGTCAGTATCATGGTGTTTTGATTACTATGGCCTTGTATACAGTTTGATATAAGCATGATTCTTCCTACTTTGTTCTTCTTTTTCAAAATTGCTGTGACTATTCAGGGTCTTTTGTGGTTCCACATAAATTTTTAGAATATTTTTTTTAGTGCAGTGAGATATGCCATTGATATCTTGATAGGAAATGCATTGAATCTATAAATTACTTCTCAAAGTATGGGCGTTTTAATGATGTTTATTCTTTCTACCCATTGACACAGTATATACTTTCTCTTATTTGTATCTTCTTCAATTTATTTGTGTAATGTCTTACAATTTTCAGAGTATAGGTCTTGTACATCCTTAGTTAAATTTATTTGTAGGTATTTTTTGATGCAATTGTAAATGGCATTATTTATTACTTTTTTATTTTTCTATCTTCACATGAGAACATTTTCTCATTGCTTTTAGAGAGGAAGGGAGAGAGAGAAACATCAGTGCATGAGAGAAGCATCGATTGGTCACCTCCCATATGTGCCCAGACTAGGGATCAAACACACAACTTAGGTATGTGCCTGCAGTGGGAATGGAACCTATAACCTTTCAGTTATGGATGACACTATGACCAACTGAGCCATACCAGTCAGGGCAGACTGTATTTTAGTTTCCTTTTCTGATAGTTCATTATTATTGTATAACAATGCAACTGATTTCTGTGTATTTATTTTACTTCCTGCCTCTTTACTGAATTTATTTATCAGCTCTAGTAGTTTTTTTTTGGTGGAATCTTTAGGTTTCTCTCTATACAGTATCATGTCATCTGCAAATAATTACATTTTCACGTCTTCTTTTCCAAATTGGATGCCTTTTATTTCTTCTTCTTCTCTGACAGCTGTGGCTAGGACTTCCAGCACTATTTTGAATGAGTGGTAAGAGTGTATAACCCTGTCTTCTTCCTGATTTTAAAAGAAACACTTAGTTTTGGCCCACTGAGTATGATGTTGGCTGTGGGTTTGATATATATGACTTTTAATATATTGAGGTATGCTCCCTCTATTCCCACTTAGCTGAGAGTTTTTTTTATCATAAATGTGTGCTGGATTTTTTATCAAATGATTTTTTTGTTTCTACTGATATGATCACATGATTTTTATCCTTCATTTTGTTTATGTGATGTATTATATTTACTGATTTGTGAATATTATACCAACCTTACATCCCTGGAATAAATCCTACTTGATCATGGTGTATAATCATTTAATGTATTGCTGAATCTGGTTTTGGAATTAGGTTAATGCTGGCTTCACAAAATGAGCTTGGGAGTCTTTCCTCCTTTGGAATTTTTTAAACAGTTTGAGGATAGGTGTTATTTCTTCCTTGCCATTCCATATAAAAGTTAGAACAAGGTTTTAAATTTCAATAAAAAAAGTTTATGGGATTATAGTGGGATTATGTTAAATTGTTAGATCAATTTGGCAAGAACTGACATTTCTATAATACTACATCTTCTAAGACATGATTAGAACATTCCCATCCTTCTCTTTACTTACACCTATTTGAATTTATCTCAATATTTTCTTGTACTTTTCAGCATAAAGACCTTTCACACCATTTATTATATTTATTCCTCAGAATTTTATGATTTATGATGCTATTAAATGGTATTTTTAAAATTTTATTTTTCTAAATGCTAATGGCTGGTTATAATAATATAATTTAAATTTAATATCAACTTTCTTTCTTGTATTGCTCCAAAAAATCACTTCTTGACACTAATTTTTTTTCTGTAGATGTTTTTGAATTTTCTACAAAAACATCATCTGAAAATAATAGTTTTGTTTCTTAATATCCAAATACTCATACATTTTACATCTCTTATTGTATTAGCTAGAATTCTGCTTACAGTGCTAAATAGCAGTAGTGATTGCTGCCCATCTCTGTGTTATTCCTGATCTCTGTGGTGAAGCTTTCAATATTTGACCATAAATGAAAATTACATTAGCTGTGAGTTTTTATAACATACTTTTTTTAAGGAATTGCCTTTCTAATTGCATTGATTTTTGAATATTGAATCAAACTTGCATTCCTTGCACAAAATCAACTTGTTTGTGATATATTTCTTAATATCTTTATATTTCATTTTCTAAATGTTTTTTATTAGAGCTTGCATCTTTCCTATTAGGGAGATTGACCTGTAACTTTTTTTCTTGTAATGTCCTTGTTAGGTGTTTGCATTAAGAGTATGCTTGTCACATAAAATAAGTTGGAAACCTTACCCACTTTTTCTCTTCTTTTGAAAAGTTTATGTAAAATTGTAATTGATTCTGTCTCTTACGTTTGGAAGTCTTCACCATTAAAGCCATCTGGGCTTGAAGATTTCAGTTGGGGAAGATTTTAATTATAAATTCAATTTTTGGGCTAGATAAATGAATAATCAGGTTTTCTATTTCTTTTTGTGTCAGTTTTAGTGAGTTGCTTAAAAACTTTCTGGATGTTTTACTGGGCTAATTTTACAAATTTACTGGGTTAAGTTGTTGATGATACTCTCCTTCTAATATCCATAGGATCTCTATTTTTATTCCCTTATTTACTCTTGATATTTGTAATTTGTGCCTTTTCTCTTTTTACTTGATTAATCTTCTTAGATTATATTTTATATATAAAATATATAAAGAAATTTATAGCAGATAATTGGCTTATATGATATGTCATTGTAGGATTGGTTAGGTAAGTCTAATCTGCAGTGTGCACCGTCAGGAAGAATATCTTCAAAACTATTGTACAGGAGATAAAGTTGTAGTCTACAGGTGGAATTTCTTCCTTCTCAGGAAACATCAGTTTCCTGCTCTTAAGTCCTCACAACTGATTGGATCTGGCCCACCCAGATTATTAAGGATAATTCTTTATTTAGAGTCAAGTGACTAAAGAGGTTAAATATCTTCACAGCAACCCAGACCAGTGTATGAGGGAATAATTTGGTACTATAGCCTAGCCAAGTCAACATATAAAGGGGGTCATCACAGAAACCAATAATATCTAAAAAGAGGTGATACAGGTATAGCATGTAGTTATAGATATGAAAGTATTTTCTAGCAGTAGTACAAGCTTTCCTAAATATCAAAGAGATCACAAAATCAAAAAAAAGAAAAAACAGAGAAAAGATTACATATTGAACTATTTTAAGTGATACAAATAAAAAATCACACTGTAAAATAATATAAATTAAAAGCACATATATATATATCTCAATATTTTCAATTGAACTAAATCTATCTCTTAAGACATAAAGAATTTCAGGTTGTATAAAAAAGCAAAACCCATGGGTATTCACTGTAAATGTATTTCAACTTTATTAATTATTAGAAAAATTTTATAATAAAATGTTTGTACATAAATATGGATAGGGAAAAATAAAAGCAAAACACACTTCTATGCTCTGTATGGGAGACAGACTTTAAATAAAGTGACTAAGAAAATATTTTTTAAAAAGGCAAATAAGCAAGAAATATGAAATAAAAAAAGATGGTAGATTAACTAACTTAATAATATATAACATTGACTTCATTCAAAAATCCTTAAAAAAAAAGTATTGTATCAGGCTAAAGAGTATAATATATGATGGATGCATGAACTGTTATTATAAACATTCAATAATATAGCATTCATTTTCATAAACCACACTAATGAGAGCTACATGGATAAGCAGAAACATGCCAGTCTAAAATTCTAATTCACCCTTCTTTATAAGGAAACAAATAGAAGAAATAACACATTTAGAATGGTATTTTACTTAAAATATTTTGAGCTTCAAACACTGAAAATAAAGAATATTCCTTCTTTTCAAGGTATGGACTATTTTCAAAGCTTGCCCATATATTAGGCCATTTGAAAGTCCACAGTAAATTTCAAAAAGTGGGAAAAGTAACAAAAGTATATCATGCTTATGATGAAATAACACTAGTAATTAGTAGCAAAACAATATTCATAAGCAGCTCTTTTACTTTTACTAATATAAAATTTAAAATGAAATTACAGAATGTCTAGAAGAGAATAAATGGAAAATTCTAAAGAACAAATCTTATATATTGACATGGTAGAAACATATATGGAAAAATATAAGACAGAAAGCTAGTAGATATGCAAAGCTTAGGCTCATTTGTAATATCAGTGGATATTTCTAAACAATTTACCTTTGTATTGGTATCAATTTTGCTTCTATTCCTCAATTAAAAACTTCCCAGTCTAGATAATTTCATAAGAAAGTCTGTAAAACCTTTAATAAATACTGATTTCAAAGCTCTATACTTCATTTTATATCATTAAGGGGACAGTCCAAATTCATTTTGTAAATGAGATTAACATTGGCATCATAATCCAATGAAGACAGAATAATAAGAGAAAACTACACAAAATCTCATTCATGTAAATCAATTAAAATCTCCAAAATTAAATAATTTCAGGCTCAATTCATAAGCATATGATGAGAACAATATAATATGATCAAGTAGAATTTATTCCAGAAATGAAAAGATGGTTCAAAATATAAAAATATAGTAAATGATGAACTTCATGCAGAAATTCTGGGAGTTTGGGGATCCAATGGTCTGTCACCCACTGTAAGTTCTTAGCTTCATACAGGAAAGAATTTAAACATGAGTCAAATAGAATGTAAAATCAGTGTGAGTCTACAAGTGAAGCAGTGAGACAAAGAATGGATGGACTACAGTAGGCAGAATAGCTCCTCCCCTAGTGGGATAAGGAGAAGGAGCATTCAGGATTTTTCTAGGAAAGGGTGGAGACTTCTCAGAAGAGCTCTATAGGCCATTTTGTGACCTTTTATGGTCTTTCTGTTTCAATCTGGTGGCCCTAGGTGTGTTGTTCAGTAAGCTAATATATTACACTGAGCATATAATGAGGCTAGGGATTACCATAAGGTTAAATTGTCACTGTGTTGGATCGAGCTAGTGTCTGCTGGTTCTAAACTGTAACTCCTTTGGGGGTTTCAGTCCTTGTAGCACTTATCAGTTACAGTCTTTTTGCAAAATACCGTATCTCAGATTTACAAAAAAAACTTACATAATTATTTCTACAGATATTGAAAAGAGAAGTTGTAACTAAACATCTATTCTTGAATTTGAAATGTTCATTAAAATATGAATAGATTGTTATTGTGGATCTTAAATTCATTAATTTAACAAAAATATCAAATACATATAAATTAACAAAATGTGAGACTTTTACCAAAAATACAACATTTTTGAGAAATGTTTTAAAGAAAGGTCAAATAAATTGAGTGATATACCATTATTTGAGCTCTAAGGGCTTAAAATTTTAAAGATAATTACTTCCCAATTCAATATGTAGATTCAATATAATCTTAACTAAATTCCAGCAGGTTGTTTTTTTGGAGATTGTTAAATTGAAATTAAAATTTCTATGAAACTCCAAAGGAATGAAAATAGTGAAGATAATGTTAAAGGAGAAAACAGAATTAGAGCCCTGGCCAGCTTGACTCAGTTGGCTGTAGCATCATCCAATAAGCAAAAGATTGCTGGTTTGATTCTTAGTTAGGGCACACGTCCAGATTATAAACTTGATTGCTGTTTGGGGCACATGCCTAAGGCAGCTTATTGCTCAGTGTTTCTCTCTTGCATCAATGTTTCCCTCTACTTCCCTTTTTTCTCAAATGAGAATAAAGTAAACCCTTAAAAAATACAGAATTAGAAAACTTGCTCAAATTGATTCCAAGTTTAATATAGTTATGTTAGTTAAGACAATATGTTCTTGTTCAAGGACAAATAGACTCATAGAACACAATAAAGTGTCCAGAAACAGGCCCACACATAAATAAATACTTTATCTGTGACAAAGATGATATAACAGAATGGTCTTTTAAGTAAATGGTATGGAGTCACTGGATATTTGAGTGTTAAATCAAAGCAAACTTGATTACTACTTTACACCATATAAATTGTAAATTCTCAAGGTGGATTGTAGCTCTAAATATGAAAGGTGAAACATCACAGTTTGTAGAAGATAACATCAACATAAGAGACTATATGTGTAATTTTGATGCAGCAAGAGTATTTTAAATGGAAAGAACACTAACCCTAAGAAAAAGTGTTAAAAATTAGATTACACAGAATTAAGTATTTTTGCTCAACCAAAGACACATTTAAGAGAGTAAAGAGGCAAGACAAGAAGAAAATTGCATCATATAAATATAACAAAGGCCAAAGTAAATAATAGTTAATAGGGTATTGAAAAATAAGTTAGAGTTTTATCATATTTTATATGAAAACTTAGTAAATCTATAATAATTAAAACTGCTAATCCAAGGATAGAAAAAAATATATAACCTAGAATTAATGATGGAATAAAAAAATGTTTTCATCATATTTTCATATTAAAAAAGTTCAATTCTTATCTCATGTCAATCTTCCATAATGACACTAATACAAGTGTTTTAAAAACATAAGAATAAAAAGAACAGTTTTCAAATTTTTAAGAAAACATATAAAATTATCTTTACAGACTCATGATTTAAAAGGATTTCTTAAGATACCAAAAATAACAGATCCCAAAGAAAAATAGATGAATTCAACTACGTTAAAAATTTCTTTATTACAGGAGATAATGTAACAGGGCACAGCCAGGGCCCCCCCAAAGGATATTTGTAATGGGGTCCAGAGATTGGGGTGTCCAAGAAAAATATATTCTCCCCACCCCAGGGCAGGCTGCTATGGGAGATGGGAGCCTTGAGCAGGGCCATTGAGAGTCATTTTGTATGTCAATAACAGGACAGCTTCATTCCTCATATGCAAAGAGGGTTATTTTGCATATCACCAAAGCTAATCAGGAAAGTTAAAAAAGACAATACAGAATGTAACTAGGAGGGAAAGAGGAGAGACAGGGGCCTACAGGAGAGACAAAGGGACACAGACTCTGGGGAACAGTGTGAAGACTGTGGGAAGACAGAGGGGAGAAAGGACTCTTGCTAGTGGGCCATGAGAAGATGCCACATGGTTATGGATTAAGAGCTGGAGATCGCCGTGACACAGTAAATGGTGCTGAGACCCGCGGGAGGCCTGTCTAGCTGAGCGGCGGACTTCAGTTCTTTTTCTTCTGAAGGACGGTACCCCTGACTGGCCTGGCTGGCCAAACTGGGCAAAGGGGAGAAGGCAGGATAGTGTGTGTGCTGGTGATTATATTGAAGGGATTTTTGAGGTTTAAGGGTGATATTTAGCCATTAGTCAAACCTGTATAACTTTTGAATAAATAGTTCCTTTCCTTTTCACCAAACTCTGCCATTCAGTTCCAAAATTCCAAGGGCGGCGGGCAAAGAACCCACAACCGAGGGACCCCGGGGAAGGGGGGGTGTCGTTTCGGTAATAGCATCTGGGCATCCCCCGCAATGGGTCCTTCTGTTTGGTACCAATACCACACAAAATGTTACACAACTAGATATAAAATTAGGAACAATACTTACAACACATAAAACTAACAATAATTCAGAACAGCATATGCAAGGTACTCTTTAAGAATCAATAAGAGAGGGCAGAATCAAGATGGCAGAGGAGTGAGTGGAAGTCAAACTGACCTCCTCATAGGACCAACCTGGAACTACAACTGAACTGTGGAGAAATCACCTGGAACAAACAACTGAACAATAGCGAGAGAGGAGCCTTATCACCTTGGACAGACTAAAGAATCAACTCTAGTACAACCTAACTGGTAAGGAGTGTGGTAGAGACTCGAGAAGGTGGGTGGGGAGCCCACAGGTGGAAACACCAGAAGGATATTGAAACGGCCAGTTGGACCCTCCTGAGAAGAGCGGAGTCTAAACCGTAAGTGGGGATCTCCAGTCTACAGCACGAGAGCCCAAAAAGTACACAGATAACAATCAGCTGCAAAAAACGTCAAGGTTGCTCTCTGCCAGGGATGGGCAGCTAGAGACTTAAAGAGCTGTTTAAAGGACAAATGCATAAATTTTTATTTGCAGCCACTTACCTGGTCTCCAGCAAAGGCAGGGACAGAGTGGGCTAGAGACACTGGTGGAGAGACTGGGGAAGAAGGCTGTGGGGAGAGAACTGAGACAGTAGCTGGCAGGATCCTGGTGTTAACCCCTCCCCGATAGGCAGCAGCCATCTGGCTCGGTCAGACCACTCCCCTGAGTGGCAACAGATGAGAGGACATAATAATCCCACCCTTCAGAGGGGCTCTGCCCCACCCTGTGGTGCTTAAGCCTGACTGTTGAGGGTGGAGTGACCAGATTAACAGCTGAAGGAGACAGCCACAGACAGTAGTTTCCTGGAAGTCTCAAACAGACTGCCTAAAGTCAGACAGGGTCAACATCTGACATCATCAGAGGCAGACCCAGAAAGAAAAAACAGCAGTCTCCTACCATAGAAGCTCACACCACAAAGTCAGGAAATCAAGACAGGTCAATTTGAGAAGTAATAAAGAAGAGTCTCACATTAATGAGAAGGCAAGGAAACATTCCCGAGTCAAAGGGAAAGAAGGAATTCCCACAATGAGAAACAAATGAAATAGAGACAAGTAAAGAATCAGATATTGAGTTCAGAACAATGGTTCTAAGGAAGCTCAATGAGCTCAGTGAGCTCAAAGAGAATTATCAAAAACTACAGGGAAACTATGAGGAACTTACTGCAAACTATATCAGCATGAAAAAAGACATAGAAACTATCAATAAGAGACAAGAGGAAATGAAGAATACAAATTCGGAATTGAAGAACACAGTAGAAGGAATCCAAAGCAGGATAGATGAAGCAGAGAATCCAATCAGTGAGCTGGAGGACAAGGTAGAAAAAAGCTCCCAGAAAGAGCAAGAAAAGGAAGAAAGACTCAAAAAGAATGAGGAGGCATTTAGGGAAATGTAGGGCAACCTGAAACAATAATATCCATATAATAGGGATATCAGAAGAAGAGGAATAAGGAGTAGAGAACCTGTTTGAAAAAGTTATGATGGAAAACTTCCCTAATTAAAGGAGAGAAAAAGTCACACAAGTCCAGGAAAAACAGAGGGGCCCATTCAAGAGGAACCCAGTGAGGCCCACTCCAAGACACATCATCATTAAAATGACAAAGATCAAAGACAAAAAGAGAATCCTAAAGGCAGCAAGGGAGAAAGAGGTAGTAACATATAAGGGAGCCCCAATGCAGCTAACAGCTGACTCTCAACAGAAACATTGCAAGCCAGAAGAGAATGACAAGAAATATTCCAAGTAATGAAAAGCAAAAGCCTCTATCAAGCAAGGCTCTCAATTAAATTGGAAGACAAAGTAAGGATTTTCCCAGACAAAAGAGGCTAAAAGAATACGCCTCCAACAAATAGCACTGCAAGATATGCTAAAGGGACTGCTTTAAGGAGATGCAGAAAAAGAATCTATGAATACACTGTTCCTTTCACAGTCACCAACACTTGATATTACCAATGTTTCTAATATTTATTAATCTGATTGTGATAATGATGTTATTTTAATTGTTCCTTTATTATTTGTTTAAACTAAACCTGTTTTTGTATATTTCTTGCCTATTTCTATATTTTTAAAAAGCTTAAATGACCTTTTGGTATTCTTTATCCATTTTTTGATTAAAGGTTTGTAGAATTCCACCCTCCCCCCCAAAAAATTAACCCTTTTTCAGATGTGTGGCAAATATTTTCTTATTCTATTACTTGTCCTTTAACTTTTTTTGTATGTATATTACTATATAGTCTTAAATGTTTAATATAGTAATAATATCAATATTTTACTTTATAGCTTTGGGGTAAGAAAAATATTAGTTTGTATTTTCTCCTAAAATTACTTAGATTTTACATATTCATTTTTAACTCACCTGAATATTTCTTTTATAATGTGTGAAATAATGCTCTGTATTGATTTTATTTCAAGTAATAGTAGGCCATGCAACTTCTTTGTTGAATAAGCCCTATGTTCCCCATTGATTTGAAATATCAATTTAATCACGTATTACATTGTTAGAAAGATATATACATTTGTTTCTAGAATGCTCATTTTATTTCATTGATCTACTTGATTGTTTCTTTGCTGGTGTCATGTTGTTTCAGTTGCTGAGACTTTATAATGGATTTAAATTAATTAATATTATATAATGGATTTTGACATTTAAAAAATAAATAAAATCAATCCACATTTAAAGAAAGAAGAAAGAAAGAAAGAAAGAAAGAAAGAAAGAAAGAAAGAAAGAAAGAAAAGAAAGAAAGAACTCCTACTTTTTGTGACAGCAAGGATGGAACTGGAGAATATTATGCTAAGGGAAATAAGTTGGTGAAAGACAAATACCATATGATCTCACCTATAAGTGGAATCTATTCAACAAAATATTAACAAACAAAATAAACCACAGGCATGGAAACAAAGAGCAGACTGAAAGTTATCAGAGGGGACAGGGAAAGAGGACAATGGTGGAAAGAAGGGTAAGGGACTAGACAAAGAACATGTATGAATGACCCATGGACATGGACAACAGAGTGGGAATTGACTGTGGGAGTGGGGGGTGGGGGTGAGATGGGTGGAGGGGGACAAGGGGGAAAAATTGAGACAACTGTAATAAAATAAACATGATTTAAAAATTAAAAAAAGAGAAAAATAAATAAAGGATTTAAAACCATAAAAAAAGAATCAATAAGAGAAAGAAAAGTGGTAGAAAAGTGGGCAAAGGATATGTGATAAATCATAAAAAGAGAAATATAAAAGATCAGTAGACATTTGAAACTATATTCAGTCCCACTGGTAATCAGTTTTCAGGAAAGTATAAAATAATCCAATATTAAGGTATCATTTAATGTTTATTAAATAGCAGATCTGTTCCCTTATGGTTGTGACTCAGTTGGTTGGATGTCAACCCACAAAGCAAAAGGTCACCGGTTTGGTTTGATTCCTGATCTAGATGCCATCAAGAAGCAACCAATCAGTGTTTTTCACATTGATGTTTTTCTCCTTCTCCTCCCTCTACCTGCTCTCTAAAAATAAATAAAAATAAATAAAATCTTTTTTAAGAATTTAAGAAATTTTTAAAATATGGAATAAGAGTGGGAAACAGTTTTCTTCCCCATTAATTCTAGGTTATTTACTCTGTTCTGTTTAATATTTATTAAATGAGAAATATGAAAAAGTATGACAACATGGACTGTTTATAAGTACGTAAACGAATAGGAAGTATAATATAATCCTGGTGGTGGTATAAAATTTCCCTAGATGTTTGGAAATATCAAATAAAGTTAAAGGCTCACACAGCCCACATATGAATCAAAATTCACCAATGAATCAATATCCTAAAGAAATTCTCACACATGTCAAGACTATAAACAAACAACAAAATTTTCTGCTTTCCCTAGTGAAAAATTGGAAACCAAATATCTATCAATAGCAAAAATCTAGAAATTATTGAACTACATATATTGACATTGACAAATCTTGCAAAAATAATGCTGGATGTAGAAAAGCAAAATGCAGAATATAAATTCAGTATGACAGCATTTACATAAATCTGAAAGTCTCCAAAATATTATACCACATATTTCTTGGATACATGCATATGTAAAAATGTCATAAAAGCATATATAAGAATTTTAAACTCCAAATTAAGGACAGATTTCCTTTGTGGAAGAGTATTGGGAAATAGAATGTGGGAGGGGTACATATGATGGTGTACATGAGTTTGTATGTTTTATTTTATAGGATAAAAACACTCAAAGTAAATTAATCAGAATGTTAAAAATTTGCTGAATTTGAGTGTTATTACATCAAACTTTTTATGTGTTTTTCTCTATCTTGAAATACATTTTGTGATAAAATATACAAATACTGATTGAGAATGAAAAAAAGAAAAACAAATCAATGATTTCTATAATAGACAATGGATTACATTTATCAGCATTGGAAAAAAACAAACTGATGAATGTAATTAGGAGTCAAGTTGTTCAAGAAAAGGAGCAAAGTGAAGGAATTTTCAAATGTGACAGAACTGGTGCATATAACATCCTTTATCTCTTTTGGAGGATAGGAATGAAACCACCCAATCATACAATTTGGCCTAATGGAAAAGAATGGTGACTATACAGTAGTCAAAGGAGAATAAGTATTTAACATCAGAAGCCGGTATCTCAATGTCTAAATTTTGCTAATAGATCAAATTATGATCTTGGCATGCAAAGACCTCAGAGAATGCATCACTGAAGTTCTTTCTTGAGAAAAGCACTCCATTATCTAACCAAACAGGAAAAATCAGGACAAAACATGCAGAAATGGAAAAATTCCAGAAAAATGACTGGATGTGAGCAGTAAATTGATTCAAACAAAGAACTAAGAGTGAGCATATTCTGGGTGTTATGATTACAAAGTGAAATGCTGTAGTGTCTGGAAAGGAAATTTGGGTGGTAGGAGCAGGGATCTGGCAGGAATTATAAAAGGGCTACCTGCTTAAATACCTAAGTCTGAACTCAACCACTAATGACTAAAATTTAAATAAAACCTTAAGAAGTATAATACTGCCACAATCACTTAAACTTGGAAGTTTATATTTTTTTAACCTTAGAATTTAGACATTTATATATATTGTGGTAAAGAAAAACTGAAATTAAGCAATTCACTTAATTTTCGTTGTTTTTGTTCCCGTTAAAATGAAATAAAATTACATTTAATGTTTTATTAAAATGACATGGATAGTATAATTCCGTTTTTGTAAGGTGTTTTTTCCATCCATCCATCCATCCATCCATCTGGATCAAGAGCAATCTAGAAGAATGTTATCTAGTTTTATGGGCTATGTACAAGCACCATGATTTTAGATATATATTTTTTTTGTTTTTGTTGTGTTTTTCTGTCTTCTTTATGCTTTGCCTTATGGTTTGAAAAGGTTACAATGAACACATGTAATTAAAAAAACAATGAAAACATTATTTGAAAAATCAAAATGGGGGCACAGATGTAGGAGGTTTTATCTAAGAAAATGGACAGGTCTGGATGTCTGCTGGACTACAGGGATTGAAGGAAGAGGAAAACTTAGAATCCTGTTGAGATTTAAAGGCTGGGCCTCTAGGAGAATAAAAAAAACCATGGACAGAGTAGAGTACCCAACAGAAAACACAACTGATGGGAGAAACAGATTCCTTCCACCTAGGATATATGTGTTTCAGGAATTATTGTCGGTATAAGGATGCAAAATTCAAGGTTGGAAGTTAGAATCGGTTAGGAAGGCATATTTAAGAGTAAACACTGTAGAAATGTGAGCTGAAATCATGGAAAAGAATAAGATCCCATGAGTGGTGTGTACATAGGGTGGGCTTGTGGGGCCTGACATGAAATGACACCATCATTGCTTTCAGGTAGGCTCCCCAGAAAGAAGATACCCTGTTAAAAGGGTCATATGCAGTTACTAAGCACAAAACCAGAGCAAAGAGTGGCTAAAGTTAAGATGTAGCGGCACATGCGGCCCAAACTTCCCTTGACACTCCACAGTGTAGGTTGCAATTAAAATATTTACTCAGGGCCCCTGCCATTCTCAGATTTCAGGCTCCACTTGGGTCACTGTGCCTCCAGAATTCTCTTTCCACTTCAGCATTGATGGTTGGCATTTGGAGAGGGAGACAGTCACACCACAGTTGATTTATCACTCTGCCTGAGGCTCCAAAAATTTTTCAGACTCAGAGCTTATATGTGCCACTGACTTTTTTTAATCAGATAATTATTTGTTAGATTTTTAAAAAATGAATGCATTTACAACGTCCTTATGTTCTTTGAGAATGCTTAACTACAAGCCAATGTATTGCATTAAGAATTATTAAATAAATACATACCCTGTTAAGTAGGCTGGAAGGCCAGGCTAAAGGTTAGACACACATCTGTTGTCATCCATCATGCCTTAATGCCAGTTAACCATCACTTACAGGCTGCAGTTAACCAAGCTGGGCTCTCCCACCAGGTGATCTTTGTTACCACCTGTTACTTTGGCTGAGTGAGAACCTAGCCATGGATTTTTATTTAGCAGAAATATTTGACTTTGGCAGACCGTTAAAAGAAGCGATATTTCAAAATAATGCAACAGAGCAATATTTATGAAACTATTTGCACAGCGTAACCGAGAAGCTAGCTAGCTCTCCTCTCTCATTATAAATCACTCTCCAGCCGGGTCAGAAGAGGAAGTTTGCCAAATATTTAAGTCCTGAAGGATCTGCTGCAGAAATTATTATATTAAAGAAATCAAAGTAATCAGAAGTTACTGGTATAGGAAAATGCTGGCAGCACAACAATCACATGCAGAAATGTGGAAAAGAACTGGAAGACTGAAATCCTAAACTTGGAGGACAATGCAGAGAACAAAGAAAGAGAGCACACAAACCCACACCAAACCAGCGTGACCAGTCTTGTCTCCCCCTTCACCTTCCCCAACTGAAACACATCCCCTTTGAGTGTCTGGTCCTATATTATTGTGGCTTGGCAACATCACCTGTTCAGGAAAGGATGTTTTTAAGTTTTCTGAACACTTCCCATTGGCTCTGTCCATTTGTAGTTACCATCCTGGAGTTGGGGCATGACAAGGATTGGAACTGACATACACCAAACTCTGCATGTCCTGGAGCCAGCCTCGATGACTCTGCCACTGTCATGTCAAGCTCCATCACTCCCAGCCACTCAGTGCCTGAGCCCATGACACCTGTCAGAAACTTTCAAGTGTCTGCTCATTTCTTCATCTGGATTGCCTGCTTGGCCTGGACAAGGAAGGGATGACATTTGGGATGAGGGAGAAAGGGGCAGTGTCTTCCTCTTTCTGCCTCCTCCAGCTGTCAGTTTGGGTTTTCACTCAACATATCGAAGTTTAGACCCAGTCACCTTGTCATTTAGAAATGCATGCAGTGGTAACCAGGTTTGAAAACAATGTGGGAGAGAGAGAACTTGGACACATCTCCTTAGAGAATGATGCATTGTGAGGAAATTAAACAAACAAAAGAGGCAGGGCGTGAGGCTATTTCTGCCCTTTGGAAATGGGCTGTTTTGGAAGATGAGTGGATGCACTCAAGTCATCTGCACACATGGATTCCTTTGCATTATTTTTCTTGTTCCATTAGAGTGGAATAATTTGGTATATGAGTTATCCAAAGTAGCAGAGGTTTCCTTGGTGGGAGGTTTTAGTTTCTATTATTTCTCTTTTTCTTCTTTTTAATTACCCTTTCATTTTAATAAAGGATGGAGGGGCAAAGATACGGCCTGAATTAAAGCCAAACCTTCACAGTGTTGCAAGCTCTGTATGGATGCACGTCTGTGATTCACTCTTCTCATTAACATAATTGGTAAATTAACATAATATGTAAATTAGGAAGCACTGTTTCTGGTCCATCCACATTTTTCCCAGTGGCTTTAGCAGATAGTACCAGAGTTCTTCCATCAGCCTTTTACCGGATACAATGAGTATTTTGTTTCTCCTTACTCTGTCTGAACTGTTATAACACTGCAAACATATGTCACAGAGGAAAACTGTGTCATTCTCCTGCTTCATCTCCCATCAGCTTCCAGTGCATTTAAACTCTGGCTCTTGCCACCAAAATGTCACCCAAAACTAGTATGCTGCTTTTTATTTTATTTTTCTTTATTTCATTTACATCAGGAGATGTGCCTTCTCAAAGCAGGGAACTCAGGTAGGGGCGATGGGTCTGGCCTCTGGTGAGGCAGGTACCACATCAACTGTACCAGAATCCTCATCATTGCTGACCTGTCCTGTGAGGTCTGTGAATGTAGATGCAGTAGAAAGCGCTGGCTTTGGGGTCGGACATGGAATTTAATCCTAGTTCTACCCCAACCTTCCTCTAAGCTTTGGGCTAAGGATCACCATTTTTTGCTTCTATTCCTGGGTATATGAAGGGAAGAGAGAATCATGATCTGTGTCACTCATGAAATCTTCTAAGGCCCAAATGCGATGATGGTCATGAAATTATTTTGAAAACAATAACGGTTATATCAGTACCAAAAAAGGGGGAGGGTTTGGGTAATAATACAAATACATCTTCTAAATTCTGCAAATGGGGTTCTGTAACCTGGCTTTTCCTCACCAACCACACAGAAGCAAATGGACCCAGGAGTTATGCTTGTATGAGGATGATGAGGGCTAAATTCTGGAAAACCAAGGAATGGCTACACATGGCTCAAATTGGAAGAGTATAGATGTTCTGTATACTTTAATTGTTCTAGGTTGGAAGAGGAGATTGCAAAAGCTTCCACATAAATTGCACAAAATAAGGGAATTGTTTGTACCCAGAAATGAAAACATAAGAAGATGACCATAGGGGTGATAGTGAAAGCGGGGAGTTGTCCAGGTTATGGAAATTGGATGAGGAAGGGCAGGTACATCCATAACTCTACAAGGCTCCAGAGGGATGGGATGAAGGGGCTTGTCAAAAGCAATGTTCACCTTCTCAGGCTGGCATTGGCTCCTTTCAGCTTACATCCTGGGAAGCACAGTTTAGAGTACCAGGGACCTCAGGGACAGGAAAGCAAACCCATGAAGCAGACTTTCCCTTCATGTCCAAGTGTCTAACATCAAATAACACCAGTCTTTACAGAGTGTTAGATTTCAAGGGGAGGGAAGAGCATTCTGGGAAGGATGTGAACAGTTCTTAGGCTGACATCTGGGCCATCAGCCCTTCAGGCAAAACTTGCAAGGTCTCAGGCAAATGGGCATGGCCATACTGCCTTGAGTGTGGACAGGTAGTTCACCATGGAAGGAGGCATTTGCACTCACACATCCTGCAGCTGATAAGAGGGATGGACTCAGTGCCTACTTATGATGCAAAAAAATGTGGGGGGACTATTCTCTCCCACGCTCAGAAAATAGAGAAGGTCTCTCTTCTGAAGTAGCACCTTTGGCCAACTGAAGGGAGGAGTGAATCTGACGTGGGAATTTGGGCTCCGGCCTTTGTGTGTGCAGCTCTGCCCCTCTGGGATCTTTTTGTACAATGCCTGTCTGCCTGCCTGCAGGACACAGTTTTACATTGTGTTCTAGTTGCCAGAAGATAGGTAAGCTCACATGAGCAGAGTACCTCCACCATGCAACCGGCAATCAGGCTGGAAAATCTTGGCCAGTGCCATTCCACATACTTGAATTTAATTTTAATCCACAATAAAGCTTATATTTGGCTCCCTATCTGACTCCTATGTCTATTTTTCATTGCTTTGATTCCTGGACAGAAGCGTAATTCAAAATCTTAATAAGAGACTCTTGCTGGTAAATCAAATGGGTCCTTTCTCTGGCAACTTCTGGGGAAGGTCAGAGAACATTGACATCATAAATAGAACTGTGAGAAGTGATTAAAAGTGAATCACAGCCAAACTCTCAGGGGCAATGTATGATTATAAACTATGCATTGACCTTGTAATAATTCTCCCTACAATCCTAGTAGAGACTGAACTATATTGGAAATAACTTGTGTTAGAGATAGAAGCTTATGTTAACACCTAAATTAAAATTTAGTAAGTATAACTGTGAAGTTGTAAACTTAGTTCTATAAAACAAACTTCACAAATATGCAATGAGAGAGTATAGCATAGCTACACTTAAAGGGAGATGTGCTAAATATAAAGAAAACTAGGGTTTGCCAATAATGTCTGATCATTAGTGTGAATGCCAATCAGAATTTTAAATACAGAGATTAGAGTCCCATCTTATCTACCCCGGTGGAATCACTACTAGAATTGTAAAGCCAAGTTGAATGTGACCCTTTCAGCAGGACATACGAAAAACTGGAGTAGGCCCATAAGAGACAATGCAGGATGGTGAGGGGAAGGGCCCATGGGGACTAAAGAACAGAGTTACAGTTCCTGGACAGGAAGCATAGGAGGAGGCATTATGACAGTCTTTAAATATCCAAGTGGTGTTCACATAGAAGAGGTAGCTAATGTGGCTATGAGAAGAACAAATGGTGAACGTAAAGAAGAGTTTCCTAAAAATTAGATCTAATTGGAATAAAATGCCCCCTGCATAGTGAGTTCTTAGTTATCAAAGTATAGTAAATAGAGTTTATATATTAGGTAAGAATTGAATGGGGTTAGGTATTCTATAGGTATCCAGGTCTGATATGCTGTGATTCTAGTAATTACTCATATTATACTTACCTAGCACAGCCTTGAATTGTTATAATTCTCTAATTCTAAATGGGGAGTCTCTTCTCTTGCTTTACTACTAGTTCACTCATGGGGGCTAACTTAATGTCTTTCACTTGAGCATTAGTGTTTACTGAATAAGTGACTAGTAAATATGCAAATATTTTTATTATGGTGATGAGAGTCTCAATAGTATTTGACTAGTGGATTAATAAACAAAGAAGAATATTAAGCATTAGCAGTTTTTTCCTCATGCTATTTATTAACATACACAATTCTTCCTAATTTATTAATATTTCTCTTTAACATTCTTTACGTAAGAGTTGAACACATACAATGAACAGCCTTGAAGCACCTCCCTGCTTGAAAAGGAGAAATATAGTTTATATTTTGCAAAGGATGCTCACATCCATTATTTCCTTATAATCCTTAAAATAACACTAGGAGACTGACATTTTCCAAATGAGGAATCAAGGCCCAGAGGTAGAAAGGGACTTGCTCAAGGACACAAAGTCAGTAAGTAGTGGAGCCTGAACCAAGGACAAGGTCCATTAATTCTAAACTGCATGCTCTTTCTACTCTATGTTCAATGCCTCCAACAAAGTTCTGAAGTAAAAAGAAGAACGGTTGTGTGCTTCCATCTGGTTAGGCTGTTCAGACCTACCTACCCCTCATTTTCCCCATGTGCCTTTCTCTTCCCAGTGCCCTGCGTTCAGTAAAGCCAATTGCTCTCAGGGGACATGGCTCTCGTTTGCCTGGATGCTGGGATGATGGTGATACTATGTGAATATGACCATGACATAACTTGTCTTTATAAATATCCATTCCTTGCAGGCTTGTGAAACTACTAGCTTGAAGTCTGAGTCTGTTTGGCAGGAAGACAGGGACACAGCAGCTGTAAATTGGTACAGTTACCCTAGGCTAGTCCATTGCAAGGCACCTCACTTAAAGGAATGCTGGAAGTGGTTTAATACCAGTACTGCTGGCAGTTCTCACCTTGTGACCTGGGATTGCAAGGTGATCTGTGAAGAGAGGCTTTGAAATACCATCAGACATGCCCTGAGGGTATGCTTGCTGCTCCTTAAGTGCTTTGGAAAAAGGACACCTATTAAATATAGTCAGCATTCTCCTTTTCTCTTTAATCTCATCTTTTCTCACTGTTTTCTTTCTTCTTGAGAAAGCGACCAAAAAAATAACAAGTTCTCATAATAATTAGATGAAATTTCCTCACATTAATTCATTTAATAAATATGAGCACTTACAATGTGCCTGATGCTGGGCTAAGGAAAACATAGAACTTAAAATTGTTGTTTATGCAATCAATGAGTTACAGTCTAGTGGGAAAGAGAGCAGTTAGATGAACAGGTTAAATAGAAGGTTACTAGTACTATTACTGAGGTATTTGCAAGATGCTATAATTGGTATTACTGAAGAAATGATCAGAAGTAGTGGAATATAAATGATAATCTATAAATAAATAAAAAACTTTCACACAGAATAGGAATGGGCCTACAAAAGCCTCACCTCATATCAGGTCAGTTCATGAAAAGAAACAAACCTTTAATATCTTTTAAAATCTTAGTTTTTAATAATTTTCTGTTTGAATAAAAATTTATAGATGAAGCAAATAATGATCATTTCTGGAATAAACTTTCCCTCTCAAGGGTCTTAATTATTATGTAAACACTTTGGGGGGTAAGTTGCCATATACAGATTTATTAGGGTCTTTGGGCGGGGGACAAGTCTACAGCCTCCTCCTGGCTACTGCCACCAAATGTCCCTTATGACTAAACAGTTCACTATAGAACAATATAATGTCATATTTAACACTTTATATTTCCCCTGGAGTTTCTAGTTGCTTTTATCTTATTCTTGAAGTATTTTTTTATATTCTTTAGGCACAATATCTTTCTGGTTTTTCCTTTGATAATTCTCTCAAGTTAAATTCATTGTTTCTTTGTAGTCCACTTCACATTTCCATTCCAGATAATTTCCCGGAATATAATCACATGGACAACTGAATGCAAAAATAAAATTCAATTTGTCATTAATTGACATATATCCTCAAGTAGTTTTCTGTGTCAATTTGGATTAGTTGTAGCTGTATATAAAAAATAATTAACAATAAATGCAACTTAAACAAGATACAATTTTATTTCTCTGTTACAAGGAGAAATTTGGCAGTGCAGAGTGGGTATGGTGGGCTCATGTTGTCATCAAAATATAGTTTCCATCTTTCTTTTTTATTATCCTCTACCTATGGCTTTCATTTTCAAGGATGCCAAGGAAGGCAAAATGAATGTTAGAACTTAAGCTACCATGCTTACAAATTAGAAGTAATAATATGGAAATAATTTTTCTCTTTTATGGATATCTCTTTGAAGTCCCTTTAGAACACATCTATTATAAATCATTGGACAAAACTTGGTCATATTGGCATTCATAGCTGCAAGGGAGGCTAAAGAATGTAATTTTCTAGTTTACTTGGAATGTATGTAAGTAAATACTGTTTTCCATTGCTGACCTAGAAAAAAAAAAGAATTGGTCATTGTAGGTAACATAATTATATCTCTTTCCTTTCAAAATATCTTTACTTTGATCTCACATTTGTTTCTATTTTGGCACAATATAAAATTCCAAGTTGAAAATAACTTTCATCAGAACTTTGAAAGTACTTTTGTACCATAATGTAACATTCACTTTAATGACAGCAGGTTAGTCCTACAGAGGTGTCATACTTATCTGATTTATTTATTTATTTAGCCTCTGGAAGCATTTGGTTCTTTATCCTTAATATTCTGAAATTCAACAATAGTTTTCCATTTATTTTCATTTATCATAATTTTTACTTCTTCAAAATTATGTTCCATTATTTCTTTGATTTTTTTTCATTTTCTTCTTATATCTTTTCTAGCTTATATTCTTTGACTCTTAGGGCTCTTAGATAATTCTTGTGTCATTTAACTTTTCTGTCATATTTTTGTCTCTACTTATTTTCATTTTATTTTACAGAGAAATGTATCATGGAGTTTTTTTCTTTAAATCATTCAACCCAAGTTTTCTACTGAAGATTTGTTTGATTTGGCAGATTATTTTAGTCATCAAGATCTCATTCTTGTTCTTTTAATCTTCTTTTTTCATAACTGCTCATTATGCTGTAAATGGAGTGTCAGCTTACATGTCTCTAAGTACACATATATCAATAAAAGTCTTTTTGTGTTTTTTATTATTTAATGTCTCTATTTCCTCTGACAACTTTTTTATATATGTTATAATCAATCTAATGTCATATGTTGTTCTTCAAATATTTTGTATTCTTGGTTTTCCATTTATATTTACTAATGAAAACATGTAAGAATTTCAGTTAATATAGCTCATGAAAGGAATTCTCACTACACACACAAAGATACACAAACATGTGCTTGATCTTGAAAGTAGGAAAGGAAAACCTGAAGCTTTAAAAAAAAGAAACAAAGAAAAAAGAAACTCAAAGCCATTGATAAGTATGGAAATAAAAGGAAAATAACTCACAGGGGCATCAAACTTAGGTATAAATGCCTAGGGTAGAAGGTTTTAGGATCAGGCCCTTAAGTACAATGAGCTGACCCTGAGCTCCTGAGTAAGGTTCTGAGCTAAAGGACATAACATGGGATCCAACTAACTGCTCTAGGCAATATGTGATAAAAGATTCATCAGCACACAAGTGGAAGCCCAAGTCTATGCAGTGGGAGATAAGGAGTTAGAATTCATACTCTACTCCTAGGAAATAAATTACAAGCAGAACATAAGCATAATATCTGCTCTGGAATTGGTGATACTCATAGAATCTTAGCAAAGGCAAATTTAAAATTTCCCAATAGAATTATTCTATAGAATAGAGTGTTGAGAGCTGTCTTGGCAAAAGATGTCAATAAGAAGGAAAAGGAGAAGGGGATGGAGGAGGGGAAGTATAAAGAAAAAAATTATAATGAGATTCAGCAGGTACAATAAACAGAAAAATTAAGCCCCCATAACTATATGGGTAATGAACCAAGTTGAAAATAAATTTCTTGAAAAGGCAAATCTGTGAAGAGTAAATTTCTAAAAATAAAAAAATACAGCTAAGATTTTCCAATTTCAGTGCAAACTATAAACCCACAGATTTGAGGAGAACAAAAACTTTAAAAAGAATAAAACAAAAAGAACCACACCATAGCACACCACAATGAAGTCACTAACAGCCAGTGATAAAGAGAAAAATCTTAAAAGCTTCCAGAAAAGAAAGATATATTAAACACAGAGTAATGAGAGAAGAATGATCACAGATTAGAAATGATACAAGACAGAGCATACTGAAATGACATATTTCATGTGCTAAAAGGAAAAAGTATCAACCTACAACTCTATATCCAGTAAAAATATTCTTCAGAAATAAAGGTGAAATAAGTCCATTTCTAATGAAGCTAATGCTGAAAGAATTCATTGCAAACAATACCACATTATTGAAAATGTTAAAGGATGTTTTTCATGCTAAAGAATAATGTCTCCAAAAATATCCTTGAATTTACAGCAAGAAATGAAGAACACTGAATGAAAATGGTAAATATGGGAATTAGAAAAAAATGTGTATAAAGCTTTTACCTTATTCTTAAAATTTCTTTAAAAGATAATTGACTGTTTAAATAAAAATGTATTATGCATTTTATAAATATGTAGAAATAAAATATATCCCATAATAGCACAGATGATAATGAGGGGAATGGAAGCATGTTGTGTTAAGGTAATACAATGCATTGGAAATAAATATTAATTAAAGACATACTGTGGTAAGTTAGAAATATTATTGTAAACCCTAGAATAAGCATGCATACCAAAAAAAGTAAGCTGAAATATGAAAGCTACTAAGTTAATCATTAAGAAGGCAGAAAGAGACACCACAGAAATATAGAAAAGTAGTGCAAATAGAAATCAAATAGCCAGGCAACAGAATGAAAACCAACTATACAGATAATTTTATTACATGTATTGTCTAAATACTCCATTAGAAGGCAGAGATTGTTCAACATTCTTATTTTTGTTCAATTACAGCTGTCCCCATTTTCCCCCATTAGTCTTCTCTGCCCTACCCACCCCCACCTCCCATAGTCATCCCCCCTGTTGTCTTTGTCCATGGGTCCTTTATAACATTCTTAAAAGCAAGAAGCAACAGCATGCTGTAAATAAAAAATAAATAAATTTAAATACAAGCACATGTGTTAAAGGTAAAAGGATGAAAAGATATAAATCATATGAACAATGAAATATCTGTATTAATAACAAAGTAAGTTTCAGAATGAGGTTTCAGAATGAGTAGGTTTCTGAATTTCTTTCAGAAATATGGCAGGACACTTAAAAATTGAAAATGACAAATTCATCCAGAGTCTATAATCATTCTTAAACATCCTCTAATAACAGAGCCTTTAAGATATATAAAACAAAAAGTTACAGACTAAGAGGAAATATAAAAATTCACAATTATAGTTGGAGATTTTAACATTCATTTCTTAGTTATAATGAAAATGTATTATAGAATTTGTAAAGGCACAGAAGACTTAAACAAAAATATATAGCAATTTGGGTTAGTTGACATTTATAGGAAAATGTACCAAAAATAGCAGTAGACACATTCTTTTCAAGTGCACACAAAATACCCACCAAGCTAGCCTATAAGCTAAGCGCAAATGTTTAGAAGGATCAAATTCATCAAAGCACATTTTCTTATACATACACACAAATTTAATAGGAAATAAATACTGAAAACTAACCTGGAAAAAACCCAAATATTTTGAAACTATACATTTCTTTAAAAATCCATCCACAAGTTAAAGAAGACATAATAAAGAACATTATTAGATGTTTTTAAAGAATAATAAAAATCACCACATATCAAAAAGTGTTAGGGGGAAGCTAAAACAATATTTAGAAAGAAATACATTGTTTTAAATATTTATATTAGAAGAGACAGTTTTAAAATCAATTATGTAAGTTTTCATATTAGCAACTAAGAAAATTATCTGAAAATAAGTGAATGGGAAAATAAAATAAGAATAAAAATTAATAAAATGGAACACACATGAGGGAAAAATCAATGAAACCAAACCTGGTTCTCAGAAAACATAAAAAAATTAATTAACTTCTAATAAATTCCTGGATCATAGATTAGCAAAAAGACGTTAGTGGGACAACCAATAAAATGTTAGTAAGGTCTGTAGTTTAAAAGTATTATTTAATGTTAATTTCCTGGTTTTGATAATGGTATTGGAGTTATATAAAATATTAACATTTGGGGGAGCTGGGTGAAAGGTATATAGAAACTCTGCACTATTTTTGATACCTTGTTGTAAGTCTGAAAATATTGTAAAATGAAAACATTTTTAAAAAGAGAGAACTATTCTTGAAAGACTCTGTTAAGAAATCAAAAATTCAAGCTAAAAGGTCAAACTAATGATTGGGAAATAATATTTCTAATGCATACATCTGACAAAGACTTGTATCAGAATATATAAAGAATTTTTACAACTCAGGAGAATCAAGATGGTGGAGGAGTGAGTGGAAGTCACACTGACCTCCTCACAGGACCAGTCTGGAATTTCAACTAAATTGTGGAGAAAATACCTGTAACAAACAACTGAACAATAGTGAGAGAGGAGCCCTATAACCTTGGACAGACAGAAGAATCAGCTTTAGCACAACCTTACTGGTAAGGAGTGTGGTAGAGACTTGAGAAGGTGGGCAGGATGCCCACAGGCAGCAACACCAGAAGGATATTGAGACAGCCAGTTGGATCCCCTTGAGAAAAGCTGGGTCTAAACTGTAAGTAGGGACCCCCAGCCTACAGCACCAGAGCCCAAAAAGTACACAGAACAGCCAGCTGTGAAAAGCAGCAGGGTTGCTCTCTGCCAGAGAGGGGTGGCTGGAGATGCAAAACGGCATTTAAAGGATGAATACGTACATTTTTTATTGCATCCACTTACCCTGGGCTCTAGCATTGGTGGGGGCAGAGTGGGCTGGAGACACCTGAGGAGAGACTGGAGAGGGAGGCTTTGGGGAGAGAACAGAGAGAGTAGCTGGCAGGATCCCAGTGTGACTCATCCCCCATGCAGCAGCAACCATTTTGCTCAGGCAGACAACTCCCCTGAGTAGCAACAATGTGAGAGGACCCAGTAGCCCCACCCCTAGGAGGCTCTGCCTAGGCCCAGTAGTGCTAAAACCTGATGGCTGAGTACACAATGGCAGCCACAGATAGAAGATCCCTGGCTAAGGAGGGTACAGAGAGGCCTAGAGGCACTTGAGGAGAGACTGGAGACAGAGGCTTTGGGGAGAAAATGGAGAGAGTAGCTGGAGGGATCCTGGTGCTTACTCTACCCCCATACAGCAGTTGCCATCTGGCTCAGGCAGACAACTGCCTTGAGCAACAGCAGCATGAGAGGACCCAATAACCCCTCCCCCAGGGGGGACTCTGCCATGCCCTGTGTTCTTTCTAAGCCAGCCTGCTGAGTGCACAGTGACTAGATTAACAGATGAAGGAGACAGCCACAGACTGTAGATTCCTGGAAGTCTCAAACAGACTGCCTAAGATCAGACAGGGTCAACAATCTGATATCATCAGAGGCAGATCCAGAAAGAAAGGAAAAAAGAAGCGGTCTCCTACTGAAACCACAAAGTCAGGAAATCAAGACAGATCAATTGAAGAAATAGAAACAAAAAAGAAGAGTCTCACAAATAATGGGAAGACAAAGAAACACCACCCTCTCAAAGGGAAAGGAGGAATCCCCAGAAAGAAAAATAAATCAAATAGAGACAAGTAAACCATCAGATATTGAGTTCAAAACAATAGTTCTAAAGAAGCTCAATGAGCTCAGTGAGAATTACAAAAAACTACAGGGAAACTATGAGGAACTTACTGCAAACTATACAGGCATGAAAAAGGACATAGAAACTATCAATAAGAGACAAGACGAAATGAAGAATACAAATTCTGAATTGAAGAACACAGTAGAAGGAATCCAAAGCAGGCTAGATGAAGCAGAGGATAGAATCAGCAAGCGGGAGGATAAGGTATAAAGAAACTCCTGGAAAGAGCAAGAATAGGAAAAAAGACTCAAAAAGAATGAAGAGGCACTTAGGAAAATGTAGGACAACCTGAAACAATAATATCCATATAATAGGGATATCAGAAGAAGAAGAGGAATAAGGGGTAGAGAGCCTGTTTGAAAAACTAATGTTGGAAAACTTCCTTAATTGAAGGAGAGAAAAAAGTCACACAAGTCCAGGAAGCACAGAGGGTCCCATTCAAGAGGAACCCAATGAGGCCCACTCTAAGACACATCATCATTAAAGTGGCAAATATCAAAGACAAAAAGAGATTCCTAAAGGCAGCAAGGGAGAAACAGGTAGTAACATATCAGAGAGCCATGGTATGGCTAGCAGCTGACTTCTCAACAGAAACACTACAAGCCAGGAGGGAGTGGCAAGAAATATTCCAAGTAATGAAAAGCAAAAGCCTGCAACCAAGACTGCTCTATCAAGCAAGGCTCTCAATTAAAATGGAAGGGAAAATAAGGAACTTCTCAGACAAAAGAATTCTAGAAGAATACACCACCACCAAACCAGCATTGTTAGATATGCTAAAGGGATTGCTTTAAGGAGATGAACAAAAAGAGTCTATGAATACCCAGTTCCTTTCACAGTCACCAAAACTTGGTATTACCAATATTTTTAATATTTATTAATCTGATTGTGACACATCTGAATGATGCATTATTTTAATTACTTTATTATTTGTTTAAACTAAACCTGTTTTTGTATATTTCTTTTCTATTTCTTTTATTTTTAAAAAGCTTTAAATGTCTTTTTGGTATTCTTTATCCATTTTTTTAAATTAAATGTTTATAGGATTCATTTCCCTAAAACAAACAAACAAAAAACCCTATTAACCCTTTTATAGATGTGTTGGAATTTCTATTATATTACTTGTCCTTTTACTTTTTTTACATGAATATTTTTGTTTAGTCTTAAATATTTAATATAGTCATATTGTCAACATTTTACTTTATATGTTCTGGGTTTGAATATGGTACTTCAGGGTAAGAAAAATATTGATTTCATATTTTCTCCTAAAACTTCTTAGATTTAATATATTAGTTTTTAACTCACCTGAATATTTGTTGTATAATGTGTGAAATAGGGATCTATATTTCAAGTAATAGTGATCCATGCACCTTATATGTTGAATAAGTCTTATTTTCCCCACTGATTTGAAATATCGTTTTAATCATATATTATATTGTTAGAAAGATACATATGTTTGTTTCTAGAATGCACATTTTATTTCCTTGATCTACTTGATTATTTCTGTGTAGGTATCACAATCGCTGAGACTTTATAATGGATTTAAATTTTTTAATATTTTATAATGGATCTTGACATTTAAAAAAATAAACAAAGTCAATACGCTTTTTTTTTAAGAAAAAGGAAAGAAGGAAGTCCAACCTTTTGCAACAACATGGATGGAACTGGAAAATATTGTGCTAAGTGAAATAAGCCAATCTGTGAAAAACAAATACCATATGATCTCACTTATAAGTGGAATCTATTTAACAAAATAAACCACAGGAAAGGAAACATGGAGCAAACTGAAAGTTACCAGGGGGGATGGGAAAAGAGGACAATGGTGGAAAGAAGAAGAAACCAACAAACAACATGTATGAATGACCCATGGGCATGGACATGTACAACAGAGTAAGAATTGACTGTGGGGGGGGGGCAGGGTGGGTTGGGTGGAGAAGGGAACAGGGGGAAAAATTGAGACAACTGTAATAGAATAAACATGATTTAAAAATAAAAAAAATTAAAACTTCTCCAAAAAAAGATAACTTTTACAACTCGATCTTAAGAATATACAAATCAACTAAAAAGCTTGTAAATTATTTAAAGAGGCATTTCACAAAAGAGACACGAATGTCCCATAAGCACATAAAAACATGCTCAAATAAATACAAATAAACTCATGATATACCGCATTTAAAATATAATGGCTAAATATTTTAAAAGCTGCCCATAAAAATATTGGCTTACATGTGGAACAACTGAACTCTCATAGTTTGCTGTTGGAAGTACAAACTGGTATAACCTCTTTGGAAATGGTTTGAAGTTTTAAATGGAGTGTAACATATTCTTAACACATAACAGTTAAGTATTTACCCAAAAGTAATAAAAGTGTATATCCAAAAAAAGACATGAACAAGGATGTTCATTGCATTATTTAAAATACATCAAGCAATAGTAATCAAAACAGTGTGGTATTGGCATAAGGACAGGTATATGCACTAATGGAATAGAATAGAAAGTCCAGAAATAAACCCTTGCATGTATGGTCAGTGTATTTTCAACAAGGGTGATAAGATCTTTCAGTCGGGGAAGAAAGTCTTTCCAATAATTGGTGCTGGGAAAACTGGGTATCCATATGCAGAGAATGAAGTTGGGCCTTATATTATATATAAAAATTAACTAAAAATAATTAAAGGCTAAAATACAAAGCTAAAGGTATGAAACAGATGAAAATATTAGGAGAAAATCTTGGTGACATTGAATTTGGCAATAATTTATTGGATAAAAAACCAAAAGAACAGGCAACAACAACAAAACAGATAAATTGGACTTATCAAAATTTAAAACTTTTGTGAAATAAAAGACACTGTCAAGAGAGTGAAAAGGCAGCACAGAGAATGAAAGAAAAGAAAATACGTGCGAGTAATTTATCTGATAAGGTTTAACATACAGAACATACACAGAACTACAACTCAAAATGTTAACCCACTTCAAAAATAGGCATCGGAATTTAATAGACATTTTTTCCATATTTACATGGCCAAAAGCACATGAAAAGATGCTCAGCCTCACTCATTATAAAGAAAATGCATATCAAAACCAAAATGAGATACTGCTTCATGCCACTAAATGGATCTTATAAAAGAAGAAACAAACAACTAAACCAAAATTGAGACCCTTGTATATTGTGATTGAAAATGAGAAAAACAAGGGCCCAACCAAGATGGAGTCATAGATAGATTCATTTTGCTCCCTCACACAACCAAAAGAAGGTTAACAACAAATTTAAAAACAGAAAATAACCAGAACTGTGAGAAAATCAAACTGTATGGAAGTCTGACAACCAAGGAGTTAAAGAAGAAACATTCATCCAGACTGGTGGGAGGGGCGGAGAAGGGCAGCCAGTGTGGAGAGGGAATGTGACAAGGTGGTGGCTGGAGGACTGGGCGGTCCCGCATTCGTGTGTGGATAAGCCAGGAGAAACAACTGATAAGTGAGAAAGACTGCACGACCCCAGGGTTCCAGTGTGGGGAAACTAAAACCTCAAAACCTCTGGCTGTGAAAACTTGTGGAGGTTGCAGGCAGTGGAAGAAACTTCCAGTCTCACAGGAGGGTTCATTGGAAGACCCACAGGGTCCTAGAATGTACACAAACCCACCCACCTGAGAATCAGCACCAGAAGGGCCCAATTTGCTTGGGGGTAGCAGGGGAAGTGACTGAAAGCAGGGGCAAGAGCTAAGCAAGTGGCATTGTTACCTCTCTGACCCCTCCCCTGCATACAGTAGGGACCTGGGTTGCCCCACCCTGGCAATACCTAAGGCTCTGCCCCTTACAACATAACAGGTGTGCTGAGACAAAGAAATATGGCTCAACTGAAAGAACAGATAAAAATTGCAGAAAAAGAACCAAACAATAAGGAGATAGCCAACCTACCAAATGCAGAGTTCAAAACACTGGTAATAAGGATGCTCACAGAAATGGTTGAGTATAGTCACAAAATAGAGGAAGAAGTGAAAGCTATGCAAAGTGAAATAAAGAAAAATATACAGGGAATCAGCAGTGAAGGGAAGGAAACAGGGACTCAGATCAATGATTTGGAGCAAAGGGGGAGAATAAACATTCAACTGGAACAGAATGATAGGGCAAGAAATAAAAAAAAAAATGAGAAGAGGCTTAGGAACCTCTGGGATGACTTTAAATGTTCCAACATCCGAATCACAGGGGTGCCAGAAGGATAGGAGGAAGAGTAAGAAATTGAAAACTTATTTGAAAAAATAATGAAGAAAAACTTCCCCAATCTGGTGAAAGAAATAGATTTCTAGGAAGTCCAGGAAGCTCAGGGAGTCCCAAAGAAATTGGACCCAAGAAGGAACAAATCAAGACACACAGTAATTAAATTACCCAAGATTAAAGATGGAGAACCTTAAAAGCACCAAGAGAAAAGGAGACAGTTACCTACAAAGGACTTCTCATAAGACTATCAGCTGATTTCTCAAAAGAAACCTTATAGACAAAAAGGGGCTGGAAAGAAGTATTCAAAGTTATGAAAAGCAAGGACCCACATCCACGATTACTCTATCTAGCAAAGCTATCATTTAGAATCGAAGGGAAGATACAGTACTTCCCAGATAAGGTCAAGTTAAAGGAGTTCATCATCACCAAGCCCTTATTATATGATATGTTAAAGGGATTTATCTAAGAAAAAGGAGATCAAAACTATGAACCATAAAATAACAACAAACTCACAACTATCAACAACTGAACCTAAAAAGAAAAACAAACTAAGCAAACAACTAGGACAGGAACAGAATCACAGAAATGGAGATTACATGGAGGGTTATCAGCAGGGAAGGGGATGGGGGAGAAGGGTGGAAGGGTACAGGGAATAAGAAGCATAATTGGTATGTACAAAATAGACAGGGGGTGGTCAAGAACAGTATAAGAAATGGAGAAGCCAAAGAACTTATATGTATGACCCATGCACATGAACTAAGGGGGCAGAGTAGTGCACAGGGCGGAGGGGGATTAAGGAGAGAAAAAAATGGGACAACTGTAATAGCATAATCAATAAAATATACTTAAAAACAATAACAAAAAAAGAAAATGATGCAGCTACTGTAAAAAACAATATTAAACATCCTCAAAAAATGAAACACAGAGAATTACCACATGATCTATAAATTCCACTCCTAAGTATATACCCATTAGCACTGAAAGTAGGGCCGTGAAGAGATTGCTTGTATACCATGTTCATAGCATCATTATTCACAATAGCCAAAAGATAAAAAACAAACCAAATATCTATCAAGATGAATGGATAAACAAAATGTGGTGTATACATACATTGGAATATTAATCACCTTTAAAAAGAATGAAATTTTTATACATGCTACAACATGGATGAACCTTGAAAACACATAAGTGAAATAAATCAGATGCAAAGGATAACTCCACTTCATTCCACTTGTATGATTCCACTTGTATGAAGTACTTAGAATAGGAAAATTCATAGAGTCAGAAAGTATAATAAAGTTTCCAGGGCTGTGGGAGGAGGAAAATGGGAAGTTATTTACATGTGGGATTTCTGTTCAGGATGATGAAAAAGTTCTGGAAATGGTAACAGCAAGGGTTGTACAACAATGTGAATGCATTTAATGCCACTGAATTGTGTACTTTAAAAACAGTTAAATTGATAAATTTTGTTATGTATATTTTACCACAATAAAAGAATATGAAAATACCCCCAAACTTGAAGAAGAGCAAATGTCTGCAAAGGAAAAGGGAAAAACAAATTGTGGTGTTTTCATGCATTAGAGTTCTACTCAGTAATAAAAAGCAACAATGTGGATAGATCCCAGAAGTACAATGGTTACCAAATGAACCCAGACACAAAATAAGTATATGCTATATACTCCATTTATATGAAGTGTTGGAAAAAGCAAAACTAATCTGTAGTGACAGAAATAAGTCAGTTGTTGAGTAGGGTTGGGAGTTTTGACTGTAAAGAAGTATAAAAGAACTTTTGGGGTGAGGGAAATATTTTATGTCTGGATTGGCACTGTGATTATATAGGTGCATGTATGTGGCATAATTATTGAACTCTAAGCTTATAATGAAGGCATTTATTGTTCTATTGTATGTCAGTCATACTTCACTGAAGTTGATGAAAGGTAGAACGAAAGGAGAAAGAAAAGAGGGAGGGAAGGAGGAAAGAGGGAGGGAAAAAAAATCGCAGAGCCATAGCAATTAGAATAGGGTAATACTGATTCAAGAAAAGGCAATTACATTGAATAAAAGAGTCCAGAAACAATTCCAAATATATACACAAATATGCAATGACAGAAATGACATTGAAAAGGAGAGAAAAATAGGTAGAACGGTAAGTCAGTCATGTAGTCAAAAAGTTTAATTCTCTTACATCACACCAACACACAGTCCTTTGCAGAAGGATCAAACACCTAAATATGCAAGGCAAAATTTTACAGCTTTAGAAGAAATTAAAGGAAAATTGAAGAACTGCCTCTAACACATCATAGCCCCTGTACCTCTCCCATATATATCATAGAACTTAAGAAATTTGAAAAAATTAAGAAATTAATAAAATTTTAAATATCCTCCCCAAAAAGCAAAAATGAAGTTAAAAAATACATCATAGACTCACAGAAGATATTTGTTAACACATTAAATCCAAGTTCTCATATGTAGATTACTCAGGGAGCAAGTCAATGTAGGTTTTATTTATGTTTTTTTAAAAATTTTTTTATTGTTCAAATACATTTGTCTCCAGTTTCCTGCCACTGCTTTCCCCTACCCCCGACCTCCCTCCCTCAATCATTTCCTACTTTGGTTTTGTCCATGGGTCCTTTATACATGTTTCTTGACTTGACCTTTCCCTTCCCTTTCACAGTCCCCTCTCCCTTCTTCCCTCTCGATTCTGTTGGTTTCTTTTTTTTCTTTCCATGTTGCTGGTTATATTTTCCTTGCTTGTTTGTTTTATTGATTGGGTTCCACTTATAGGTGAGAACACAGGGTATTTGTCTTTTGCCCCCTGGCTTATTTAGCTTAGCATAATGCTCTCCAGTTCCATCCATGCTGTTACGAAGGGTAGAACCTCTTTCTTTCTTTCTGCTGTGTAGTATTCCATTGTGTAAATGTAGCATAGTTTTTTGATCCACTCATTTACTGATGGGCATTTAGGTTGCTTCCAGCACTTGGCTATTTAAATTGTGCTGCTATGAACATTGGGGTGCATAGGTTCTCTGGAATTGGTGTTTTGGGATTCTTAGGGTATAATCCCAGCAGTGGAATTGCTGGGTCAAAAAGCATTTCCATTTTTAGCTTTTTGAGAAAATTCCACACTGTTTTCCACAGTGGCTGTACTAGTCTGCATTCCCACCAACAGTGTACCACGGTTCCCTTTTCTCCACAGCCTCGCCAGCACCTGTTGCTTGTTGATCTGTTTATGATGGCCATCCTGACCAGTGTGAAGTGGTAGCTCATTGTGGTTTTAATTTGCATTTCCCTGATGGCTAGTGATGCTGAGCATCCTTTCAAACATCCCTGGGCCCTCTGTATCTCTTCCTTGAAGAAGTGTCCATTCAGGTCCTTTGCCCATTTTTTAATTGGATTGTTTGTCTTCTTGGAGTGGAGTCATGTGAGTTCTTTATATATTTTGGAGATTAAACCCCTATCTGATGTGTATAATTGGCAAATATATTTTCCTAGATGGTTGGCTCCCTTTTCATTTTGCTGATATTTTCTTTAGCCACGCAAAGCTTCTTATTTTGATGAGGTTCCATTTGTTTATTCTTTCCTTTACATCCTTACTTTAGAGGACATATCGGTAAAATATTGCTGTGTGTGATATCTGAGAGTTTCCTGCCTATGTTCTCCTCTAGGACTTTTATGGTGCTGCAGCTTATATCTAAGTCTTTTATCCATCTTGAGTTTATTTTTATGTATAGTGTAAATTGGTGATCGAATTTCAATTTTTTGCGTGTAGCTATCCAGGTCTCCCAACACCATTTGTTAAAGAGGCTATTTTTACTCCAATTTATGCTTCTGCCCCCTTTGTCAAATATTAATTGACCATAGAGACTTGGGTTTATTTCTGGGCTTTCCATTCTGTTCCATTGATCTATGTGTCTGTGTTTGTGCCAATATCAAACTGTTTTTTTACAGTGACCTTGCAATATAGGTTGATGTCCGGTATTGTAATCCCTCCTGCTTTGTTTTTCTTTCTCAAAATCACTGCAGCTATTCATGGTCATTTATGGTTCCATATAAATTTTTGATTTGTCTGTTCTATGTGAAATACATCTTTGGTATTTTCATAGGGATTACATTGAATCTGTAAATTGCTTTGGGTGGTATGGACATTTTAATGATGTCAGTTCTTCCAATCCATGAACATGGTATATGCTTCCATTTATTTGTGTCTTCCTTAATTTTTTTTCTTCAGTATTGTATAGTTTTCAGTGTACATGTCTTTTACCTCCTTGGTTAAATTTATTCCTAGGTACTTTATTTTTCTTGTTGCTATAGCAAAGGGGATTTTTTTCCTGATTTCTGCTCTGATATTTCATTTTTGGTGTACAAAAATGCCTTCAATTTCTGACTTTGTATCCTGCTGTTTTGCCAAATTCACTTATTAGGTCTAGCAGTTTTTTTGTGGAGTGCATAGGGTTTTCTATGTACACTACCATGTCATCTGCAAACAATGATAGTTTTACTTCCTCCTTTCCAATTTGGATGCCTTTTATTTCTTTTTATTGTCTGACCACTGTGGCTAGGACTTCCAATACTATGTTGAATAGAAGTGGTGAAAGTGGACATACTTGTCTTGTTCCCCATCATAGGGGGAAAACCTTTTGTTTTTGTCTACTGAATATGAGGTTGGCTATAGGTTTTTAATATATGGCCTTTATTATGATGAGGTATGCCCCCTTTATTCCCATTGCTGAGTGTTTTTATCAAAAATGGGGGCTGTACCTTAGCAAATGCTTTTTCCACACCTATTGAGATGATCTGGTTGTTTTTGTCTTTCCTTTTGTTTATGTGCTGTACTACATTTACTGATTTGTGAATATTGAACCATCCTTGCATCCCTGGGACAAATCCCACTTGATCATGGTTCACGATCCTTTTAATATATTGTTGGATGCAGTTTGCCAATATTTTGTTGAGGATTTTAGTGTCTATGTTCATCAGCGATATTGGCCTGTAGTTTTCTTTCTTTGTCGTCTTTATCTGTTTTGGAAATAGGGTGATGGTGACCTTATAAAGAGTTTGGGAGTATTCCCTCCTCTTGGATTTTTTGGAACAGTCTGAGAAGGACGGGGGTTAGCTCTTCCTTAAATGTGTTGTAAAATTCTGCTGTGAAACTGCCTGGTCCAGGGCTTTTGTGTGCGAGAATTTTTTGATTACTGCTTCAATTTCATCAGCTGTTATCGGTGTGTTTAGGCTTTCTGGTTCTTCATTCAGTGTTGGAAAGTTATACTTTTCTAGAAATTTGTCCATTTCATCGAGGTTTTCAAATTCTTTGGCATATAATTGCTCATAGTAATTTCTTACAATCCTTTGCATTTCTGTGGTATCAATTTTTATTTCTCCTCTTTCATTTCTGGTGTTATTTATTTGGGTCTTCTCCCTTTTTTCTTGATGAGTCTGCTTAAAGGCTTTTCAATTTTGTTTATCTATTGAGAGAACCAGCTTCTGGATTGGTTGATCCTTTGAATTGTTCTTTTAGTCTCTATGTCATTCAATTCTGCTCTGATCTTGATTATTTCCTTCCTTCTACTTGCTCTGGGATTTGTTTATTGTTTTCTTTCTCCAGTTCTCCAAGCTGGTTTTGTGTCCTATCATGTGGTCTATCTTTGAAAATGTTCCATGTGCATTTGAAAAGAATGTGTATTTTGCTTCTTTGGGATGAAAAGTTCTATATATGTCAGTTAAGTCCATTTGATCTAATGTGTTGTTCAGTTCCACAATATCCTCATTGATGTTTTGTGTGGAAGAGCTATCCATTTTTGACAGTGGGGTGTTAAAATCCCCTTCTATCAGTGTGTTGTTATTTATATCTTTCTTGAAGTCCTCTAAGATTTTCCTTATATATTGGGATGCTCCTATGTTGGGTTCATATAGGTTTACAATGTTTATGTCCTCTTGATGGATTCTTCCTGCGAGTATTATAAAGTGTCCTTCTGGGTCTCTTTTTATGGCATTTGTTTTGAAATCTGATATAAGTATTCCCCTATCCATTTTTTGGAATATTTTTTTCCATTCCTTTACTTTAAGTCTGTGTAGGTCTTTTGTTCTGAGGTGGGTCTCTTGTAGCCAGTATATGTGAGTCATATTTTCTTATCCGTTCAGGTATCTTGTGTCTTTTGATTGGGGCATTTAGTCCATTTACATTTAAAGTTATTATTGATTGGTACTTATTCATTTTTTCTATTTGTACATGTGTTCTTCTCTTTCTCACTCTTTTTTCATCTTCTTAAACCATCCCTTTAGCATATCTTGCAGTGCTGGTTTGGTGGAGGTGTATTCTTTTGGCCTTCTTTTGTCTGGGAAAATCCTTATTCCACCTTCTGTTTTAATTGAGAGCCTTGCTGGGTAGAGCAGTCTTGGTTGCAGGCCTTTGCCTTTTATTACTTGGACTATTTCTTGCCAGTCCCTCCTGGCCTGTAGTGTTTCTGTTGAGAAGTCAGCTCATACCTGTATCGGGGCTCCCTTGCATGTTACTACCTGTTTCTCCCTTGCTGCCTTTAGGAATCTCTCTTTGCCTTTGATATTTGCCATTTTAATGATGATGTGTCTTGGAGTGGGCCTCATTGGGTTCCTCTTGAATGGGACCCTCTGTGCTTCCTGGACTTCTGTGACTTTTTCTCTCCTTCAATTAGGAAAGTTTTCCAACATTAGTTTTTCAAGCAGGTTCTCTACCCCTTATTCCTCTTCTTCTGGTATCCCTATTATATGGATATTATTACGATTCAGGTTGTCCTGCATTTCCCTAAATGCCTCTTCATTCGTTTTGAGTCTTCTTTTCCTATTCTTGCTCTTTCTGGGAGCTTTTTTCTACCTTATCCTCCAGCTTGCTGATTTGATCCTCTGCTTCATTTGGCCTGCTTTGGATTCCTTCTACTGTGTTCTTCAATTCCGAATTTGTATTCTTCATTTCCTCTTGTCTCTTATTGATAGTTTCTATGTCATTTTTCATGTTGATATAGTTTGCAGTAAGTTCCTCATAGTTTTCCTGTAGTTTTTCATAATTCTCTTTGAGCTCACTGAGCCCATTGAACTTCCTTAGAAAGATTGTTTTGAATTCAATATCTGATAGATGACTTGCCTGTATTTCATTTAGTTCTCTTTGTGGGGATTCCTCCTTTTTCTTAATTGGGGGGTGTTTCTTTGTTTCCCATTATTTGTGAGACTCTTCTTTTTTGCTTCTGCTTCTTAAATTGATCTGCCTTGATTTCCTGTCTTTGTGGTGTGAACTTCTATGGTAGTAGTGGCTCTTTTTTTTTTTTTTTTCCTTTCTGGGCCTGCCTCTGATGATGTCAGATGTTGATCCTGTCTGATCTTAGGCAGTCTGTTTGAGACTTCCAGGAATCTACTGTCTGTATCTGTCTCCTGAAATTGTTAATCTAGTTACTCTGCCCTCAGCCCTCAGGCTTTGGCATCACAGGGCAGGGCAGAGCCTCCTGAGGGCAGGGCTATTGTGTCCTTTCAGGATGCTGCCACTCAGTGGAGTGGTCTACCTGAGAAAGATGGATGCTGAGGAATGGGGGAGGAGTCAGCACCGGGATGCCCCTGGCTACTCCTTCAGTTCTCTCCCCAACGCTTCTGTCTCCAGTCTCCCCTCAAGCATCTCTACACCTCTCTGTGTTCCCTTTAGCTAGGGATCCACTATCTGTGACTGCCTCTCAGTACTCAGCACCCAAGCCTGCATGCAACTCCTATCCCGGGAAGAGCGTCCTGCGGTCAGGGCTATTGTGTCTTTTCAGGCTGCTGCCACTCTGGGGTGTGACCTGCCTGAGCAAGATGGAAACTGTAGAATGGGGGAGGAGTCAGCACTGGGATCGCACACCGTACTCTGGCTACAGCCTCAGTTCTCTCCCCAACACTTCTGTCTCCAGTCTTTCCTCAAGCGTCTCTAGACAGCTCTGTGTCTCTTTTAGCCAGGGATCCACTATCTGTGCTGGTCGCTCTGTACTCAGCACCCAGGCCTGCGTGCAATGCCTGACTGGGGCAGAGCCTTCTGACGGTCCTTTATGTCCTTTATGTCCTTTATATCTGAGCAAGATGGAAGCTCCGGAATGGGAGATGAGTCAGCACCAGGGCCCTGCTGGCCACTGGCTCAGTTCTCTCCCCAAAGTGTCCCTCACCAATCTCTCCTTAGGCGGCTCCAGCCCACTCTGCCCCCGCCTCTGCCCAGAGACCAAGGTAAGTGGCTGCCACTACAAAGTTTTGCATTGGGCCTTTAAATGGCTATTTGTGTCTCCAGTCGCCTGTCTCTGGCAGAGAGCACACTATGCTTTTTGCAGTTGTCTGTGTTCTTTTTGGGGTCTGGTACTTTAGGCTGGAGATCCCCACCAATGACTCAGACCCTGCTCTTCTCAGGAGGATCCAACTGGCCATTTCAATATCCCTCTGGTGCTGCCGTCTGTGGGGGCCCAGCCCACCTTCTCTAGCCTCCACCGCACTTCTTACCAGTTAGGTTGTGGAAAGACAGACGGTTCCTCTGTCTGTCTGAGGTTTGAGGCTCCACTCTCACTATTATTTTGTTGTTTTCCAGGTGATTTTTCCACAATTTAGTTGCAATTCCAGTTTGGAGCCGGGAGGAGGTCAGTGTGACTTCCACTTACTCCTCTGCCATATTGAAGTCCAGCGTAGTTTTTAGATGTGAAAGTGCTGCAAACTTATATTAACAATATTTGAAAAAATAATTGTTTATCTTCTAACTTCAATCTTTTCAGAAGTGGAAGTACTACAAACTTACATTAACAATATCTAAAAAGTTAACTGTTTATATTTTAAAATATTGATATGTTTCTTATTAAAATTCAACATAACTACTATCTTGGGTCACACATCACTCTAGCAGATTTTCAAACCTCATAAAAACCTTCCTCTGTTGTTGCTCAGTGATAGAACTGCATTTATAACCTTGGCCTTAAAATCCTCCAGAGATAGAGGTTTTGATGGACACATGGCAGACAGTTTGAACATGACTCCCTGAGAAAAAGTCTAATGGAGACAGATCAGGTGACTTAGGTGGCTAAGCCATTGTCTGAGAGAGTGGATTTGGAATCTCTCCTACCCAAATCATTTAAAATAAAAAAATTACTTTTCAAACCCACAAGAGTAAGTAGAAGAGCAGTGTAAATAATTATACTGCCAAATGATATATCTGCTACTGTGTAGCATTTAAATTTCTAGCATCATGAAGGCTTCAAACTAAGACTTGAAACACTCTGCATAATGAGTGCTTATAAGTTTCCAACTTAAATTTATTATTTTTCTTTCTATCTACACTGTTCTATCAGTTGTTCTATATATAATGAGCCTATATTGATAGATGCATATGCATTAATAATCATCTTTATTTTGTATTTTTTAGCAATAATATAGTATCTGCATCAGTCAATGTGCTCCAGAGAAATAGGGCCAATAGGAGATTACATATATATTTTTATATATATAATACATATACATATATAATACATATATTCTACATACATTTGTATTGTATATACATATACATATGCATATACACATATATTTATTACATATATACATATACATTTTATGTATATGTATACATAAATATAAATATATATGTATTTTTATACATATGCATATAGAAATATATAAATATAAATATATATGTATAAATATAAATATATATGTATATATGTATATATGCATATGTGTATATAATTCATATACACATATACAACTTATGAATTATTATATTTATATATAAAATGAGTAATTGGCTAATGCAATTATGGAGGCTGAGAAGTCCCATGATCTGCCATGTGCAAACTGGAAAGCAGGAGGTGTAATTCATCCAAATCTGAAGGTATGAAGACCAGAAGAGCTGATGGTGTCTCAGTCCAAGGGCCAGAGAGGATAAGATGAGATGTCACAGTTTTAGCACTAAGGCAGGGAAACAGGGGCAAATTCCACCTTCCTCTGCCTCATGTTCTATTCAAGCCCTCAGTGGATTGGATGATGCCCACTCTCACTGGAAAGTAAAATCTACTTTACTGAGTCTATCAGTTCAAATGCTGATCTCCTCCAGTAATACTCTCAGAGATACACCCAGACATGTTTAACCTGGGCACCCCAAGGCTAGTTAAGTTGACACATAAAATAACCATCACACCATCCGTCTTTGTTCTTTAGGGGATGTTAAATGAAAACAAAAAAGGTGGACAACATTGCATATGCATCTGCTTGTATAAAAAGTAGGGATTTTATCTGTCTATATACACACATATATGTATCTATGTATGAAAGCATACACACACACACACACACACACACTAGTTCTCAGTTCTCAGGTGGGGAGAAACAGTGCTTTATAATTAAGGGGAAAGACGAATGTGGGGGTTCATTCTTCTTATGTGATAAACAGAAGGTTGTAGTGTTTCCCAGTGTTGGTTAAACTGTATAGAAGAGAACAATTTTCATGAGAAGAACTAAGAAAAAACACTGGGAATTTCTTTAAAAGCTAAATGGGAAAGTACAAAGATAAGAGAAACCATCACAGATAAAACTTAACCTTCAGTAATGAAGCTAGCTACAAGCCACAAATTAGTGTTTTTGGCTGTAAATTAAACCACTGTTGAGTGTTGACAGGACTAAGCATTTTAAATACTCATCAAAAAAGTGATGTTCAAATTCCCCCACCCTCAATCTTCCCCTAGGAGGGTAACCGAGACGGGGTTGGGATTATAGTGATCTGAAATGGTATTCCTTACCCCAGGCAATTGGAGACGTCAAAGGATGGAGGAAAGGAAGGATCTGGGCTGAAGTGTCAAGGCCCAAAGTAGACATTCAGAAGAATGTCTGGAAAATTACTAAAACTAAATGAGAATGAATCACCACAATTAGAAGTGGCACTAAAGTCAGGCATATGGCAAGGAATATAGGGTCAGAGGGATAAGAAGAGATGACATGATGGAAGCAAGAAGGAAAAGGGGGGTTTCTGAGTAATGAGCTAGAAAACATGTTGGTCTCGCTTACACATAGGTACTAAGCACAGGGCACGGGGCACCAATCTGGGCTTGTTGGCTTTGATGCTTTAAGGATAGAACAGAACAGGTGAATACAATGCTGTGCTGAGCTATATTGGAGCATGGACAAATGAAAAAATGTTTATTTAACATTCATTGTCTTGTTTATCATGATTTTTTTGCATTACTTTTTTTTGCTTTTTAATTTATTTTTACCAGTTTATTTTTTCATTATATTTTTCCATTACCATTTATCCCCCTCACTCCTTCCTCCACCTTCACCAGCCCCCTTGCACCGACATCACCACACTGTTGTCCATGTCTCTGAGTCCTTTCTCATTTTTGCTCCATTCCTCTACCCCTGCAACCTCCTCTCCCATGAGTTGTCAGCCTGCTCTCTATCCATGAGTCTGTCTCTGTTTTGTTAGTTCAGTTTGTTCATTAGATTTCACATGAGTGAAATTATATGGTATTTGTCTTTCTTTGAATCTTTAAGATACTGCATTAAAATGTCATTTATTTTGATTACTGAGAGGTTTTTTGCCCATTTACAACTGCACCTGAAGTGAGGGCCTCACTTGCCTCCCTCTATACTAGCCCTGGTGAAAAAACAGAAACCAAAAGTGATGTTTAATTCATACCTTCTAATTATGGTGAATTCATGAAGTAAGAGAAAATACAGGAATGATTATTACCCCATGAAGACATGACACATGAAAAATACCACTTGTGATGTCTAAACAACACTAAAGGAGTACACGATCGAGTATATGAGACTTAGCTACAAAATGGTGACTACTTTTAGAGTCTCCAGTCCAGGAATAATGCAAATATTGTAGTTTGGTCTGTTTCCAAATAATCATCTTGAGAGACTAAGCCCTGATCCCAAGAACGAAACTGATCACTTAAAATATTTTCTAAATTCCTTTTTAGAAAATGCCTTCAGAGTTTGCAGTTAACCATATAATTATTTATACTAGGGTAGCATTTTATTTTGCAAAGCACTTTCATATACATTATAGCTAACAAAAATCACTAAATTTCAAGTTTGGAGAGATATAGGTGATCCTTGTCCATCTTCAGAGGTCTTAGCCTCAGCTGCCTTTGGACAGTTTCCATTTCCTTCCTTACTGAGCACAAAAACTGAAGACCAGAAGATGAACAAAGTGAGGAGCAGAGCAGAAAGAGAACCCGAGTCTTTTGACTCTGGTGCGTCTTTCACAACCATGCACTTAGATGAACCTTTTCCAAATTTTCAATGTAACTAACAACTGTTACAGTGAAAGGTGGAATTCAAGTTGTGGGATATCCAGGCTATTCATTCTTTTATTGCACAATGCTAAGTGTCCATATAAAGTCTTCAAAAATCTTAAGTCGTAGAAAATATTTGTAATTTGAATGTAGCTTAGAGTTAGTTTCTAGTGTGCTTTTGAAAAAATGTGTTCCAGGGAATTAGTTGGATCATAGAGCTCTGCAATGCCATATTTTCATTTTCTGTACACTAAGACTTACTATATGAATGATTTGTAAAAGAGTTTTAAAGTTTGTTTCAAAAAAGAATTTTCAAAAGTATTTTTAAAAATATATTATTTATTTATTTTTAGAGAGAGGGGAAGGGAGGGAGAGAAACATCGATAAGTTGCCTCTTGTAAGCCCCCAACTGGGGACCATGCCCTTAACTTGGGCATGTGCCCTGACCAGAAATTAAACTGGTGACATTTTGGTTTGCAGAACGATGCCCAACCTACTCAGCCACATCAATCAGGGCTCAAAAATGTTTTGACAGATATCTCTATTATAAGAAACGTGTGGACTTTACAAAGTAATAGGATGCCTTTCATAGAGAAATTGCAGGGGGAAGAGCATGGACTCTGGACTTAGAGAGCCTGAGTTAGGATCCTGGAGCCCATACCTGCTGGCTGTACGTGTCCCAATCTGCTGTACTGAGCCTTTCAGACTTTAGTTCCCTTATTTTCAAAATGGAGATAAGAGCACCTACTGGATGGTGTTGTTGGACAATTAAATTAGTTAATACATGTAAAGAGTTTTTACAGCATTTGCACAAGTGATAAATTCCATTACTTAACTCAGTTCATGAATTCTGTGCCCCATTCTTGAAACGGGAAAAGATCTTATTGTTTTACACTCACCAATCTGAACTTTGAGAAGATTTGGATGCTAAATTACAAGATTAAAATAAGTTAGTTCTATCGGTGCTAGATAGAATAATAATGTCTGAGGAACATTAGTTTTACAAATAATGTTACTGTGCTTTTGAATTTCTCTCTAAATCTTGCTTTAATTGTATATAACTTACAGTTATCATGATATAAACGTTATAATAAAGATTAGACTTTCGTTTGGAAAGTTTTAACTGAATGAAAGAGAAGCGCTTCTCCTTCCACACATTCAGTCTCTGATATAGGATGCCTAGGTGTCTTCCCAACCAAACCATACAGCCTGCTGGTTGCATGAGATGTAACTGGAGAAGAAGGCTCTGTAAAACTGACACAGCATCTGAGGTCCATCCAAGGTCAAGTTGCATATCATCTTGTCATTCTGCTTTTTGACATTCATTTTCCTTTCCTGTTTCAATCTTAACCCATTTTCACTGCCTCATGCTTCCACATTGTACATTGTTCTAAAAATGAATGAGGTAGTTTGTTTGCTTGATCCAGATTATAAAATAAAGGGGGTGGAAACTTTTCAAGTGGAAATTCCTTTGATGAAAGAGTCTCATCCTGTATAATGTGTAACAGCAGCAGCCAGTGAACATAGCCTAATAGACCTCTATGAATTGGAACCATTCTTTCATTCATTCATAAAATATTTATGGAGGTACCCTTTAGCCTCAGAATACAAGTCTTTCCCTTTGGATACTAAATGACAAAGCAAATAAATATGTAATATGTCAAGTGGTGATAAGTGCAAGAGAGGAAAACAAAGCAAGGTAAGTGGGGTGTAAAGGGTGATGGTGGTGGGGTGCTACTTTAGACAGTGTGGTCTGAGAAGGCCTCTCTCTAATGAGGTGGCATTTGAGCAAAGGCTGAATGGCAAGTACGAAGTCCAGAACAGCAGTGTGCTTCCTCGTTGTAGACCAGTATGGCCAGAGCTGAGAAAATGAGGGGAGAATGGTAGGAAATAATATTTGCATTAATTTTTGCTTCACTATTTGCATTAATTTTTTCTTCACTCTCACAGCTATTGAGATGCTGATTCCTCTAGAGAAGATTACATAGGGCCATGCAGGATCTTGTAAGGACTCTGGCTTTTACTCCAAGTGAGATGGGAAACCACTGGTGGGAAATGGTTAGGGAACCCACAGGATGCGATTTAACATTTTAAAGGATGACACTGGCTTTTCCGTTAAGAATAGGGTTATAGGAAGGCAAGCATAGAATCAGGAGACTGAAAAGGATGTATCTAGTTAGAATTAATAACCCAGGTAAGAAATGATGGCAGCTTGAATCAAGATGTTAACTGTACATAAGATTAGATTATGGTTACATTTGGAATTAGCTTCTCACTGTCATTTCTGTGCCTTAATCCACATAGTTCTTTGGTGCAATCTCTAACTTAGTGCCTGTCAGAGCATATAATAATTATTTGTGTATATATTAGTCTCTCCCAGACAGAAGTTGTCCAAAAGTAAAGCATCCTTTTATTCCCCTTGTATTTCTGATTTGTAGCATATTGGTGATGCACACAAAATATTGCAGAATTAGTGTGTGGGTGTATATCCTTACAGACATGGATTAGCATAGGTTTCAAAAAAAGGTTTCAAAACCAGAGAGGACAACCTGGACTGTGGGGTTAATTAAAAATATTTCTAGAGAAATCAATGACCTTATAATGGGAGGAATGAATCAAAAGTAAATGCTCATGTTAGAGTTTTTAAATATTTAGAGCCACTTTGCACTCATAAGGGTCCTTGTATATATTTCAGCTAGTTTCTTGATCTCTACAGTTTAATAAAATACCAATAGTGATATCTGAATAAATGTTAATATCACAAAATAATTCTAGGAAAATAATTTATATGTTTATAATATGTATATGAGTTATGTACATGTGTGCATGAATAAAACAGCACAAGAAAACTATAATAATACCCACTAAAGTGGCCCATAGACCAAAATAACCAAAAAGAGCATTGTGAAATCCATTTTAATATGTGACCACCTAATATTGTGTATCTATGTCATATGTGCAAATATTCTAACTGTAAACCTATTGGCCTTGCCTAATAAATTAGAATCGATATTTTAATTTTATTTATTTTCTGTTGTTAAATGCAATTTGCTAAGCAGTAGTTAAACCTAATTTGTAAAGATGTACACACTGATTCTTTTCTGGTCAGAGTAACCTTCATCATCATCATATACTCTTAGAACATCAAGGAATGTACTGACCATTAAGTCCACTCCTTTTACACTATAATGTGACCCTTTGGAAATGGGTCATTTGAGTGGGCACACCAAAGAAAGCTTTAGGAAGGAAAGGGGATTAAAAGAGTTGCATTTGGAGGCATCCCTACATTCACTGTGTTTGAACAATGTAGTGAAGCCAGATGGCTACAGAATGTGGATGTGTATATGTTCTAGCTCTGCAGATAACAGAGATATTGTTTGGAAGACAGTATTTGTATACAAATGAGCAGCTATGAACTTGAGAATGAGTGTAAGCAAATAGGAAAATATAGTCAATAAATAAAATTTGGTTTTATATAGTTACTCTTTGAGATAACTCATGAGATAACTATCTGTGGGTATCAGAGACATCCCTTGAAACAAAATTGCTCTGTTATACTTTAAACAATGATCTTGTTGTATTCAAATTAGGTTTCAAAGGTCTAAAAAGGGGAAAAGCAAAAACATCATCACAGTTGCACCAGAACTAGAGTAAGTCAATCAATAAATATGAAAGGCAACCACAATTAATAAGAATTAATTAAGTATGACACATATACATTTTTCTATGCAATGTGCTAATAGATGTAAAAGCTGACATTATGGAGTACTTAGAAAAGTTAGAAAATTATTCACAACATCAGTAATAGGAATTATCTACTCAGATCCTGAAATCACACACGCACTCACACACATACACACATGTGCACAGGCACTTTTCAGGCTGTTCGGAAAGACTTGAAAACACTTTCTGATGAGCCAGGTAATTTTAAAAATCATTAGAAGATTTTGTAGTTGTCACAGTTATAATTTTTCTAAGTCATGATAAGTTATAATAAGTCCAGAAAAGCTGTTTCTATCATAATCGTAGCCTGAAAAACTATATATGGGGTAGAGGTTAGAATATAGTTTATAAAGAAATATTAAGTTAAATCGTAATAACACAAATATTAAAACAACATGCTATATCTTGGTATTAAATTAATTTCAGTCTTGCTGTCAAAGAAATTTATTTTATAGTACTACTTAATTATTATTTAAACTATGATTTAAAATAAATACATGTAACCTTTGTGAATAGAAAATGTATATGAATTCTTACCTATTTAAAGACTCCCCAACATGAATGTTATAAATATGGTGGTTAAACTCACCACAAAGTGCCTCTGTCCCTCTCATAACAACTACTCAAATTATAAAGTTGATGTCTAGAAGAAATTATCCCCAGTGTCTTCAAATTTTTCTATTTCTAAAATTGAAGGAATTATTCCAATATGGAGAAGAGAATATTGATTTAAAGTAATTGATGTGACAGAACATAAACATTAATTATTAATGGAATATTCTGTATGTTCATTTCGGTTACCCAGTTGAATGTAGATGTCATCCATACCTCCTAGAAGTATCGTTTACTGCCTGCAGGTGGGGATGGTCAAGTCCTAGTGCCAGCATCTTCAGCCCCACATAAAGGCTTTTGTTTTTTTCCATAAATATCTTTGCTTGTGTGTCATCTGCCAAGGTGCCCAGCTACCTCTTAACTTACTAAATATATGAAGGTTTGGCACGGATATGAAACTATTTTCTGTCTTTGATCAAACTGCCCTGAAAACAAGTTTCCCCAATATGTTTCAGCTGCTCCAGTAGCTTGGGAACTTACCTTAGGGATGTTTATTTATAGAATGTTAGGCACAAGCCATAGTCATATATGACAAACCCGCATGTGATTACTTATTCCCACAATGCTTTGTGATCCTTTTTTTCCTCACTTTAATTTTTTTGGGGAGAAAAAGTTGTAAAACAGTACTAAGTGGTGGTACTCCTCACTTCTATCAAAGACAATTCATTTTGATGAGTCAATGTTGCTAAACACAACTTTAGTGCTGAATATCAGTAACCCTTCTTATTGGCAGAAAACTGTCCTCTGCCCTCCTTTCTCATTATTTCTTCAGTTCCCTATTTATTCCTACCCTCTGAGTCTACACTCTAATTCTGCTCCAAGATCTGCTTCATGCTATCCTTTGGCATAATTCAATTACCATTTATATCATCATTACTTTAGCAACTTCCCCAGTGTATTTCATACTCAGAATTTTCTATTTTCTTTCTTAGTAAAACTCCCTTGTTCTAGGTTGCATGTTCTCCAGGCCGCATTCCATGCAACTTTAGAAAAATTAGCATATGCTAATATGTCAATATGTACCAATAACATAATATTATTTACCCCATCCACAAAGTACAAATTAACATTTAGAATTATCATTTCCCAAAGAAGAACTGCCAGTGCTGGAAAATTTCAGGAAACTTATAGGAAGACAATATTTTTGGATAGGTGGTTATGTCTTTTAATGTTCTTCAAATCCCTTAAGTGTTTGCAGATGTAATGGAAGTAACATACACCAAGTGCTCCACCAAGGGCTGATAGTTTGTTTGTCATACAAACCTGTAACTAATATGTTCTGTGATACTCTGGTCCCATTTCCCTTTCCAGGTCTCAGTCACAGTGGTTTACAACATGGTACTAGAATTAATGGTAAGAGTGTTTTTTGGTGAAGACTTCCTTTCAGAAACAGGACTGGGAGAAGCAGGTGGTGAATGTCATACTGGATCAACTGTGATAGATGGATAACGTGGACCAGCCTCAATGGGCCCTCTGTTATCCACCCTGGGCAGCAAGCAGTGTTGCAAGACTGACTGATGCTGCACTTGTAAGTAGCAACTACTGAACACTGCTATTATTTTGTTGAAAAGAGTCCTGTGGATTGTTTTGACTTGTATACTAACAGGTAAGAAAAAAATGGCCAACTCACTTCTTAGAAGAAGCAAGAAAGACATTTTCTCTTGAATATATGCAAGATATATTTCTGATGGAAATCCTTCCCACCTAATACACACACACAAATACACATTAAAAAAAAACACTGTAGAATTCTATCCTCCAGAATCTGTGGTTTTCCTTCTTTTCTTCTTTAGTATACATGAATATGTGAAAATGTACCACAATCAGACATGCAGCCTGATCAAGTGCTAATTTCTTACAATGTGCCTCTATTTAAAGCAACAAACAGATGGAAGGTTTATGAGCAAGGCTGGTAAAAGTAAAAGCAAATGATTGTGATAGTTGTACTTTTAATAGGATTTCCCACAATCTAAAACATTATTCCCCAAGGAACAAATGTTCTATAAAATTACATTACTTAGGAAAAAGACAGTCTGCCCTGACTTTGCTGAGGCAACAGAAGACTCCAGGATGGTCTTTGACTGCAGGGTGCTCTCAAGTCAGATCAGTGTCCTGGGAGAGAGGCCACAAGGACACCATGATCCCCAAAGAATAAGCTTAGTGGAACAGGGTAAAAAGCAGAAAGAGCAAGGGTAGAAAGGGGGTATGAATATGTATGAGCTTTGATTGAACTTACTACCTTCTAATTCTCTACTTTGAAAAACAGGGTTTGGGACATTTTTACAGATTTAAGATAAGCATGCAACATCACTTCCTTCTCAACCAGTGCAGCCCAATAACTCCAGCACAACAAATCTTGCTTAACATGCAGTGAAATCATAAACAACTCAACACTAATTCATTATCATTATCGCTTTTTAAGAGAAACAAAATTCACTATAATCCTATCATTAAGATGAATATATTGTAGTAATGGCCTTTACGTAAATTATAATTAAAGCTAATCTTAATTAAAGTTATTACACCATTTTGGAAGAAAATAAACAACCCAAAGAGAGGGAAACAATGTGGTCAATAACTCACTCCAAAAACATTTTTTGCCTCCAAAGCTCTCATTGAGGGAGACATTCCTGCGTATGATACAAATGGTTCTGACATTAAGAAAAGTAAACAAGTAAGAAAAATAAAGATGGAAAAATTCTGTGGTCAGTTCACAAGTGTATTTTTATTGTTTGAGGCAGGGTTAAAGCCTTTTATAAAGACAAGGATATATGTGCTGCTGGATTGGATATGACATTGGACTAGTCTAGCTGCCCTTGCATGCAACTCTGACTGCCCATAATATGCCATCGACAAAACAAAGAACTAGGGTGGGACCTAATGCAGCTAATGTAAAGCATTATCCAATGCCATTTTGTAGATCAAATAGAGAAAAAGGTACTTGACTCTGGTTATTGCATTTGAGAGATAAAAGCAAACATTTGATATCCTCGATCAATGATCTTGAGGATTTTAATCTAAATAACTGATTACCAATGTTTACTTAATCTACAAGAGGGACTCTTGCCAGCTCAATGCAAGTCATTCAAGGACTGTACTGACTCAGTAGGCCCGAGGCCATGTGAATGGTCTAGAATTGAGAAAGTAGGTTCTTCATGGCTATTTCAGGGATTCTGACTCTCCAAAGACTTTTAAATAGCAACTCTCTAGATATTAGGTACGTATAACTTCGAAGAATTCTCTTTCAGGTTTTGCTGCTCTCAAACTAACCTAATACCAGAAGATCCAGGACAATGAACTCCTGGTCAAAATAGAAAATGCAAAAATAAATGCTGTTGTGTCAAAGCAACCAGTCTTTCAAATAGCTTCCAGACTGAATTTACTGGTGTACCTATATGTTAAATTACATTAAAGCCACCCAACAAATCTGATCATGCTTATTTTCCTTGTAACATTAATTTTAGAATTAATGACAAAGATACACAAAGACCATCTCACAAGTTATGTATTTCATTTCTGAGAGGTCCCAAGAAAGGTACCAAATCCAAAGGGTTTGGGCCTTCTATTAAAAACTGTTTGGTCTGGTACACATTTTCTGTAGTCTTTATTTCTTTTTTCTGTTCTGATATACCACCTTATCTTTTATCCCAAAGGAACAGGCTTGCTCCAAATAAAATCAGGCCATGGACATATTTGGAAGTGTGTGTGTTTACAAATGACTGAGTGAATGGATGAATTAGTGAATATTCAAAATCCCTGGTACAGCATGACCTTGGTGCTGGAAAAGATGCCTAACACTGCCTAGTATTCAGGGCAAGAAGTAAATTTAGAAATGAACAAAACAAGATAAAGTCCATGCTTTTGTAAATAGTTAGGGAAAGCTAGTTACTCCAATTCAGAAATTATAACAATATGAAGCTGGCCATGAGTGAATGGCCTGGCTGATATCTTCTACTCTCTGAAAAATAGCAAACAAAAAATGCGTTGCTTGTGATAAAGATACTAAAGAATGGGGGGAACATACAGAATATAAGAGAGAAGTTAAGAAAAATAAGTGAGAGCAGGTTACCTCAAAACTGACTATTTCACTAAAAATAAACCCATAGCACAATGATATCAGAGTCATCTCTACTCAATAGGCAAGCTGAAGACACAGGCTCTCTCACTTGACTCCAGCCACCGAGCATGCTCAGGGAGGCCCCAGGTGTGACCTCTGCTCCCTCTGAGCAGTGGAGGGGCCAGGCAATCTATCATGGTGTTCATCCTGTCAGCTCCGGTGCTTCGCCGCTGCTGTCTGTCACCCCGGTGGATGAGACCTGCTTAAGGGCAATCATGTCAATCTCTACGTGACCACTCAGTCTAAGGCAGAAAGATGATGTTGACAGGCTTGGCAAAGTCAGTAGAAGGGAGCAAAAGCTAAAGTCATAGCCTTCCCACAAAGATGCAGTGTGAGCCATTGTTCTTTTTTTTTCCATTCATTTTTCCTTTATTTTTGCTTTCCCTTAAAAAAAAATCTCATGACATGGACTAAGGCATACAGATCTTGCCTTCAGAGCTGGTCATCTCGGATAAACCTGTTTCCCTCTGAGTTTTTCCCATAGTAAACATAGTGACACTTCCCCAGGACACCTGAAAATAAAAAACATAGCATTAGAAACACAATTCTAGCAAGAACCAAATCGGTGCTGCAAAGCAGAAACACAACACAATCCTAGATCCAATGGGCGGCAGCCAAAGGATAAGTCCCAGAGGGCGGGGCCCTACCTCCTTGTCTTCAGAGTTGACATTCAGATAAAATGTCAGCAGAGCACAGGTGCCTAGGAATAACATGGTTCCCACATGATGTCTCTTCCACATTTTAGAGACTTTTCTAGTTTGGCCAATTACTCCTCAAAATAGAGCTCCTCTCCTCTCCCCCAGGTTCCTTGAACAGTTTCTAAAAATAGAAAATTAAGAGTTTGAAGATGGGCCCAGCCAAGCAAAAGATGTGGAACAATCTTTCCAGAATGTGACTATTTTCAAGTCCTCTATCATGAATCCATAGTGTTAACTTCCAAAAAGACCCTTCCTGGTCTCAGGAGGCTCCAAGCACATATTGGGAGATTAAGAGCTGTGGTGCTGACAAAGTGCCACCTGGAAAGTAAGAAGGGCCTCCCATAATAACTGGTTCCTCACAGGTGTGCTGAAGGTATTCTCTGCTTGGAATGCATTTGCTTTTCATTTCCAATTTTATTTTAAATAATGATTTGGCTCCATATACAGCTTTCTTTTCATTCAAGGAAGTGGTAGGAGGACTTAACTATGAAAAATACCCTTATAATAGGGTCAAACCTTTTAACCAACTCAATATTTATTCTAAATATCCATAAGATCATGGACAAAACCAAAGGGGAAGAGCTGAGGGAGGGAAGGAGGGAGGGGGCAAGGGAAAGTGGTTGGGGGGGAGGCAGAGACAAATGTATTTGAAAAAATAAAATAAAATTAAAAAAATAAATTTATAACATAAGTAAATAAAAAAGTAAATAAATAAATATCCATAAGAAATTACCTGCCATAGTTTTTTTTTTTTTATACAAGCTTGGTAGGATTATTAAGAAAAATAAGTTTTTCAAGAAAAATATTTGTAATTACAATTTGCTTTTTGCCACCTTGTTTTTCTTCTAATTTTAGAAAAACTTAAAATTCAGCTTCACAGATTTGTCTTATTACTAATAGCACTTGAGTCTCTGATATGTGCAAAACAGAAAAAAAAAACAAAGAAATGTCCACAAAACATTAATTCATGAGCTACAAATTGGCCTATAGAAATAACTACTTATATGCATGATTTTTCCCCCATCAGTTTGACAATAGGAACAATCACGATCTTTTGTTCATTTGGGATAAATTAGGACTTGAAATTATCCAGGTTCTTCATATCAGGAGTTCTAAGTAGTAAATATTCCTTTGATTGTATATAAGATATTTTTCTCCCCTGCAGAACTTTTAACCTTCTTCTTAAATAAGGATTAAAAATGACTCTTAGAAACCTTTAAGGACAGGGCAGATGCTCCCAGGTTTGAGTGGTTTGGGACAAAGTTGGGAATGGCTGGGGTCACAGAACTGCTCAGAGGTGGTAATAGGAAGAGGATGATATTGTGCCATGGCCCCAAAGCTGGTCATGGGCATGCCCTCATTACTTATATTTCCTGACACATTTGCTGTGGACCACATTTCCACGTTGGCCATCCTTTCTCCTTGGCCCCCCATCTCCCGACTCTGTTTTTGAGTTAGTCTGGTACCTGAAAACACTGAGCTTGGATGAAACCTCTCTGAATCCTTTCTTTGGGCCTAAATGATTCTTCTAGCTGCTGGCATTGAGCTGTTTCCTTTACTGAGCTGAACTACATAGCGCCTGGCGTTGGACTAACACTGTCACTAATGCCCAGAGCCTGTCTGTGGGCTTGGCTGGTTAGAATCTGTTCCAGGAACAGCACCTCCTACAGACCTGGGTGGCAGTCTCAGATCTTTCTGAAAATCTATAAGGGGCCTCCTTAAACATAATCAGTTCAAATACACCCTCAAGAATATGGAAGAATAAGGATGAAAGATGTTAATTTCTATTTCACAGCACCAGGACAGCATGCATTTTTTTATAAAAAGAAATGGATAGGGCTGTCAAATATTATAAAGAGTACAGTCTTTCTCTTGAGTAAAAAGGATGAAAGGCCGACACACACACACACACACACACACACACACACACACACACACACACACACACCTCCCCCGCCCCAGTGGGCACATTCATTCCCTCCTTCAAACTTCCCAGTGCCGGCCAGATTGAATTTCTTTTTTCTACCCCTCTCTCCATTGAAAACCTCAACTGCAGATCTCACTGAGATAGAAGCTGGACCACAAATGCCATCCTGGAAACAGGCAGTATACTCTTGGAACATGGGCCCTAACATGGAGGGAGTGTTTGGAGCCACGTTCCCCAGTCCTCCTTTCTGGCTGGCATTGATAAAAGTCCTTTTTAAGGGCTGCCCTGTTCCTTTGGACCTGGAAGCAAGAATGTTCAGAGACATCCTGGTGAGAGAGGCTGTTTGATGAATGCAGGAGACTGCAGTGAGGTGTTGGAGCTTGGAAAATGAGGCAAGGGCATGAGGTATTAATATTGTCAGTGATCTCTTGACAGGAAAACAGACACCACACTCACCGTCAGATTTAAATAGACATCAAGTGCATTAATGACAAAAGGGCAGACTTCAAACAAAGGGGCTGTGGGGTGAGGAGCAGAGCTGGCCTCCTCGCGGGCAATAACCTGATCTGAAGAGACACAGTCAGGGCTTGAGACAGGCCCAGGATTGTGTGTGGTGACAGAAAACAGAGATGCTGACAGAGATACCAGTGCCATATTATGCCAAGGATATCCTAATGCTGTCTGTGTCTCTAACAAAGGCTGACATCACACCCTATCACTTGGGGTCTTCTCCGCCCACTCCTGCCGGAGATTTCTCCCCAGACATCATTACAAAACTCGCCCTTGTTGTGAGGTTCCTGGCAGCCCTGTTTTGCCAGAGCGCTGGGGTCAGGGAGCCTAGGGATAACCTCAGTCAATCTAAATTTGGACTTTGCAGGAGGAGCCCACTCATTACCGCCCCCCGCCCCCCATCTTGGCTACTGGAGGTGATCAGAGTGCCAATGTGTGAGGAGCTGTCAACTTGAATAAAATCCTTAAAGGGAAGGCAGTCAGACTTCGGGCTTCTCCTGGACAGCACTGGGACGGTCCGGCAGCCGAAAATTAAATCCAGCTGCTGCTGCTCCTCCTCTGTGCAGAAAGGTGGCCTGGCTAGTGATGGTGAAAATCAGGCTGAAATTTTAAAACTTGAACCGCTTAGCTCACAATTACGTAAATTAAGCAAGCGTTGCCTCTATTGAGACTTCTACCCTATGGAGCTCACAGTTGGTAAGTGATTACCCACTAAATGGAACTTTTGTGCTCAATAAATAAATAGATAGATACAATTAACAAGGAAGAAAAAAAAGCACAGTCCCATATGTGGCCATACCAGTTTCTTTATCACAAAGTTTATTTGTAAAATAATAATATGACCTGCTCATAAATTAAGTGAGGTGGTGGCATGAGTCTTTCTCTCCTGCTGTCCCCATGACCCTCCTTCTCCTGTCACACCAACTGCCACCAACTGTGCAAATTACAGAGGGAGCAGTTTGGTTGCAATGAACGTTCAGGGAGGCACTTGGGCTGGAATTTGGGAACCCGCAGGTCATGACTCAGTAGGCGGTGGTTTCCACGTACATCTGCAACGCATTCGCTTGTTTGTATCTCCTGGAACTATAACATCTTGGGACTGGAGGGGGAACAACACATTTTTTTGGCATATGTCGTGTTTTTAATTCTCTGGGGAGAAATTAATTGGCCATAGTAAGTGAAACAGGTTTGCCATACGTCAGGAAAACCTGTAACTGTGTGGGGTTTCTTTCGGGGGGCCCTAAAAAATGGCACTGGGCTATCCCCTGGGAAATCCTCTCCTGGCAATTGAGAATCCTAATTTTTTTTTAAGTAGCCAGCTCTGCCATTACCATAACTTCTTAAAACTATAATTATGGAAAAAAAAAGTGTTTTGGGAAGAAACTGTTTTAAAGAGGTCCTTTATCTTTTCAAATGTTTTTCTCCTTTGGAATGAATGTTCTAATTATGTAGTTTAAGTTATGACCTTGGAGCTGGCTGAAAGGGTGGGAATCAGCCTCTTTTCTGGGATGCAAGGCTATGATGGCAGGAATGGTACTGGAGTCCCGGCTGGACCCTGCGTGTCCTGGGAAGGAAGTCCTGGCACACGCATGCAAGGTCCAGCAAAGCCCCAGGACTCTCTGATCTCTTGGATGCACTTGCACTTCCAGTTGCATATCTACCATCTGTTTGGTAAGGACAGGTGAGGGACAATCTGCAGTTAAATCCAGCTCTGCCCCTAACAGTTATGTGACCACGTATACCTCCCTTTTCCTCACTGGGCTGGTTTCCCCATTTGTAAAATGAAGGCAAAGGACCATATCACCTCTGAGGTTCATTTTAGTTTTGAAATAGATGAATTAATGTTTTCCATGTTTCCCTTATGAAGAGGAGGATGTCAGGTCCAATATTGCCTGAGACAGGAGGTAAATCCAATGGTTAGTTCATCAAAAATTTGATTTGGACTAAGTCAGCTCTTGAAACCCGTCCAGCCCATAACATATAGAAGGGAGCTCTGTTTGATTTCAAAAGCCCCAACAAAAGAATTCCCACTAACTTTTCTTCAACCTGTACTTCCTACCCAGAGCTGGGAGGTGTTTACTGCTAACCAGCCTGTGTCCCCATAGCTTTGACTCAAATCTCATAACTCCATATGTAATAGAACTAAAGACCAGCTCTCAGAGTAAGAGATTTATCAGAGTAAGAGATTAAGAGATTTTAGTTGTGAAAAAGTAATGGTCCTTACTCATACAAATATAAATACTTATTTGGTGATGCAGTATAGGTTGGACCAATAAATTTGTATTTATAAAATAATGTATCAGTTTTATTATCAATATGATGCTAGTTTTGGTAGTCATTTTAAATGCTATTATCACAAGTATTTGTAAGTGCAGCTATGTAATGAGAAGCAGATTTTAATCTGTTTGTAAATGTAGGAACTTATAGTTAGTAATACTACAAAACAGACAAGGGACAGAGGGCTTCTCATGGAACTCCTATTCTCCAATCTGTGAGGAAAAGAAGAAACTAGATTCTTTGTGGCCTTTGAAAAAAGTGATGATAGTGTTGTGAAGAGGTGAGTGGACCCAGTGACAGAGAGGGAAATAGAATCCGGAGAGTCTTTCTGGTCTATTGTGGAAGGTTCTAGAACTGTGCTCCCATGTGACACTATATATGTGACCCATTCACATGTCACCTCTACAATACTCACTCCTGCCCAATTTGTAATAACCAGTGCCTGAAAGAGTACTTAGTACAGAGGATGTGTTCAGTAAATATTTGTTGAATAGGTAAATTAATACCATCAAAATTATCTATATACGATTTAAATAAAACCCACCACGTTAGGAATTTCAATTGTTGAACACTCATACTTTAACCTCTGTTAAGACTACAGATGTTTGAAATGCTTTAAAAATACATACGGATTAAATATTGGCCTTATTAAAAGGGGGGCAAAGTAACAAAAGGCAACTGCTTCAGTTCCTAAACACTTTTTTTTTTAATGTGGAACACTTTTCTCCCATGAAAACAAGGTAATCACAATGTCTGGCTGGAAAGAGAGAAATGAACTGAATGTTATCATCAGCCTTAAGAGCTGTAAACATCATACACAGGAAAGGATATTCCCCAGAAAGCACATCCTCACTCTTTGTTATGTGCAGGCTGTGAGTAAACTGGGAACTGGGAAGGAATAAACACCCGTGTTTATGATCTTGAGAAGTGGTTGGAGCAGTACCCTGAGGTCAGCCTGTGTGATGTGCTATCAGCTCTGCTGTGGATATCACACAGGATTTAGCAGAGTCTGCATCTAGCACAACATCCTCCTTCTGTGTAAGCTACTTAACTACTAAGGCAAAATGGAAATACGAGAGATTTTTAGAGGTCTAAAGGAAGGGTTTACTTGGGAGCAGTTTTTGTGCAAGGAGAATCAAATCCACACTCCATGCCTGGCCCACCCAAGATGACTCAGGCTGGGAATAAAATGGGGAAAGGCTCTCTGCCTGACTCCAAGGGAGGGTAGAAAAGGAAAGAAGAAATTGAGACTACCTTCCCAAACTAGCCAAGTGTGATTTCAGGCAAGTGTCTCAGTTTTATAACCTGCATCTTGGGTTGGAATGGGATGTTGTAGTCGCACAATGCTTGCAACCTCCAAAATATCTTTTCCATGGACTGGGGACACATTGTCCTTGCTAAATACTGCAGTAACCCTCTCACACAGTGCTGCCAAAAGGACGTTTCCTAGTTTCTCAACTGAGTACACTCTTTCAAACTCTTCTCCTTTATTATGCAAAACAACCCCATGAGGTGTTGAGTTTTTTAAGTACTTAATAAATCTTGGATATTAACCCCTTAGCAGATGTAGCAGTGAATATGTTCTCCTATTCTGTGGGTTGTATTTTTATTTTGTTGATGATTTCCTTTGTTGTGCAAAATCTTTTTAGTTTGATGTAGCCCCATTTGTTTATTTTTCCTCTTGTTTCTCTTGCCTGGAGAGATATATCTGATAAAAAATTTCTATGACCAATGTCCAAGATTTTGCTGCCTATGTTTTCTTCTAGGATTTTTATGGTTTTGGGTCGAGGATTTAAGTCGTTGATCCATTTGGAATTTATTCTTGTGTGTGGTGTATGTAGGTGGTCTAGTTTCACTTTTCTGCATGTATCTGTTCAATTTTCCCAATACCACTTACTGAATAAATTGTCTTTAGCCCATTGTATGTGCTTGGGCAAAGGATCTGAATAGACACTTCTCCAAAGAGGACATGCAGATGGCCAATAGACATATGAAAAGATGCTCAGTGTCACTAATCATCATAAAAATGCAAATTAAAACCACAATGAGATACCATCTCACATCTGTCAGAATGGCTATCAATAAATCAACAACAAGTGAGGATGTGGAGAAAGGGGAACTTTTCTGTACTGTTGGTAGAAGTGCAGACTGCTGGAGCCACTGTGGAAAGTAGCATGGAGATACCTCAAAAAATTAAAAATGGATCTGCCTTTTGACCCAGCGGTCTCACTACTGGGAATATATTGGAAGGAACTCAAAACACTAATTCAAAAGAACATAAGCACCTCTATGTTCATTGCAGTGTTATTTACAATTGTCAAGATATGGTAGCAGCCTAAGTGTCTATCAGTAGATGAGTGGATAAAACAACTATGGGATATTTACACAATGGAATACTACTCAGCCATAAAAAAAGAACATTTTACCCTTTATGACAGTATGGATGGACCTGGAGAATATTATGCTAAGGGAAATAAGCCAGTCAGAGAAAGACAAATGCCATGTGATTTCACTCATATGTGGAATCTAATGATCAAACTGATCTAACAAGCAAAACAGAGATGGACTCATAGATGGAGAGCAGACCACAGCTAGTGGGGGTAAGCGAGGTTAGGTGGTAGAGGGATTGAGCAAAAAGAAAAAGGACTCATGGACATGGACAACAGGGTGGTGATTGCTGCGGGGAGGGGAGTATAAGTGGACTAAATGGTAATGGAAAAAACACAATGAAGATTAAATAAAAAATAAGAAAACATAAAGATTAAAAAATATGAAAGTACTTTGAAAAATTATAGTTTCACACATATTTAATATCACCATATTTATTATTACTATCAATGACAGATAGCACTGGCTATATTTTCCCTAGATAACTGTGAATAACATAATATTAAATCAAAAAGAAGCCCCACAACTCTATGAGGAATATTCTGGCCCTGCCATGCTGACTGACCCTGATATTTTGCAGTGGACATTTGAATTCTGTCATTTTGACCTTAAGGATGCTTTGGCTTGAGGCTTATGAATATAAGTATGTAAACTAAATGCTTTTAGAAAGCATTAATTATTCAGAGCAAACTCCACTTGATCGATTTAATCCCTTTATTTTATTTTATTTTATTTTATTTTATTTTATTTTCTATCCACCATACCTTCTTCTACCTTCCCCTACCTCTCTTTCCTTCTGGTAATAATCATACTGTTGTCTGTGTCTATATAATTCCTTAACTTTAAAATTCAATCAAACCATATTCTATTTTTAACATTTTCATTTTTATTTTATTGATTTTCAATGGGATCCATTCTTTTCCATGTAATTTTTCCATTAAGGTTAAATTCCACATCCAGCATTTGCCAAATATCAAATTTTACTGATTGTCTTCTAAATCTCTTTGAGTATGTATTTTAAGAAGTCACATTTTCTTGAGTAAAATTTTAGAAATCTAAGTTGTGACAGGAAGACTTGTATCCTCTATTAAAGTTTAGTCAACAGATTTTATTGTGTGTAATTTTAGCTCATTTCAATTTTATTTTACCTTCATTATTTTTACCAAGGCGATTTCCTCCCCGTGAATTTGTGTATTCAATATACCAACAAAATGTAAATCTCAGTCAGTTTTTCATCTGTAATAAATTGCATTATATGTTGGTTTACTTGCTGTCAGTTTTATTTCAGGTTGATTATGTTTACCAGCAATGTATATTATAAATTAAAGTAAATGATAGTTTTTATTTATTTCTTAGCACAAAGAGGAAATAGGACAAAGGTAAATACTCTGGATGCATGGGGTTATGACATGCTACTCTCTACAAAGCATCAGTAAGACAAACGCAGCATGGACCACCTACTCAAGGGTTGGGATGCATCCCTGTCTTGAAAGAAAGACTACACAAATGCCAGCAACATACTCTTTTGAGAAGAGGGCATTTGGCACCAGTGCTTTGTCCCTTGCAATGAGGCCTGATGGGAGGTTAAACTTTCCACTGAGAAAAAACATATTATAAAGCCTGTTTCGACAAATGCTGGGCTTTGTCAAGTCTCACCAGCATGTTTGTAAGGAAAGAAAAGCAGGGAAGGAAGCCAGTCAGCAGGGAAAAAGATCTTGGCAAAATCTGTACTGAAGGTGATAGGAATGCATGGCTGAGAAGCCAGCCTCCCAGCCCCAGGAAGGTTGCACAAATGGTCACGTGAGTGAGCAGACAATTTGACGTGTGACAAGCCAGAGCCTGTGGAAAATGCACTCTGGGCTCCCAGGGCAGCTGAAATGAGGCTTGTCATTTTAGAAGAAGAGGAGGTTGGAAAGGGAGGAGAGGAGAAAAAAATGCAGAGCAAGTTTTTCGCTCAATAATCTGTTAGTGGGAAATATAAAAGCTGGTCCAAGTCTGAGACATAATTGCACCTTTGAATAGATCCTTAGTAACCAGCTCCACTGCCTTACCTCGGACCCCTGGTCCCTACACGCAGGCTGCAGGTGCCATGACCCTGCCCAGACCTGACCAGGCCAGTCTGAGTTCTCGCCACATTGAGGGAATACTAGGCTGACAGTCTGGCAGTGGATGTTTCCATTATGTGAACTCTCAAAAGGAAGCAGTCAACATGCTTCTCCTCAGATGTCAATGCTTTTATTTCTTTTATTTTTATTTTTTATTTTTTGTGTTGAAGGTAGTGCAGGTAGGCAGAGACTGATGGGAAAGCATCCAGTTCTGAGATGGGCTCACTTGCTATTTTTTTAGGGGGGGACGTCATTAATATGAGTGGCTCTTACTTTCTACATGCTGTATTTCAATCAAATAGGACCATACACATATCAGAGATCAAACACAATAGTAAATATTTCCTTGCTTCAACAACATGCCCCGCACCTCTCCCCCTGAAAACTGCTAAATCTTCTTCACAGTCCCAATTTTTGTTCTTCTTAGGTGACATTTTGAAATGAAGCCAGAAATAGTTTGCACTCTTCCTAAACAACAGTTTATTTATATAGTTCTATAAGCATACTTTATTATTTTGCTGTACTTCCCAGTGAGTTTAAACACAGAGTGGGAAATTTTTTTTCTTTTAAAGTGTTTCTTTACCTATATTGAACAATTCTCACTGGGACAGAATTTAAAGATCTGAATTTTGGGTAAGTCCTTTAGTTTATAGAGGAGGAAAATGGAGTTCAAAGCAGCTTCCCCAAGGTCACAGTACCAGATCTGATGCTAACCCAACTCTACCTTTCTAGTCCCGCTATTTCTGAATTCTAGGACATAGCCTGCAGGACAAAATGTCAAAGATCACCAACAAACTGATTTAAGTGGACTCATATACTTTCCACAGGGAGATAATTGAATCTTCAAGCCCAATTTGATGTGAGTGTGTCCCCTCTCCTTCATCTCTGTGTTCTCCGTGGGGTTCAATGGGTTGGAGATGAGCTAGATTCCAAAATGCATGCCAAGATGGGATGCAGATCAGGTAAGATTTGTGAACTCCCTTTAGTGCAGCTCACTGATGGATGTCACATATACCAGACAGTCAGTCAAATGGGCAGTGGTCAAGTGGCATGGCTTCATTTTTCTTTCTTAGTTTTTGACTGAGGCACTGAGAAATCTTTCAGACAGAAAAGAAAAGAAAGAAGGAAGTTTACCCCTCCACCGTCTCTACTATTTCCCCCATTATACGCACATCGATCTGTTCCTCCTTCCCTCTGAAGTCAGGAGAATTGCCACTAGAGGGCACCATGAATTTAGGAAAAACGGCAGCATTCTTTAAAAAAAAAAAAAAGGCAACTCTTCAGGGAGGGCCGTTAAAGCCACACTGTGCTTTTGGTCACCAATTACGGGTGGGTTCCATAATGATCAATATGTCACATTTGTTCAATCAGTGCTGAAGGTTTTATGGGAATGGGGCTACCAGATGCCCCACCTTTTGGATTCCTCTGGCCTCGATATCAGGGACTGATTTTCTTTACCATCAATTGCTCTAATTAATCTTCTAGGCTCAGGGGTTGGGGATTTTTGCCTATCACCTGCACAAATGTAAAGAACCATTCAAACTAACAAACAAAAACAGATTTCTACATTTCTAAGAGAAAGATCATTTTTACTATGCAGATCAAACAAAATGATCCCCACAAACAAAAAAGAACTTTGCCATACAATGGGAGTTACCAATCATCATTTGATAATCAAAAAAACAAGAAACAAAATAAAATAAAAACTAGGTCATAAAATACATTATCCACATAAATCACAACTACCTCTTTTTGAGGGCCTCCCCGCCCAAAGCTACCCAGCCATTGCCTTCCCTTTTAGAATACCTGGGTCAGATTAATCAGACCCACTGATTAACCTGAGAGACAGAAGATACTCAAATAAAAATAAAGTAACAATTTCAGCTCTGTTCAATCATTTGGTCATCATCATTGGACTTTGGCAGATGAGCACAACGATTGTTTTCATGCTGAGAACAGCAAATGACCATCTCCCTTTAGGAGAAAAGAGGTACTCATGGGTTAAAAAAATGTCAAGCATATCACTATTTTTTAAACAATAAATGCTTGACATTCCAGGGAATGGTATTTTGAATTAGAATTTTCTAGAATTAAAATGAATGAGTGGACTCAATCAGAGAAGGGAGTAAATAAAATTGGAGCAACTGGACTTGAGGAAACCAGAGCTGAGGCCAGGTGTGACCCTCCACTTCACCTGAGAGACCTCCCAAGCGGTCAGCGAAGCTAGTATAAAATGGCTCTCACACACCTTCTCCTTTAAATGACAGTCATGTGATTGGCTCGTCACTAGGGGGAATGGTGGGTTCTAGCTAATTAATTAAATTAGCTCATAGACTTATGCTTAACTAGAAACTTTTTTGAGTCTTCTTTCACACAGGAAACACTATGTAAAACCAAAGTCAATTTCATCGTCTTACTAGGTACAACATAATGACCACAACTGAGTATTTATCTGAGTATTTATAGTAAGGATTATATAGCTGGGAAGTTTAGCTGGGTTAGAAAGACTGCTTAATGAACATTTTTCAAGGTCTTAGGAACTGCTTTCTGTAGCAGCTCCAAAAGGATGGAGATGGCGGCTTTTCATTTATACTTCAAGAGCCTAGGATGTGCAGGTGCTTGATAGATTGTTTTCTTTTAGAGGATTAAATGAGAGGATGTCAGGGTACTCCTTCTGCACCCCAGTATTTACTGCACATTCTCGGACAGAGGAACTGCCTGGCTGTCCTACCACAGTGGTTCTCCACGTTGCTCATGCACTGGAATCACCCAGAAGTCTTGTTAAAATGGATGGCTGCGTCCCCACAGTATCTCATTTAGTGGGTCTGCGTTGGGTCAAGAATTTGCAGTTTTGTTGCTTCCCAGGTGACAGTGATGCTGCTGGTTAGGGGATCGCACTTTAAAAAACATTCTTCTAGGACAACATAAGAAGCACTCTTTCTTTTTTCCTTAAAAAAAAACAGAACTCTTGATGTTAGCATTTAGTCTTTTAAAGTCAAGACCACTCAAATTCAGGGATTAAATATCTGGTTGACTGAGGGTCCTAGTGCATCGAGTTTTACTAAAGGAGGTTTTACTGTCTCCCAGAAGTCTGAAAATGTGGTACCTGAATTTGTTAAAAAGTAATGATAACAAAAGGTTGCCTCAGCTCTTTAATATAAAACAAAAAACATGGAAGTTTAAATTTAAGTGATGTGTGGATTATATTAACAAAAAAAAGTTTTTTTGGGTAAGTAGACTGGAACTGAACCTGCAAACCATAATTTATAAAGTATAAAATAAAAAAAAAAAAACTTGCAGAAAAATTTCCCAGAAAGTCTTTAGTCTCCCTGTAAAATGACAAAATCTTATGCGAACAAATCTGAGCAGGGGGGGTCCTCTTGCAGAGTTTGAATGGGAATTTTGGCTTTCCTCTCAAGCAGAAATTTGCTTTTGGGTTTCAGATCTATTCCTATTAGAAAGTTTGCATCACAAGAGGGGAAACATCCACAGTTCTGTCTGGCTTTTCAGGCTAAAATTTCTCAAGAGAGTCACTTGAATTAAAGACAAGTTGCTTCTTCTTTAATTTTTCGAGCTACGAAAGACAGATCCTCTTAAATGAAATTAAACAGACCCAGTAAATAGGGGGTTTGTCATAATTGAAACCTTGCAAGGATTGGGGAAAAGATCTTCCTTTCTTGAGCACATTAGGAAAACAAAAGGAATCTACTGATATATGATCTAGCTGAAAGAAGTTTGCATTACAAAAAATAAAAAATAAAATAACCCAAAGTCTGTTGTTGCAGAAAGCACAGCATAATTCTTGGGCACTAGCAAATCTTGCTGCCAAATGCTAAATATATTTCATTATTTCCTGATCTTCAACTCCCCATCCTCTAATCTGCATTGAAAAACAAAGTACATATATATGCTAATGAAAGAAACTAGAGGTTAAGAAAGAATTAATAGCAGAAAGCAGTTTATAGGAGTAAACTACTTTATACATTATTTTATTTTTTGCCCAGGATAAAGACAAAGTAAATAGTAGGAGAGCATATTATAAGGGCCTTCATTAGGGTCAGACTTATTAAAACTTAATGAAGGCACCTGAGTCTCTCCAGCAATATTAAGAGGGGTGTACTTTTTGCCTGTCAATGTAATGGCCCTGGTCAGAGAGACATTGCTGACTGTGGGTGGGTACCAGGTGTTATCTGTCTCTGAAACATACTACTTTGATGGCTTGCAATATTACCCCCTTTTATTTGGCTGGCTTGAATTTGTCAGGATTCACCCTGTGGTGAGGTAACATGCCTCCATATTGGAAAAAAAATTGCCCATGAGCCAATGTGCGCCTCACACCTAATAGAATACATCTGGCTCTGACAGTTTGATGCCCAGCTCTGAGCCACATTCGGCAACACAAATTAACAGTGTAGACATTGCCCACGCTGAGCAGGAAGTAATAACCTGCTACCTGCTACTTGGCCAAAATCTCATTATAAGCTATTAAGGTAATTGAGGGCCAAGACTCTGTGGATATTAGACTCCCTGAGCGCCAGTCGTTAGTTCAACAGAAGAAAGACTCCGAATGGAGGGGAGGTGGGGCCCACTGAGGAGAAACTGCTCTGACCATAGTGTGAATTCCACCTACAGTATACTCTGTGGCTCTGAAAGATTCGTGAGCTGTTTCTCTTTTGCCCTAAAATCCATGTGACCCCTCCTGGGGGGCTCAGGACTCCAGGAAGATGATGTAACTCTTGGTAGGCCTCCAATAGTGCTATACAATTAAAATTTGGTGTAAATGAATATTGGGGACAGCCTCAAAAGGAAGAAAAGGGCAAAAGAAGTCAGAGTGCTTCATGAATAGTATGTGTAGAAGCTGGTGCAGGGACAGGGCAAGGGGGAAGCTATGCATTCTCCCTAGGAGATGGAGGTTTTCTAGAATTACTGCATGTATATGCGCTTCCATTCTTCTGTAGAGGGCAAAGCCAACTCCTTTTCCCATAACGCTGTCCCTCTTAGACTCTGTCCAGGGTTGGGTAGCTATGGAGAATGTGATGATGTGAGTTTGGGGGAGGGAATTAGGGCAGAAGTGCAATCTATTAATCGATCAATCAGGCAGCTGATCAAAATACTGGTTTTTGGTTTCATGAGAATGGCTATGGACAGCTATCAATAAATGTTTCTTGGAAAGAATTCTATAGGAGCAGTTGAAAATATAATAAACTGCAGAATTCCCTTCCTGTCATTCTCCTGACACACATGAAAACACACACACACACACACATGCACGCACACGTAAGAATCAAGGTCTCCAATCATGGGAGCAACTTTATACAAGGTTTTATTTAATGTATAATAAAAAATCCTGAGTGCCATGTCTTACCCGGAAACCACTGGAAGGCTGTTTAATAAACTCTCCCGGCATCCTGAAGTTTCCATTTCATTCTACTTCAGTCTCAATGAAAGGCGCCTTGGCCCTGGCATTTTGAAAGATTTGGTATTTGCGGGAAAAAAAGCACTATGGTGGAGGAAGTAGAGTGTTCTTGAGGGTGAGAATGTCTGTGAGCATTAAGTCCACTCTCTGAACACTCTAAGGGAATCTTCCTGAGTCAGCCATGCCAGCCTCATTATTTCTCTTCCCCTAGAGGGTTAAGCACAGTCTGGAGCCTAGAAAATGGCTGCTGTTGGTACAAGTGAGGCCTTCCTTATAACTAGATCCTTCAGGAAAAAACAAATTAATCAACAGCAAGCTGAAGTGGGTTTAATGATTGCATTCTGCATACAATCAGCTTTTCCCTTTTCAAGGGCCATCAATATGTCAAGGGAAGACATATCTGAAGGATATAGCTCTTAACATCAAGGTTATCTATTCTCCACAAGGCTCCCACTCCTTGCCGGGCTGATACTCCACGCTGCCTGTGTCTAACATTTTCATCAACTCTGCAATCAATCAAGGTAATAATGTTGTGCAAAAAATCAATTAACAACGCAATTAAACTTTCCTTATTATCTCAAAGGGCTGAAATAATACCTAAAGGGAAGATAGACTCACTGAACGCAGACATCCATAATCCAATGTGAAAGTGAATTATGAGGTTGGACAGATGCAGGCATGTGCTGGTGCTGTTATTTTCCAGGGGTTATATCTCATTGTGGCAGTGTATCAGTCAGCCCCAATCCCAGACCCTAAAATTCCAAATTACTTTTAAGAAATATATGATGTGCAATATCCATTGCATATTCTCTTTTAAAGATAACCCCCTCATCTCAAAAAAAAAAATTGAACAGCCATATTATTCAAAGACAAAATGATCTTTCAACAAGAACATAAAATATAAAAGCTATAATAACATTTACATCTGTATAGCACACATCTCTGTAAATGCAGGTCATCTATTATACATAATCTGTAGTGCCTAAGAGGCTCAGGATGCGGCAACAACATTTAAAACTCAAATGCGTAAATGTGCAAACTCCTGTGGGATGGCTGTGCCTTCTCCCAGGTGGAGGTCTCACTCATGCCTGCCTACACACACACACACACACACACACACACACACACACACACACACGCATACACGCGCGCGCGCGAGTGCATGTGTGCATTCAAATGCACCTACATACAGGTAGGAACATCAGGAACAACAGAAGTATTACTCACTTAAAATGCGAATGACTATATTATTTAGCAATTACACTCAACTTGCCTTGAAACACTGTCTCTAGGAATTGAGTATTTATAGTATGTAAAAAACAACTATTAACCTTTTGCGGCACCAAGAACTGTGAAGTGTTTGAAATTTTGCACTGAAATGAAGTACATAGAAGAGGAAGGGTGTTCCTGACAATTGCAGGGCTCATTTTAAAAGTATCTAGGATGCACCGGCAATGGCCTGGCACCAACAGAAAAGTCCTAGAGATAAAAGGGGAAACAAGGACCAGAAGAAGAAAGATTAAACAATTAAGAAAACACCAAAGCAAAAGCCAGGAAACAAAAAGTGCTGATGGAAGATTATGTCAATATCCTCTTAATGCCTAGAAGTAAACAACAACACTGACTTAAGGGATGAATATGAGCAAATACCAAATGCAAATGCCAACCTCAAATCCTCCCTCATCCTCCTCCAACAGGGCACCAGAGGCTCCCTACAGCAGAGTGTAGGGATCTTGCCAGCATATATGAGAGCTTGGGAGAACCCCAGAAATTCATGAAACTCAGATGAGTGAAGCTAGAAGGTGCAATTCCATATCTAGGTCTCAAAGAGTTATCTGGATCAGAAGAAAGGGTTTCCATGTGCTTTTCTGTTATATGAGTTCTAGGTTTTGGTAATAAACAGCTATTTTCCTAGAAGTTGGGATTGCCACATATACCACCTGGAGTTGTACAGGTATTGTTTTAAAATATCACTGCTCAACAATAAATTCCTCTTTTGTAAGTTACTCACTTATAACAAGGATTCATAGTAAGCCAACTTTCCCTATTTTCAGCACAGCAAGGAGTCAGTACTGAGCCCCAAGTACAGATTTAAACGAACAGTGAAACAAGGCAAATACACGCAAATGCTCACTCCATAATTTCTTTTAAAAAATGAGGAAGCAAAACATGATGTACTTTTTGGTACAGAATTTCAACAGGATAGTTGAACAGGTTAGCAAATCCTGCCATTTCTCTCCTACCTTAAGGAACATAATTAATATGTTTTCATTTTCAATGACTATATTGTGTGTGTATCCACTGGAACTGCTCCTGCTGTGTATTTGATTCCTCTGACGATGGGGTGGGTTGGATTTTAAATGATGTGTGAGCACTTCTGTTCTTTCTGTGCTCTGGTTTATGTGTTATTCATGACTTGCATTACAGACATGGCTGATACACAGATGTAAATGTTATTAAATCTTTTGTATTTTAGAGGCTTTGTGAAAGCCTTCTTTGTTTTCAAATAACTCTTTTAACCACCAAACTAACCAGTAATACATGACAATGTCTTGGGAATTTTTTTCACTGAATTTTCTGATGAAGAGATTTTTCTCCTCTCTACTATTATGTTTTTCATCAGAATAAAAATGTAGGTTAGTTGGCACATGGAAGAGTTACATCTTTATAGTAACAATCAAGAACAAATTCATGTGTGTATGCTTTATGTGCATGTGTGTTATGTGTGGGCATATGGGTGCTTATATGTGCACTGATATATGTGTGCTCCGTGTGTCTTGCTGTGAATTGTGATATGCATGTTGTGTGTGTATCCTTTTGTGTTTGTGTGCATCCCGTGTATGAATGGGTTGTGTGTGCACAAGGTATGTGTGTATGGGTAAGAATGTGTTGACATCATTATACCAAATCAGAACTCAAAGTCACCCAATTCTCAACTACCTGCCAAAGGCACAGTTTCTTTACTGAATTTTGGTATCTCACATAATTTTTAATGTGTTTTCACTGTGCTCCATTCTCCTCACATTTCTCAGGACTTCAACAGAAATGTATCAGAGGATAAACCTCTTCATACAGACAGCATTTAATCACTCAGTGCCTCTTGCTGGCTTATTTTTTTTATTGATTTTAAATTTAAACAATGCTCTGAGGCTGAACAATGCCCCTCCACAAATACAGCTTACATGACTGAAGGAGGTCAAGAAAGACAGAGGTGTACATTTTGAGTTGGAGACTAGTAGCCCAGATTCAAAGAGCTCAAGGAGGATAGAAGGTTCAGGGTCTCTCTCCATCCTCAGGGCAGTGGGGGTACATGCTTTGTTTCCCATGTGTCCTTTTGGAAGAGCAAGAAAAGTCGTATCAACTCTAGGAAGTATGATGGGGTCCAAAGATTAAGTTCTAGCCCCTGGATGGTAGTGACTCTCCTAAGAAACTTATTCAGTCTTCCTAGGCATTGGTTTCTTAGACTGGAAAAAATGCTCCTTGAGGTCTAGTTCTATTCTGATAAATATAACCCCTACTATCACCTATGTAGATTTTCTATGCTGTACATAGTTACAGAGTTGGCACAATGATATAGACCTTTTCCTTTCCATGTTCCTCTTTTTATTTTCCTTGTTTGCCTCCTCCCCTCCTAGAATATTTATGACTCTCATACTCTCTCTTGCCTTTCTTGGGGTTTCAATTCCAGAATCAAAATATAACAGTTCTCTTTCAGAAATCTTTCCTTTTATACACTTTCTAAGAATCAACTCATTCTCTGATCAACTAATTCATGTTAGTATGCTAATAATTGACGAAATAGAATTCATAATTTCAGGTAAAATATTTCATATTTTTAAATAGATGCATTAAAAATAGACCAACTAAATAAAGCTCTTATTGATTTTCAGATAAAACATGTAGGTAAGGAAATACTATGTGCCAGGCACAATCAATGATATCCCCCCCAAAAAAGGAAGGGAAGGAAAGAAAGGAAGATTCTTTCTACATTTGAACAACAGGCCAGAAAGGGAGGTGTCAGATAAAAATGACTACAATGAAGTTCACTGTAATTATGTTATGTACAAAATGTTATGCAACAAAGAAGCATTAAAAAGATATTTTCTACATATTTACTTCTCCTTTTAGTTGTACTAAGTCTAAAATATATTTGCTATAATAAGTTAATCTACATGAAAGGTGTAGGTAAAAACAATAATCACTACTTTCAAGATTTCCATGATAAAGAAATCATGGAAATATCACTACCTGAAATAGAGTGTCTCCCAGGATATACAGCTGGAGAGATATAGATATATAAATACAGAATATATGGCTAAGTGAAAATACAAAGAGCAGAAAAGTGCTTACACTGAGTTACTTTGGGATAAGGAAGAAATCAGATAAGATTAAAAATATACATGTTCATACGTTTTGCAAAAAGAATCATAGAAAGGATAAACTATAGGCTAATGAAAATGACTATGTGTAAAGGGTGTGAAAATAGGATAGAAGGAATCAGGTTGGGGCTGAGACCTCTCTGACTATATCATTTTATATTCATATACTATTTTACATAATCAAAACTAAATCAAAAAGGATGAAAAAAGCAAACCTTAATACAATAAAACTGGAAAAATAAATCTAATTGTATATCAAATAGATAATATAATGACACTGAAAAAAGTTAATTTTGGAACACAGTAGTTCAACTGCACACTTGAGTGAGATATATATACAGGGTACAAAAAAATAGTCTGCAAAGAAATCAAGGTTTACTTACTAAGCTTATCATCATTAGTGTCATTACTGCTCTAATTCTCAAATGATTTTGCTTATATTGCAGAACAGAGAAAAATGTGTAAATATTTAGAAGTTGTTGGAAGTGAAGGTTTTTCACTGTGTGACAAATGAAATAAAAAAATGAGGGAAGATGTGGAAAGCAGAATAATGGTCCCCAGGATGTCCACACTAGTCCTTGGAACCTGTGAATATGCTACCTTACATGGCAAAGGGGCTCTGCAGAGCGATTAAGGGTATTGGTGTTCAGATGGAGACAGTATTTTGGACTATTTGGGTGGGCTCAATCTAACCACGTGAGTCCTCAAATGAGAAGAAACCTCTAAGGCTTGGTCAGAGACGGAGCTGTGACCATGGAAGAGTGATCAGACTGATGCAGGGCCACTGGCTTGAAGGGGTAGAAAGAGGTCAGTAGCCAAGGAATGCAGGAGGCCTCCAAAAGCTGGAAGACACAAAACCGTGGATTTTCCTGGTGAGTCTCCAGAAAAGAACATGTCTTGCTGATGCCTTGATTTTACCTCAAGGAAGACCCATGTTAGACTTCTGACCTACAGAACTGTAAGATAATGCATTTGTGCTGCTCTAAAACGGTTTGTAGCAATCCATTATGTCAGCTCTAGAACACTAAAGAGAAGATGATATTGATGATGACGATGATAGTGAAGATGACTCTGCTAATTTAAATTGGATAGATCTATAATATAAGAAATTCTTATTAAAAATTATGCCTGTGAGTGAATGTGTGTGTGTGTGTGTGCATGTGTGCACGCGCAGAAAATCTAGCATTCACATACTGGTTTACAAAAAAAAATTTTTCCACTAAATATAACAATGGTTCCTTGAGAAAATGGCTAATTCAAGTTGTGGGCAGGAAATGTACAAAGTGGCCTAGAACCTCTTGCACAGGAAATCAGGGAAAGAACACAAAAAGTGGTTTAAAGAGACTTTCTCTGTTGCTTTTTGAATATCAAACATAATGACAATAATTAATTTGCCACATTGAATTAAAAACTGTAAGTTCAAAATGATACTTAAACACATAAACAAATAAATACAAAGGAAGAAAAAAAGCTCTTATTTAAAGAAGGCCAGCTAATTAATGTAGAAGAAATGATAAAATTAGAAAACTCACCATAGAGCAATATAGTGATTCAGACAAGTACTTTCAATAGTTGCTACAACTGTTAGGCTAAAGTTATTGGGGAAGAAAATGTTCACACAGCTTTGGATTGCCACTATTTAGAATATGTATCAATTATAAAGAGGAACATAGACCTTTATCATGGCTCAATATGGTGGTAACCACATTAGTCAAATGACCCATTTTAAAAGATCATCAAATAGCATGTGTCTTTTAACATAATGAAATATACCCAGCAACACCTACATTTGCCAAGATGTTAAACCTAGATCAAATTATGAGTGGGAGCGATCAGGAAAATCTAGAATGTGGGACATTGTACAATGAAACTGACTTCAGCTTTTGAGAAAACTCAAATGTCACAAAAAGCAGTAAAGGTGGGCGCATGTTCTAGATCAGTGGTTCAGTGTACAGCAGTCATACAGAGTCCTGTTACAGCACCTTACAACACAGGGTCTGTCCTTAGCGTTTCCCATTGTGGCAGGACTCCAGAATTTTCACATTTGACCAGTTCCCTATGGTCCTACTGCTACTGGTTCAGGAGTCACCCCTAAGAACCACTGGGCTATGATGAAAAACACTTTAAAAGACTTAATAAACAAATGCAAACTTTAATTGGATTGTAGATTAAAACAAAAGACAACAGTTATAGAAAACTTAACTAAGGACTGTATATTAGGTAATGGTTTAAAATTACTATTAATTTTCTTGGCATTTTTGTTTCTTTGTAAGAAAAGGTTCTTTTGAGGTATTTTGAGGTATTTTGGAATGAAGTGCCATGACATCTGTAATTTATTTAAATGTCTCATGAAGACTCATAGACAGACATACATAGAAAGTGCAAATGTGGCAACATATTAACAGTGATATTATATATATAATATACATATATATTCAACATACTATTTTTTATGGAGAAAAAGGAAGGGTGGGGGGGAGAGAAAGAGAGAGAGAGGGAGATAAAGGGAGAGAGAGAAACATGGATGTGAGGGAGAAACATTGATTAGCTGCCTCCAGCACATGCCCTGACTGGGGATCAAACCCGCAATCCTGGTATATGCCCTAAATGGGGATCAAACCTGCAACCCTTTGGTGTACAGGATGATGTTCCAACCAACTGAGCATCTGGCCAGGATATCAATACACTATTCTTTGGGCTTTTCTGTAGGTTTGAAATTTTTCACAGTAATTTCAGAAGAAAAGGGCTTGGTTATCTTGACATATGGCACTTATAATTATACATTAATAACCCCCAAAGTGATTTTCAAATCTGTGTTAACATTCTTTGCCGTCGCATGATTCCATCCAGTGCCCTATTTAAGCATATCAAGTTAGCACTGACTGCGATCCTTTCCAGCCAATGTATTTTTTGCAGGCAGCATTCTGTTGTTAAAAACAAAATAATTATTAGTCCTTCTCCCCCAACTCCAATCCTATCACTCTGTGCTTTCCTCTTACACACACACACACACACACACACACACACACAGTCACACATTCCACATGTACATTCTATCCTCCTTTATTCTTTCCTTACAACATGTCTGACTGGTAATGGTATTTATTTTAATGGGTATTGAGTCATGCCTTGTTCCATTATACAACTACTTGCTGTGGTTCCTCTATGTGGCAGTTAGTGGTCTCATAGATGGAGATATAGCAGTGGATAAGGTTTCAGCTCATGGACTCTAAAATCAAGTGGTGGAAGACAGGCAATAAGGAAGTGGGCAAAGTTTTAGAAGTCCATAGCAGTAGTAATTTTAGATATAAATATAATGAAGGTGGTAAAAGCTAAGAGGATAGAACTAAGAAACAGAATACATTGGTGCAAATACGAATTTCTCTGGTTTTCAAATTTGCAAATTTTGGCAGTTCTCATGACATATGTAAACCTAAATATTCATGTCTAAAAGAGAGATAATCATCCTTGCCCATGTACCCCCAACCCCCGGCATGGTGACTATGAGGAATGTCAGCTACTGGATAATATGTATTATCATTGCTAAAGGATTGCACATCTTGGGATATACTTTGACAATTTGTCACAATTCTTATAATGATAAACCATCTTAAAACTGTCCTACAATTTTATTAGTAAAGATTATGCAAGCTTCTGTAACAAAGAAGCCCCACAATTTCAGTAGCCTAACACAATAGAAGTTTATGTCTTCCTCACTCAAAAGTCCAATGCAGAAAGCTTCCTCCACACATGATTTTTGTGGTTTTGAGATCTCCTACCAATTCCTGTCATCTGCATCAGACCAATGGAAGGGAGAAAAAGCAAAAAAGGCATAACATTTCTCAAAAGCCTTGTTTGTGAAATGACAAACATCACTTCAACTAATATTTCTGTGGGTAAAACACACTCATTTGATCACATCAAACTGCAGGAGAGAGTGAAATTAAGTCTGGCTTTGTATTCCCCAAGAAGAAAATGCAGATTTTAGTGAGTTGAAAGCAATCTCTGCTATATGACTAAAATGTTCTTCCTTCTACATTTTTCCTCATTATGGAGTAATGTAATATGTTAAAGAGATTAGAAAGAATAATTTTATAATCAGTTAAATATTTATTATAAGCTGACAATATTATACTGATATTTCTCACCTGTCTAGCAAAGCATAGCACCTATCACAGTGCCTAACATTTAACAAGCATATCAGTATGAATTCATAGGTTAATAAAAGAATAAACACCCACTAGATTCCAAGCTCAGGAAAGAACAAAGTCTGATTTTTCTAGTACTATCTCTGAGGACCTAGCACTGTGCTCAGCATATAGTTAGCAATAAATATATGCTAAGAATTCATGTTTTGAAACCTAAGGTTATATTTTGTTCCCCAAAATAAGCATATGCATTTCTAGCATACTTGGAGCAAAAATTTTTGTAACACATTTAGTCATGTTAAAATAATAATTTGAAGCCATCCAGGCTTTACCTAAATATGTATGAATACTTAAATAACTGACAGTTTCACAGAGCCATTATAGCTATATTTCAGTATCGAAAAATCATAAATAAATCAAGTAGGCAGCATCTATTTTTTTAAATAGAAATCAGTAGGTGCCCTTAATTGAAAATTAAAATTAAGGGACTATTAACTTCTAAAGAGCCTCCATTAATTAATTAAAGCAATACATTTGCAAGCTCCTGGGTGACAGTGAGGTGTTTCTGGAGACCGATGTGCTTATGTAAAGGAAACAAAAACAGCAGCAACCACAATAACATATATGAACTCAGGACCTTCATGTCAAAGATCTAGACACAGTAACCTAGAAGAGGAAAGTGTATTTCTCATCCAGTTAACACAGAGACATTGTTCTTAAAGATCTATTTAGAGGGCAACGGATAGATTTGTATCAGGATGTAACAGCTTACATTGGCCTGACATGACCAACATGTTCAAGGTAAAACTGTGAACATCACAATCAAATAACTTTGAGAAAAACTCTACAATGGCCACATCACACTTTACAGGTGTTTTGATTCATGCTTTCTCTGTATCAATCTATTCATTGATTTACCGATGTTCTTTTTTTCTGTTTTGTTGCTGGAGTGTCAGCACTCAAATTAGATCCATTTCAAAGGCCACATCTTTGTTGAAGAAAATGTTTAGTTATTATTACAACCATGAAAATAATATTTTAAATATAAAATAGGATCTAAAAATCTAAGAATAACCATAAAACAATAACTCAGAGTCCACTTTTCAGTGATAATATATCAGGAATGTCAAGTATATTTGAGAAACACATAAATTCCAATAACTAAAGAATTTTAACCTTTTAATTAAGCATTCAGATCTTGGGCTTCCTAATCAAAACAATCCCTGAAGTAAATGTTTCTACCTTCAGAAAATGTGAAATGGCTTGTTTCCCAAATATCCCCATGATGTTTACGTGACAAAACTCCTTTCTGCTAGTTAAAATTTTCCTTATCTTTCAAGGCTCAATTCAAATGTCATTTCCTCTCAGGTGCCTCCCCTCTGACTTCCCTTAAATCTAATTAGAGGGTCCTTGTTTGTTCTCCCTGTGCACTACTCATTGTACAACTATTACACATATCCCAGTGCACCATAGTCAATCATTTCATTATTATTATTCCCACTTAAGTTGAACTCAGGGAAACTGTCTTATTCATCTTTGAATACATAATCCATATCACAAGTCCTGGAATTTAAAATGTAGCTAAAATGTTTGCTAAATGAATAAATGCATGAATGGAAGAAGGAGCAAGTGAGCCAGACCTGGATTACCAAAAGAAGGCCTAGGTCAGGGGAAGAATTTGTAATCAATCTGTATATAACTCAATAGTTATCTGATGGCCACAATGATTTAAAAGTAAAGACTTAACGGTGGTGAAATTTGTATTTTTTAAAAAAGCTTAAGCACTAAAGAAATGAATAACCTGAACAACCTCATATAACTTAAAGAAACTGAATTCCTAATTTAATATTGACCCATGTAGATAACTCCATGCCCATATGGCCTTAATGGTAAATTCAACCAAAGAGTAATAAGATTTTACACAAGCTTTTTCAGAATTGAAGATGTGGGAACACTTTTCAACTTATTTTGTGTGTCTAGCATTATACTCATACCAAAACTAGACAAACATATTACAAGGGAAGAAAATTACAGAATAATATATAATATTCCTTGTGTACATGAATGCAACAATCTATTATACGATATTAACAGATCAGATCCAGCAATACATAAAAAGTAAAACACATCATGACTAAGTGTGATTTATCCTAGAAATTCAAGGTTGGTTCAATGTTTAAAAAGAAATATAATTCACCATGTCAACAGATTGAAAAAAATTCAATAATTATTTCAATAGATGGAGAAAAAATAATGGACAAAATTCAACATTTATCTATTCATGATAAAAAATTTCAACAGCATATGAATAAAAAGGTTTTCAATTTGATAAAGTCATTTACAAAAAAAAAAAGAAAGAAAAACCCAGAGCTAGTATCATATTGAACATGGAAAGACTGTTTTCCTTCCATCAAGAACAAGATTAGATTATTCACACTCCTGTTATTCAGAAACTCACATACTCTTGTCTTGAATTGCCTATGTCCACATGCTATAGGGACTGTACAACATGATATCTAGAAATCTACTCTTGGATTTAAAGGAATTAGAGGCCCTGACTGCTGCAGCACAGAGGTTGGCTTTCTCATACTGGAAGAGCACTAGGAAGATTCCCAATGGCAGGAAGTGCCTGGGACATGCTCAGCAGCACTATATTGGGTGATTGTGATGAGGTGGAGGGGAGTATTTTTTCCTAACATTAAGAGAAAAGGCATAACAAGATACCTGCCCCTGAACATGGCATAATAAGCATTTAGGCCAGCTAATCATTAACATACAAAAGAAGTTCTTAGTTCTGAGTGTTCTTTATACAAAATTGTGTTCTGCATCAGGCATGTACCTTGAGATGGAGGCAAACTGCCCACTAGGAGCATAGCATGTTCTGAAGAGCTCTCATGGTTGTCATAGCCCTTCATAGTAGCAGTTATGTATTTGATTGCCTTCTATGTGCAAGACACTATATGGAGTACCTTAAGTATACCATCTCAGGTAATCTCCATTGTCACTAGGTAGGTTTAATTATCCAAAGTCCACAAATGAAGAAAGTGAGACTTAGATCAAATATTATGTTCAAAGAAACCTTCTGACTCCAAATTCAGTACTCCCTTCATTATAACAAAGAAGAGTTTAGGGCTTGATGTGCCAGAGAAGAATGCAAAGAACAGTGTTTTTGTGGTTTTGATTTTTATCAAAAAGTTTTATATTTCATTTCATAATAAAATTTTCAAAATCCATTTTCTAGTTGTGAAAACAAAGCTTCTCTTTTTCAAGCAAATTTTCAACTGAAAGACATTTTATAGAGCAACATCTGGGCAGATTTCTTGTTCTCCTCCATCTCCTTTTCCTCCTCCTCGTCAGCACCATCACCATAGTTTACTTTATTGAGCTTCCTATATATGGGTGCTGTAATGAGCATTTTATATGGATGATCTCATCATTTGATCCTCTGAACAACCTTATGAGGTAAACTAACCTCATTTTTTGCCCTTGATTTCTGTAACAGATTACCTATAAAATGAATCTAATCAAAATTCCTGTCTGTGAGTCTTCAGGGGAATGCTTGTGTTCTTCCTGAAGTTCACATGGTTAGGTCACAGTAGATCATGAATATCTTTGCTCATAAGTTTCATTCCCTCTTCCTGCATCCCTCAGCACTTAACTCTGTCACAACATATGACTTGACCTGATGGTTCTGATCCAATGAAAGGAGTAATCTTAAAAAGAATAAAAAATATTTCCAATATTTAGTGGCTCAGACATCCTTCTGCATTCAAGTTGGAAATCAGTCACCTGGGAACTTTAAATGACACAGTCCTGTCTCTTGTTTTAGGGAGACTGTCCATTGACAAACACAGACCTCCACATTGCACCTCTGCAAAGAATATGCCAAGAGGAAAACTCAAAAGAAAGGTATGTAGTTGATATTCCTAATCTTCCTGGAAATTATCACTTCACTCCCCACCTTGGCCGATCAGCCATTATGATAGGCCTCAAAAACTTTCCCTTTGAAAAAATCACAAAAACCCAACCAAAAGAGTCAAATACATTGGCCCAAGTCTACTCATCTCTGAGCATCCCGTCTATTGTAAAAGAAGCAGCTTCAGAAGTGAGTGCCCTGTTTTTCATCCAAAATGACAAAGCCTCCCAAGTCACTGGCATGCCACAAGAAATATCTGCAAGAACAGGTATAAATGACCCATGGACAGAGACAACAGGGTGGGGATTGACTGTGGGAGTGGGGGGGCAGGGCGGTGATGGGTGGGGCAGGGAGAGCAATGGGGGAAAATTGGGACAACTGTAATAGAACACTAATAAAAATAAAGAAAAAAGAAACATCTCAAATTGATGCAGTCTCCCTGCCCAAGAAAATCAAAGAAAACCCAGGGTAGAATTCAGGAGCCAGAGAAACTAAATCTCTGAAGAACACACTTCCCTTTGCCTGCAAAATCAAGAGTTTATAGTTTACAGAACTGAGAGTTTATTGCTGGTAGCTTGCAGCCCACTGATGCAGAATCTGATTTCTATCCTAGATGTCGGCATTTTTAACAAGTGTATTGTGATTCTTTAAGCACACTAAAGTTTGAGAATCAATGTCATGGACTCAGGAGGCAACTGAGGTTCAAAACTCTTTGTGTCTCAATATGTAGAGTGGGGATACTTTTATATCTAATCCCTAACATTAAATAAGAGTTTGCATGTGAAGAGCTCAATAGTGACTAGAATGTAGTGAGCACTCACTTTTCATTAGTTATTAATCTTAATACAAATTACATTTACATAGCTGAGGTAGCCTTTTTAAAAAGAATTTCACAACAATGAAATAAAATCATCCTTACAACAATCCTAAAAGTTAGTAAAAATTTCATTATGCCTATTTTAAAGGAGAGCAAAAGCACAAGGAATACCAAAGGCTTGGAATATCAAATAGGATTCATCCGGTGTACCAAGCACAGTTGATAATAGTTGAATGTGGCTCAATATTGAAAAGCTCTCTGAGATTTTCTTGGTGCCACTGATGCATAAGACTTTGTTAAAAATCAACCTGTTATTGAATGGCAGAGTTGGAATTAAAATTAAAAAGTGGGGTCAGCTACCAGTATCTATATTCCCCTTTTGTCTTATACACAGATGCCCTGTGCTATCAAGCATGGCAATGTGCTCATTGAAAGCAGTCTCAAATAAGGGATGTTGGAAAGTGGCTCTTGTTGAAAAGAAATTGCTTTTCTTGGAGGAATAACCATCTGATCTTGGCTTTTCTTTCTTCTTGCTACTTGGAACATGGATATAAGGGCTGGTGCTGCAGCAACGCTGTTGTGACCATACATTGACCCTGAGAACAGGAGCTAGTTTGCTAAAAAGTAAGACAAAAATTTAAAAAGCCTGGCTTCCGGATGGTGTCATACCAGCTATGGACTACCTACATCTGGGGTTCATGTTCTACGAGAGTATCTTATTAAAGCAAAGCTGTGGCTATACAGGGTGTTTGTTCGTTTCAGCTGAACATAACTCCTAACTCATATAAATCCTTTTTCTTACTGTCATTACTATTTCTTCTAGAACTATTTTCATAAAGACCACATTGTTGTTTGGGAGGTTGTTCATGCTCATTGCAGAAAAATATAAAGTACAAAGAAGAATGAATAAAAATCATATATAATTCCACCGTTCAGAGCTAACTACAGTTAATACTTTGATAGATTGCTTTTCAGTCTTTCATATATATATATATATGTCATAAACATGGATGAGTTCATATATATCTTTCTTTATTTTTCATTGCATAAATATTTGCCTGTCAGATTAAATAGTATTTAAATATTATTTTAAACATTACTTAATTGCTACATAACATTGCATTCTTATGCACATTCTTATGCACATTCAAGTGGATGTGCCATAGTTCACTTATTTTCCCTATCTAGTTAGACACTATTTTCTGTGTTTTGATATTATAAACATTACTACAGTGAACATTTTAATTCATAAAGATACTTTGTTTATACATTTCAGATTCTTTCCTTTGGACAGATTCCTAAGTGTAGCATTATTAGGTCAAAGGATCTAAATATTTTCTAGTCTCACACATAGAGTCAAAATGCTTTTCAAAAACATGTCAGTATATACCCAATCCACTCAACAGTACAAAGTATGGTTATTTGATTATCTTATCTAGCTTAATAAGTACAAAAATTATATCCCAGGGGTGTTTTACTTTTCAAGTGCCTGATTTTGATTGAGGGTACACATTGCTCATGTTCATCATCACCTGTGTTTCCTCCTGTGTTTTGTGCATTTTTGTATCCCCAACATATATACCGCATGCCCTGGATCACAGGATATACTCAACATGGCTTCATCAGAATATGTGGTGGCGATTCTCAATAATGGTGCACCTGAGGTGGCCTAAGGAAAATTGCCTTTGGATCATTAGGAATTAGATTACATCCCATGGAGTTTTAGTGTTTGAGTACTAGTGATCCATGTATGATTAATAATTATGGTAAACACTGAGACTTTTTTCTTCATTACACACTATTCTAAAAATGTTACGTGAATTGTCTCATTCAACCTTCACAACCACACTGTGAGGTAAATAGTAGTAGACTCCTCATTTTGAGATTTAGAAGCTGAGGCAAAGCGACATTATTTCAATGGAACAAGGACTTAAAACCATGTATTGTGCTCTAGGGTTTTTATTCAGTATCTCTAATGAGTATGGGAAGTCTTTTGGAGAATACCAAGGTGAGGGGTGGAACAGGGCCCTGCCCTTCAAAAGTTCAATCTGGTCATATAGGCAAAAGAAAACACGTATATGTGGACAAATATGGTGATAATAATAACTGATATTTACTGAGGGCCAGATACTATTCTAAGCACTTAATCCTCTAAAAACACTCATGCTGTAGATATTATTATTTTCATTTTACAAATAAGGAAACGGAAGCAGAGAGGTTATGCAATGTGCCTGCAGTTATACTGGTACTGACTGATAGAGCCAGGATATGAATCTAAACACCCTCCAGAGCCCGCCATCTTAACCGCTTCATGCAGAAATGTCCATGGTGGAATACAAAAGCATAGGAGATGGCATATGGCAGTGTCTATTTAACTGTCAAAGAGAGAAACCCAATATGTTAAGTGAATTCAGGAGACAGTAACATTCACCATGAGCTGGAACAATTAGGAATGAATGGCCCCTACCACCCTTTGCTATGAAATCAAATGGCAGTTAAAGAAGAAAAGGCTTAGAGTGGAATCAGACAAATGTAGTTTCAAATCCCAGCTCAGCCACTTCCTAGTGTAATGACAATAAGCATTATTCTGTAACAAGGTGGTAAAGATAACTTGCTCTACATATGGCACCTAGCAATATTTCAAGCCGCTTGTAGGAACACAGAAAACATGATTTATTTTATGTAGCAGGCCCTATGGACTGACTCTCTTTTGTCCTACTTTCTTCTACTCTAAGACCAGAAACCCTAAAATACTTGACTTTTCAGCCTCCCAGTGAAATAGTCTGGACAATGAGAGATCCGCATACATCTTTAGAAAGCAGTCCTTCCACAAAAAAACAAAACAAAACAAAACAAAACAAAACAGAGTGAATGCTTCACTGAGAAAAGACTGTCACTCTTCATCCTTCCCAGGTTGCTGAAAAGCAGTGAGGTGGAGAGGCAGCCATTTTGAGAACTTGAAAATGAAATTCAGTGGAAATGAAATGCAGTGAGACAAAAAGGCAGGAAGAACGTGGGTGCTTACTGGCCTGGTCTTTTAGCCACTATAACAGTTCTGGGTTGCCTACCTCCATACTTACTTTTCAATGAGAAAATAAACATTTTTTTTTTAAAGGTAAGGACTACTTTTTTAGAGTCAATCGTTCCATGTTTTTCATAGGTACGTTGCAGCCTCTCCAGGCTGGACAGGTCTACACAGGGCTCAGGTAGACAGAAGATGTGTGGAGCCTTGGGGTGCTTGACATGCCTTTATTCAGGACAGTTGCACAGGCCACAAGCCTGTGTCTGGGGAAATCACACAGGCCACAAAGTCTGTGTCAGCACCTCATACAGACCACAAGCCCGTGTGGAGGGAGTCACACAGGCCACAAGCTCATGTCCAAGTAGGTGCCCCAACTCCCCACCACGTCCAAAGCTTCTAGCCCTTAAATACTAGCCCTAAACAAAGCAGGCTGCAGGTCAGAAAGTGAAGTAACTGTTATGAGCTATACATGCAAGCCTCCTCAAGGCCACGGGGCAGTTTATTGCGTCCAGGCTCAAGGCTGAGGGAACCCTGCTTTATCAAATTCCTTCAGGGTTGTGAGGAGCTGCTCCTTCTGGCCACACATGCATCTGGGTGAAGGAGCCAGACTGCCTCCACCTACCTTACAGTAGGTCTCATGATGCCAGATTTAGGTGAAGAAGTATAAATCTAATCCTCTTTCCACTAGCAGTCAGTTGGAGAGCTGACTGGTTATGGACTAGAATAAAAAACTAGAGTCGCATAGTGAGATTTTAATCACCAATGACCCCATGAGTCACAGGACATAAGGGACTACTGTGTAGCTGAAAGACAGACAGGCCATGATTCAAATTTGGAATGGCTGCATACTAACAGTGACTAAGAATAATTGCTTTAAACACTATAGAACTCTGTTTTTGCCTCTGTAAAATGGGGATAATAACTCTTACATTCTATGGTTACAACTAAGATCATGTATAGTATTACCTATAAAATAGCTATCATGGTATCTAGAAGTCATCATAGGCAATCCAAAAAATGGCTGTAATTATAATTATTACAGGCAATGAGAAAAAAAAATAGCCTGAAATTCACTTAACTGTGGTTTATAAGAATCTACTGTGAGCCAGGCCCTAGGATTCCAGGAGCAAAGAAGAAAATCATGTTCCTGCCTCTGTACCTCCCACCCACCTGTCCCCAACCATGGACTGTATATTAATTAACATGGTAGAAATACAAAATAAACAAATAGACAAAATAAATCAATCACCAACCAGAGTGAGAAGAACTAAGAAGAAAACAAAGAAAAGTTCAGAGACCATGGGGGGAGTGGGCCTGGGGGGCAGTGGGTGGGATATCATCGTAGTTAACAGTTAGTTATGCTTCTATCTTCAGAACAGAAATGTCTTCCTATTTTGCTATGGGACAATCATGGGCCAGAGAATCCATTAGTTTGGTTGATTCACGTAATGTCACATAATGCTGATTTCTTCTGAAACTTAGGCCAAATTAAAACACAAGTTCTTCTCATTTAATGTATAAGAAGATGCTATTTACATCTATTTTAAAGGTCTGTATACTAGACAGCTAGGTATCTTACTCAGTTGCCCTGATTTCCTTATCCTGATACCCTACTTTGCTTTCTATTGATCTGTGTTCTTCAAAGCTCTGCCATTGAATGCAAAAACTTCTAGAAACCTTCAGACACTGAAGAGGACCTGAGACAATCGATTGTGCAAGGGACATTGAAACATTCTCTCCATTGCCTAAAATGTTTCTAATTAAATACTTTAATAAAGTATGTGCCATTTTCCAAGACCCCATGCTCCGCAAGGGTAACAAAATTTGTTTTATTTTGGAAGAAAAAAAAGAACATGCCAAACTGAACCGAGTCTATATATATATATATATATATATATATATATATATATATATATATATATATATTTATTTGTTTATTTGTTGTTGTTGTTCAGACAAGGCTATTTCTCTCCTTTTACTCCATCCTATTTCTGTCCAGCGAGATGGCACCACTACTGGCAAAGTCCATTCTCTTTTAGCCTCCATGGTCCTACCAGACTCACAGCAGCGCTACAAAATATCGACTTGAAAAGTAATTAAGATACAAGTACTCCAAAAGAGAACACATGGTTATTTAAAGTCATTGGACATCATTCAAAAGGAAAGATCTATGGAATACAAGGGCTAAGAGCCATCATGCTGTTTCTCCCCCACTTCTCACATTAAGAAAAAAGACTAATTATAAATCTCCAGCAAATATGACCTGGTAAAGAGTTTTCAAAAAAAAACCTGCAGTGAACAGGGTATCTGGCAGATCTGGGCACTTGTTTTCCCTAATAACCATTAAAGTTGTTCTTAGTAAACCATTTTACAACAACATTAGAAATATCAGAGCTTACATTTTCGTTAATGAATTGCTGCAGAATGTGAGCACTGCATCACGTCTCCAAACGACTCCTTATTCTCATTTCGTCTCCATTGTGCTCCCCGCCCCCCTTAACATTTCATTTCCAATGACACGTCAGCCGTCTTTCACCAACCTCAAAGGAAAGTTGAATGCGGGGCTCACAAAGTTAAGCTGACATTTGCTCCCTTCCAATAAAAAATATTTAGTCCATTAAACATAAATAGCTGTCATTATGATACATGGACTGAGTGCAAACCTCCCGGTTCCCTCTGATGTTTATTACATCCAAACAACTGCAGTGCCTGCATGTTTTCAACTTTAGTGTATTGATTAAACTTTTAAATGGCTGCCATATAACCCAGGGACAGCGGGAAGATTAATTTGCGTCAATGTTCATCTGTAATTCATTAGCCATTTATTCTTTACAACCACATGGGCTATCAAGAAAATGCAGGCCATTTTTCACTCGGCACAGGCTGAGAACAGATTCTGAAATTTGTGCTGCATACAAATAGGTTCCCTGGGCCTGGCCAGTTAAACTGCTTGGCTTTTCAAAAGTTGAAGTTGGGAAACAGCAGCGGGGAAGAAACATTAAAAACCAGAAACGAGGAAAATCATACATCCTCAGGGCTTGTCCAGTGTCTTTTTATCCACGGATTATGGTTTCTTATTTCAGTTGGATTAGAATAACAAAACTTGCATCTGAGAAAAGGCCATAAATTAAATTGGTTGCCTTTTCCCACCCCTCCCTTTCTACCCCCTTTCTAATATCTTTAAAAATACTGTTTCTGGCAGAAAACTCCAGAGAGTGGCAGTGGATTGGAAAAGTTCATAGCCTAGAGGAACTCGGAGCTGTCCTCTCCGGGACAGTGGCATTTGAACCAACTCCTTTCAAAACAGTGGAATTTCACCCTGCCTTGAGTTGGGAAGGTGCCCAGCTAAATCACGGCGTGTTTCCTGAGGGAAGAGGTAAGCCATCTGGCTTCTCCACGTGCCCTCCTGACCCCCTTGGCAGAACACAAAATGCATATTAAAGGCATAAATGGAATGAGCACCCTAGTGGAAGGCCCTTCGACATGCAAGGCACTGTGGGGGAGGAGGAAGGAGGAGCCCACGTGTGGTCAGGTCAGTGCTGGAGGAGAATAAAGTACACAAGGGAAATTTTTCTTCATAACATGAATAATTAAATCAGAGAGCTAAGCACCCTGGCCTCACTGTGACTAATAACTGCAATAGTGAGCAGCAAAAAAAAATAAATAAATAAAAATCAATGGTCAGGACGACATCTGGGGAGGATCGCTGGCAGGTACCCATTTGCAAGACCTGTGAAAACCAATGCGCAGATGCTCAAGGCGATGACTCTTTTCCCTGGTCTGTAATGCCCGCACAAATCAAAGGCACAAGGCACATGGTAACCTTTGGTAACAAAGTCCATGAAAAAGCCAACAGAGGGGGGCTTGGGGAGGAGGCTATAAATTACTCATTTATAATGTAACTGCACAGCCTGCTTACAACCAAGGATAAAGGGGAGTCCTCTACAAAAGCCTCCATCTGGAGCCCTCCCTGTTCCAGTCCAGGAGTTACCAGCACTAAGAATAGAAGCATACAACTTCTTCTTAGGCCCTCAGGGAAGATGGGTGGAGGGTCATAATGAATCAAAGAAGTGCAGCTTGAGGAGTTTTATTTGGCTTGTGACGTGTAAGTGTCAAAAGGAATGCACATGAATTGTAGAAAAATGTACTGGATGGAACCTCAAGGTCATTAGATATAGCCCCTGCCATCTATAGGATCTGTCAACTTTATCTATTTTTTTCAGTTATAAGTGCCATGGGCTTTGCACCTCACAAGAGCTCAATAAATATTTGTAGAGTGATAGATTAATTCAACCTAAGCACACAGATTCATTCATTCAACCATTCAACAAATATTTATCAACCATCTATCATATCTACATCTAGGATATAGTAGGAAACAAGTGTAGCTGCAAACTCTTAGCAATCGGGGTCTTCTATCACACTTGACTTTTACTTTCATGTAGAGCAAAGGGACATATTAGAATCTCAGGATATCAGTTTTAGGAGACCAGGGTCATGTTTTTTGTCTGGTCTTTCTAGAGGCAAACCCTGAAAATGGTGGTGCTTAATCAGTTTATACTTGTGAATTAATTTAATAATAACTAAAATAAACTGAGTCTGAAGTTGTAGAAAAATTCAAAATACAGTCTTACTGAAATTTTCAAATAATTGCAAGGATAAGTATAACCTCTGTAGGTAAGGTTAGGATAAGAGTTTATTATGGGATTCCACAAATATGCTGCTTACCAAGTGCATCTATCATCACTGATGTTGAGTTTGAGAAAAAGAAAGGAATTTTGTGAAGGTTTCACCTGAGAGCAGATAATGAAGATAGCTATTCCTGATACACTTTCTTGAGGATATTGTGGGGCATAAAAGATAAGTAAAAATCATTGTCTCTACTCTCATGCAAGGATCTCACAATCTTTTTGGGAAGGCAAAGTTAGTCATTATTTAATGTCAAAATTAGACATTAAAAATGATTAATATATGACAACAGAGAACTAGGTGCGAAATTCTTTAAAGTACTTTATTTATCCTCTTAAATAATCAATAGAAAAATATTTGTGCCCAGTAAAATCAAAGCTGCTGAGATACCAGAACTCTCACACATGAAATTGATTGACGAAAGTCATGTGATAACATGTATTGAGAGCCTGAAAATGTTATTAACTTTTTCTCCATTTAATTCCAACTCTTGATATCTATTCTAAGGAAATAGTTCTCCATAAAGAGGAAAACTGCAGTTTTTTTTTGTAATAAGAAATAGACAGTAAAGCAAAGATGAAGTAAATAATAGTGTATTGACTCTATAGAATATGGTAATAATAAATACAATGAAGTAACAGAAAAAGTTAAAACCATACTAAAGTAGGCTACAAAACAGTAAGTCCTCTAGGACTATGACTATATATTTGCATTAAAATACTGTAAGGGAGTGTACATGATTTACAACAGGGAACTGGAGCTATACAAAATATTCTCTCTTTATCAAATGTTCAACAAATTTATTTTCTTGTGTTTATAATTATAAAAAGTCCTAAAATGTTTAAACGGTGTAGAATAGATTATAAATACTATAGAGATTTCTAGATATAGAAAGAAATCTTCGTGGCAGAGGAGTTAGAGTTTGGCCTTAAAGAGATTCCTTAACAAAATAGATCTTGCCCTGGCCAGTGTCACTCAGTTGGTTGAAGCACCATCCCACAACCCAAGGGTCACAGGTTTGATTCCTGGTCAGGGCACATACATGGTTGTGTATTCAATCCCTGGTCTGGGCACATGGGAAGCAACCAATCCATGCTTCTCTCCTGCATTGATATTTCTCTCTCTCTCCCTCTTTCCCTCCCCCTGTATTTAAGAAAAAGAAATGAAAAAAAATATCCTTGGGCGAGAATAAAAAAATAAAAGCAAGCAGAAAGATGGAGAGAGACAGAGACAGAGGCAGAGGGAAATAAAGAAGGAGAAGGAGAAGAAGAAGAAAAGGAAGGAAGAAGGAAATAAATAAATCTCAATACACAAAAAAGAAGAGAAAAAAATAGCCCTGGCAAAGAACATTCTCAGCAAAGGCTGAGAATTTGAAATGTGCATGGCCTGAAGCAGGTATAACGAAATTTGCTGGCTGGCGTAGATGGGGTGCTTTGGAGAAATAATATCTGATAAATAACATTGGATAAATTCTTAAAAACTTTGATTATGTCAGAATACAACTATTTCCTCTCTACATTCCCCTTTCCAAACTAATAGGTGTGTTTTTACTTTAGAATCCTACCTTAGCTCTAAGTTTATGAGTCAAATGAAATTAAAAATAATATATCAAAAGGATTGGTTAAGTTTATAGTTTTCAACTTCAGGAAGTGAGCCTGTATTTTCTCTTTGGTAATAAATTTGAAAAAAAAATAGTTGAGATCATTTTGAAATGGAAAAGCATGCATAATATTTGTAATTTTAAAAGCAAGTATCCAATAAAATGGAGGAAAAAAAAGAAAGAAGAATTGGAGTGAATGATGAGAATTATCATTACCTCATAAATAACAATGCTACAATAAGTAAACAACCTGGAATGTGTAAAAAAAAACTGAAAGGGAGATTAATGTCACAAAATAGAAAGCAAAGAAGTAAATTGTATTATAAAGGAATTTAGACCATGATGAAGTTGACATTTTATATCAGTAAGGAAATGAAGTGGTGTTTCATAAATGTTAAAGGGACAAAATGAATTTGCCATCCTAACCATATAAATAGTCAAATGTAAGAAAAGTGACTGAACAATAACAACAACAAAAAATGATTGGAAACTCTCCAATCTCTGGGCATATGCATAAGTTCAAAGGAAGAAATAATACAGAAAAATATTGTTAGATCTGACTATGCAAAAAGTTAAAAACCTCTGCATTTTAAAAAGACCATAAAAGAGTAAAGCCCAAATTACAGACCAAAAGAAAACCTTTTTTATCATCTATAATAAGGGGTTATCATCTCTAAGGTAGTAAACATTTTTTACAAATAAAATAAAAATTATTAATGTTTCCATAGGGAAATGGGTAAATAATAGGAATTGTTTATAACATAAAAATAAAAATAGCTAATAAACTTACCAAGCATGTTCAGCCATACAAGGCATCAAAGAAATATGTTTAAAATAGGTGTTTCATCATTTTTAAAATGGCAATATTCAGTGTTTGTGATCATGTAGTAAAATGAACCCTATCACACTCTGTTGGTAAAAGTTTGAATTGGTACAACTTTGGGGAAAGGCTGTCTGTCAATGTGTATCAACCACTTCAAAAAAGTATAAAACAAGTCAAACCAATAAAAAAAGTTTATCTTCTTCCTCTAGGTTCAAAGTCATATGAATGGTTGTTGCCTCTGAAAGGCAGTCTGAATTGGGAGGATGACTTACTTTTCACTGAATAATCTTTTTATTTTAAAAGAAATACTTCAACTACTGACCATTAAAAACAAAATATGCCCTGGTTCTGTGAGAAGCTTTCATTATAAATGAGTCCATGCCACTATTCATGTATATTTATATTAAATGTATAATATGTAATATATATTTATATGTATTTATTTATATTAAGTATATTTATTATCATGTAGCTCTAGGTATTTTTAATTTTCATTATTTTTGTGAGCCATGAGTTATACCTATTTTTAAATATCCAAACATATGATGTTTTACTAGTTAACTTTTTATTAATTTCTAAATGAAATTTATATTGCAGTCAGACAACATGTGGTCGATGCCTAGTTTTTGAAGTTTGCTAAAACCTGCTTTTGTAGCTTATAGCGTGGTCAGTTTTTAAAGTGTTCCCTGTAAGCTTTAGAAGAATGTGTGTTCTCTGTGGGCAGTTCCACATATGTCCATCAAAATCAGCCTAACTGGATTAATTTTCTACATCTTTATTTTTGTCTGTTATGACTTATCACAATTTGAGAAAAATGTTTTAAAATCTTTGATGATTATGTAGATTTTTTACTTTCCTATCATATACATATTTGCTTTATATAGTATTTCATGAATTCTAAAACACACACTATTTTTTCACATTTAACATGAGTTCTTTACATCATTTCAAACATTGTTTTTTCCGGGATTATTTTTTCCCAGGTACATGCTTTAGAAAGTTTTTTTCACTTAATATAAGGGTAGTAAATTCTTCCCATTTTGGTCATATCAATGTTTCTTTATTTTGCATTCATTTTTGAAAGAAGTTTCATGTCTAACACAATACCAGACTAATATTTATTTTCTATAAGTATTCTGAAAATATAATTACACTGCCGCTTGGCTTCCATTTTAATACTGAGAAATTTGCCTTCTGCCTCTAATTGCCATTTATTGTAGGGAATTTTTGTTTCTCTCTAACTACTTCTAAAATCTTCCCTTTGTTTTTGGTACTCTACAGTTTTAATAATTTTGTTGAGGCACAGCTTTTAAAAATTATTGTTTTCTTACATGTATGTCTTATATGTTTACATGTTCTTTCATTGTTTTGAAGAATTCTCAGCTATCATTGCTCCAAGTGTTGCCTCTTGTATCTTTTCTCTATCCTCTTTCTCTGGAACTTTATTTGCTGAATGAAGACATCCCCATCACAGCCTCCATGCCACTAACCTCTCAGACTTTTCATCTTGTACTTCTTTGTGGTAGTCTGTGTAATTTCTTTAGATCTACTCATTAATTTACTAATAATTGTCTTCAATGATCTATTTAACCTGACTGTAGATTTAAAAAATAGACATAATTACATTTTTATACTGAAAAATTTATTGAGTTTTTAAATCAGCTGAGGTTTTATTATAGTCTCATTGCTTTGTTTTATTCCAACTTTATTTTTTAATAATTTCTTTTTTTTTTTATCTTTTTATTTTTCTCCTCCCCGCTCCCTCCCTCAATCCCCCTTTGGTTTTGTCCATGAGTCTTTGCTATTTTTTAATCATTTCATACAATTTTGTTTTATATTCAAATTACAATAATTCCAATGCCTAATGCCCTTGAAACTTTAACTTGTTTCTTTCACTAGCTCTTGTTCTTATGTAAGCTTTCCTTGATTGGTAATTTCTGGTTGTTTGCTCATATATTTGCCTTTTCTCAACCCATAAAAATCTTGACAGCTTAAATTGATGATGCTTTCTTCCAGAAAGGGTCTGTTATACAGACCTCAGAACATTTAATTAAACTTCAAGGACCCCAACTTAATAAAGGAGTTTTGGGTTCACATTCTCCATATTGTGGTGAGTACAAAGCTTTACCTCCATATTCCCATGTCTGGATTTGGAGTAAATGCCTGCTTCCTTCACTGACTTCAGCTCAATGATTATCTTGATTTTTTTTCTCCCTTCGGTGATTGCTCCTATTCTAGCTGACCCATAGATAAATGTATTGACAAAAATTATCTAGAAATAAGATATCTTAAAGAGGATGGCTATTTGAAGTGTCTCATTTGCCACACTGTCTAATATATATTTACTATTTAAAAAAATTTAAACACTTAAGTTAGTAGGAATGATGGCACTGTACTCAAGGAAAATTTTGCTCCAAAATAATGACACTTGACTAATAAAAATTTCCAAAATTTTTTTGGTAGATACACAATTTGATCTCCCAATTTATTATCTGGATATTAGCTTAAGGATTCAGAGATGCTGTACACTTCAATGAAGGTGGCCTATGGAGTTGCAAGAACAAACAATTCCACAGAAAATTTTAAGATTATATTAAGTCCCTAATTTATAACCAAGGATAAAAATGCTATTTCAAATGTGGTGGCCACACAGAACAAGAGCAGGCACAAAACATCACAGCAGAGAATATCTTACATCTCAGAGCCTCTAGGGAGAATATTCAGTAGCTTGAGACAAATCCATTCAAGGTATTAGAAAGCTCGATTTTCCTATGCTCCTGACCTTTTATACTGAAAGCTTGCATACTCATTCTAGAAGACTGTGTTTCAATAATGTATTGTTCTTCCACTTAAGAAGTTTTATAGACATAGGACTCTCTTGGTTCTTGAGCCAGTGGAGGGAGTAGTCAACTGTAGTTAAACAATAGCTCTATATCAATAGTTCTAGTTTTCTAGAAACTTCATTTCTTCAGATCCCCATGAAGATGTGTGCACCAGAATGGTTATTACAACATTATTGATAATGGTGTAATAAAGTACCTGACTCTGTTTTTGATATTTAACCACTGACAGCTTGCAGGCTCCCATTCCTCCACTTTCCATTTTGCCCCATAACAGGGCAAGCTGGTAAGAAAGTCCAGGTGCTCCTTCCCTTGGCAACAGTGGGGAAGTTCAAATCATTCAAACCTCAGCCCACATGTAGAAACATTGTCCCTGGCACCACTGTCAACCACAATAACAAGCAAGCTATTTGCCCCTTCACTGAAGCCAACTGGACCAGCCTGGATGTTTGCTCTGCTCTTCCAGAAAACCTCATAATGTGAGTAATGAATATCTTCGTACCTACCTGGTGCATGTGTGGTGTCATCAGTCTTGACAGGGGAACCCAAGGGAAGGGGATGGTTGGTTCCACCCTCTGCTGAGCCACCAAAAGACAACTGACTCTGTGAGCAGGGCATTCTAGATGATGACCAGCATCACTTGGGGGACTTTATTCATTTGCCTTTGGCTTGCTACCAGGCTCTACTGCCTGCAGCTTTGTGTTCATTTCTGAAGCCTACTGGCTAGCATGCACTTTGAGCTCTGTTTGCTGAGTCTCACCATGCCTCCCTTATAGATTTAACTCTTATATCAAAGTTTCAATATTGGCATTTAGGGACAGGTGTAGAGATTGGGGAGTTCCTTAAAGCAGCCTCAGGTCATGTGTCTCAGCCCAGACTTGCCTTTGTGCTTTAGAATAAATTTAGTATCTCAATTTCAGCATAAGCTGTGACTCATGCTATGTTCAGGGAAACAACTGTTACCCTGAGATCATTGATTATGTCTCTCAACCAGACATGGGCCCTGTTCTACTATCAGGGGAATGAATAATATTGATACTCTGTGCAGTAGATGGGCCCACTACGTGCTGATTCTGTAACGAACAGTCACTTCATTGTGTGCCAAGGTCTACACTCCTAGAAAAGATCACTCCCTAAGACACTGTGGGGCTTTAAATGTTTCTGCTGCTGTCTCTACCTCTGTCACCAAAACCAAACCTGATCCTCAGAGTTATAGGGAAAGTACACCCATCTACCACAGAGCACAGACCCTTATTTTAAAAATGGCCTTGAATGCTTTTAGCCCCCCGCCCATCCCTTTTAAAGGGTCAGGGGACATCCTCACCTTATCAGACAACTGTAAAATTTCCCAACAAAGATTCTATGTTTTATAGTATTGAGAAATATAGTTTATCACCATAAAACCTACTTAAGTCAGTATTCTACATTTAATAAAACAACAAATGCCATGGGAGAGGTCTTTAACCCCGATGATACTGAATTGACACTCTATAGAGGAAAAAGAAACATATGAATCTTATCATGGTAGAAAGGACCCCAAAAGTATATCTGGCAATCATAAAAAATAAAGCAAGTGGCAGGGAGAACTGAAATGGAGGTTCACAATTTGACACAATTAGAAATAAAAAATTTACTACAAAATCAACCATAGAAAAGTAAAAAGGGTATCAACACATTTTTGTAACTTTAAAACATTAGTTCTTAATTAAATCTGATCTCTGCTGTGTTGCATAAATTATAAAATCTTTATGGCCTCAAGTGATACTGGACTCAAATGACAGTTATACCTGGCGGTTTACCATATTTAAAACTACTTCATACTCTTAGGGGAGTTATCAAAGTAAAACAGAGGGCATGCATGTATGCTTCATCTTACCCACAGAACTACTTATTGCCTTATTTAAATTCCCCATGGTCTTCGTACTCATTGCTTTAACACATCCCATAGTGGACATGGATTCTCTGACCCTACAAGTAATACATTGAAAAAAACAAAATCTTTGACACTTAAAATCAGCTTGAAAAAAATGGGATCTCATGGACCCAAAATGGGATTATCCCCCTGGGTTAAAATAGTTAATACAGCCTAATATAGATTAAAACAAGGCCTACAGAAATTAAAAAGCATTATGAAAAGTATACTTAAAGGAGGAGGTCATGGTTTTTACTATCCTCATTTAATAGTGATATTGAGCATTATTATCTTTTCTATCATTGCTTGTGTTTTTGGTGTCATAGCTAAGACCTTACTAACCCAAGGTCATGAGAAACTTACTCCTGTGTTTTCTTCCAAGAATTTTATAGTTCTAGCTCTTACATTTAGGTTTACAATCAATTTTGAGTAAATTTGTGTGTACAGTATGAGAAAGACATCAAACTTTATTCTTTTGCTTCTTGTCCAAATATACAAAAGGATAGTCTGTTGTCCTAGCACCATTTGTTGAAGACTCTTCTTTCCCCATTGAAATGTCTTGGCACTCCTGTTGAAAACCAGTTGACCAAGGGTTAATTTCTGGACTTTCAATTCTATTACATTGACCTATATGTTTATTTTTTTTTTATTTTTTATTTTAGCTTTGTAGTAAGTTTCAAAATTGGGAAGTATGAGTCCTCCAACTTAGCCTTTTTATTTTTTTTTAGGATTGTGTCATTTTTCTGTATCCCTTGAATTTCCTTATGAATTTTAACAGCTTATCAATTTCTACACAAACCTCACCTGGGATTGTGTTTAATCTGCAAATCAACTTGGGGAGTTCTGACATTTTATTAATATTAGGTCTTACAATCCATAAACATAGGATGTCTTCCTATTTATTTAGCTCTTTAATTTTGCAATACTTTTTTAAGGTTTTAGAGTATGTTTTATACTTCTTTTGTTAAATTTATTCCTAAGTAATTTATACTTTGTATATACTATGATGAATTGAATGTTTTTTTAAATCAGTAATTTACCACTGCTCACACATCTGTGGGAGAGCTGGAGTTTATGCTGGGTTCAGCTGTGTGGTTCTTCTTATGAAGATCTGCTACTTAGCTGGTGAGTCACTGGTCTGTGTTTTTCTCTATTTTATTTTTGATTTTTCATTGTAAATGTATAGAAATACAATTGATTTTTTGTATATTGAATTTGTACCTTGAAACGTTGCTAAGTCATTTATGAATTCTAGTGGATTTTTAGTGAATTCCTTGGGATATTTTAATATGTAAGGTCGTTTGACTCCATCATCTAGCTGCTGACTGCAGACCCTGCTCCTTTCCTTCTTGCCCCACATATGGTCAAGCCAATTGAAAAGGTCAGGTACTCATTCCCTTGGCACTGGCAGGGAAGTGCAAATCTTACAAATCCTAGTTTGCACATAGGAACTCTTATGCCATCCTATCCCAAACCGCAATGAAAACAATAGCCACTTGTCCCTTCTTTACTCAAGCGAAGTAAACCAGCTTGGGTGCTTCCTCTTCTCTCCCCAGAAGCCTCATAATGTAAGAAATAAATGTTTCCATACTTTTTTGGTGCATGTGTGCCAGCGAAGTCTTAATATCTAAACCAGCTGAAGTAAAGGGAATACTGATCTCGCTCTCTGTGGGGGAACCACAAAACATGGCAAAAAGTGAAAACAATTCAAACATCCTCAACAGGGAAAAGTTTAAATACAGTTTTTATAAGTTACATTTTTGAAAAGTATTTAATAATATTAGAGTATGCTCATGATATACTATTGTGAGAAAAAGAATACAAAAATAGATATGCAGTATAAACTCAATTTTCTTTTTAAATATATGCATATATTTATATATTTAGAAAAAAGGAGGAAACATATAAGAATTCTTTATAATTGGGTGGTAGGATCACAAGTTTATTTTTATTCCTTATAATTTTATATATTTTTCAAAGTTTTTAAGAAAAACATTTATTATTTATTTTATCATTAATCAGGACAATAAGAGCTAAAAATCCTACCAAGGAACCATAGCTTTATTTTTTTTAAGATATTTTCATTTTATTTGGTAAGAAATGAAATTTGCCAAAATTTACACAATCAGTTTTAAAAACAGAGTTGGAGACTATATCATTTGACCTGGAGGTAGTATACAGGTAGATTCTTGAGGCTTTATTCTGGGACACCTGTCTTTTATTAGCTAAATTAGGCTCTTGATTATAATTTCCATCAGTACTAAATTGTTCATCCAACAAAAATAAGCATTGAAACAAGTTTTCTTCTATCAAACATGTGGTTAACATAAGCTTTGTAAAATAAACACATTCAAGTAACAACAAGAACAACAACTAAAAACTTCATGGAAAACCTTTTGGTTAGTTTTGGTGTTTAAGGAGTGCTGAGTCACCTTCCTTAATATTCTTTGTCCCAAGGCTCCATGCTTCAGCTATAATTCTGGGTCCCCTTCATTATGCAAATTCTACTCAGGGTTTTCTGATTCTGCTGTCTGTTTTCCAGGTCTCCTAGGAATGCTGCTGCCAAAGGTAAACTTATATATGTAGGAAAAGATAGATTCCTTCCTATTTTACACCCATAGCAATATTTCAATTTTTTCAAGGCATAGAATACTCTTCATAAAGTGGCTCCTGCTTTCTTTTCTAATGCTTCCTCAGCTTGAACTCAGTTCTTCAACAATATCAGATAACCCTCAGGTCTCACACCTTCCACACTTCCACACCTCTATGCTCCAAAATACCTCTTCTGCTTTGCATCCTACTCTTCATCTTCATATTGAGTGTTCTTCCTACCACTTTTCTAGATTCCTCTTCTTCCAAGCAGCATCTTCAGTTGGTTCCTATGTGTCCTTATTGCATTAAACAAACAAACAAACACAAACCTTTATGGTAGCACTGTACTGAAGTAACTTGGGTGGTGAAATAATGCTTCTGAAATGCTTCCCTGGACTACCTGGTCACTGGTCTTCCATTGATCTCCCTCTAGACCTGTGGTTTTAACACTGTTTTCCTGATTCCTGGGATCTCTGTGAAGTTGTGTCATTGAGTATTGCTGGGAGGACTAGGTAGGCAAGACAGGTGAAGATAGGTGCCTCTCTTCCCAATTTATCAAGAATAATTCAATTTTTATCTATTTGACAACTTGGTTTTCAAAGAAGGAGTCCATTGGAGGGCATTGTAGGACAGAGCTCAGTAGTTATTAAAAACCTAAACTCAGCAGTTTAATATGAAAAAAGGCTGGAGAGATACAGAGCATGGGCCGTAAAAGGGCAGATCCTGTAGAGAAATGGGTACAGGAGCTTTCTCACAGATGGGAGAATGGCAGAAACTCTGGCTAGGTGGAGAATCACTTTCAAGTCACAGGCTCTGGAAGATCTGACTCAACAGTGATCATGAGTCATCCATTTGTGTGACAGAATTTCAGAGCCCAAAGGAATTACAAAATTATCTAATCCATCTTCCTCAGTGTACATGTGAAGAATATATACCCAGAGAAATCAAGTGGCGTGTTCAGGTTACTTGGACACACTACAGCTTTATGGCAGTCCTAGGGGTAGAACTGGTTCTTCTCAGCCCATCTGTGGTCTTCCTACTACACTCAGTCTACACAGAGGGTCAGCCCTCTCTTTGATTATCTGGAAACAGCAGTTCCAGCCAAAGGATTCAGCTGAAGGATTCCAGTCATCATCATTCATTTTCTGGCTCTCTGATAGGAAAGAAAATGACTTAAGCACTAACTTCCTTAAAAAAGAAAATATGCACAAGTTTGTGTTTGACACTTGTAAACACCAGGGGGCTTGGGACACTCAGCTTCTTTCCCAGGCTGGTTGTAGCATGCTGGTGCTCACTCTTAGCTCCAAGCTCTCTTTTTGATCCCTGCTTAGCAGCTGAGCCATTCATCTAGGGGTCTGAATTTGAAATAATCCAGTTTAAACCCATCCCCACCCCCTCACCCCAACACACACATTTGACATCACTCATCCTGGCTTAAGCTTATCTGCCTGTACCAGCAGTGACCTGAATGTTATGCCTGCCACAAGGCCAAAAAGGAACCATCCCAGTAATGAGATGCCTCATGGATTTCTGCCTTCACATAGGAAGACTCAACATTTTCCAGTCAAACTGCCACTTTGAGATCTTTCCCATGCAGTGACCCTGAAATCCATCATTCAGCACCAGCAAGGAAAGAACAAACTGAATCTTGCTTTCCCAAATTAATCAAAGCTAGCATTTTGTAGGGGTTGCACTTATCATTCCATAATATATTTTGAGAAGTTAAGGTCATCCATCCCTTTATTAGCCTGCACAGCCAGCCTTCTGTGCCGCCTGGAAATCCCCATATCAGTATGATTTCAAGAAATGCTGTAAAATCCTTAGACACTGAGGTTGCAAAGATGGTCTACCATGTGAATTAGTGTTCTATGCCTCTTGGCTGAAACAGATCAGCTCTCTCAAATCTTCATCACTCATGTCCAGGGTAGCACATATGCTTCTATCATCAGTAAGAGCTACCTAAAAAGGATTCTGAGGTCCTATTTAGGCACAAAGAGGAAGTGACATAACAGATGAGTGATGTGGCATGGCCTGGGCTATAGGAAAATAGCCAGAAAATGTCCTGCCTGGTTTTTATTCCTGATTTCTGTACATAAATGAGACTGAAGTTAGAGGGGTGAGGGGATAGAGGGACACTCATTCTGTGGAATCATGAGGTAGGCTTCCAGACCCACCCCCACAGAGATAACACTGGCCTGTCAATCCAACACATATCTGGCCTTGTTTGTTCTACTCTCCCTCTTTTTACAACCCCTGACTGACATCATTCTCTTGTTATAATTTGACAACACTCCATAACAAGGCATGAGTAGCTCTTAAACTTGGGACAAGATGGAATCCACTTTAAAATATACATTTTCCCTGAAGATAAGCTTTAGAAAGAATGATTCCAAAAAGGCATATGTTCTTAGTTCATACCTGGCATACCAAAATTGATTATGAAGCAGATATAAAGACTCTCGAAAGGATGTAAAACAGTGGTCGACCCATGGGCCTTGTCCAGACTCACGTCTTCATTGTCAAGAAGTTCATAGTCATGAAGTTTATGGTAAAATTTCTCCCTCTTCTCCATGCCCCAGCCCAACCTTACCACCAACCCAGCCAACCTCATCCATTTCAAGGGTTCGCAAAGGGTAGTTTCTAGGCTAACCACATCAGTATCACCTGGGAGTTTGTTAGAAATTCAAATTCTCAGTCTTACTCTGCTCACTTAACTCTACTCATACTTACTGTAGTTACTCTCATACTTACTGAATCAAGATCTCTGAAAGTGGGGCTCAGCAATCTGTTGTTAATAAAACCATCCTGGTGATTCTGATGGATGCCAAAATTTGAGAACCAACACATGCCGTTCTATCTGACAGGATTTTTTTTTGCAATGATGGAAAACATATCCTATGTTTGCACTGTACAATATCATAGCCTCTAACCACATGAGGCTACTGAGCACTTGAAATGTGTAAGTTATGAACTGAATTTTTAATTTAATTTAATTTTAATGAATTTCAATGTAAGTAAGCATGTGTGGCAGTGTCTACTGTACTGGATAGCATGTATCTAGACTTTAAATATGTGGATTTCTGGGAACTTTATGAGAATATGATTAAAAAAACCCATAAGTGCTATCCCTAGAAAAATACACATTTTTCTTACTTAAATAAACAAAATTTAGTAAACAATTTCTGGAGGTCCAAAGGAGTTGCATAACATTCAATAAAAGCTTTTAAGTATCTACCCACAGAATTTCAAGTGGCAAAATTTACACCTTATAGGTTCTATTAAACTTCTAAAATAAAGCATCATGTGGAACTTTTCCCCAGATCAATGAAAACAAAGGTTTATGCACAGTGAGTTCCAAAACGAATATTCAAAAATATTTCACCAAAACAGCAGATCAAGCTGAACATTAGGAACCCCAGAAAAGGTAAATAAATACTTTAAACTTCTAATTATCCCTAACATCACCTGTTTCCATCATAATATATTTCACAATTGCTGTCAGTGGTATGTGCTGCAACATGATCAGGTCAATACTCTAGGAGCCCTAGTGTAGGAGTATCCACACTTCTTGGATATCAGGGAGGGTGATTGCCACCTTCCCATGGAAAACAATTCTTTTATAAAAGAAATATTTACATGTGGAAGGCAAATTTAATCCTCTGTCTCTATCATGATTTCTGATTTACAAATGTGTGGTCCTAGACCATACTCCATATTCCAGTCTCCTAGCCTTCAATGTTCTTCTATGACGATTAAATCCCACCATCTTTGAAGGCTCAGATCAAAATAGTTTCTCCTCTGTCCAACACTGAATTTTCCATTTTTCAAAATCTTGGACCATTCATCCAAAAAAATTCCAGGATTTGAACATTCACTTGAAATTTTATGCATTACAGATTTATTCTCCATTACAAGTTTCTATCAGGCAGGGACCATATCTTTTAACTTTTTAACCTGCAATTTTCTACTTCACTGTTGAGAGAAAAGTAGGTGCATATAAATACTTATGAGTGAATAACCTAATTCAGATTCAACTAGTATTTGAGCACCCACAAATATTATGCTAGACAATAACATGTGTCCTTGCATTTAGTCACTGCAACAACCCTGAGAGAAAAATAGAATTATATTCATTTTGATGAGCGAACATATGATATGAACATAGTTTCAAAGTATCTTCCCACAAGATGCTTATTAAATACAAAGGCAAAAAAGCAACTTCATAGTGGAGAAACTTGGCAGATATTACCTGAGCCAGGTTATCAAAGTTAATATCAAAGAAATAGGATGAATTGATATCATGTACCTCCTGATATAGTGCACTGAGAAAGACAAAGCATGCTATTCTTATCAAATAAGCATTTCTAAAAGGAAATATCTAGAAAATCCAAATTGAGGAATATTCATAAAATCACAGGCCAATACTCTTCAAAAATATCAGTCTTAAAAGACAAAGAAAGCATAAGAAACTATTCTGGATTAAAAGGAACTAAGAAGACATGACAACTAAATGCAATGCGTGATCGTGAGTTGAGTCCTATCCTAAAAAAGAATATTAGTGCAGCAAGGGGAAAAGTTTAAATAGGGTCTTTAGATGATATAATGGTATTGTATCAATGTTTAATAATTGTATTATGGTTATGCAAGATGTTAACACTTGGGAAACCTGGGAGAATTCTCTGGACTATGTTTTTAACTTTTTGTGAGTTTTAAATTAATTCAAAATGAAAGGTTAAAAAAAAGTATAGTGCCTGATATCTACCAACACTTCCAATTTAGAAACCCAAATACCCATCAGCTGATGAATAAACAAATATTGTATATCTATGCAATGGAGTATTATTAGACCATTAAAAAGGATGAAGTACTGACACATGTTACAACATAGATGAACCTTAAAAATATCATATTAAGTGAAAGAAGCCCATCATAAAATACCACATTATATGATTCCATTAATATGAAATGCCCAGAAAAAATACTATAAAGACAGAAAGTAGATTAGTAGTTGACAGGATTTTGGGGGTACAACAGAATGGAGGATGACTGCTAATGGATATGGGGTTTATTTTGGGTGTGAAAAAATGTCCTGAAATTTGATAATGTACAACTCTGTAAGTTATAGCCCTGTAAATACACTAAAAACTATTGAACTGTAAGATATTAAATGTGTTTTATTATATGTGATATCTCAATAAAGCTGTTTTTTTAAAGGAACAGTGCCTGATATATAATAAATGCTCTAAAAATGGGACACATTAATCTGGTTTCTCTTCTGATCGTCTATGTCTTTCGCCTTAAAAATGGGGCACATTATGATGATGACAACAATCTCTAGTGTTATTACTGTCACCAATGTTTTTTTCTCCTAACTGAAGCTCATGGCCTTTCCAGCATTAACTTGAGACACTTACATGTGGGTGAGCAGACTAGTTATATAATAATGACTTAGCTTTTCGTTGTCTCTTTTTATCCACTTGGGATCCAAACAACCTCTCTCTCCTATTTGATGAAGATCAACGATTAAAGGAGGACCTTTTTTAGTTGCAACCACTGATGCAGATGCTAAAACACAAGGGCAAATTGTGACCCAGGTGGGAGATATCAGTGTACTTAGCTTTTATAGATTTCTTTTGATTTGTCTTTCTGTTTACTAAATAATTAATTAAAGTATTTTGTTTACTTTTCAAAGGGTTGCATTACTGCCATGCATCCTCATTCAGCCCTCAATGCATCAGGTAAGAAAAGCTGGAGGTGTGTTTGTTGCAGGTGCAAATAATTGACTAGGATGACCAAAGCTGGAATTTTTATAGGAAGGGACTGCAGAAAAATTCTATAGGATTTTGCATGTCAGGCAGAGGGAGCTAATTTGATATGCAAGTGGCACCTTGTACAGGGCCACATTTCATCCCTTGAACTTGCAGACCATCCCCTATCTTTGGAAGTATGGATGCTGAAGCCAGAGTAAACACCACCTTCTCTCAGGTCTCAGTGCAGCCTCAGAGAGCTGAGGGCTGCCATTAATCTTGAGAAGCTTCCAAACGCAGTGTTTGGCTGGGATTTACAAGGGGCTTTTGAGGCTTGTTCATTGCCAGTCACAACCCCAAGTCCTTGATTATTGTGAATGAAGCAAAGCCAAAGGAAACAATGCTGATGGCTGAGCACAGGCAGAGCTAGCCCTGTTGTGTCACAATAAGGACTCACAAACAATTGTTCTGATTTGTAAACCCATGAAGTAGGCTTTTCTGAAATTAATGAATGCCCATGGAGGTCTCTGTGAGAGGAAGCTCTGGTATTCTGGGAGAGAACAGAGAGGGAGAAGGCCAAAAGGAATTGCTCTGTAAGGCTACATTCTTAACTAATTTGTTCCGAATATCCTCCAGTCATACATGTGAGAAATGACATCTGAGGGCAAGGGGCAACAGTTCAGAGATAAAATAAGTTGAAGGCATTTAAAGTACTTGCCAAGGAAAAGTGCTCATCTGATAAAAATTTAGACAGGAAGGACGCCAAAATCCAGGAGAGACACAACTGAGAGATGTGATGAGGTGATTGCTGCTCCAGCTGTCAGACTTGTCAATGGTATGGAGATGCCAGATTTTAACTCAAATGCAATGTCAGCCCAAAAGCTGCCTCTATTTCCCTGCATGGTTTTCATTAAGAAAGCACTAAGACTTGGTTCCAATTATAAATATACTATTTGGAGCCAGTTCAAATGTAAATTTGTTGGTTGGTCTATCTCCTCTTCAGAAATTGGATTGAAGTAGGAGAAAGAGAATGCAATATGACACCTTCAGCATCACCCTACTGGAATGGAATGAGTAGAGTTTACTTGGTTAGAGCTGTAGGCATGTTGGAAGACAAGACAAGAATGGCAGGGTAGGGCTTGAATTGCCTTGAGAAAGGCAAAATTTTCCATATTCTTTTTTTTTAATTGGAAGGAAAATTTTATTGTTTTTTAATTTTTTAATTTTCCCCCTTTGTCCCCCTCTATCCAGTACCCCCCATTTCCTCCAGCAATCCCCTCTTAGTTCATGCCCATGAGTCATGCATAAAAGTTCTTTGGCTACTCCATTTCCTATACTGTACTTTACAACCACTTGTCTATTCTGTACCTACCAAGATACTTCTTAAACCCTGCACCTTCTCCATACTCCTCCCAACTGATAACCCTCCAAATGATCTCCGTATCTATGCTTCCATTTCTGTTCTGCTTGTTTGCTTAGTTTGTTTTTTAGATTTGATTGTTGATTGTTGTGAATTTATTACCATTTTAATGTTCATAGTTTTAATATTCTCTTTCTTAAATAAGTCTCTTTAATGTTTCATATAATAATGGCTTGGTGATGATGAACTCTTTTACTTTTACCATGTCTGGGAAGCATTTTATCTGCCCTTTCATTCTAATTTATCTGCCCTTCACTACTTTGACTACTTCTTGCCAGTCTCTTCTAACCTGCAAATTTTCTTTTGAGAAATCAGCTGATAATCTTATGGGAAATCCTTTGTAGGTAACTACCTGCTTTCCCCTTGCTACTTTTAAGATTCTCTCTTTATCTTTAACCTTTTGCATTTTAATTATGATGAATCTTGGTGTGGTCCTCTTTGTGTCCAATCTTGTTTGGGACTCTGTGCTTCCTGAACTTGCATATCTATTTCCTTCACCAAATTAGGGAAGTATTCTTTCATTATTTTTTCAAATAAGTTTTCCATTTCTTCCTCTTTCTCTTCTTCTTCTGGCATCCCTATGAATCAAATGTTGATATATCTGAAGTCGTCCCAGAGGCTCCTTAGCCTAGTCTTGTTTGTTTGTTTTTATTCTTTTTTCTTTTTGCTCTATGATTGAATGTTTTTTTCTTCCTAATGTTCCAAATCATTGATTCGAATCTCAGCTGCATTCACTCCAACAACAGTTTCTTCTGCTGCCCCAACCTCCACTGGCTTTTACAGCTGGAAATTATGGGGACTTATCTTCTTGGCATTGGAACCCTGGGATGGGTGGTCTGGTGTGGGGCTGGGATCCCTCACTCTTGAGATATCCCTGCCGATTTTTATCCATGACATGTGAATATGGGACCACCTGTTCCATATCTCTGCATCTCTGCCTCTCCATGAGTCTCTGTGAGTCTCTATGAGTCTCTACATTTCCATCCCTTCTACTTATCTGATGAATGTGACTTCTTTGATTCCCTGGTTGTTTGACTTCCATATAGCTCAATTTTCTGATGATTCTGGGTACTAGTTCTTTTGTATTTTAGTTGTAATTTTTGTTATGATTGTGCGAGGAGGCAAGTGTGTGCTTACCTATGCCTCCACCTTGTCCAGGACCATATTAGTTCTTAAAGGTCCCACCAAGAACTAATGGTATGAAAAATGACAATACCATAATTTTGGAATGTCAGACCAGTTCAGGATTCCATATTATCATAAATGTTGGCCATCAGTATAGGCCTAGGTATATGTGAAATATGAGAGTATACACATCATTGTATTCTACCTGCTTTCTTAAAATATATAAGATAAATATATAAGGAGAAAGCTTGGACTTTTTTATAGGAAAGAAAAAGACTAGGATATTAAAGGAATGAAAAGGAACTGAGTGAAGAAAAGAAGATATTTTAAAGCTACTAATACAATTCTCGTAATTAAATGCTTATTTATTTTCCTTTAAAGAATTATTCTGTCCATACAATCCACAAAACTGACCATAATAGTCCCTTTCTCCCTGTGATGGCTGCCAATCCAGCACACTCTCTAACTTCTATACTTAGCAGAGTACACTCAGGCGTTTTTAAACATTGACTTTTTAGCCAGTCATGCAGATTCTTCCAAGTGTGACAAACACCCACATTTAGATTGCAAAGGCATTGTCACAAAGGAAGCACTAGGGCCAGGAAATTCAGGAAATACTAACAAGCTCATTTCAAAGATGGCTTGCTTTGTGTTTCTTTTGCTTACCAGCACATAGCAGAGTTTGAAATATAATAATCTATAGCTTCAAAGAGATACTGGGTCAAAAGATGGTTTTCTGAGACTTTTGATTCCACCCAAGACAGACCAGATTTATCCTTCACCAGCTGAAACAACTAATGCACTGGATGAAATATATTGAAGGCAGAATTTTCAATCATGAAATGTATAGCAGCACAAGATAGTTTGTGCTAAGTTAGGAGGGACAGTAGAGAAACAAATGAAGTGATTTCTAAGATTGCCTCAGTTAACTTCCTGGAAAGAACTTACAAGTCATAACACAGGAAACAAGGTCCCAAGTAGAGCCCAGAGTCTCTCTCAATAGAGGAGGAAGAGTTGGGGACAAGAGGAGGGCAATGTAGATAGAGTTCAAAAGGCAGAGGAGAGGGCAGCACCACCACAGGAGCCCCCAGAAGACTGCAGAAAATCCGCTCAAGTCTTTGGCTGATCAGGGCATGTGTATGAGGCAAGTACATGAGTCTGGGAAGAGAACTACCTAAAAGGAGCACAGGGAACAATCCCCAGACATTACACTGATCTGAGAACAGCTTCTGTTTTCACTAGAATGGAGAATCTAGTAAATCATGGAGGTTTGGGTAGAGTACCCAGAAGGATATAGGCTCAACATGACATATCTTCAATTTTAAGGGTACAAAATTGAGGATACATCCTCAATGTTAAGGGTAAAATTATTCTTAGATTAAGGCTGATTTTGTCCCAACTAACAAAGCTTAAAAGCAAGTCCATCAATAGATGAACGGATACAGAAGGTATGATATATACATGAATATTATTCAGCAATAAAAATCTTTCCATTTGCAACAACATGGATGGACCTAGAGGGTTTTATGTTAAGTGAAATAAGTCAGAGAAAGACAAATACAGAAAGACATTATTTCTCTTATATATGAAACTAAAACAAAACAAAATGAATGAATAAGCAGAACAAACAGAAACAGACCTCAAGATATAAAGAACAAACTGATGGTTGCCAAAGGGGAAAGGAGTAGAGGGATGGGAATAATAAATAATTAAGAAATGAAGTTGGAACAAATACCTGAGTAGGGAACAAGAAGCTTTTAAAAAATGCCTAAAAGAAAAAAGAAAATAAAATTTCCTTTTCTGGAACATAACTATTTTTATAAAATGCAGGAATGGTGATAATATGCCAGTATAAATACCATGATGAAATGTAAAAAAATGAAAGATTCATTTATACACATGCATTAAGTTTTGTGAATTATATGCATTTTCTTTTTTATATTTATATTGCTTCAATAATTACTACCTAACTTAAAGATATGAATTATATACAAGTAGAAATCTAATTTCTTAGAAAGTAGCAAGTCTTGAAAGTCAAGAAAAAAGAAATTAAAGGCATACACATTGGTAATGAAGAAATAAAATCATTTCTATTTGCAGACAATGTAATTTATATAGAAAACCCCAAGGAATCTACAAAGTAACTCTTAGAACTAGTAAGTGATTTCAATAAGATGGATATCAGATTAGCATACAAAAATCAATTGCATTTTCTATATACTTAAAATGAACAAGTAAAATATGAAATAAATAATGCGATATCATTTACAAATTGCTGAAAAATATGAAACAATTAGGTATAAATCTAATAAAGCATGTATAGTATCTTTATGATAAAAATTATAAAATGTTGGAAAAAATAATTTTTAAAAGACCTAAGCACTTGGAAAGGCATACCATGTTCATTTTGAAATGATTTGAAAACTCATCATAGTAAAGATGTCAGTTCTTCTCAAATTGATCTATAGGTTTCATGAAATGCCTATTAAAATCTAAATACATTTCTTTATAGACATAGACAAGCTTCTTCTAATATTTATATGGAAAGGTAAAGGAGCTAGAATAGCTAAAACTATTTTAAAAAGAATTAAGTGGGAGAAATCATTCCTCTGAACATTATGGTTTATTATATGAGTGTATTAACCAAGACAGTACCTTAGAGATATTGTGGGTTTGGTTCCAGGCTATTGAAATAAAGCAAGTATCACAGTAAAGTGAGTATCGCTATAAAGTGGGTAGTAATTTTTTTGCCGGTGGAGAGTCTTGCCTTCAAGCTTTAAAAACACAACATCCATGAAGTGTAATAAAATAAAGTGCAATGAAACAAGGTGTGCCTATATTGGTGAAGAGTTAGATTGATCAATGGAACAGTACAGAGAAACCAGAAAAAGACCTATACAAATATGATCAATTAATTTTTGACAAACAAAACAATTCAATGGAGGAGGAAGATCATTTACAATGAATTCATAAAAGGTGCTGGTGACAATGACCTTTGCTAGGCACCCCCCTAAAAAAACAACCTCAACCTAACCTAAACCTCATACTTTATTTAACACAGAAATCATCAACTTAAATGTAAAACATAAAAATTTTAAACTTCCAGAAAAAGATCTTTGGAATCAAGAGCTAAGCAAAGAGTTCTTACAGTTAAGACCGGAGCAAAATTCACAAGAGAAAAATTGACATATTAGACCTTATCAAAATTAAAAAAATATTTATAAAATGAAAGATATTTATTAAGAGATGCAGAGAAAAAATATATTTTCTGACAAAAAGTTAAATCAAATTAGAAGTCAGTAAGAGTTAACTGCAAAACTCCAGAATATTAAGTAACACTATAGTATAAAAAAACAAGTCAAAATTGAAATTCAAAAGTATTTAACACTAATTAGAAATTAAAACACAAAATTTTGGGGCTACAACGGAGGCATTACTTACAACAAAGTTTATAGCACTAAAAAGCAATGTTAGAAAAGAAAAAAGGTTTCAAGTCAATGACTTCAACTCCCACAAACTTTAAAAAAGAGGGAATTAAACACAAACTAAGCAACAGAGAAATAATAATAAAAGTAAATATCAACAAAATTGAGGAAAAAAGAAAATAAAATCAAAGATTGCCTTGGAAAAGATCAGTACAACCATACGCCTCTAGTCAGGCTTAATTATAAGAAATGATAGATTAATCAGAAAAAATGATAGAAGAAAAATTACCAACATGAGGAATGAAAGAGGTAACATCAATACTGATTCGACAAAAACCAAAAAAATAATGGAACTTTATGAACAACTTTATTTCAATAATTTTGACAACAGAGGTGAAATGGAGTAATCCTTTGAAAAATATAAAACATTAGTTTATCCAAGAAAAAAATGTAAAGTCTGAGTAACAATATACAACAGAGGATCCCCCCGAAATGGAATTATCTTCTGGAGTGCAGGCTCTTGTAGTACAAGCTTTCCCTGCTAGGTGAGTATTCTAGGAACCCATCTGTATCAGTGTATCAGCTGGTGGTATGAGAATCTGAAGACTCTTTCAATGAGTTTGCCCATTTCATGATGGGTGATTTACAGGTGCACCTGCCCACACACAGTATTGAGAGATCAGCAGTTTTGATCAAAGATGGCATTTCCCCTCCTTATTCACCCAATCTCTTCCCAAGTGACTTTTTTTGTTTCCCTGGATGAAAAAAGCCCTCAAAGGGAAACATTTTGTCAATGCAGAAGACGTGAAACAAAAAACTGCCAAAGCACTAAATGGCATCAAAATCAAAGCATTCAAAAACTGAGCAGTGAAAAAAAATCTTGATAGGTGTATCGCATCAAATGGAGAGCACTTTGAAAGTGACTGAAGTTTCAACATTTAAGAATAAATACACAATTTTTTATAAATAAATTCCATTTTTGTCCCCTTTGTATATATTAAATAAAAATTAATTTTTAGTTAAAACCCTTCCTAAGGTCAGAAACAAAGGATGGCTACTTTTTTACCAGTACTAGTTAGTATTTTACTGGATGTTCTAACCAGTGTAATAAGGGAAGAAACAGAGACAAAAGGTAATCGTATTGGAAAGGAATAAGTAAAACTACTTTCATTTGCAAAAGACATGATTATCTATATAGAAAACCACACAGAATGTAGAAATAAAGCTATTGGACTAAAAATATAGATTTATTAAATAGGTTGCAGGATACAAGATTGATTTAGAAATATTAGCTAAGTTTACATATAAAAGCAACAAATAATCAGAACTTAAAATTAAACATAGGATAAAATATGAAATACTAAGAGATCAATCTATAAATTAAAAACTGCAAAGCATTGCTGAGAATAATTAAGTAATACCTAAATGAATTGAAAATATGCTATGTAAATGATTGGAAGAATCAATATCATTAATATTTCAATGATATCCAAATTGATCTATAGGCTTAAGAAAACTCCGATAAAAATACCAACAGGATTTTCTTTTATAAATTGGCAAACTAATTCTGAGGTTTATATATAAATTTTTTTTAAATAGCTAAAGTAGTTTTGAAAAAGTTGAATAACTTTGGAGAACTTAATCTACCTGATTTATATTTAAGACTTAATTTAATATAAAGCTACAGAAATCAAGACTGTGTGGTATTGGTATCAAGATAGACAAATAGGTCAGTGAAACAAAAGAGAAAGTCCAGAAATATACCCACATGTATATGATTTATTTTTTATAAAGATGTCAAGGCAATTCAGTGAGCAAAGAATAGTATTTTAAACAGATGATGCTGGTGCTGGAACAATCAGCCAGTCATGAAGAAAAAAATATTATCTCACACGATACAAAAATTAACTGGAAAGAGATCATAAATATAAATGCAAGAACTAATACTATAAAACTTCTAGGAAAAGAAACTGTAAAATTTCTATTAACCTTGGGTTTGGCAGAAATGTCTTAAATATGACTCCAAAGGCAAGAACTATAACAGAGGAAGTCAATAAATTAGACTATTTTAAGAATAAACACTTTTATTCCTCAAAAAACACTGTCATGGAAATTTTAGAAAAATAATCAACTACAGCCTTAGAGAAAATATTTGCAAAACATATATCTGATAAAGGACTTAATATACAGAATATATAGGATACCCTTACAACTCATTAATGGAAAACAACCTCCCCCCAAAGAATAGGGGAATGATGTAAAAAAGACCTTTCAGCAAAGTAGCTATATGAGTGGCAAATAAGCACATGAAAAGAGAGTTCAACATTATTCATTTGCCATTAGAAAAATGTAAATTAAAATCACAGTGAAAAACCATTATACACTCTTAGAATGACTATGATGATTAAAAGACTGCCTATACCAAGTATTGGTAAGGATTTGAAGCAACTGGAGAACTAGAATGATACACTGCCTTTGGAAAGTAGGTTAGCAGTTTATTTAAAAGTTAAACATACCTTGACCTGGCAATTCCACTGCTGGGATTATACCATAAGAAACCTGAAACACCAATTTAAAAGAACGAATGCACCCCAATGTTCATAGCAGCACAATTTATAATAGCCAAGTGATGGAAGCAACCTAAGTGCCCATCAGTAAATGAGTGGATCAAAAAACTACGGTACATTTATACAGTGGAATACTACACAGCAGAAAGAAAGAAGGAGCTCCTACCTTTCATGACAGCATGGATGGAACTGGAGAGCGTTATGCTCAGTAAAATGTCAGGTGATGAAATACAAATACTATATGATCTCACCTATAAGTGGAACCTAATCAACAAAACAAGCAAGCAAGCAAAATATAACCAGGGACATTGAAATAAAGAACAAACTTACAGTAACCAGAGGGGAGGAGGTAGGGGGATAACGCGGCAAAGAAGGGGAAGGAACATGAATAAAGGACCCATGGACAAAGCCAAAGGGGGTTAGGATTGAGGGTAGGGGGTGTGAAAGTGGTGACAGGAAAATGGAGACTACTGTCTTGAACAACAACAAAAATACTAAAAAAAAAAGAAAGAAAAAATAAAAGTTATATATACCTTTATCATATAAAAGCATTCATACAAAAGTGTGTATAGCTGCATTATTTGAAATCAAATTAAAGTTGAACTGACCTAAATATTTATCAAAGGTAAATCAATAAGCAAATTATTTTATATATGTACAATTGAATATTTGTCAGCAATAAGTGTTTATAATAAACTATTAATATATGTACCATAATTGAATCTAAAAAATAATTATGCTGAGTGAAAGAGGCCAGACCAAAAACAGTACATACTGTATGATTTAATTTATATAATATTTAATATAAAATGATCTATATTGGAAGAAATCAGATCATAAATTGTTTAAAGGTAGAAGCAAGAGATTTCTAACAGGTATAAGGAAAATTTGGGGGTGATGGACATGCTCAACATCTTAATTGTGGTGAAAGTTTCATGGGTGTATGGGTATGTTAAGTTTTATTGAACTGTTCACTGCAGATCTGTGTAGTATATTGGATTTCAATAATAATTCTTTAAATCTGTAAAAACAAGAAATTTTTCTTCTAGTGTTAGGAATTTTTGATGAAGCTCCATGGAGACATCAAAACTAAGTAAAAATTTAGAAACTAGGACCTGAAGTTTTCCTATAGCATTTTTAATTCAAATCACTTGGTGTAAGGAAAGGTTAGTCATGTAATGTGAGCACATACTATTTCTAGTCTTTTCATATATGGTGTCATTGTTATTTAATATTCTACTAGATAATGTCCTTAGTTTAGAAAGGAGGAAACTAGTAGCTAGAGAAAGCAAGTTACTATTAATGTGGTAACAGTGAACACAATAAGAACATAGAGTCTGGAGCACAGTTTTGAATCCCAGCTCTATCTCTTAATAGCTATGTAATCTTGGGCAAATTGCTTGAACCCACCATGCATTAGTTTCCTTATCTGAAAAGGGAGGTTTTTTATATTACCTATTTTATAGGGTTGTGGCATATAGAAAGAGCTCAACAAATGATGATTTTAGTTGTTATTTTTTTTCCCATTTCTTATTCCCATAACAGATTGTAAATTATTGGAAGATGTATCTTAAACTCTGCCTACCTTAACCATAATAGGTTCTGAAGAGCTCCATAATAGGTTCATGAAGACATGCCAGAGGTATCTCAAATCCCCATACTCAAATCCATTCATATCTCCTTGAGTTGACTTTGACATTCTCTCAACTAGTAGGATCATTCTCACATGAATTCAAGATCCTTCCTCTGAGATACTTTTTAATGCATTTCTTCTTTATTCTTCAGGAAAAATCAGTTCCCAAGTGCCCTCAATATCGCCTCTAAAATCTTTCTCTCATTTCCTTTATATTTTCTATACCTTGGCCTAACTGTAAGCCCCCAATATCTTTTGCTACAATATTATAATCAACTACTCATTCCTTTAACTTTGATGTCTCGCTGACCCACTACCACCTATAAGTAATGTCTTAATGCTTTAGTATACAAGGAAATGCAGGATGCAAATCTAGAGACCAAGGTTAAAGAGGCAATGCTATGGCCTAAAAGTGTACACATTTAATATCCTTCACAGGGGATCTTGATGCAGCTGGACCATAAACCATACTCTGGTAATCACTCTCTTACATGTTATTATAGCTTCAGGAAGAAAATTTCCATGTTGGTAAGAGTAAATTGCCCTTCATTCAAATATTTAGCTTCAAAGGCTTTTTTAATATTATTTTTAAATCATGTTTATTCTATTACAGTTGTCTCAATTTTCCCCCCTTTGCCCTTCTCCACCCATCCCACCCCTGTTCTCACAGTCAATTCCCACTCTGTTGCCCATGTCCATGGGTCATTCATACTTGTTCTTTGTTTAGTCCCTTCTCCTTCTTTCTGCCATTGTCCTCCTTCCTCATCCCCTCTGGTCACTTTCAGTCTGCTCCATGTTTCCATGCCTATAGTTTATTTTATTTGTTAGTTCATTTTGTTGAATAGATTCCACTTATAGGTGAGATCATATGGTATTTGTCTTTCACTGACTCGCTTATTTCACTTAGTATAATATTATCCAGTTCCATCCATGTTGTCACAAAGGTAGGAGTTCCTTCTTTCTTTCTTTTTTTTGAATGCAGATTTTACTTTATTTCTTTATTTATTTTAAATGTCAAAATACATTATAAAATATTAAAAATTTAAATCCATTTTAAGTCGCAGCAATTAAAACAACATGACACCAGCACAGAAATAGTCAAATAGATCAATGAAATAAAATGAGCATTCTAGAAACAAACATATATAGCTGCCTAACAATGTAATACACAGTTCAACTGATATTTCAAATCAATGGAGAAAATAAGGCTAATTCAACAAATAAGGCGCATGGACCACTATTACTTGAAATACAACAAATATAGAGCCCTATTACACACATTATACAAAAAATATTCATGTGAGTTAAGAATCAATGTGTAAAATCTAAGGAGTTTTAGGAGAAAATAAAAACTAATATTTTTCTTACCCTGAAGTAAAATATATAAACCTAAAATCTATAAAGTAAAATATTGGCAATATGACTATATTAAACATTTAAGACTATATAGTATATACATATAAGAAAAGTTAAAGGACAAGTAATAGAATAGGAAAGTATTTGCCACACATCTAAAAAAGGGTAAATAGTTTTGGGGGTTTTTTTAGGGAAGGAATTCTACAAACATTTAATAAAAAAATAGATAAAGAATACAAAAAAGTGATTTAAAGCATTTTAAAAATAATAGAAATAGACAAGAAATATACAAAAGCAGTTTTAGTTTCATTAATAAAATAACAATTAAAATAACACATCATTGTTACAATCAGATTAATAAGTATTAAAAATATTGGTAATATCAAGTATTGGCAACTGTGAAAGACACTGGGTATTCCTAGAATCTTTTTCTTCATCTTCTGAAAGCCAACCCTTTAGCATATCTTGCAATGCTGGTTTGGTGGAGGTGTATCCTTTGAGCTTTCTTTTGTCGGGAAACTACTTATTTCACCTTCTGTTTTAATTGAGAGCCTTGCTGGGTAGAGCAGTCTTGGTTGCAGGCCTTTGCTTTTCATGACTTGGAATATTTCTTGCCATTCCCTTCTGGCTTGCAGTGTTTCTGTTGAGAAGTCAGCTGCTAGCTGTACTGGGGCTCCCTTATATATTACTACCTCTTTCTCCCTTGCTTTCTTTAGGATTCTCTCTTTGTCTTTGATATTTGCCATTTTAATGATGATGTGTCTTGGAGTGGGCCTCATTGAGTTCCTCTTGAATGGGACCCTCTGTACTTCCTGGACTTGTGTGCCTTTTTCTCTCCTCCAATTAGGGAAGTTTTCATCATTACTTTTTCAAACAGGTTCTCTATCCCTTCCTCATCCTCTTCTCCTTCTGGTATTCGTATTATATGCATATTATTATGATTCAGGTTGTCCTGTGTTTCCCTAAATGTCCCTTCATTCTTTTTTGAGTCTTTTTTCATTTTCTTACTCTTTCTGGGAGCTTTTTCTACCTTATCCTCCAGCTTGCTGATTCTATCCTCTGCTTCATCTAGCCTGTTTTTGATTCCCTTCTACTGTTTTCTTCAATTCAGACATTCAATTCTTCATTTCCCCTTGTCTCTTATTGATATTTTCTATGTCCTTTTTCATGCTGATCTAGTTTGCAGTAAGTTCCTCATAGTTTCCCTGTAGTTTTTTGTAATTCTCTCTGAGCTCACTGAGCTCATTGATCTTCCTTAGAACTGTTGTTTTTAACTCACTATCTGATAGTTTACTTGCCTCTCTCATTTATTTCTCTTTCTGGAGATTCCTCCTTTCCTTTTGACTAGCGGGTGTTTCTTTGTCTTCCCATTATTTGTGAGCCTCTTCTTTTTTGCTTCTGCTTCTTAAATTGAACTGTCTGATTTCCTGACTTTGTGGTATGAACTTCTATGGTAGGAGACCACTTTTTTTTTTTTTTTTTTTAATTTCTGGATCTGCTTCTGATGATGTCAGATGTTGATCCTGTTTGACCTTAGGCAGTCTGTTTGAGACTTCCAGGAATCTACCGTCTGTGGCTGTCACCTTCAGCTGTTAATCTAGTCACTCTGCGCTCAGCAGGCTATCTTAGACACCACAAGGTGGTGAGGGGTTATTGGGTCCTATCAAGCTGCTGCCACTCAGGCGAGTGATCTGCCTGAGCCAGATGGCTGCTGCCATATGGGGGAGGAGTCGGCACTGAGATCCTGCTAGCCACTCTCAGGTCTCCCCCCAAAGCCTCCATTTCCAGTCTCTCTTCAAGTGTGTCTAGATCACTCTGCGCCACTTTTAGCCAGGGATTTACTACCAGTGGCTGCCACTCCGTACTCAGTTGTCAGGCTTTAGCACTACTGGGCTGGAACAAGTCCCTCCTGGGGGTGGGGCTATTGTGTCCTCTTAAGCTGTTCCCCTTCAGGGGAATGGTCTGCCTGAGCCAGATGGCTGATGTCACATGGGGGATGAGTCAGCACTGGGATTCTGCAGGCTACTTTCTCAGTTCTCTCCCCAAACATCCTTCCCCAGTCTCTCCTCTGGTGTCTCTAGCCCACTCTGCCCCTACCTTTGCAGGAGACCAGGGTAAGTGGCTGCAATTAAAAAATTATGCGTTGGCCCTTTAAACAGCTCTTTGCATCTCTAGCTGCCCTTCTCTGGCAGCAAGCAACCCTGGTGCTTTTCACAGTTGGCTGTTATTTGTGTACTTTTTGGGCTCTGGTGCTGCAGGCTGGAGATCCTCACTTATGGTTTAGACCCACTCTCCTCAGGGGGATCCAACGGGCAATTTCAATATCCTGCCACTGGTGGGTGCCCCGCCTGCCTTCTCGAGTCTCTACTGCACTCCTTACCAGTTAGGTTGTGCTAAAGCTGATTCTTCTGTCTCTCTGAGGTTATAAGGCTCCTCTCTGACTATTATTCAGTTGTTGTTCCAGGTGATTTCTCAACAATTTAGTTGTAATTCCAGGTTAGCCCTGGGAGGAGGTCAGTGTGACTGCCATTCACTCCTTTGCCATCTTGATGCTCCCCTTCAAAGTCTTTATTAGGTGTCCAAATAGTAGTTAAAACTGTCAAGATGCCTAAGTGTCAGCGGCATCTCCATCCCTGCCTTTTCCCTTTAAGCCCTGTCCCAAGGCCAATGTCATTAATGGACCTCAGCTGTCGAGGCAGCATACTCAGCTAAAACCCTGAGAGATAACTCATCTGTCTAGCCACAGACGAAAAAGGTAGCCTCTCCTCTCCATAGAGTGCAAAGGAAATGCCCATTTCTTTCTTCTTTTCTCCTACTGCCTCTTCCCAATAAGTGTGACAGTTCAGGGACCTAAAACTATGACAGAAACCTAATTTTTCTAGCCAAAGTACCAGAAAAGGGAGCTCATGGGATTCATAAGTGTGTGGAAAGTCTAGAAGAAGAAAGAGCTGGATAAGGAAATCCCATAATTCTGTGTGTATGACACAAGTTGCAGGATCAATCTGAACTACGTGTATTTAAAACAGACAAAAACCAAAGCATAGTAAAGGTTCTAAGAACAGATTGGTGGCTGACAGAGGCAGGGAGGTGATGGCTGGATGGAATGGGTGAAGGTAATCAATATGTATACAAACTTTTAGTTATAAGATAAATAAGTTCTGGCAATATAATGTGCAGTGTAGTGACAAAGGTTAATAATACTGTATCATATATTTGAAATTTGGTAAGAGACTAGATCTAAATTTTAAGGCTTAAAAGTTCTCCTTGTGAGAAAAACATATGACTGTGAGGTGATGGATGTTAATAAATATTGTGGTAACTGTTAAATTTTGTGATTATATATATTTATAAATATATATATCTCAAATCATTATATTATACATCTTTAACTAATATTGTGTTATTTTTCAATTAAATTTTAATAAAACTGGAGAGGGAGAAGTCAGCCTTCATCTCTGTAATAAACATACTAAGTTCACTCATCAGAGGAATCATGGAAAGGTCATCTCCAGCCCTTTGCTGGAATCAAGAAAAGAACCCCAGGGCTGAACACATCAGGGCTATTCACTTAGAACTGAATACAGGGTCAGAGAAGTGTCCAGTAGAGTTAAAAAAATGTATCATAGAATAAATAAAACATCAAGTTTTTACTCTCTGCTTTTAATATCACTTAATATAATAGAGTTATGAAAAAAGGAAGATATCAAGAAGTCCTCATGATACATATTAATTTATTAAACTTCCCATTTTTGTATCTTGATGGATCCCAGAAGTTGAGACCAGTAAGCATTTCTAAATTCTGAAGTGCTCCAGAAGCAGAAATTTAAAACATCTCCTGTAACTTTTCTAAAAGCTTCATTTTTAATTTCATCCCTATTATTCCTACCATTAAGTCATTGCCCTGGTGATAGAACTTCTTGTTCCTCAACTCACGTAAATTGTCTGTAACTTATTCTTTGAATTTGTTGATAAATTATTTTTCACTGTGTTTTGCTATGTAAGTTGAAGGTCTCTTTAAGAGGACAACTCTATGTTGAGTTAAAGAAGCCTCAGACACCTATAACTCATACAGGATACCCACAGGCTGTTTAAACCCAATGCAAGCCCTTTCCATTGAAGAAGAAATCTGTTAAACCATTAAATCAGTTATTTTTCTTTTTTCATCTAGACAAGATAATACTGACAAAAGAGAGCTAAGGCAATGTTGGAAAGACTAATGAATATAGAAGTCATCTTAATTCACAAATTATATTTCTGGCTTTATCACTAACATCTATCAATTATATAACATTAGTTATATATTCAATCCACCTAGAGCTCCGTTTCAACATCTGTAAAATGCATGGATCTGCACAGGGATCCTTTGACGTTTCCTCCAGCTCTAACATTATATGACTCTGGAAATGATTGATTTTTTCTTTTTTTTGCAATTCAGTATTTTTCGTCTCATGTAGAGTATTAAATACCCAACCTGGACATACAATAAATCTTGGTGCAGCATGAAAATAACACCATTGTATGGTTTTATAATAATATAAGTGTACAGCAGTATTATATATGAATGGGTTCCAACACTAATTCTTCTACTAGTACATACTATGTTAGGGGGAAAAGTCCACAAAAGAGAGAGCTACTCATAAATTTCAGACTTCACCTAATGGTAGTTTAGAAGTCAAAAAAAGAAAACACAATTTTCTTCTGATTTTTTTTTTGTTAACCTCTCTGAGATTGTTTCCTCATCTATAAAGTTGGGATAATCTTGATAAACAAATCAATAAACAACAAGTGCTGGCGAGGTTGGGGAGAAAAGGGAACCCTGTTACACTGTTGGTGGGAATGCAGACTGGTACAACCACTGTGGAAAACAGTTTGGAGTTTTCTCAAAAAGCTAAAAATGGAACTGCCTTTTGACCCAGTGATTCCACTGCTGGGATTATATCCTAAGAGTCCCAAAACACCAATTCAAAAGAACCTATGCACCCCAATATTCACAGGAGCACAATTGACAATAGCCAAGTGCTGGAAGCAACCTAAATGCCCATCGGTAACGAGTGGATCAAAAAACTATGGTACATTTATGCAATGGGATATTACACAGCAGAAAGAAAGAGCTACTACCCTTGCAACAGCATGGATGGAACTGGAGAGTATTATGCTAAGCAAAATAAGCCAGGGAATGAAAGACAAATACTATATGATCTCACCTATAAGTGGAACCTAATCAACAAAACAAACAAGCAAGGAAAATATAATGACAACATTGAAAGGAAAAAGAAACTGACAGTAACGAGAGGAGAGGAGAGAGGGTGGGAACAAGGAAAAGAAGGGGAAGGGTCAAGTCAAGAAACATGTATAAAGGACCCATGGCCAAAGGCAAACTGGGGAAGGATCGAATGTGGGAGGTGAGGGTGGGTCGTGCAGGGGAAAGCGGTGGTGGGAAAATGGAGACAAATGTATTTGAACTATGAAAAAAAAATTTTTAAATTTGGGATAATCATAAGCAACCGAAACAATTTATGGGAAGTCTAGATGTAATAATATAAGTAAAATGATTAGCTTAGAACTTTATTGTTCATCAGAAATTTTCAGAGAATTACAATTGTTTTGGCCATGAAGCCTACTGAATTGGCAGTTTCTTAAAGACTCTCCTAAAATACCAAAAATAAAGCAATTTGATCCTATAATTGTCTAAATTTCAACAGACTAATTAATGGAAGAAAAGCAGGGTGGCTCAGCATATATAGGTCATAAAGAGTATATTATCAGTCTCAGAGAACAAAAGAGGGGCCAAACCCCAAAATGCCTTTAACCCTCCACATTTTTACGTACATGAAATAAATCAAAGCAATTTTCTTGAACACATATTATTCTTGAAAGTTTGAGATAAAATTCTAGTAGAATATCAGTTAAAAATCACAGCATCTCAGAGTTCAACCGTCCCTTAGCAATCAGTGCTTCTCAAAAGGGCATTTTGGACAGGGCAATTATTCACTGGACTGCCCTGTGTAGTGCAGGATGTTAAGAGGATACTCAGCCCTTTCCTCTACCTGTGAAATCAGAATTGGTTACATAATTTGTGGGTTCCAGTGCAAAATGAAAATTCAGGACTCCTTGCTCAAAACTTAAGAGTTTCAAAGTGATAACAGGAGAAAATTAAACCAAGCATTGGTCCTTTAAGCCTGGTGCCCTGTGTGACTGCACGGGCTGCAAAACCCATTAGGCTGGCCCTGCATCGGAGGAGGAGTCTTGATCACAGTCAGCCCTAAGCCCCTCTCCCCTGCCCTATATCGCCAAGTGCACCCTTTAAAAATTGTTTAGTCCAAGGTATTGCCTTATAGATAAAATAAAATTCAGGCCCACAAATAAGCAAATTGCCTAAAGTCATACTGGCAGAAAATGCAAAGGTAAGGTTAAATCCATGTATCTTTATTTCATTTTAGTTTTTTTAAAAAATAAAATTTATTGAGATATAATAAACATAGCATAAAATTCACTATTTTAAAGTATATGTTCAAACTCTCAATATTCACTGTTATGTAATCATCAACATAATCTGAGAACATTTTCATCAGCTAAAAAAGAAATCTCATTAGTAGTCATTCCTTATTCTTCCCTTTAACTCACTCAGCCCTAGGCAACCACTTTCTTCTGTGGGTTTTTTATTTTTGTTTTTGTTTTTGTTTTTTGGTAACTGGGTTCTTTCACTTAGAATATTGTTTTTCAAGTTCATCCAGGTTGTAGTATACATCAGTACTCTATTTCTTTTAATTGCCAAAGGTTCCACTGTATGAATACTATATTTTATTTGCCAGTCCATCAATTGATGAAGGTTTGAGTTATTTCCACTTTTGGGGGCCATTAAGAATGATGCTATAAACATTTATGCACAAGTTTTTTTAAGTGGACATATGTTTTCAATTGTCCTGGGTATACACTGAGCAGTAAAATTGCTAGGTCATATGGCAATTCTATGTTTAACCTTTAAAAAAAACTACCAGATTGTTTTTCAAAACACCTTTAACATTTTATATTTCCAACAGCAGTGTATGAGGGTTCCAGTTCCTCCATGTCCTTGTCTGCACTTGTTATTGCCTGACTTTTTTGAATATAGCCATTCTCATGAGTTTAAAGTAGTATCTCTGAAATTTTGTTTTGCATTTTTTTCTGATGGCTAATGATATTAAACACTTGGTTGTGTGTTTATTGATCATTTGTATACTTTCTTAGAATGAATATTTATTCAGATCCTTTGTCCCTTTTTATATGCGATAATTAATTGCCTTTTTGATTTTTAAAATTTTATTATTGAGTTGTAAATGTTCTTGCTGAATACATGGTTTTTATCAGATATATAATTTGCAAAAATCTTCCCCCACTCTGTGAATTGTCTTTTCACATTTTTTTAAATTTTATTTTAATTTATTTTTTCAAATACATTTGTCTCTGCCTCCCGCCCACCACTTTCTCTTGCCCCCTCCCCCCTTCCCTCCCTCAGCTCTTCCCCTTTGGTTTTGTCCATGAGTCCTTGCTATATGTTCCTTGACTTTCCCCTCCCCTTCCCTTTCCCTGCCCTCCCCTCCTTCCCTCTTGTCTCTGTTGATTTCTTTTCCTTTCAGTGTTGCTGGTCTTATTTTCCTTGCATCTTTGTATTGTTGGTTAGGTTCCGCTTATAGGTGAGATCATATGGTATTTGTCTTGATGGTGTTCTTTGAAGAATACATATTTTTAAATTTGATAAAGTCCAGTTGATTCATGTTTCTTTTTAGTCTCATAATTCTGGTGTCATATTTAGGAAACCATTGCCTAATATAAGATCATAAAGATTTAAACCTATGTTAACTTCTAAAAGTTTTACACTTTTATGTCTTATATTTAAGTCTTTGATCCATTTTGAGCTAATCTTGGTAGAGGTCCAACTTTATTCTGTTTATGTGACTATCCAATTACACAGCACAACTCATTGAAATAACTATTATTTTCCTATTGAATTGTATTGACATCCTCATCAAATATCAGTTGACTGTAAATGTGATTATTTAATTCTAGATCTCAATTCTATTTCATTGATCTATGTGTGTATTTTTATGCCAGTAACACATTGTTTTGATTATTGTAGCTTTACGTTTTGAGATTGGAAAGTAAATTGCTTTGGATTCGTAAGATGAATTTGGAGGAGTAGTGCCATCCTCACATCCATACTCTTGTAAATGTAATTTTTTAAAAATTTTCATGTTCAGATTGTTCATTGCAAGTATATAGAAGTGCTTTTATGAATCAGTTAAGACAAGAAAAGAGAAGAAATGTACATTTATATTATTTTTATTTTTATAAAACCGTATGTGGTGGTGTTCTTTTTTTAAATGTGGTTTTAAATTAATGTCTAGTCTGGGTCTTTGCTTTCAGCATGGAGAACATTACTTAGTATTTTCATAAGACACCTCTGATGGCAATGTATGATCTCATTTTTTTGTTTTGTAAACAAAATAAATGTCTTTATTTCATCTTTGTATTTGAAAGACAGTTTTGATTGATACAAGATTCTTGTTTGACAACTATTTTCTCTCAGCGCTTTCAATATGTCATCCTACTGGCTTTTGACCTCCATTGCTTATGGTGAGAAATTAGTTGTTCCTGCCCATGGGGTAGAGGGAGTTAGAAGTTATTGCTTAATGGTTACAGATTTTCTCCTTGGGGTGATGAAAAGTTCTGAAAATAGATAATGGTAATTATTGCACAGCATTTTGAGTGTAATTAATGCCACTCAATTGCATATGGGCAGTGGTATTTTTTGAAATTAATCTTTAAGGTTTGTGTGAACTCAGAAGAGTTCTTATTAGTTGTCTCTTTCCTATGGTTCTCTTTGGTAAACTTCCTGGCTTCTTGTTTAGCTTTGTGCTCTTATAGAGTTATTAGCTTCTTCATAATTGCTTACTATCCAAATCTCCATTGTTTATAAAAGTGCCATTAGTCATGAACTCCCCCATAGTCTGTTTCAAACAAAGTCAGTTTCTTTGGGGGATGTTTTAGAGCTCTTTGTTCTTAGGGACTACCTCTCTGTTTGGGAAAAATCTCTAAGTCACTGTTTTAAACACTGGATGGGGTGCAGTAGGCTCCTGTCTTTTAGCTTCTTCTCCAAGGATAGAACTTTAATCCTACAATCCAACTTGGACAGGAGTGAAAAAGACAGACAATAAGAAGTGTAGACAAGAACATGGAGGAACTGGAATCCTCATACATTACTGTTGGAAGTATAAAATAGTGATGTTGTTTTGAAAAACAATGTCATAGTTTTTCAAAAGCTTAAATGTAGGATTACCATATGACCTAGCAATTTCACTGTTAGGTATATACCGAGGAGAGCTGAAAACATACCTCCACTTAAAATAATTTGTGCATAAATGTTTAGAACATCATTCTTAATGGCCCCTAAAAAATGGAAACAAATCAAATGCCCATCAATTGATGGATCAAGTATTATCAGCTTTCTTCACTAGAGGAAAGCCTCTATCCTATGAATAGGGCCTGGGTATAAAAAGTAGCCCTCAGAGTTATGGCTGCATTCACAAAGAATTTAACCTCTACAACTTGTAGTTGGAGGGAGTAAGATAGGCTGATAGCCTGACTCTCTTGATAAGATACTATATCCCTTGACTGGAAACTGAAAAGAGAAGAAACCCCACTTTCTTTACCATACTTGATCAGGGCGGAGTTTCCAGTCAACTAAGATGGGCAAGGGAGGAGGGAATGAGTCATAGTTCAAGTGCCACAGAATCTCATTGTTCCTTTTGAATTTTTAAAATTTAATCTTTATTGTATTTTTTTCTATTACCATTTAGTACCCTCATACCCTCCACCCCACCACAGCAATCACCACATTGTTGTCCATGTGCATGAGTCCTTTTACTTTTTGCTCAGTCCCTCATGGGCATTCTCAAAAAATATTTCTTCATTTGCTATATTCTCCTAAGATAGTATCCAGATTTTAAATGGTTTAAATTTTTTTCATTATCTTTACATTATGCTTGTTTCTCTGGAAAGCAAGTCACAGAGCTTCTCATGCTGCCTCTCTGGGAATGGAGATCTCTCTCTCTTTCCTCTTTTTAACAGCCTTTTCCCTCACCATTTAGATGCCTTAGGATTCTGACTGAGTGAGCAAATAGAGGAAGTTCAACTTTAAAATCCCTCCTGTTTTTCCAAATATAGGCCTTACTTAAAGGACAGTAATGCCAGAGGTATATACCTGCACTGATTAAAAAGTAGTAAAAAATGACTAAATTACCTAATTACAAACCCCCTGATGAATTATCTCTCATGTGAAAAAAATGTTTTTTGTGGTTATTTTTACATCCCTTTGTCTATGTAAGGAACAGAACTTTCTCTGTGATTCTTCAGAAAGATTTCCAGTCTACTCTGCTTCAAGGCATACAATAACTTAAGCACAACAGAAAATAGCCTCTGACACTCCTTCTAAAGGGTCAGCAATTATTAATGAAAAGCAAGCCTCAAAACTTGCCAGCCAGTGATTAAAAGACGTTTGCTCCGGAACAGACTCGCTGTCTCAAATAAAAGAAATGAAGGAGGAAATTAAATTCCTGAAGAAATAAATTTTGACTGAAGTGAAAAATCACACTAAGAAGCTAATTTAAGGGAGATGAAATTAATTTTGGTGACATTTATTCTATTTAGCAAAAATGGTGACAAAACACATAGTGGCTCTGTTAGCCAGAGATAAGAGGCAAGTAATTTAAGGCTGGGCATAGCTACAGTCTACAGCGATTTAATCCTGCTGCTACACATCCCTTGTGACCTATCATTAAAGGTTTAAAGTAAAACTGACAATTATTATTAGCTAGTAATTGGATTTTGGAGATTCAGTATAAAGTTAGGATAATTTAAATGACTGTTGACATTGGAAAGATTATGTAAACGCTCTGAATCAGCTGAATTTATCAATTTATTTAGTCTTATAAAACTGAGCAAATCCCAGCACCAGGAAATCAGCACAAGGGGTAGTGACTTTCTCGGAATTGCCTTCAAGGAACCGGCAGAGGCTTGACTCAGATTTTCTGAAGGTCACACCCAAGCTTGCATGCCAAATCTCCTCCAGGAAGGTGGGCTTCAAACCTCTGACTCAGAGCCATCCAGAACTTTATCTTCCCCAGAAGACTGACAAAGAGCCACACATCTGAAAATCAGGGCACACCAGGAGAAAGATAACATTGTCTCAGGCCAATATTATATGACATGAATTTTTAATTATGAATGCTGAAATTCAGAAACTAAAGATGGAATTAAAAACACACCATCACTGTAGGTTTATAACAATGTCCTTTGGCCAGCATACTTCCTGCAAGGCTACACTCCATGAATACTGATACAAACCCTGCCTGCTCCTCTGTCCAACAATAAGCACCAAGTAAAGTTGGATTATTTAAGGAAAGGCTTTACAAAATTGTTCTGCTAGAATACAATTGCATTAAAATCAGTAACTACATGGTGTCTCTACCAACTGAGGAAGATGCTATTATTAATATTCCCCTCCCCTTTAAATGATTTCTCACAAGGAAGGTTACATTACACTCTGACTTAATTATATTCCCATTCTTACTCTTCACATTCACTGGATAATATTTAAACCCTCTCCTATACCCAATGTTTTAGAACAATATAGGCTCACCCTTTTATACTTCAAACAAAAGAAAACATACATATTTCATATTTTGTGTATCTTAGAAAAGTGGATTTTTATCTTAAGGATATTCTTTTTTGGAGGGTTTAGTAATTTCACTTCTAAAAAATCTATCCTAAGGGATTATTTAAGGATATGTGCTTAAATTAATGGAGTGCATTACTGTTTAAAAGAGCAACAAAATATTGAAACACCTAATGACTAAGACTAGGAAGTTGGTTAGTAAATTATGATACACCCCGATGTGGCCACTAGAATTCATACTCGAGAAGAGTATAGGCATTAAGAACCTTTTCATATGTTGCTAAATAATAAAAGCAAGGCTATAGAGCAAGCCTACGACTTAAAAGAAGCTGAAAAAAGTACACCGATCATTAAATTATTGTCTCTCAGTTCAAATCAATCCTTTACTAGCATGCCCTATAATGCTGGGGCTGTGAATTGCAGGTTGCATTCTACTTTACCATTGGACACCTGTTAGGTTCCAACTAGAGAGGGCACTAAAGCATGCCTGGAAGGCTGAGGAAGGGAAAGGGCATGTTCCTTCTCATTTTTCCCATGCTCTCATACACTGTTCTCATTGGACCTTCATCATAGATGCCAGTACCAGCCGCTAGCACAGACTCCCCAGAGGGATGGCCCCAGTTCTACCAGATCCTTATCCAAGCTTCTAGGTTCTCTTACCTCTAATCTCTTCCTTTTATTCCTCCAGTCCTAACTGTAGGGTAGTTCCTTCTTGCAGTTACTATTTCTGTCACTTCAATATTTCCTCCTTGCCATTTTAGTCCTCTGACACTTGTTTGCTACAAGCTGAATTGTGTCCCTCACAAATTCAAAGGTTGAAGTCCTAGTCCCCAGTACCAAGAATATGACTATTTGACCCTTGAATAACATTGGTTGGAACATTGTGTAGGTCCCCTTACACACACAGTTTTTTCAATAACTCTGTACCCTGACTGTAAATCAAAAAGAATATTTTCAATCCATGGTTGGGAAACCTAGATTCAGAGGGCCAACTGTTTTCATTGTTGTATGCCATTTTATATAAGTAACCTGAGCATCTGCAGATTTTGGTACCCACACGGGGGATAGCTTGGGGTTCTGAAACAAATCATTCACAGATACCATGGGATGACTATTTACAGAGAGGGAATTTAAAGAGGTAATTAAGGTAAAAATGAGTTCATGTGCATAGGCCTTCATTTGAATGGCTGGTCTCCTTATTTAAAAAGGGGGGGATTAGGACAAAAACACACAGACCAAGAGGTGACCATGTGATACCATGGGGAGAGAAGGCCCCTGTCAACAAACCAAAGACAAAGGCATCAGGGGAAACCTATCTTACTAACACCTTTAATCTTGGACTTCTAGCCTCTGAAACAGTGAGAAAATGAGTGTCTATTGTTTAAGTTATCTAGTTTCTGGTGTTTGTTAAAACATCCCTAGGAAAGTATTACACTATTTGACCAACTCCTATGTTAAATTTATATCTGTTGAAACAACTGGTATACTAGAACTCAGAAGTGGTCTTAGGAAACAGACCCCCAAAGATGGGACTCCAGAGTTGTTTTAGACATATCCTTTTCTTGTCTCCATTGTGAACAGTTGCATCAAATTATCATTGTAGTTCACTGTGCCAACTGCACCAGGTATGTTGGATGAACAAATGGGTGCTGCAATTAGTCACTAAGGCTGCAATGATGTCTGCAAGGACTGGTTGAGCAGGAGGCCACCCTGTGTACATGAGAATACTTACAGGAAGAAAATGGCACATTTAGGTGTTAAAATCTCAGGTCAAGTTACAAGGGAACCAGAAAGCTTCTATGGCAGCCCTTAGTGAATATTCTTCTTTGGGGGGCCCATAGGCCCATAGCTGCAAATCTCCTGGTGATTCCAAAGATTTGGAACCATAAGAGTAGATGAGTTAGGCACTTGAGATCACTGAAGAACAATGAAGCCAGACAATGACCATTACCCAGAAAGCCAAACTTACTAGATTCAAATTGGCAACTGCATCTAAAAATCAAAAAAGGAAGTCAGAGGCAATCAGGAAAATATTTTCATCCATAAATGTTGTTTTTTTGGGACTTTTAGTTTAAGGTCACTGAGATGCCACAGGCTTGATTTCTTTTCCTATGTAGCTTTTTGTGAAATGGTAATACCAGATAATAAGTACTTGCACAATATAAATGTATCAATTAATAAGTGTGCTAGTGAGAATATTCTAGTACAGACTGATAGGCTGCCAATAATTCTTGTCTGCCAAAATATAGACTTATTTCAGCCCTGTTCATCATCTCACCTTGGACCTTAAAAATCACTTCTATAGATAGGGCTTCTGCATTGCTGTCTGCTTCTTCTGTATGTCCACAAAGCCATACTGAAACATGGGAGAGAGAACAGCTATTCTGTGCCTTGGGTCAGGGAGCATATTGTGTGTCCTATTGTCTTTTTGTACCATGTGTCCTCCAAGAGTTGATCATATAAGCATTCAAATATATGTGGATACACAAAGACACATACCTCATGACCTACTATGGAAATGAACATATGAGGGAAAAATTATATAGTGGAAACCCAGGGATCATTTGAAAGCTTTATTTTACTTTAGACTTCTAATTCAACAACTGTTTCAGACAGGGCTGCTCATTCGGAAATTATGGAGATATTTGAGTTTACTTCATTCTTCTTATTCTTTCCTTATTTTTTATCAAAGAAATAAACAACAGGATGGCCAACTGATGAGCTTGAAGAGTGAGAAGTTGCATTTGGAAATATGATCCAGGTATATAAACACAAAGGAATGATCTTTGGTTAAATTGTCCATAGGGCGCATGTGTCACTGGAGTTCACTGAACATCCCTAGCTCCCTCTCATTTGGGAGCACCTTTTCACTTTGGAGTGCTTAAGTCCTTTGTTTTCTGTAGGTTCACAGATAGGGTACCAATCCAATCTAACAACTTACCACCTGTCCACTCATACCTTAAATCTGCATTTCCCAACACACAATGTCTCTTGCATCTGTAGCATCATTATACTCATCTCTCTTCCTGGAATACCCTTCCCTGTTATAATTACCCAGAGCTGATTCCTATTTCCCTTCCAGACTCAGAGCAAACATATTTTCTTCCAGGAATCTATTACTAATTTTCCTCCATTCTGCTTCCAAGCCCAAGGTATTTCCCTCAGGTATAACTTATGCACATCTCCATCATAGCCCTTGAACACTTATGGACTCATTATTTGCAAACAATATGAAAAATCTGAGAGCAGGAAATTCTGATATTCATCTTGTATCCCCCTACTCTTGATAGAATGTAGGTACATTGTGCTTAATAAATAGTCGTTAAATACTTTATGCCAGGACACCCAAAGTACCTTTTCAAGTGTCCTGACAGACTGAAGGAGAAGAAAAGCATCCACACAGCTTATTGGGGGAGGGTAAAAAGAGCCTTAAATTATTTTATGTGCTATTTTTCCCATTAAGGAAAGCACCTCTTACATAAATTTGCCAAAATATAACAATGATCTATGCCAGTTCTGAAAGTTGCCAAACCAGAATTATTCCAAATAACAGTCCCCAATAATAAAAATCTACTTTTTCATTCAGAACATTTATTGCATACCTACTATGTGCCAGACATTGGACTAGTTCTGAAGGTATAGCTATAAACAAGTGTCCAGCTCTTGCAAATACCACATTCTAGTTGGGAATATATAAACAAGACAACTTTGGTTAGTGGCTAAGGACATGAAGAAAATGAAATAGTGATGTAGCAGAGAGCATATGGGGTGAATATGTCCTTTCTTCTCCGAATAGAGTCCTGCTCCTTTGAAGCCCTTCTCTCCCCTCTGATACCCAGCTATTCCCTTTGCTGGGTTTCAGGCTCCTTCACTCATCTGCTCAAATGCTCTCAAGCTTGCAGTGAAAGCGGTGTTGCTTTGCCTTGAAAGAAGTAAATTACAAAGCTGGCCTGTCATCACACTGAATCCTGTTACCAAATCCATCTGCTGGTGAAGGGGAGTCCAACTCTTTTGTGCTGAGCAGCTGGGGCCTCACAAGATCCTGGTGGTAACCAAAGCACCCAATAAACTTCAGCAGCAGGAAGAGGACCTTTCAGAATGAGAGCCTTGCCTTTTAATTTACTATCATTTCCCTTTCCTGCTTTTCCAACAAAATCCATAGGTCCTGCTTGTATCTCATTTCACCATTGTTGGCTGTTTGACCCTGGGGTGGCATCTGGCCCACATTATAGTATTTCAACTGTGGTTTAAAGTTTTCTTGCTCCTGAAATTCCAAAGTTCTTCCATGAGCCTACTTTGGATACAGAGATGTGCTGACCGAAGAAGGACATTTAGAGAGAGAAGTTCACTCCTCATCCATTAGCCTTCCCTATGCTACACTCAGGAAAATTACAAACAGTCCATCTGAGGGCCTAGTGGACTAGTAACAAATCAATCTTAAGAGATCCTTTAAGGGATTTCAAAACCTGGAGTCAAAAATAATAAACACTGGGGATACGCTATCAATCTGTGGGGCTGAACTAGTAACTCACCAGCTTTATGCATTGCAACTCTGTGTGCTGCCTCAGTTGGGTGGGAAGAATGAGGCATTTGTAGGGTTATTGAGTGCAGCATTTGCACAGGGGAGCAGCGGGATGTGATTCAGCAGCCACACAGACGTTTTCTTTAGTTATGCACTATTAGGAACAGGAGTTGAGCTCTGCAGCCCTTCCTTTCCCTCTGTGCTTCTCCAGTTGTTCAGGCAGGACATGCTGAGTAACTGGAGAGGGCTTCCTGGTGGGGCTCCCCTTACTTGTATTCCTAAAACCCAGACCGCCTAGAAGGCAAGTCCAGGTAAGAGAGTTTCACTCCATGCAGCTTAGGCAGAGGTGATGCAGAATGCCAAGAGAGCTAAGGGTCTATAGGAGAATCTCAACTTCTCATAATTGGAGTTGACACACTGGGACATCTTACCTGCCCAAACCCAAAGCAGTGTGAAGTGAGATGGGCATCCAAGAAAGTTGCTGAAGAAGAGTGGGTAAAGGGGAAGAGGATGGATCTTTTGGTCATTGGACTTCTAAACCTTTCCTACCAGAATCCTTGTATCTCCTATTCCCATTAACTGAAAGGACAAGACTTATTCTATTCATTTTTTCCATATGGAGAAATTGAGGTGCAGATGGAACTAAAGCAATACAAAGTCAGGTGTTCTAACCTCCAGTCTAGTTCTAAAAGACTCCTCTATCTTACTGCTTAAATTTTAATATGCATCACGAATCATATGGGCTCTTAGGAAAATGCAAGTTCTGATTCAGAATGCTTAGGGTATTGTCTGAGGATCTACATTCTCAAGGAGAGCGCAGACGGTTCTTTGTGGATCATACAATGAGTAGCACAAACGTTCTTAATAGACATCAGAGGGCAGAGTCCTCCCTTAATAGCTTGATGAGGATTCTTAACTCTCTTGGTTTACCATCTCCCTTGCCTATTCAGGACTTTATTTCACAAGTATGCAAACTTGTTGCTTTCTTTAAACATGTTTATGGTTCTAACATTAAGTCTTGCTACCTATGAGTAAGAACATTTGACAAAAACCAGTATGATACCAGGCCTCTTTGTTTCCTATGAATCATTCTGGAAGCAAAGTACCAATAGGTTGGTATGGAAATCTGGGTGCTCACAGTCTGCTTCCTTACTAAGTAAGAAGTTATATGAATCCAGAACTGGTGTTTCAGTAGAGCTCACCATCAGTAAAGTTCAACAAGGGCTTGTCTCCATCTTAATTATGAAGGCACTAGAGATTGTACATCTCCTAGGCTTTGGTTCATGGTGGAAAGAAATAAACACTTCCAAACCACTCATTGTGTTGATGAGATGAAGCTAAAACTTTTGCTAATCTCCCCTTGTTGCTTCACACAATTCATGAGCACCTGAAGAATTTTTCCAGGAAAAGGTGTGTTTGCTACCATGTGATTCTAAAAAGAAGGCCTACTGTGCCTCTTGTGTCTTGTTTTATGCTTAGAACTATTTTGAGCACAAACCCATTTAATTCTCAGATACCTGTGAAGTCTGTCCTTATCCCTATTTTATAAATAAATAAAGGGAAGCTTGAAAATTTTATGTTCCCAAAATCACATAAGTAAAAATATCAGGGCCAGAATGTGAATACTGGTTTTATGACAATGAATATAGTACTCTCTACAGTTGCTTTCTGTAAAAGTAAACATGAAAAATGTTCCATCCCCAAGGGAAAAGGAGAGAAGGAAGTTCTGCAATGAATTTATGAGTCCAGAAGCAGAAGGAAAGACTGTTCCATTGGATTTTTGGAGTATGGAGAGATCAGCAGTGTAGATAACACCTCCAATTCATCCCATCTATCCTCCCAAGTTTGTGTCAGGCACCCTGGGAAACTCAAGAAAAGTAGAAGATACACATTCTTTGCCATCAGGCTTTTACAGATGAGTTGGAGAACAAGAGTCAAATCATAGGAAACATTCTGATAAATTCATTGTGGATGATAATCTGCCTCTAGAATGTGCATTAATTAGAGAGGAACATGTACAATGTGTTTCTTAACCTTTGCAACACACTGAAATCATCAGAAGAATTTACAAAAATACCAAAGCCACAGAGATTCTGATTTAATTGATAAATGACAAGTGTCCTTAAGTGTGATTTTGCACAAGCAGCAAGTTTTATAAATACAAATTATTAAGTCTAGAACTAATGACTCAGAAGCTCTGGGTGTGAAGCCCAGTGATCACTAGTTTCACATATCCTTCAGGTGATTCTGATGAGGGATGCAGGCTCAAGTCCTCTAAGCACTGACAGAGGGTGCAGCTTGAATACTGGTTATTTTGTTTTATTTTGTTTTGTTTTGTTTCAGGAGCTCTCCAGCTGATTGTACAGCACAGCAAAGTTTGGCCACCCATGGTGTGGGAGACAACAAATACCAGTCCCCAAGAGAGAAGATCTGTATTGTAGATTAGTAACTAAATATGAGGCAAATTATGGAGGACTTTGAATGACAGACCACGGCCTTACTCTGCAAATCAGGTATTGTGTCTTCTGTCTCCCCTGAAAAGGGCATAAGCTCTCTAGAGATGGAGAGCACCTTCTGATTCCTGGGTCCCATTCTGTGCTCATTACACAGTGTGTACTTAATGTCTATCAATCACTAGCAATTTCTGATCATTCAGAGAGGGAACAATTATGAGTGAAGCCTTGGGAAACTTGGTCTGTCAGGAAAAGTCCAGGAAAATGGTAGAATAGCAAAAGGGAGGAAAATTTAGGTGAACAAAAGAAGTGCCTGTGTTAGAAACACACACCTCTGGCACTCACCATTAGGTGTGTTAAAAGTGGCAGAAGCATTGACAACCACCATTTGCTCTCCTGATTCCCACCCTCACTCAACCACACATTTTGCAATAGCATTAAAGCACGTAAAGCATTTATTAAACTGCATGAAATCCATTTAACGCTTCTCTGGATGCCCTAATTAGGTTTTGTGTTTTGGGGCAGAGCAACACTGAATGGAGGGTAAAACCTGGCTTATTCACATTCAGTGCTTCCCTTTTGGATGTCTCCAATTGGTATGGAACCCCACTCCCATGATCCGTCCCATGGATGTGGGGAAGCTTTCAAAACCTTGAGTCAAAAATAATAAACATTGGTAACAGGCTATCAATCTGTGGGGCTTTATCCCCAATCCACAAAGTTCCTCATTTCCATTAATCAACATCTCCAGGACCATAATAGTTCTTTTGGAAAACCCAAAGTGCTTGGCAAGGAGGTTTTGATTTCCAGTTAGCCCTTACCTTGTGTAGTGTGAAGAGGAGCTGTTAAGCATCATGTAATTAGCAGGTAGAGAAGAGCTCTGAACGGGGTGTATTTTTTTGTTCATTGAATCATACCAAATCTGAATCTATTTATCAGAAAGAATAAGAAATGTGCATCTGGCTAGACTCTTAGTAGAAGCCTGAGAAAACCTTCACATTTTACTGATTTCTTATTGCTATTTTGTCTTGACACTTGGAATGCACAATTAGAAGAGGCTGCAATGTCTCAGATTGAGTTAGCAGGCTGAGGAAAATGGTTTTATTGGTATCTGAGCATTAAGTGCCAGATGTTATGAATACATTTTTAAGGCGTCATTAGGAGTCTACTGAGAACCCCCATTTACAAAAACAAAAACAAAAACTGTAGCCAAAGATATTATATAATCAAGATTTCTGTAGCCATGAAGAGCTGGGTTTGTGACATAAGTAATTCAACAGTGCAGTGGTCTGAGGGGTCTTCAAAGATAAGTCCTCAGCTGATTAGACCATGCATCATTCCTGTCCAAGAGACAGAGCTCAAGGTCTATCCCATATAACCCCAAGTATCACTGCCAGGAAATAGAAATTACATGTCAATTCGATTCCACATCCACAACAGTATTATGGCCAAATTAACCCACAAACAGAATTTGACCAAACTATCAACAAATGTGTCTCTGTATAAACCATCAATAAACCGTTTTTTAATCATCTAAATGTTTTTAAGTAGCTAAAACAGCACATTTTCCATGACTGATTCATATTAGATAGGAAAACAGTATTAAATATCTAATGCAGGCTGATGCATGTTCAGAGACTACTGCAAAGTCAAGATTTAATAGAAAATTTGACAACCCACTCTTGTTTGAAAGAGCGGGGTGGTTCTCTTCCATAGGTCCTCAGACTGAAAATGTACATATTACAGTGGGGCCATTTTTTAAAATTAAGCAGCAGTTTTTTTTTGGAAAGTTCTAGGGATGTGGGGGAAAAAAAAGGTTATGATCCAAGTGAAATGATCTAGAAAATGAGGCATTTCTATCTGGCATGTTAGAGAAGTTCCAGGCTGAGGGAGCATTTTCTCATTTCTCTCACTGTAAGGCATTTGCTTATACAGTAAATAGCATGCCTGCATCTTTCCCTGGCTTATTAGGTCCTTAGTATTTTTCTTTACCATTATAGTTAACACTAATTAAACAATAACAGTTGATACTTACAATCTATGTTCTATCGAGTTGCTGCAAATACTAAATTAGCATATTTTAAACCATTGCTCCTAGGGGAAATGCACGATCAGGTTCGTGAATGTCTATGGTCACATGATTTTTGTAAAGTGATCGATACATAACCTTGTTTTATGAGTGTTACATTTAAAGACAGCTTATTTAACATACATTGTCAATTCATTAGCATTAAACTCACAGCCAAAAGCACTATAATTCATGCCTGAACAGTGCATATCTAACATGTATTTCCTCCATAAGGCACATCACAGTCTTCACACACTTAGGGAAATCAGGCAGCACTTCAGCACTACACTTGGAGGTGTTTTTCAACATCAAAATCACCAAAAGAAGCACGAAAAATGTGAAAAGCATGGCAGTCAGTAGACCATGAAAAAGAACATTTATTTACAGTTTGAGAGCCAGAACAGGGAGGCAAAATGTGACCTTATACAACCTCAGCTGGAAACATGCACATTGGGAAAATCAAAAGTTTTGCTATTCTGTGCATGTCCATAAAAGTGTGCCATGAATATTGATTTGAGGGTTACAAACAAATTTTAGAGAGTAGGCAAATTTGCAAATATGGAATCAGCTTTAATAATGAGGATCAACTATGCCTGTCTTGAACTAAGAGTGACACAGGGAAAAGTAAATGGAGAAGCATTAAACTGAAAAGTCAAAACTGAAACCTGAATATTTCTTCCCAGTGGGAGATTGGCACTAAGTATGATCTTAGTCTGTAATGAAGGGAAGTCTGAAGGGATGATAAGGACAGCGCTGTGACAATTCCTGGAGACAATGAAATGGGATTTGACCGCCCCCAGACATCTGAAGAAAGGCAGAAATCATTCAGGTCAGAGTTATAACTAAGGCCACAATTAAAATAAAACAGAAACCCATCTTTATATCTTCAACTTAACCTTCATGTCACTCAAAAAATTAAAGGCCAGGATCAAAATAATAACAATTTTATCCCACCATGCACGGATGCCAGACAATGGACTACGCACCCATTCTTGTGCTTTCATCTGTTTTTATCTGGTGTGTGAGATCTTTCCTCACAGGAAAGTAGGAAGGTTTGCACCTTGATATTGAGTTTGGAGTGGTCATAGAGAGAACAGACATTTTGGTCTCCCTTGTTCTAGCATGGACCCTGAAGTCAACCTAAGATGACTAAAATAAAATAGTCCTCTGTAGAATTCAACCAAGCCCATCAGTGTTTTTATTGGAGTGTATTCCTGAAGCCCCCAGCTAGTATTAAAGTCTTACATTATTTCAGCCTCTGTGAAGAACTCTATCTTGGGAACTTGCAAGAAGGGGTGACTAATGGAGTGCAGGAATCACTTATTATGGTCCCAGGGTTAAACAACATTTTAAGACCAGAATTTCATACAGTCCAATATCACCAATATATCTTATGCTTTCCACTTTAACCCAGGGATTTTTGCATTGGTTTAGAAGCTAGACTAATGTCCTTCAACAACATCCCTCATTCCATTTCTGTAATGTTCATCAATTCTGGATGGCCATAGACGTTTCAAAGGGCAACAAAAAGTTTCAGATTCTAGGAAACTATTTCTTCTATAACAAAATTTCTCCTACTCTTTCCTGCAGACTTCACCTAATATTGATTTTGATGGCAGGCTGGGCAACATGAACTTTAATAGCTTTTTCAACACCGGCATCCTAAGATGAGGAGGTTGTGCTCCAAAGTAAAACTCTGTACTTGTTTTGGCCACTTTTGCAAGCCACAAGGCAAAAAAAAAAAAAAAAATACAGAAATATAACTTGGTCTTGGAAGTACCAGATCCCTGCCCTGGATTCTCCATCAAGGAGAAAGATATGTGAAAGCGCCACCCAAATTGCCGTTCTCTCTATCCCTCTTCCTGTGGCTGTGAAACATCACAGTTTGTTCTTCTCGGCATTTGAGATTGATACAAAGCTAGGAGATTACAAACAGTCCTAGGAGTTTCCACCAGAGTCCATTCTGTCATTGGACACAATGGGGAAATCCACACATCTGGCCCAGGAAAAGGAAATGGAAAATACAAATGAGAGGGGAACCAAAGCCTTTGGAGATAAAAACAGCTCGACTCTAGCTGAGTGAATGGAGACCCAAATCACCCTAAAGTCTCACTGGGCCATTTTGTTTCCTTTATGCTTAAAAGAACACATGGATTTTTAAAATGATAATTTACGGTTTCTTGGATTTCTATTTGTTTGCTTCTTTTAGAAAATCCACGTTGGGACACAGAATAGTGCAGCATTAAAGTAACAAAACCTGCCTTTTGTGGGAATCTGAATTAAACAACAGGAAGATACATAATACAGACCTGCTACCTTAACAATAGAAGAAATATAATGAATGGCTCTTGTATAGGACAATTTTGTCATTCAGCATGCCAATGACAATCAGACTCCTTAGTGCAATAACCCAACATTTTTTATATTATCCTCCTCTATCTTGTACCTTATCCATACTAATAATTATTTATGTACACCAAATAAAAAAAGTGCAACATGGATGTTATTCTGTATTTAAGCTTCATACTAAATAAGTGTCATTTATAGTTCTTGAATATGCTTTTAACATAACTGATCAATGAAGCAGTTCTTGTGTAAGTCAAGAATACTAGACTATGAATATGAACATGGTAAATAAGTGTGCCTTAGTTTTATTCAGATAATTCTTCTGAGCAGATGCTTATCATAGTTATCTCACAGTAAAACAGATGTTTTACTATTGAAAGTCTTGGAAAAATATGTGTAAAAAGAACCCACAGTAGGGGTGGTGGGTTTGGTACTCTATTTGAATTCATGCACACTTTAGCCATGAGACTTCATTAATCATTAGTTGAAAAGTAGAGACGAATCTTGACTATCCCATGTCAGTAAGGTCAAATCTGATGTGGGAGAGTCCCAGCAAATCTATAGCTAGAAAGGGCAGCAGCTTTAGCCGGCCTAAAAGAGTAAGTGAGTCCAACTCACTGGTCAGCCCTGAAAGGACATTGTGGGTCTCTGACCAGTGGGGAAACTTGGTGACTGCTGCTGGTGATTATCTTTTAACTGTTCTTTATAAACATCCCTCCCCTATTCCAGAGACTTCTAAATGTGTGTATTTGGGATATTATCTACCATTCATTTAATGTATGAATTTCTTCAGGGGCTATCAGAGAAAGTCATATGTTGTATAAGGAACAGAAGATTCAAATATATAGAAGTACAGATCTTGTTTATACAGAGCTTTCTGTCTAGTAGAGAAGTGTCATGGCATAAGGAAAATATCCCCATACTAGATCTTGGTAATCCTAAAATACAACACCAATTGCAGTGGCTAAAACTTAGTGGTTATCTGATAAATATAGTAAAATGTTTGCTTGATAAATGAAATAATATATGAATGAATGAAGGAACATACCAAATACATGAAGTCTTTGCTGCTAACTCATCAAATTATTTTACTTATCTTTTAAAATCCTCTTGTTCCAGAGCCATCTGGTAAAATTTTAATTAAATCAAAACTCCTTACCCTAGCTGAAAAAAACCTTTTCTTCTCTGAATCCTGTGGCACTCTCCCCCTTGGTGGCATGCCACTTTCCTGCTAGGCTACTATGCTCCAGCTCTATGGCTTTCTTTAAGATCTTCTACTTAACACCTTTGCACCAGCTCTCCTGTCTTTGATGCTTTCTCTTCTCATCTTCACCTGGCTGACATCTCTTTTCACTTGATGTTCATCTTACATTTTACGCCATCTGCTTGTTAAAGGAGTTGGAGTAGATAGGTTCTAACCTTATAGTATTTCAGTGACTTTCAAACATTTGAGAGGCAGGAAAACAGGTAAGTGATTAGCTCTTTTTTTTAAGGTAAAGTTAAGTAGTGTGGAGCCCATACACCTTCCTCACACTCCCTCTATAATCAGATGGCTTTGAGGTCCTGGCCCAGAACTTCAGGACATCTTTCCATTTGTTATATTTCATATCCAAACTGAATGCTTCCACATACGTATGTATATTTGAAGAACTGGAATAAGAGTAAAAAGTATTTTTTTGAAAATTTAATAATAGAATTACCATGTGATCCAGCAATTCTGCTTTCAGGTATTTACCCAAAGAAAATGAAAGCATTAACTCAAAAAGATACCTGCATCCCTATATTCATGGAAGCATTATTTACAATAGCAAAGATATGGAAACTACCTAAGCATCCACTGATAAATTTATAGGTAAAGAAAACGTGAACAGTATAACAGAATATTGTTCAGCCATAAAAAATAATGAAATCTTGCCTTTTGCAACAACATGAATGGATCTTGAGGATATTATGCTAAGTGACATAAATCTGATAAAGAAAAGTATACCACGTGATCTCACTTATATACTAATTTTTTTAAAAATGAGCTCATAAATACATAGAACAAACTGGTGGTTGCCAGAGGAAGGGATTTAGGATGGGCAAAATGGGTGAAGTGGTAAAAGAGTTCACACTTTCAGTTATAAATAAATGTCATCAGGATATAATGTATGGTATGGTGACTAGTTAATAATACTGTGTTTTTCACATTAAAGTTGCTAAGACAGTAAATCTTAAAAGTCTTCATTGCAAGAAAAAAAAATTGTATAACTATATGTGGAGACAAATGTTAACCAGACTTATTTGGTGATCATTTCATAGTATATACAATTATCGAATCATTATGTTGTATGCCTAAAACTAATAAGGTGTATGTCAATTATACCTCCATAAAATAATATTTAAAAATGTAGAACATAGGCAAATCTGTTGGTTCAAGCCCTGTCATAAGACACTACCCACTCTGTCACGACTTTTCATGATCCATCTGAGAGTGACTTCTGAGCTATAGAGGGTTAGAATCTTAATCTTTGCTTCCAATCCTCAGTTTCCCTCTCTAAAATATATCCATCCATATAATATCTCCTAAATAAAATAATGGAGAAAATAGAGGCAAACTTTGGCGATAGATTATTCCCCTGAAGAAAAGCTTTATAAATGGATAAAAACAGATCACTAGGAGAAGCATCTATTAATGAAGTCTTTCATGTAGCATTCTTCAAAGAAAAACTAAAAAGTCCATCTGATTCTCTATCTTATTCAAAATATTCAGTTCTCAGTAAAAGTACTCAAACTCAATGCAGAAGATCCACACAGGGGAATGCTTCTTATACATCCCAAATTAAATTAAATCACTTCAAACTTAAGGATTAGACTTCTAACAAACTAAAGTGGGACAGAAGCAAAGAACAAGCCACAACCTGTCCTGTTGGTACTAGGATAGAACTAACTAGTCCTATTCAAAGATGAACATATAGAAACACATAAATACATCTCCCACTATGAATTATGTGAAAAAGACAACAATAACACCGAGTGAAGGAAATCTTTCTTACTGATTTGGATAAAGAGAAAATACTTGAAAATTAATTTCTATACAATACAGAAGAACGATTTAGAATACATCTATCTGCTATCCTCAGAAAAGAAAACAAGAAAACATGGACTCTGTGAAACAAGGTCAGAGGGCCAAAACACAAAATGTTATGCAATAAATACAAAGATAATAGGGAAGCTGGCTGAATTAAGGCACTATTTAAAGAAACCTAAAGTGCAATGGTAAAATGAAAATCTATATTGGAAGCAGTAAAACAAAAGTGAAACTATAAAAATTTAAATATTGTAAATAATGTATAAAAATTTTGAGACTATTTCCTAATGATTAGAGCAGAAAAAAGTAGAAGAGAAGATGAAAGACATAGAAGACAATTTAGATCTAACTGAAGAGAGGTGTTACTGAGACAGAAATCAGAACAGATAACTTATCATTAAAGATCTAATATAAATATTTATAAGTTAAAGTACTTAGTAAAACCAAATAAAATAAACTGACTGGAAATATTAGGGAAATTTCACTTTATTTCAAATATCAATGGTAAATTTAAAATCTTACAAAAATCAAAAGAAGAATAAAAACTTATCTCTAAGGTAGCAAAAAGAATGCTGGCCTCACCCTTTGCAAAATCAATTGTCAGGAGACAGGATGTACAGAGTAGTGAACGGAAAAGGTTGTAACCTAAGAAATTTGTATCCAAATTGTTTATTTGAAAAGGTGGCAGGAAAACATTTTGCTAAGCTTAAAATCATGAAAGATAAATCATTCATGTTACTTTCCTGAGAAAGCACCAAAAATGAGTATCTATCAACTGCTCAAGAGAAATAGAAATCAAGAACTCAAGACTGTAACAGTTAAAGTATTAAAAAAAATAGCAAAGACCTTTGAAAACAATTAACTTTTTAGTATCAGATATGAAGAACTGTCATATGGGCACACAAATAAGTTCAGAGTCTGAAAACATGTTGCATATGAAGAAATCAAATTTTACAATTAAAAGTTGATTATCATAACACTAAATAAAGGGAGAAAAAACAGGTAAATACAAAGAAGGACAAAGTCAGGTTAAGCTCAGATAATTTTTTTCATTCGGAACTTGATTCTGACTTTCCTAAAGGAATATAGTTTTAATATCTACTTGATAAAAAAAAAGAATTACCACTAGTAAAATTAATGAAATGATTTCAATCTTATAAACCTCTACATAATATAAAAAATTCTGGAGAGATCCAAGATGTCAGCAGAGTTACTGGATGTTACACACATCTTCTCCTAGGACCAAACTGGAATTACAACTATGCTATAGAGCAATCAACCTGAATAACCAACTGAATACTAGATGAAAACAACACTTAGAACCAAGGATTTACAGAAGAGGCCACAGCAAGAATGGTAGGAAGAGCAGATGCAAAAAGGGCTGGCCCCATTCCTACAGTGGTGGCTTAGTTTCCAGAGGGAATATTTCAGCTGCAAAGCTTCCCCCTCAGAAGCATGGGGTCTCAACTCCAAGCTGAACTCCTCAGACCAGGGCACCAGCACTGGGAAAAGGCACCCACATAATACCTGGCTGTGAAAATCAGCAGGGATTCCATCTGCCAGGGAAAGACAGAAATCTGCTAGAGACACAAACACCCCCTTAAAAGGCCAGCACACAAAATCTCATCCACAGCCACTCACCCTAGTCTCCAGCAAAGTGAGAGTGGAGCACACTAGAGTCATGTGAGGAGATACTGGGGCTTATGGCTCTGGGGAGAAAGCTGAAGGGGCAGCTGCCAAGATACCTATGTTGAGTCACTCTCCCACACTGCAGATGCCATCTCTCTCAGGTGGAGCATTCTCCTCCACTTGGCATCATCCTGGAAGAAAGTAGTAGCTCCATCCTCTGGACTCCCTGTAACCCCACCTGCAAAGCTTGCACCATGCTAAACAGTCAGTTCCCTGGGCCGAGTAGTAGAGGCCTGAGCAGACTCAGAGAGTAACAATGACTAAGATCTGTGGCTTTGGATCTGGGGATCCATTCCCCTCACTTTACCGTGAATCTGACTGGCACTTCCCCATCATGGGAGATCCAGTAGTCCTATCCTCCTAACTCCCAGCAGCCCCATCTGCTAAGGTCAGGCTCCTGGAAGAATCTGAAATAGACTGTGTTGTACGGCTCTAGCATGAGGGCCTTTTTCTTATCACACATCTGAGCAGTGCAGATCTTTCCCTTAACATGGCCAAACCTTGTTCTGTTTGGGCTTGACAAATTCGTTGGCCCCGCTGTGACAACTTCCTGAAACCCCGCTCCACAAAACAAAGTTGTGTGAGTACCTAGTGTGTGGCAGCTAGACTTGGTAACCTTGGGACATTTGCTGAGTGGCCTGATACCCAGCACTGGCACTATGTTTGAACCTGCATCAATCATGTGAACACCACTTGCCCCTAACTGGTGACTCACTGAGAACCTACCTCATGCAATGTGAGTACTGCCAGAGGCTTTTTCAGTGACTGAATCTAACAGGCAGCCAAAAGGCAGAGGGAGGTGCAGGTGAATCTTGAAGTGACTCGGGGCTTTTGCTGCTGTGCCTGTAGGCCCAATGCTGGAAAAGCTAGCTTTGGTGCACAGCTTTGTCCTTCCTGCACAAATCCAGGCCCAGCAGAGGCCACCACAAACTTTGGATAACTTTGTAGCTCAAACAGGTACCCCAGGGCCAATCAGAGGCAGTGTCTGATATTTGTCTGCACCAGAGTCCCTCTAGAGGGGCCCCAGAACCAACATACCCAGTGGCCACCTTTATAAAAGATCAGAGCAGGATCCAATTAGCTTCACAAGCAGCATATCCAAAGGGAGACCTTGGCAGGCACCATACTGCGATGAGGTGAATTCTGCATGTGGTCACCATGTGCACAGCAGTTTATACACCAAGGTACAAGTTAATCCTCACAGTCAGCTAGCCTTAAGGTTGACCCCAAGCACAAAGAAGCGAATAGAAATCAAGACTCAATTACAACAGCAGGGTCAATATAATGCAAAAAAGGGACATTGCTGGAGCACCAAGGTCAGGTAGGTGATCGAGGAGACTGTGCCACTGGGTTTACCAGGACACCTACTACATAAGCAACCCTACAAAGAATGGATGTCATAACAGATTTATATAATACATAGAAACATACACAAAGAGGCAGCCAAAATGGGGAGGCAAAGAAACATGGTCCAAATAAAAAAACAGCAGAAATCTCCAGAAAAGGAGTCAACTGAAATGGAGGCAAATGCTGTCAGATACAGAATTTAAAACAATGGTTATAAGGATGCTCATGGAACTAACTGAGAACTTCAAAGTAAGCATAAAAGACATAGAACCCCCACCCCCCAATAACCAGTCAGAAAAACAATATCTGAAATGAAGAATAGGCTAGAAGGAATGAACAATAGGTTAGATGAAGCAGAGGATCAAGGCAGTGATTTGGAAGACAAGATAGCAGAAAACACCCAATAAGAACAGCAAAAAAAAAAAAAAAAAAAAAGAATTAAAAAAATAAGGATAATTTAAGGGATCTTTGGGACAACATGAAGCGTCACAACACCTTCATCATAGGGTATCAGAAGGAGAAGAGAAAGGGCAAGGGATTGAGAATCTATTTTAAGAAATAATGACTGAAACCTTTCCTAATTTGGTAAAGGAAAAGGGCACTCTCCAGGAAGTGCAGATTCTCGAACAAGATTAACCCCAAGAGGCACACATCGCATACATTATAATTAAAATGGCAAAATATAAAGACAAAGAGAGACTATCAAGAGCAGTAAAAGAGAGTTAGTTACCTATAAGGGAGCTCCCCCAAGACTGTCATCTGATCTTTCAAGAAAAATGTTTTAAGCCAGAAGAGATTGAAATGAAAGATTCAAAGTGATGAAAAGCAAGACCTAAAACCAAGATTACCAAACAAGGCTATCATTTAAAATTGAAGGAGAAATATAGAGCATCCCAGGCAAGAAAAAGCTAAAGGAGTTTGTTACCACCAGACCAGTATGACAAAAAATGTTAGAGCATTTTTTAAGAAGAAACAAAAACAACAAAAAAACAGAGGAATATAATTAAAAGAATAAAATGACTAAAATGTACCTATCAATAATCACTTTACATTTAGATAAATGTAAATGGCTTGAATACTCCAATCAAAACTCATAGGGTAGTTGAATAGATAAGAAAATAAGACATATATGCAATCTATAAGGTATCTACCTCAAAATGAAAGATATAAACACACTAAAAGTAAAGGGATGGAAAAAGATATTTTGTATGTGTATATTTTTTCATCAAAAAATGGAAAAAGCAAATGGAAATTTTTTAAAAAGCTAGGGTAGCAATACTTATATATGACAAAGTAGACTTTAAAACGTATACAAGGTCCAAAGTGGGAAAGGATTGAGGGTGGGAGGTGGGGGTGGGTGGGGCAGGGGAAAGTGGTGGCAGGAAAGTGGAGACAAATGTATTTGAACGATAAAAGAAAAATTAAAAATAATCCCAGTAGAATATGTCAATTAAAAAAATAAAACAAAAAGAAAAACCAAGAAGTATAATAAGAAACAAAGAAAGACACTACATAATGATAAAGGGAACAGTCCCACAGGAAGATATAACATTTGTAAACACCTATGCAGCCAACATAGGAGCACCTAAATATATAAAGCAAATCTTGATAAACATAAAGGGAGAGATTGACAGTAATTCAGTCAAAGTAGGGGATTTTGACATCCCAATGGACATCAATGGGTCGATATCCCAGACAGAAAATCAACAGGAAAACATTGGCCTTAAGTAACGCACTAGATCAGCTGGATTTAATTGGTATCTTTAGAGCATTACAGCATTTAGAACATTTCTAAAGCAGCAGAATATACATCTTTTTCAAGTGTACATGAAACATTTTCTAGGATAGACCACATGTTAGTCCACAAATCATCTCAACAAGATTAAGAATATTGAAATTATGTTTGGCATATTCTCTGACCACAATGGTATGATACTAGAAATCAGTCACTAGAAAAAAATAAAAAAATACAAAGACATGAAGGCTAAACAACATGCTACTAAATAATGAATGGGGTAACAATGAGATGAAGGAATGAATCAAAAGATACCTTGAAACAAATGAAAATGAGGACTCAGTAACTCAAAATCTATGGGACTCAGTGAAAGCAGTCTTGAGAGGGAAATATCTAGCATTGCTGGCCTATCTCAGGAAACAAGAATAATCTCAAATAAACAATCTAACTTGACATTTAAAGAAACTAGATTAAGAACAACAAACAAAACCCAAAGTGAGTAGAAGAAAGGAAATAATAAAGATCAGAGCAGAAATAAATATAATAGGGTCTAAAAAAATACAAAAGATCAATGAAACCAAGAGCTTGTTCTTTGAAACCATAAACAAGACTGACAAACCTTTAGCCAGACTAATTTAAAAAAAGAGAGAGAGGACTCAAATAAATAAAATAAGAAATCAAAGAGAAATTTCAACTAACTCCACAGAAATACAAAGGATTCTAAAAATATTACCAACAACTATATGCAAATAAATTGGACAATCTGGATGAAACAGATAAATTCCTAGAAACATAAACTCTCCCAAAACAGAGTCAGAAAGAATCAGAAAATCTATATAGACAGATTACAACTAACTAAATTGAAGCAGCTGAAAAAAAAAATTAAAAAAAAAACAAACTTCCAACAAACAAATGGACTAGATGTCTTCATGGGTGAATTTTACCAGACATTCAAAGAACTAACATCTATCCTTTTCAAAATATTATAAAATTTCAAGGGGAGGGAAGACTCCCAGGCTCATTGTACAAGGTCACCATTATGATAATTCCAAAACCAAATAAAGATGCTACAAAGAAATTTTAGGCCAATATCCCTGATGGACATAGATGCTAAAATCCTCAAAAAAATATTAGAAAACCAAATCCAGCAATACATGAAATGATTATAACTATGATCAAGTAAGTTTTTTGCAGGTTGCAAGGTTGATACTATATCCACAAATTAATAAAAGTGATATACCATATAAACAAAATGAAAGACAGAAATCATATGATTATATTAATAGATGCAGAAAATACACATTCTTTTCAAATGCTCATGGCAGTTTTTCAAAGATAGACCACATGACAGGACACAAAGCAAACCTCAGAACATTCAGGAAAATTGAAATAATACCAAACTTTTTCTCAGACCACAAGCGCTTGAAACTGGAAATCAACCTCAAAGAGAAACTTCAAAAACTTGCAAACTCATGGAGACTGAACAGTAGACTATTAGACAATGAATGGGTCAATAATGAGATAAGAGAAGATATCAAAAAATTTCTGGAAACAAATGAAAATGAACAGACAACAGTCCAAAACCTATGGGACACAGCAAAGGCGGTCCTGAGAGGGAAGTTCATAGCAATATAGACTTACCTAAAAAAGATAGAAACATTTCAAATAAAAGACCTCACACTACAACTTCAAGAACTGGAGAAACAACAACAAATAAATCCCAGAGCAAGTGGAAGGAAGGAAATAGTCAAGATTAGAGCAGAACTGAATGACATAGAGACGAAAAGCACAATTCAAAGGATCAACCAGTCCAGAAGCTGGTTCTTTGAAAAGATAAATAAAATTGACAAGGCTTTAAGCAGACTGATCAAGAAAAAAAGAGAGAGGACCCAAATTAATAATATCAGAGACGAAAGAGGAGAAATAACAACGGATACCACAGAAATACAAAGGATCGTCAGAAATTACTATGAACAATTATATGCCAAGAAATTTGCAAACCTTGATGAAATGGACAAATTTTTAGAAAAGTATAATCTTCCAACACTGAAGGAGGAAGAAACAGAAAGCTTGAACAGACCGATAACAGCTGGGGAAATTGAAGCAGTAATCAAGAAACTCCCCGCACACAAAAGCCCAGGGCTGGACAGTTTCACAGGAGAATTTTACAAAACATTTAAGGAAGAGCTAACCCCTGTCCTTCTCAGACTATTCCAAAAAATCCAAGAGGAGGGAAGACTCCCAGACTCTTTTTATGAGGCCAGCATCACCCTAATCCCAAAACCACATAAAGACCCTTCAAAGAAAGAAAACTACAGGCCAATTTCGCTGATGAACATAGATGCTAAAATCCTCAACCAAATATTGGCAAACCGCATCCAGCAATACATTCAAAAGATTATCCACCACGATCAAGTGGGATTCATCCCAGGCATGCAGGGATGGTTCAATATACGCGTCAATAAACATGATACATCACATAAATAAAAGACAAAAACCACATGATCATCTCGATAGACACAGAAAAAGCATTCGATAAGGTACAGCACCCATTTATGATCAAAACACTCAGCACAATGGGAATAAACGGGGCATTCCTCAACGTAATAAAGGCCATATATGAAAAACCTACAGCCAACATCATACTCAACGGGCAAAAACTAAAAGCTTCCCCACTAAGATCGGGAACACGCCAAGGATGTCCGCTCTTACCGCTTCTTTTCAACATCGTATTGGAAGTCCTAGCCACAGCGGTCAGACAAGAAAAAGAGATAAAAGGCATCCAAATAGGAAAGGAGGAAGTAAAGCTATCATTGTTTGCAGGTCACATGAGAGTGTACATAGAAAACCCTGTAGACTCTACAAAAAAACTCCTCAACCCAGTAAGTGAATTTGGCAAAACAGCAGGATACAAAGTCAACATTCAGAGATCAAAGGCATTTTTGTACACCAGCAATGCAATAGAAGAAGAAGAAATCAGAAAAAAAAATACCATTCAATATAGCAAGAAGAAAAATAAAGTACCTAGGAATAAATTTAACCAAAGAAGTAAAACACCTGTACGCAGAAAACAATACAACATTGAAGAAAGAAATTAAGGAAGACACAAATAAATGGAAGCATATACCGTGCTCATGGATTGGAAGAGTTAATATCATCAAAATGTCCATACTACCCAAAGCAATTTATAGATTCAACACAATCCTTATTAAGATACCAATGACATATTTCACAGAAATAGAACAGACATTTCAAAAATGTATATGGCACCATAAACGACCCCGAATAGCCGCAGCAATTTTGAGAAAGAAACACAAAGGAGGAGGGATCACCATACTGGACATCAATCTGTACAACAAAGCCACTATACTCAAAACAATCTGGTACTGGCACAAGAACAGGTCCATAGACCAGTGGAACGGAATAGAAAGCCCAGAAATAAGTCCAGGTCTCTATGGTCATCTAATATTTGACAAAGGGGCAGAAGCATAAAATGGAGCAATGATAGCCTCTTAAACAAATGGTATTAGTAGAGCTGGACGGCTACATGCAAAAAATTGAAATTGGATCATCAGCTGACACCATACACAAAAATAAACTCAAGATGGATAAAAGACTTAAATATAAGTTGCAACACCATCAAAGTCCTAGAGGAGAACATTGGCAGGAAACTCTCAGATATCCCACGCAGCAATTTTTTCACTGATATGTCTCCTAAAGCTAGGGACACAAAGGAAAGAATAAACAAGTGGGACCTCATCAAAATAAGAAGCTTCTGCACAGCTAAAGAAAACATCAGCAAATGAAAAGGGAGCCAACCATATGGGAAAGTATATTCACTAATGATACATCAGATAGAGATTTGATCTCCAAGATATATAAAGAACTCACTCGACTCCACTCCAAGAAGACAAACGATCCAATCAAAAAATGGGCAAAGGACCCGGGCAGATGCTTCTTCAAGGAGGACATACACAGGGCCCAGAGACATATGAAAGGATGCTCAGCATCATTAGCCATCAGAGAGATGCAAATTAAAAGCACAATGAGATACTCCTTCACATGGGTCAGGATGGCCATCATAAACGGATCAACAAATAACAGGTGCTGGAGAGGCTGTGGAGAAAAGGGAACACTAGTACACTGTTGGCGCGAATGCAGACTGGTGCAGCCAGTGTGGAAAGCAGTGTGGAATTTCCTCAAAAAGCTAGAAATGGAACTGCCTTTTGATCCAGTGATCCGCCTGCTGGGACTATACCCTAAGTGTCCCAAAACGCCAATTCAAAAGAACCTATGCACCCCAATGTTCATAGCAGCACAATTTACAATAGCCAAGTGTTGGAAGCAACCTAAATGCCCATCAGTAGATGAGTGGATCAAAAAATCCTGGTACATTTACACAATGGAATACTACGCAGCAGAAAGAAAAAAAGAACTACTAAACTTCGCAACAGCATGGATGGTACTTGAGAACATTATGCTAAGTGAAATAAGCCAGGGGGCGAAAGACAAATACCATATGATCTCACCTATAAGTGGAACCTAACCAACAATACAAAGATGCAAGGAAAATAAGACCAGCAAGACTGAAAGGAAGAGAAACCAACAGAGACAAGAGGGAAGGAGGGAGGGGGCGGTGGGGGAAAGGAAGGGAAGGGGAAAGTCAAGGAACATATAGCAAGGACTCATGGACAAAACCAAAGGAGAAGAATTGAGGGAGGGAGGGAGGGGGAAGGGAAAGTGGTCGGGGGTAGGCAGAGACAAATGTATTTGAAAAAATTAATTAATTAATTAATAAAAAACAAAAAAGCATTTGATAAAGTCCAGCACCCGTTTATGATAAAAGCTCTCAGAAAAGTGGGAACAGCAGGAACATAGCTCAATATAATAAATCCTATATATGACAGACCCACAGCAACATAGCTCAGCATGATGAAGGCCATATATGACAAACCCACGCATGGCCAACGTACTCAACGGACAAAAACTAAAGTGTTTACCTTAAGATCAGGCATAAGACAGGGTTGTCCACTTTCACCACTCTTATTCATCATAGTTCAGGAAATCATAGTTACAGAAATCATACAAAAATAAAAAGAAATAAAAGTCATCTCAAATGGTAAAGAAGAAGTAAAACTGCCATTATTTGTAGATGACATGATACTGTACATAGAGAATCTTAAAGAATCAACCAAAAAAACTACTAGAACTGATACATGAATCCAGTAAATAGCAGGATACAAAATAAATATCCAGAAATTATTTGCATTTTTAGATACCAATAATGAACTTTCAGGGAAATTAAAAAAAAATTCCCACTTACAATGCATCAAAAAAATTAAAATACTTAGGAATAGATTTAACCAAGGATGTAAAAGACCAGTACTTGAAAAATTATAAGACACTGAAGAAAAACATTAAAGATGATGAATTAAGTGGAAGCACATACTATGTTTATGGATAGGAAGAATTAACATTATTAAGATGTCCATATTACCCAAAGCAATCTATAGATTCAATCCAATTTCTATCAAAATACCAATGGAGTATTTCACAGCTATATAACAAAAGTTCTAAAAATGTATATGGAACCACAAAAGATTTCAAATAGACACACACTCTTAAGAAAGAAGAACAACATTGGAGGAATTATGCTACCTAATATCACACTACACTACAAGGCTGTAGTAATCAAAATAGCATGGTACTGGCATAAAAACAGACATATAGATCAATGGAATATAGTATAGAATCCAGAATAAATCACTCCTTTATGGTCAATTAACATTTGACAAAGGAGGCAAAAACTTACAATGGGGTAAAGGCAGTCTATTCAATAAATGGTGTTGAAAAAATTGGACACATATGTGCAAAAAAAATGAAACTAAGTCACCTTATACCAAACATAAAAATAAATTCAAAGTGGATTTAAGACTTAAATTAAGACTGAAAACCATAAAAACCCTAGAAGAAAACATAGGTAGTAAAATCTCAGACATTTCTCCTGACAATATTTTTTTCTGAAATATTTCCTCCAGTGAGGGAAATCAAATAAAAGAATAAACAAATGGGACTACATCAAACTAAAAAAGTTTTTGCACAGCAAATAAAACCATTAACAAAAGGAAAAGACAATCAACGGAATGGGAGAATATATTTGCCAATGATATATCTGATAAATAGTTAATATCCAAAATTTATAGAGAACTTAAACAGCTCAACACCAAAGCACCCCCCCCCAAATAATCTAATTAAAAAATTGGCACAAGTCCTGAATAGACATTTCTCCAAAAAAGAAATACAGATGGCCAATAGACATGAAAAAATGCTCAATGTCAATAATCATCAGAGAAATGCAAATTAAAACCAGAATGAGATATCACCTCATACCTGTCAAAATGGCTTTCATCAATAAATCAACAAACAACAAGTATTGGTGAGATGTGGAGAAAAGGGAATGTTTGTGTATTGTTGGCTGGAACGCAGATTGGTACAGCTACTGAGGAAAGCAATATGGAGTTTCTTTCAATAATTAAAAATGGAACTGCCTTATGACCCAGCAAATTCCACTTCTGGGAATATGTCTGAAGAAACCTAAAACTCTTAATTCAAAAGAATATTTGCACCCCTATGTTCATTGCTGCATTATTTATAATAGCCAAGAAAAGAAGTAACCCAAGTGCCCGTCAATAGACAAGTGGATAAAAAAAGCTGTGGTACATTTACACAATAGAATGCTACTTGGCCATAAATAAGAAAATCTTACCTTTTGCAACGGCATGGTTGTACCTAAAGGATTTTATACTTAGTGAAATAAGCCAGTCAGGGAAAAACCAATACCATTTAAGTTCACTTATATGTGGAATCTAATGAATAAAATAAACCAACGAAATAGAAACAGACTAATAGATACAGAGAACAGACTGACAGCTACCAGTGAGGAGGGGTGTTGGGGGCTGAGTGAAAAAGTTGTAGGTTTTAAGCAAAGAAAAGAAGAACTCATAGGCACAGACAACAGCATGGTGATTACCAGAGGAAAGGTGAGGTGGGATGAGGTAGAAAAAAGTACAGGGAGGATAAATGGTAATGGAAGGAGACTTGCCTTGGGATGGTGAACACACAATACAATATACAGATGATGAATATACAGATATAGAATTGTATACCTCAAATCTATATAATTTTATTAATCAATGTCACTCTAATTAATTGAATAATTTTTTGAAATTCTGGAATAAAAAGAAGCAAGAAAACATTAGATAATGTGATAAAATTAAGCCTAATTATATGTTATAGTAATAGATTTTAATCCCATAAATTTTCCTAATAATATGTGTTAGAAAATTAAATGTGTACAGATTGCCAAAGACATTTAAATAAAATTTAAAAGATAGTTTAAAAATTAATTGAAAAATGTTCAAAGCAGATGGTTTTAAAATTAAAATAACTGAACAATATTCAAAGCAGAAAGCCATAACCTGGGAAAAGAAGATAATATTTTCTGCTGAAAAAGGGAATCCAATGCAATGAAGATATAACAGACATATAATGTATGTGGTAGATGACTTAATGATCAAACACCAAGATACAGACACCAAAAACAAAAACTACCTGAAACAATGGATTGAGAAACATATAATTGTTGGCTTATGACAGATTGAACAATATTAAAATGAATGACCTCTAAATAATATAATGTGAATAAATACATAAACTTAGATATACATATATGTCCTTATACCCTTTGAAAACAAAATATACATTCTTTTCAAATACCCATGGGGTGTTTTAAAATTTGACCCCTCATTCAGTATGCTTGATAAAGTTCTTAAAAAAAATTCTCAAACCTCAAAGCAATACCAGCAGAATATAAAATAATCTAAGCAAAATTGAAACAAATCCAGAGATTTCCTAAAGAAACATTAGATCAAAGTGTAAATAAAAATGAGGTACAATCTACTTTGAAAATAATGAAGTGTATTTATATAAAAGCTTACAGAATATAGATAGGTACCAGTAATACAACATATAAAGCTGTGAAGAAAAATAGCCTGTAACAAAAATTAATTAAGCATTAAGAAATCATAAAGTAATACATACAACAAAAGCTAAAGAAGAAAAAAGCATATGTGTAGAAATTAAGGAACAAAAATATTAAAACTGGTTCTTTAGGCAAAGCAATAAATAAGAGGAATCTAGAGTCTTATTTTGAATAAATAAAATTTTAAATTAGAAATAAACAGAAATAGCTGAACAGATATGGGGATTTTTCAAAGTGCAAACATAGAAAGGGCACTTTTCATCCATTCAGCTGGTAAATTTGGGGAAAAATTCTTAGTGGTGGGTAGAGAATGGCTATGCTACCATTGGAATATAAGCTGGAAATACTGTATTTTTATAGAATTATTTCACTATGTATCAAGTGCCTTAAAAACCTTCACACTCTTTTACTCAGTAATTACATGTTAATTTATGCTAGGGAGGATACTAAAAAATTTGAATGATTTATGTTTTTATAGCACCTCCATATGTTGGGACATTAAGGAGCTGTTAAAAATACTGCTTTTGAAGATTATTTAATAGCATGATAAATACACCCTGTAATGTCTTGAGTAAAAGAGAAGGTTATGAAACTAAATATATGATGAGAATCCCATTTAATGAAAAGCTAAGTATAGATGACAACACACTGAAATGTTTGTGTAGTTGCATTATTAGTTAAATACTTTCTAAAGACTTTTCTATAGTTTCCAAGTCTCTGATAGTGAGCATAAATTCTTTTACAATCAAAATAAATTCTTTTTTTTTAAATCTAGAAATCTTTTATTTTTTTTCTTTCTTTCTTTCTTTATTTTTAAATACATTTGTCTCTGCCTCCCCCCCTCCCTTGCCCCCTCCCTCCTTCCCTCCCTCAGCTCTTCCCCTTTGGTTTTGTCCGTGAGTCCTTGCTATATGTTCCTTGACTTTCCCCTTCCCTTCCCTTTCCCTGCCTGCCCCTCCTTCCTTCCCTCTTGTCTCTGTTGATTTCTTTTAAAAGGTTTCTGGCCAAGACAACACTCAATTGACACAGTCAATGCCTCTTCCTCAAAATATCATTAAAAAAACAATTTTAGCTGAAATTTCAAAAATAAGAAGTCACATCTGTACCCAATACAAGACAAATATCTCCATACACCAGAAAAGCTTTGAGAGAGACAGGAAGGAGCAAAAACTGGAACTACACTGTTGTTGAACTCTTAGGCCTAGAAATAGACAAACCGATCACAGGGCAGTCACAGACTGAACCCTGAGTCTCACAGAGACTCACAGAGTAACTGGGAGCCAGTAGGGTCACCCGCCCTGTGAGTATGTGTATAGTGGGAGGGGGAGACTGTGGATTGTATCAAACCATGTACATGTGACACAGGAAGGAACAGAGCAGGTCTTATATGAGATTTGTGATAAGCTGCTAAGTACCAGGTGCAATATCCCTAACACCATTATGGGACAGGAATACCACTATGGGACTGAAATTTCAGCCCGCTGAAATAAAACCTGTTTCTGGCCTGAGATTCTCGGGGAGCTATTGCAAATCTGCAAAGCATGGTAGATATTTAAACATTTTTAAAGATAACTTCCATTTTAGATCAACCAGCAAACTAAAATTCAAAACCAATAAGAAAAAATAGAACCAAGAAGATATTCAACAATATCAATAGCCAAAGGATGATTTAGCTCCTGAAAAAAATGCACATAGTAATTTCTAAATAACCTTCAAATAAAGATATAAAGAGATAACATATTTTAAATGAAAAATAATTAAACAAAATTAAAACTATATACATTGAGGAAATAACAAATAATCAATTAAAAAGAAGAAGATAAACAATATAATTAAAATTTTAAAACTCTATGTATGGGAAAGGGAAAGTTAAGGAACATATAGCTAGGACTCATGGACAAAACTAAAGGGGAAGAGTTGAGGGAGGGAGGGAGGGAGGGAGGGAGCGAGCAAGAGAAAGTGGTGGGGGGTAGGCAGAGACAAATGTATTTGAAAAAATAAATTAATTAATTAAAAATTTTTAAAAAAACTATGTATGGAATAAACCCAAGAATTTCTATATTAAAGGAAAAATTGGTGAACTGGAAGATAGTACTGAGGAGATCATTCTGAGTGTAGCACTGAGAAATAATAAGGTAAAAAAATGGAAAAGAGAAAATTAAGGTGTTTGGAGTCTCCAATTTCTGCCTAATAAGATTTTTAGCATTAGGCAACAGCGGCAATACAGAGAAACACTTTAAGGAGATAACAATGGAGAACTTTTCTGTAATTGAAGAAAGTCTTAAATTCTTAGATTTAAAGCATAATTAATAAAGACAAATATGTACCTGGACATACTGCACTGAGCTGGCAAAACAAGTCTGGTCAATGGCTGCAAGTGGAAGTAACATGTACCATTTCTCAGGCAAGAATAAAAAAAACGGGTATAAGTTTCCCATGAGTTAATTTCCCCAAAGCTTCAAGCTGCCTTTTTTTAAAATGAAAACTGCCTGGACCTGCTGGTTCACCATATGGATGGCAAGTGCCTGAAGGGTCACGTAAGACATAGCACATTTTGAACAAAGATTTGGCTGTGTTAATCTGCTAAAATTTTAAAATTTTTTGTCATCAGCTTAACCTAATAGAACAACTTTATAGGAAAAATACAGGCATGATCACAAAACATTAGGAAGAACTTAAATTCAGGAGATTAAGCAGCGCAATTACCAATTTTGACATAAAAGATGCTAAGGAACTCTGACCCCATGTAGTAGAGATTCCCCCCCGCCCCGCAGCAATTCTGCTGATGCTTATTGAGTGTCTATACTATTCTAGGTCCTGAGGTATAGTTGCGAATGAGAGTCAAAATCCCTGGGTTTTGGGCTTTTTTTTTTTTTTGAGTTTCCATTCCATTGAGGAAGAAAATGTCATATAAAAGGGAAAAATAACAGGGGAGCGTGGGTGTCTCAGAGCACTATATGAAACAGAATAGTCAGAAAAGGTGTTTCTGATAAGTCCTTTGAATAGAGAGAGCGACACATACAAATGCCAGGGAGATGGACCTGCGGCAGGTGTGCAAAGGCCCTGAGGCAGCAGCATGTGATCCAGAGAAAGGAGGGAAAATCCACCATTAAGTAGGATCAAAGAGGTGACAGGGAACTAAATAAATCATGGGATATCTTGAAGGCCATGACAAACCCTGTGGGTTTTACTCTCAGAAAATTGGGAAGCCTTTAAAGAGTTTTGAAGAAAAGAATAATATGATTTGACATATATTTAAAGTGCTATTCTGACTACTGTTCAATAAAGATAGAAGTTTTGCCTGATGGAAACAGTTCAGAGGCCTGTATAATATTCAGACAATAATTGTGATTTTGGCTGTGAAGAGGTTCCAATAGCCAGGTTCAGACTATATTTTGCAAGCAAAGAAAACCAGGTATAAATGTATGTAAATGGCATATCAATGTGAGGAAAAGTAAGGAGTTAAAGATGATTCTACAGTTTTTGGCCTAAGGAACAGAAAAAAAAAATGGTGTTGTCATTTTATGACATGAGGAAGACTATGGAAGAGGCAAATTAGGGAGTTGAGAAAAAATAAAGACCATACATTATTTTTAGGCATGTATTATACAGTAACAAAAATATGTCATGTGCTAAGGTACAAATGAACCCTCCAAACTTTTCAAAGAATAGCAATCAGATCATGTCCATGACTATATGCAATTAAATTAGAAGTAAATAATAAAAAGAAAGTAAAAACATGATTTAGAGACAAAAAGCAAACTCCCAAATGACTTATGGGTCAGAGAGGAAATTGCAATGAAAATTACAAAATATGTAGACTTAAAAATGTCAGAGTTCCTGCAAAGCATTTGGGATGCAGTTAAGGCAGTACTTAGAAATATATAGGCATAAGTGAATTTCTTTTAAATTAAAAAGACTGAAAGTACATAAATTAGTCTACAAATCAGTAAGATAAAAGAACTGAGTAAATCCACAGAAATAGAAGGAAAGAAACAAGAAAGAGCCAAAATTAACAAACTAGTAACATTAAAATAAGTTAATAAAGATATTTCTTTCAAAATAATAAAATATGCAAACTTCTACCATGAAAGTTTGAAAATCAAGAAAAAGAAATAAATAAGAAAAAAAGTAATGGAAGATACTTATAATAGGAAAAAAAGAAAGCCGGGATACACCAAGCATTAGAAAGGATAGAGGGGAAACAAGAACCCTCAGACACTCTGGAAATTACTGCAACTACTTTGGAAAGCAATTTAGAAATATATTAAAAAAATATTGCTGAAAGACCAATTTTAAGTGTATAATCTTAAAAAAACAAAACAAAAAATCTCACCCATTTGTACTACAGGATGGCTATATACGAATGTGTTTTGCAGCTTTGTCACAATAGCAAAAATTTGGAAATGACCGTATATAGAGAAATGGATAAATTAACTATCTTATATTGGTATGATGGAATACCGCACAACAGTGAGCTCTACGTATATACACCAACATGGATAGTTCTCAAAAACATAATGTTGATCAAAGAAAAACAAGCTGTCAAAAGATACAGTATAACACAATTTAATTAATTTTTAAAGATACTAAAACAATGTCCTATGCTATCTGTGGATGCATAAATACTTTCACAATAAAAATGATAAAAAATATATTCACACCAAAGCATGACAGGGTTTGTTTTGGGGGAGCAAGGTGGGAGGAATAGGACTAGGGAGAGGAATGGGAAAGATGTTATTTTTTCCTTAATATTTTATTTTTAATAATAAAAATTATCTAAAATAAATATGATAGAACATTAATAATTTTGTCATATTCAGTGGTGGGAACATGAGTAACATTCATTACATTTTTCTCTGTACTTTTTATATAAAATAATGTTTAACAAAAAAAGCAAACAAACAAAACCTTTCATTGCTTCCCTCATCTCCAAGTTATCACCAGCCTATTCTTGGGAATGTACCAGGTCTTCAGTTTGATCCTTGACAGGACTGGAATAAGATATTATCTGAGGAACGCCACTGACTCAAACTTCTCTGTGCAGTCTCACCAATCTGGTTTATTGAACTTATTTCCTCAAGAACAAATCCCATCTATATTTTCAAGACTTTCCCAATTGGCAGTTGGAATGATGTAAGCTACAACATGGCTGTGATTAACTCTGGCAAATGAAGAATTTATGGCTGTACGTGTGTCCTGAGTTTGGGTAACAGACAAATAAATATCCCTGATGACCTGCATCTGTAGGGTCAGAAACCAACAGAGCTCCGAGGATCATCAGAGACACAAAGAACGTTAATACTTCAGGATCCAAACCTGCTATTGTCAAAATCTGAAGCAAAGATTCTGACTGTGCTGGTTAAATACCAGCACAGACCTTTTCTAAAGCATGCAGTACAACTAGAAATACTATCGCTACCTTTGAAGACAAAGCAGAAAACTGACTAGAGCAACTGTTATGATACCAGCTTACCATTCTTTATTGCTCACAAAATACAGGAGAAAATTATCTTATTTCAACTACCAAATCCTGGAGATAGGTAGGCTTTTTTAGAATAAACGACTAAATCACCACATCCCTTCTAGGTTCCTTAAGAAGGGATCTTGTGCCTTATTCTACCAAGTATTTCCCATAGTGTTTTGCCTGAGTAGGTACCCTATACTACACATACACATATACAGTGGGAGTATATGAATACGTATATATAATTATGAGTATATTAATATATTGATATATTTACATATACGTACTGTATCTCTCTCTCTCTCTCTCTCTCTCTCTCTCTCTCTCTCTCTCCCGCACACACACACACATACAGACATACTGACCACATTTCTTTTCTCTTTCTTCATGGTCTCAGTATTTTGTAGAGTTTGGCCTTTAATTAATGTTATTTACCATCTTGGATTCCAAAACTTGAGACTTACAGGCATTCCTATTCTCCTTCAACATGAGATGCAGTGAGTTCTGAGTTAACAACAGCCTAAGCCCATGTGTGTCTAGAGGTGTAAAAACATTCACACGTCAGAATGCAGATTCTTTGGGTCAAGGAAAAGCAGATGGAATAGAAAGGATTTCTAAACATGCTGAGTAAGTTAACAGGGTCTGCCACAATAAAGGCCCTTGAATGAGCTATTCAGAAAACTGATTTTTTGCTGCACTTAGAAAAATAAGTAAGGTTAAACCCATTCTTAAATTCTCTTGCCCCTGAAGAACTATCACTTCTCTATATCTATGCTGAACTCAGACTGCGTGGGGCCCAAGCCTGGCTTTCATTTCTCACTTCTACCATAACTTCTGTAATCCCATCAAATAACGTGTGATTTTTCATCTTTGTTCTGAGGAGGTACATTATAGTCACTTGCTGGGCTGAGCTAGGGAGAGGTCTTCAAATAATGAGATGAAAATAATTAATTGTCTTCTGAAATCAGGAGCTTTCTGTGAGATTCAGATTAGATAAAGGCGATCTCTGCCAGGGGAAAATCAAACCCCTCAACTCTCTTTTCTGTAATGTCAGCATTTTGCCACAGAAGAAAGCAAAGGCAAACATTTGCCTCAGAGACTAGTTGAACAAAGCTTTGGTTTCATGGAACAGGGAACCAAAGGCCTAAGAAGTAAAGAACTATCCATTCTGTAGTCATGTTAAATACCAACAAAGAAAGCTGAAACTCATCCATTTAGCCTTCCATCTGGGCTTTGTTTCCTCCAAGTGGGAGATGCAATTGTCCATCATCCCATCTTCTATGAAGTCTCTTCTTCCCCTGTGATTTAAGTCCCCTAAACAAGGCCTTTCCTCAGCTACCAATAGCATTTGTGCAGCATTCCCCAAGATCAGGCATAACTTAAAGTCTTTTATTTTCCTATGATTAATAGATTATTAGCAATTTAATTATTGAGATGTTTAATGAAACAAAAACCAAGAGAAGAAACCCACACTAACCTGAGACTAAGATTAAATTAATTTTCAAGCTCTCACAGAAAAAAAAAATCACTTGTCTATTCTAAAAGATTTCAAATATGCTGGCATATAATGAAGACTGTGAGTAAAATGTCAAAATATCACCTTATGACCTATGGCAAATTAAGATCCAAAGAGTGATAGTGATGGGTATGTGAAAAATTTCACCTGCCATATCCTGAAGAAGAAGCAAAGTTGTGGTTAAAACATAAATGTGGATAAAACACTTTAAACTTTATACTACACTCTACTGACAGGTAGCAAAGTGATATTGAAGATGGTTTCATTTGTTAAGTTCTCCTAGTTTTTCTCAATATAACACTAGCTATTACAGATAACATGGTCCTGTGTGTTTGCCATCCCAGAATCCCCAAAAGTTAACTAGTAAAACCAAGCCAGCAAAGTACTGGACTAAAACTGCAAATTCTAGACAAGAGTCAAGATCTCATTCAGAGTACTTCTGAGCATCACTCAAAGATACGATGCAGGGGTTGGGTGGGCAATGGGCTGTCAAGTCAGTGGGAGGATGCGCATTATCCAGCTTGAGCTGTAAGCATTTTGAAAAGAGAATTTATAAGAGAATACAAAAATAGAAAGTCCCTTAAACCAAATAAATATATGCCTGTCAGGTGTAGCATTTGGAAACATATACAACTCTTTATCTTAGCCAAACTATATGTTTAGGTCCAAGGAGCCTTGTACCTGATTCACGGAAGAAGATGATAGCATAGTTCTGTTGTAGAAACACTGGACTGGGAATGAAGACACAAAAATCCTACTTCTGATTCCACAGCTAATTAATTGTTGGTCATGCTTTTTGCCTCAGTTTCCTCATCTGTTATAGCAAGATGTTAGATTAGTTTACCACTACGTTTCTGCACACTCTGAGACTGAACAGTTTTATGAGACCTAAGTGGGATAAATCTGCATTTATGCTCATCCAAGTAAAGAAGAGAGAATCATCCCTGGTTGGTGTGGCTCAGTGGATTGAATGCTGGCCTGTGAACCAAAAGGTCATCTGTTAGATTCCTAGTTAGGGCACATGCCTGGATTGCAGGCCAGGTCCCCAGTAGGGGGCACATGAAAGGCAACCACACACTGATATTTCTCTCTCCCTTCCCATCTCTAAAAACAAACAAACAAACAAACAAATAAAATTGTTTAAAAAAATAAAAGAGAATCACAAAAAAGTAAAAACAATTGCTTTTTCTTTCTGAAGGTAAAGTTTTCTTCATTAAAAGGCAACTGGATATCAAACAAAGAAGTTTTTCATTATATGAGGCTTGCCTCTGAAGCTCAGCAAATACAATTTAGAAATATTTCCAAAATGCCCTAAAAAAAGAAATCAACTGTGGCAAAGATAAAAGAAATCTTACATATGATTTACTGTAACCTCTCCCTTAAAGGTTAAGAATCTAAGCCTCTGAGAGGGGAAGCCAGATTGTAGAAAAGTAAAATGCCTGACAGTCATGGGACCCCAAGTTCAGGCGGTTTTTCTTTGGTTACTTCATTCTACTAAACATCTTTGCTCTGAGAAATAATGATATTTTTCTTGCAGAAGATTAAGGAATAACTCTAACATCACAAATGAACTCTGTCTGTCAAATTAGACACACTTTCAGGTCAGTAGACTCATACTAATCCTTAGAAATTGCATAGATATGGGGATTCTCATCAGAGCAATTAAATCAATGAAAAGAAATACTTCTCTACGTCAGTCCCTTTCATGAACATCTTGTCCATTCAAATTCAAGAATAAAACTCCAAAATGTGCCTGGATTTTCAAGGCAGAGATTGGCTTACTGGCAGATGTCCACCTAGAAAGGAGCTGTGGCCATGACCTGAGAACACTGCTTCAGAAAGTCTGGTGCCACTAAACCTCATTTCTGGCTCATATTTTTTCCTTTGTTAAAAAATAAATACAAATTTTTAGTGCAGTTTGAGGTTCAAAATAAAACAGGGTCAGCCCTGGCCAGTGTGGCTCAGTTGGTTAGAGTGTCATCCTGTAACCAGAAGGTTGCGGGTTTGATTCCCAGTTAGGGCACATGTCTGAATTTTGAGTTCAATCCCTCATCTAGGCCTATACTGGAGGTAGCCGATTAATGCTTCTCTCTCACATTGATGTTTCTCTCACTCTTTCTCTCCCCCTTTCTCTTTCTAAATGCAAAAAACTGAGGAGCAGATGTAAAGATTTCCCATACACCTTCTGCCCTAACACATGTATAGACTAGCGCATTATCAACATCCCCTACCACAGTGATACATTTTTCACAATTAATGAATCTGAATTGTTACATCATAATCATCAAGAGTCCACAGTTTATATTAGGGTTCATTCTTGGTGTTGTACATTCTGTGGACATGGACAAATGTGTGATGAACATGAAGCCATCATTATGGTATCATACATAGCATTTTCACTGCTCTAAAAATCATCTGGCTCTGCCTATGCATCTTTTACCATGACAACCCTTTGACTTTTTTAACTGTCTCCAGTTTTGCCTTTTCCAGACTGTCATAGAGACTGACTTCTTTCACTTAGTAATATGCATTTAGGTCGCCTTCATATCTTTTCACAGCTTGATATAGCTCATTTCCTTTTTAGCACTAAATATTCCAATGTCTGGATGTACCACAGTTTATATATCCATTCCCCTGTTGAAGAATATTTTGATTGTATTCAAGTTTTGGAAACTATGAATAAAGCTTCTATAAACATGTGTATGTAGGTTTTTGTTGGACATAAATTTTCAACATTTTGGTAAACGCCAAGGAGCAAGATCACTGGATCACCTCTGGCTTTTGCAGCTGAAAGGTTAGGAGATGCAACAAATAAGGCTCAACGCATATTACCATTTTGTCCACAAAATAAAAACAGAAAACCTGCTTTGGGTGAGGCAAGAACCAGGTATGGCACATGTATCTAAAGATTAAGGAATAGGAACAAGAGGAAGTACATAATTAGGTAGAGGAGTGAGAAACATAATAGTGCAAGTCCACGTCCTGCTAAATGGAGCTGGAGGACAGACAACTCTCCCCATTAAACTCTGATGCCTTTCTGGTAGAGGAAGATTTTAGGGACCTCTCTACTGGTTGATGATTAATGCATGAGAGACATGGCTTTGTGTTTTAGGCTGAGTGTGTTTGTTGCTGTTGTTTAACTTTGGATTCAGCTTTCATGTGCATTATATGATTAATAGTCCCAACACTCCTATGAATAGATATTATTGTTAATCCCATTTTACAGATGACATAACTGCTCAGTAATTTCCTCAAGGTCTCACAGATAGTAAGGACAAACATGAGAATAGAAAATAAAACTGGCATCTAACTCTTATTATTTCATACTGCCTCCAAAAGTCAGGAAAAATTATGAAGTGATTTATAAACTAATTTCAGTTGACTTGATTTACCTTGCCCTTAATTAAATCCTGAGTCAGAGAAAGAGAAAGGGACAGACAGACAGCCTCTCCCAAAATGAAAGAGTCACCCTAAACCTTACTTATGCACCATCTGGGGTAAATTCCCTCTTCTTCAAATAACGAAAAAGCTGTTGATAGAAGGGACACAAGTGGAAGATTTACCAGTGAGAATAAATATGAGAGGAAAAAATTCTTAGGTTGGTTTATTATGAGCCTAGTCAATTATAAGCAGCACATTTTGACACCACTGTAAGTAATACACTTCTGTCAGAGTCAGCTGATGGAGATTTTCTGTTCAATATATTGTCATAGACACATGATGAAGGGGAGACGTTGGATGGCATATGCGGTACACAGGAATAAATATGTGAATAATCTCACAGGCTTTGAGACTTCCAAATACTAACAATGACAGATATGAACTGTAGTGCATTCCTATTCAAAGACCAGGGGACTAATGATGATAAGTTGAACAGTATAATATCCATCTTTACAGCATACAGCTGTATCTGATGGTTATGCTTGAAGGGACATCATTTGACCTGGCCTATTTCCAGTCATGCAATAATGAGAAGCATTTAACTGGGTCAGATGGAATGTGAGAGCTAAAAGGGATCTAAAATCATCTGCCACCCTCCCATTATATAAATGAGGAAAATAAGACTAAGTGAAGTTAATTGCCTTGTCCAAGATCAGTTATAAAGGCAGTTAAAGATCATGCAGCAAAACTGAACTCAGTGAAGAGAGAGCTGAACTTATTTCATGTCTAGATGGGATAGTAGGAAAATGGAGGCCATTTTGGGGTGACAGGTAACACCCCCAATTTGTTACTCATCCTGAACCATGCCTATAGAAATCTATAGATATATATCTTCAAATAGCTGAGTAAATTACTTTCTACACACACACGCGCACACACACACACACACACACGTATATCCACAAATGATACAATTCATTCCATTTGCTATTCGCTAACATTATCTAAATCTTACATTGTCAATGGGCTTTGCCCACATCTACCCCTTCCAGAAGGCCTTCCTGGATTGGGCTGCTCTCTTTCCCACAGCAGCATACACAGGCATTGCCCATCACAACCTTGGTGTCACTGACCTATTGAGTATACTATATTCTTAAACTGCTCTCACATCTTTAACTTAACTATTTAGAGAGCTTATTGCTTGAGTTTGAGGACTGTAGCTCATGAGAAATCCCAGCACTGAAGTGAATTCATATGCTCTGTTCCAAACCTTCGGAACCAGAAATTCTGGAGGGCAGTGGTAAGATCTTTAAAAAGCTCCCCAAGAGGTTCTTCTGCACCTTATAGTTTGAAGATCTCTACAATAGAGAACATTAAAAATTTTTGAATAGTATTATGTTGGGGGAAACCTCAAAAGACACTTGTCTGCCTACCCCCCTGAATCAAACACAGGGGTTGCCACTGCTACCATCATTTCTGACATGCTGAGTGAGGCCATGAGGTTTTGAGAGCCTGCATCCAACAGTGAGAATCAGCGAGCACTTGTAACCCTCCTGTCCTCTGGGTGAAAGGATCCTAACTCTGAGATTGACTCAGGGTTGGTCTTGTGGTCTACACCCTCTTGAATGAGATGGGGAAGCTCAATGAATTCCTTTTAAGGAATTTCCTTTAGAGAAAATATCTTTCCTATTCATTAGTTTAGCCCATATCTTCCTGCTAGGTCCTCACTCAGCTAAGATCTGAGCAGTACAAGGGGAAAACAGAGTTTCTGAAACAGAGTACATTATGCATGAACAATAAAGCCTCTCAAACCCAGGCAAAGATTATGTAATTGGCCCTAATTAGTAACATTACTAGCAAGATCAGGAAACAAGCTAATGTCACACATTTAAATGTCCCATATAGTATATCTCTTTGACCATTCCTGCCTTACAAAATCAACCATGAAATTAAAAACATTTTCTTAAAGGTTTGTAACAATTCCTTTTAGAGTATGAAGCACACCCATGTGCTTTTGTGTCACAGAGATAGTATTAGACCAGGAGGGAAATCTGTATATTTGTCTTTGTCATACTCAAATTTAATTTAGGCAAAATGTTAATGGAGTAAGCAACCAAAAATTAACTTTACTCATGTTTATATTTTTTAAATCAAATACTGAATTCAAACACAAAGTAGTCACTATGAGCTTATTTATTTGAACTTTCCATCATCGTTCACTTAGGCTCAATTTTGACAATATGGTATGTGTATATATGGCAGGTGTGCACATACACATTGTCTAAATACATATGTATAAATTGCCAAAAAATTGAAACTTTATAAAAATATCTTCATGCTTGAATCATTCAAAAGCCATCTGAACACACATTAACATATACATTTGGATTCAAATTTATGAAACAGCATGAGAAATAGCTTCCTTAACTCCACAGTAATAAAGAATCAAGAAACAGATATTTTTTCAATTTCTTCCCATTACATTTTATGTCCACATTTAGATGTATCTGGGAAGATCTCTAAACTGACACCACTGTGAGAGGCCCCTGGGATTCACAAATATCATTTCCATGACACTCAGAAAACTGGGGGAAAGAGGAAAATGTGAGCAGCAATAAATTGGAGCTAATCTCTTTCTGCCACAACCTGAAATGATACTTGGCCAGGTAATCTCCCCATCCTCCATGCCGTAATAAGAGCTTGTCTATCTCTCCCAGGTGCCCAACCTGAGGACTGGTATCTCCCCCAAATGCTTGTACTAGAAATTTCCTAACAGGATTCCAAGGCTCTAAAAGAAAAAGATGAAAAATAATGCTGTCATGCAATAGGCATTGTAAGTTTGAAGAAAAACCAAAGCCTGGTGTTGTAGGTCTGCCATAAATAAAACAAATAATGGATTCTTTTGGACTATAAAGCTCAACCAACCATAAAATGCACAAAGAGCCTCTGATGAGGGTCTGGAGCCTTCTGGAGCCCCATTCAGTGTGGCGCTGGCCTGTCCCTGTGCTGTCCAAGCAAGGAAATTCTTGATTCTAAACATGCAGAGCACTGGTGGGAAAGGGGTGGGGGATGGAGAGACTGAGAAGAGAGAGAGAGAGAGGACTACTTGTAGAGTCGGACAACAGTATGCTGTTTGCCGGGGGGAAGGGAAATAGGAGGGAGGAAGAGGAGTTTATGGGGGGATAAATGGTGATGGACCAACACTTTACTTAGGGTGGTGAACACACAATATAGTGTACAATGTTGTGTTGTAGAATTGTGCCCATGAAACCTGTATAATTTTGCTAATCATTGTCACCCCAATAAATCTAATTAAAAAATAAGATAAAATAAACATGCAGAGCACAGAGTGGCCAAATGGTACCCAGAACTATACTATACTGTGATGTTGCATTTTGATAGAAGCTCTAGAAGCAGATGATCTCAAGGACGTTACTGTTTTCC